>NC_133326.1:296792254-297992254 GCF_042186555.1 Aquarana catesbeiana
TGTGATCACACAAACCAATTATTATACACTTAACGGGATTTTTTTTTTTTTACCAAAGACATGTAGCAGAATACATTTTGGCTTAAATTTATGACAAAAATTATATTTTATTGGATTTCTTTTAAAACAGAAAGTAGAAAATAGGTTTTTTTTTTTGTTTTTTTTTAATTTGCGCTCATTTTTTCGCTTATATCGCAAAAAATAAAAAACTGATTTGTGAATAAATGCCACCAAAAGAAAGCTCTATGTGTGAACAAAATAATAAAAATTTCATTTGGGTACGGTGTTGCATGACCACGCAATTCTTATTGAAAGTACAAGAACGCTGAAAGCTGAAAATTGGCCTGGGAAGGAAGGGGGCAAAAGTGCCCAGTATTGAAGTGGTTAAGAGTGCATACGCCGGTGCCATCACCCGCCGCATCCCGGGTGAATATCTCCTAAACAGTACAGGTCTAGGAGATATTTATTTTACCTACAGGGAAGCCTTATTATAGGCTTCCCTGTAGGTAAAAATCATAAAGCAGGCTTTACTACCGCTTTAAGGTAAAAAGGGTTTTAACTTTAGAACCACTTTAAGGTTGAACACATGTTGATGCTGATTCAATGCCAAAGAGTGTCAGGGATATAACCCAAATGCTGGGGTGTGTTCTTGAATTGTTGGACAATTCTTGGATAATGGTGGATATGCACCAGGCAGCAGGAAGAGCATAGTCTTTCAACCCCACCATTGTTAGGGGAAAAAAATTACATAGGAAGAAAATGCTGACCTCATTCTGAAAATGCTCTATCTGCATGGCTGTCTCTAGAGTCAGAACACCATGCAGCACATGAGAATCAGACAAGTGGCAGAGTTCCTTTCCTATGCTTTTTCTGTGGTCAGCTTTGGAGTCAAATCAGTAGCATTATAGGTAGTCAGTGACAAAGATGGCAGTCTACATACAGTATATCTTTAATGACAAGTGTACTTTAAATTCAGTATTCCAGGATCCTCCTCCTAGGTTTCCTATAAACGGAAAGACAGTTGGTCTAAGCCAGTGGTTCTCAACCTGGGGGTCAAATGATGATTTGCCAGGGGTCACCGAATCCTGGGCTGTTCCTAAAGCCTGCACCACTCTCCCAGCCTTTTTGCTGCCACCCAGCTGGGCTGTTCCCGAAGCCCGCGGCCACCCACTCAGCCTCTTTGCAGCCACCCATTCAGTTCACAGCATGGCAGGGGGGCAGAGACTAGAGGTCAGCTGACTGGTGAGGAATGTAAAGTGGGAGGGGCTGGAGGAGACCCTATCTCCTGATTTCGGCATAGGTGTCACTGCTGCGAGACACCACAAAGTCGAAGACAGTGACACTACCTGGGATTATAGTTGCCATTAAAAGTCCCCACTACAGTTCTCAGATCAGCAGATGACCCTGATCAAGAGCACCTAAGTTGGCTGATCAGAACTCCCCCCCAGCACTGCCACTCATCCCATTACCCCCCCCCCCCCCCCCCCACCAAGGAGTAAGAGAAGGGAGAGGAAAAGAGGGGGAGGAACAAAGAAAAAGAGAGAGAAAGAATAAGAGAAAGAACAAGAAAGTCGGCTAATGAGAGGGATGGGGAAAAAAAAAAAAAAAACACAAGAAATTAGGGGAGAGAGAGAGAGAGAGAGAGAGAGAGAGAGAGAGAGAGAGAGAGAGAGAGAGGAGAGAGAGAGAGAGAGAGAGAGAGAGATGAGAGAGAGAGAGAGAGAGAGAGAGAGAGAGAGAGAGAGAGAGAGAGAGAGAGAGAGAGAGGAGAGAGAGAGAGAGAGAGAGAGAGAAACAGAAAAAAAAGGGGGGGGTACATCCTAAAATGTACCATAAGGGGTTTTAATACTGTACGAGTGGAAGGGACTCAGGGAGCGCTAAATGTCCGTGGGTTAGGGGCACAAATTACTTGTCTTGCCTTGGGTGCTGACAACCCTCGCTACGAAAATAATTTTACTATTAGGGGTCCCCCACAACTTGGGAAATTTTATCAAGGGGTCACGACACTAGAGGTTGAGAACGACTGCTCTAAGCAATTCTCAGGTAAATTTTGCTGTCACAAGACAGAACAAAACGCAGGTGATATTCCAGACCTAATGCAAAGCAGTACCAGCACAGAGAACATCCTATGCAAAACATTATACCTTGTCTAGCTATATTTTCTATCCAGACAGACAGAAGAAATAACGCTAAAATTAAAGTATTGTAGAAGGATTGCCATGATCCTTCTGAAAGACCTGGGTGGACAACCAAGACCCATGGTACATAAGGACCAGCAACAAAGACAACTCATAGGGGTTGATTTACTAAAACTGGAGCGTGCAAAGTCTTGTGCAGCTTTTTAATTATCAAAGCTTAATTGAACAAGCTGATGTTAGAATCTGATTAGCTACCATGCACAGCTGCACCAGGTTTTGCACTCTCCTGGTTTAGTAAATCAACCCCTAATGGCCCGTACACACGATCCGAATATCGTACGAAAACAGCCATTCGAGGAAGGATCATACGATATTCGGAACGTGTGTATACTACTTTCAACAGCCGATCACGACCGTTCATCCGATATTATTTGATCGGACATACACGAAAATTTTCCTCGTACGATTCCAGATCGTACAATTTTCGTTTAGTCAGTATAGTTGTCGTCCGAAAATACAATACAAATACATTACAACACATGACATCACTTCCAATTTTTTTTGTCTGTCGTACGAGAATTTGTGACTTTATTTAGCCATTTGATTTCTACTTGCAGCTAATAAGCGAGAACGGTCGTACAATCAGTCGTATGATCGGTCGCACGATATTCGGAACGTGTGTACGAGGCATTAGGGTGTTTGAGAGAAATATGTACTTGCCCAATATTTTTAAAAGGTTTTTCACCATAATCTATAAGTCCTCATGCACACTGAATGTTTTTGCAGCTGCTTTGAGGGGCATCAGGCTTTTTTTCCCTGCCTCTAAACTTTCCTGCATGTTAGCCTATATGTCCATACACACAAAATTTTTGCAGCATTTAGTAGCAGGGGCTTAGGAGCTTTTAGAAGCAGAAAAAGAACCCTACTGCCAGTGCGTCCAGGAGCAGCAGAGTTTCTGCAGGAAACACTTGACGCATATAAACACGGCTAAACACGTGTTAATGCTAGACGCGTTTAGCACTTGAGCGTGAATTCATTTCAATGGCCAGAGTAAATTATTATTCTGGCCAATTAAATGAAATAACGCCCAAGCGATTGATGCCCATAAAAGCTTTTAAAAGCGTTACACACTTTTACAAGCGTTTTTTCTGCTAAAAAACACTGCTGCCAGGAGGAAAGATTTCTAGGAGAGTTTGCAATACATCCTGTGTGCATGGGGCCTAAAAGATGGCAAACCCTTCCATGTTTGGCCCAGTTATGAATGGTCCAGGGCTGCTAGAATGTGCAGTCACTTTGCAGTAATCCATCTCTCCTACTTGACCACCTACTCAGACTAATGGGTTTCCCAGGCAGGTGCTTCATAGCACCAGAAAAAAGCAATATAGGCACTCTATCAATTTGACAGATACTATACACAATGAGGGTCATCCCATGACAACAACCTAGCTTTCCTTCAGAGAAGATCTACTGAATACTGTTCAAATTCAGTTGAATAATAACTAAAAAATACTTAGTAGTGTAACAAAATTAAAGACATGATTTGTCACCCAGAACCTTCAGGATTAAAAAATAAAACTAAAATAACATACCGAAGAGGCTCACAATCAACAAGCACCAAAACAAAGCATTTCAGCTACAAAAAAAAAGGCTTGTCTTATTAGCATGGAGATTGAAACATCTGCATTTCTTTGCTAAAATAGTATATCAACACAAACCTGGGAGTAGACGACAAAGGTACCTTATACATTTAACATGCAGATTGATAATGAAATGTAGCCATCTACATAAATTCAGAAGCAGATGGCAGTTGCACTTTTCCCAAGCGCACGACGGCTCTTTCTTCGGCTTTGTGTATGTGGGTCACTTGCTTGATTAGATCTCAAGTGGCATACCAAAGGGACTTCTAATACAAACCTATCCTAGTTCAGAAGCTTGCCCTGCTGTTAATTCATGCATCAAGATCATTATTGTTTAGGGAAATTGAATTTCTAGTTGCTCACCACACAGCCTAAAGTAGCATATCTTTTATAACTGCACAAACATGAAAAGGTCTCTACTTTCCCCAAAAAACCAAACACATACTGTACTTTTATTGTACACAGAATGAGTTTACGATCTGACTGCTGTTCTGAAATAAATAGTCCAAAACGGCAGCGCTGCACTAGCACAGAACATGTGCCAGTGGCCTCCATTAAAGAAAATCCCATTAAAAGTGTTTATTTACTTTCATTAGTTTCCAACAACACAGGCCAGTTGGAATTCACCTTAAGCAGCCAACCAAGACAGAAAGCAGAGATCCCTTTCAGGCCTCATCAGCACCATTATGGGTTTTGTGAACATGAGCACACAAAACCGTGTTAACTAGGCTAGTTTATTTTTCCTGATAAACTGATTTTTTTTCCATGAAAGTTCAACCAAATATCAACCAAAGAAAAAAACATAGCAAAATATTAATAACGATGATTCTACAGAACGCAAGAAAACTGGTGAACACCCTACACTCTCCCAATCCCCCTGGCCCCTGTCTCCTCTGTGGGTGATGAGCTGTCATGGCCCATGCAGCCAGTGCAGTAGCAGTCAGGGGTTTTAAAAATCACCATTTTTCTCACCCTTCTTTCTGCAGGGCTTCCAGGATGGATCGGAGTGATCCTCTGTGCCATCACCGACCAGTCACATCTGATCCGTCCCAGAAGCCCCGCAGAATAAGAGGAGAGAAGAGCAGGGATTTCAGATCCCTGGACTGCTACGCTGGTTGTGTGGACACTGACAGCTCATCACCCACGGAGGTAAGTCCAGCAGGGACCGGGGGGTGGGGAGGGTGTAGGGCGTTAGTTTTTTTCCAAAAAGGTGAACTTACACTTTAAGGTTTCTTTGCACCATTATTCATAAACTGGTAATAAACACCACTTGGTGACTTATACTTACAGGTAAGCTTACCTGTAGATACAAGGAATATTTCCTAAACGTGCATTGTTTAGGAAATATTTCACAATGGCTCCTTTCACATGGGCTTTCTGGTCAGCCTGTCCGTTTTTCAGATGGACCCGATTAGACCCTCCATTCACTCCTAAGGAGCAGCTGGTGTCAGCGGTGAGACATGTCCGCTGACATCCGTGAAATTCAGACGGATGGTGGCCCTATTTTCCATCCGTCTGGTGGATCGGATGAAAACGGACAGGTGGTCAGTTTTAATCTGATCGCCCCATAGAGGACAGCAGGGCTGTGACAGGTCCATCTCAGCACACTGAGCATAGACAGACCTGTCATCCACCTGGGGGGGGGGGATCAGTGGATCGATCCTCCACTGGCCAAGCGGCCAAGCCCATGTGAAAAAGGACAGTATTACTGCAGATGGTGAAATCAACAGTGCATACGCACTGCACTCTGAAGAGACAGCGTGCCGAGTATGCCGTCCCTTTAGAGCATCATGCCATGGCTGTGACTTCTGTGCGCGGAAGTGGCGTCATCGCAGCTCAGCCATTTGAATAGCGAACCTTCGCTTTGAAGGCAAGTCCTTCATAATGTGCTAGTATGCGATTCATACTAGCACATTATGCCCTTAACTTGCAATCCCCCCCCCCTCCCCAAGACTTTACTACCACTTTAAAAAGCCATAAATTATTGGATATACCGTGAAGTGAGATCACTGTAGGGAAGGAGAAGTGGGTTACTGACAGGATCACAAGGTAAAAATGATGCCAATGAAAAAAACAAAAAAAAACAAAAAAAAAAAAAAACACCACCTGAAGAAAAACGAATGCAGGCACCACATCTTAGGAGTGGTGAGTTGTGATATATTACCTTTAGCCCCCTTCTAGACCTACAGTGGCAAAGCCTCTAATACAAGTTAGATACACACACAAAAACAAAACAAAAACTACCGACCTTTCCACAATCTCAGCAGAAAAATGATATTGAGTATGCACTGTAAGAACAATATGCAAAGGGTGATGACTTTTATAACAAATTCCCTTAACCACCTCAACACCAGCATGTTATACCATTACAAGGCCATTGTTAAGCTTTTAATGTTGTGACACTTTGACAATTAACTTAGTCATGAAACACCGGACTCAAAAGAATTCTATATTTTTTTGGCAGGTACAGGACAGCTTCCTTTTGCTGATATATATAGATATCTATATTATATTCTTCCTGGAGAAACTGAGGTCAACAGAATAGTAAGTGAGGGAAATAAAAAAAAAAAAAAAAAAAAGTGTATATGTATGTATGTATGTATGTATGTATGTATGTATGTGTATATATATATATATATATATATATATATATATATATATATATATATATATATATATATATCTCTAATCAAAATAAATTAGGGACAGGACAAAACAATTTGTGAAATTTTGTGCAAAGCGTACACTCCAAGGTACTTTTTGGGAAATTCTTATTATTGGCAATTTGTATAGCACCAACAAGTTTGTGTGTGCAGCACTTTACAAAATGGAGGTAGACAGTACAGTTACTATACAATTCAATACAAGAGGGATCAGAGGGATTACAACCTAAAATAAAGAAACATGCTGGTATTAAGGTGGTAAAGATGCACTTAGCCTAAAAAAAAAAAAAAAAAAAAAAAAAAAAAGGAAGGTCACCCGCTGAACTTATGTGCAAGTTTTCCAATATTAATGGATGAAAAGTGCCCTGGAGACATTGAACCCAATGTCTACATGTCATCTATAAACTCAAAGCATTTAAAGTGATACTAAAGTGTACTTTTTTTTACTTTAATGCAGGGTTATTCAACCTTTTGACTTTGCAGAAGAGGAATTGTCTTGGGCAACACATAAAATAAGGATAGCTGATAGGCAGAGAAGAAGAAGAAAAAAAAAAAAAAAACAAACGGGCAGATCACAAATATCAATAATGTAAAGTTCATTTTTTTGTATTTTTTTTTTTTACTTTTATAATAAAAATACCAACATAAAACCAGTACGATATTTGACACCGTTTTGATCAATTCTCAATGAACTCTCAAGGTACTCATCAGATATTTTAGTTCTAATTTTGCCCTACGTGTGCTTCATCCTTGAAAGTATTTGCTCACAAATATAGGTGATGCCAAAAAATGATGACATGAATAAGCCGTGATTGTGAAGAGTGGGATATTTTTCTTTTGGAAGATAAAACTTATAAAAAGTCCAGTAAAGAGACACTGTCAAATTTTTCTTCGACCGCATGTGTTTGTTAAGTGTAAACTCATTTTCACAAAAAAAAAAAAAAATACATTTTGTGTTGGGTCGCAGGTTGGATACCCCTACCTTAATGCATTCTCTCACTCACACGCACACACACACACACACAAATACCATTAATAAGAATGTGTATATGCACGTTATAAAATCCAAAGGAATTTTAGCATTAACAGCTACAGATTCTTATCATAAAAAGCAAAATACATTTTAATTAGTCAAAAAGCACCATTTGCCTTTGTTCACGATGCATACACAATACAGACTTTAGAAAGTAAAATGTACAACCTTATTATTTTTAGAGGTCTTATTGAGCTATCATTCATTTAAAATAGGATTAGCCTCTAAATGCTGTTATTCCCTAATGAACCTACAACAGTTAAACTTTGTTTTATAGTTTTTATATTCCTTAATCAATGCATTCAGTGATCAATGGAAATCTCACCGGGGTGTACAGAGAAAGACCTTCTGCATCTTTAGGCTTGTGGTTAGGCTTTTCAAGTGAATGCACAATAAAAGACCAACAAAAAAAAAAAATACATACATATTTAATGGAATTTTTCATGCAGAGACCTGGGGTTCTTTCAACCTAAATCGATAGAACAATGTGTTTTATCTTGGAGAGTAAGGAAGAGAAAGGTTGAGCAGGGAAACAGGCTCATAGTACAAAAGGCATGGTTTATAATTTGTGAAAACCAAGTGAAAGAAGATTGTATGTATATCCTCGTTGTTTCTCTAATGAATGACAAGTTATGCTCAGATTGATAATCTAGTAAACTGTCAATTCACTTCTACAGTAATTTTTTTTTATTTTTATAAAAACACAACAACTGCATACCTATAAGACTGGTGAAACTACATGTACATTTGTTCTGTGCAAATGGGGGGGGGGTTAATGTTATCAGGCTGTGTACTCTCCAAGTTAAATGTTATTCACTTATACAGAATAGAGTATCAGAATCCCACATGGAGCTGATGTTCAAAAGAAAAATACTTAAAACGTATTATTTGCCTAAATGTAAAATATATTGTTTCCATATTGTATTTCAATGATTTCTAGCCTATTTATTGTACTCTGAACTATCTTGACA
This sequence comes from Aquarana catesbeiana, assembly GCF_042186555.1. Taxonomy (NCBI): domain Eukaryota; kingdom Metazoa; phylum Chordata; class Amphibia; order Anura; family Ranidae; genus Aquarana; species Aquarana catesbeiana. The sequence continues at coordinate 296,800,697 of NC_133326.1, forward strand.
TTTGCAAATTTACTTTGTGAAGATTCCCATCCCACATATACTTCCCTAAATTCTGTGGCACCGTATTCACTATGCCCCGAGCCTGCCTTCTAGACTACAGAGGAGCTGAGAGGAGGAGTTTCAGGAAGCAGAGTCAATACAGGAATTACTGATTGTGGGCAGCAAGATACCATGGGATATGTAGTCCTTAGAAATTGAATGTGAAACTCAGGAGAAGCTGCAAAGCATACAGGGAATCCAGGAAGTTGTGAAAAGATGGCAGACCCCAACATGAAAGAATTTTTTTTTCCCCAGTAAGCTGATACATACAATTCCCTCAATGAGAAACACTATATATTCAGCTATAAGGTGGGTAGGGTTTAAGTATATGGATACTAATTCTACTATTTTTAATATTTCTATAGATTATTTTTATATATTATATTACCCTCTACTCCATGTGTTTTTTCTATATAGTCGCTGACAAGTGTTAATCTTACTTGGAGTACCACTCTATAGAGATACACACTATGGGGTTTATTTACTAAAGGCAAATCCACTTTGCACTATAAGTGCACTTGGAAGTGCAGTCACTGTAGATCCAAGGGGAACATGCAAGGAAAGTAAAAAACAGAATTTTTTCTTGTACATGATTAGATGATAAAATGAACAGAGCTTCCCCTCAGATTTATAGCGACTGCACTTCCGAATGAACTTGCAGTGCACTCGTAGCGCACTCCTTCATAGCATTTCTTCTATATTAGAGAATGGTGCAAATGCTTTAACTTCCTGAATTAACTCATGGAGGTATATATTGTTTACTTCCAGACACCCATTCTCCCTTCTTTGGCTGAAAATTGGAGGCTCTCTTTTTGCACTATTCCTGGGCTTTCAACCTTGTCCATATATTCAAGCCTTACTAGGCTATAAGATATATTTCAGGTTTAGTCCCATATATTCTGGATTAGGACACCATCTATATAACAATGTTGTTTAATTACAGAATTATTTGTGGTCGTGGTCCTTGTGAAGGCTGTACATATATCGACCATCAGTAAATATCTGAACCGGGTCCTTGGAAAGACCGCTTTTTGAGTTGCAGTCTGATGTGTGGTGTGCCCCCTTATAATTTGTGATCAAAGGCCCATCAGGCAAGCATATATGTGTTATATGTTACTTTCCAAGATGAATATAAACTAATACTTTTGTGCATGTACAAAAAGTTTACTATTCTATATTTATACTTTTCGTCTTGTTCATATTTTAACTTTGTATCAGCACCTACCCAGTGTGCCCTGAAGAAGCCATTTTGTGAAACGCGTTGACAAGCAGAAATGGGAGGATCTGTTGACCCGGTCTCATTAAAAAGGTATTATCTAAATATTTTATATGTTTAACTCTTTTTGTAATAAAAGATATTTTTTTTCATATTTTACTGCCTCATGATGTGCCTACAAAGTCTGCTCATTTTTTGAGATTTACTCTCAATCTTATATTGAGAGGGATACTGAAAGCAAAATAATAATAAATAAAAAAAAAAAAATGTATATGTATATATATATATATATATATATATATATATATATATATATATATATATATATATATATATATATATATATATATATATATATATATATATATATATATATAAAGTGGACACAGAGTCTGCATATTGGCTGAGTGCAGAGCTACAGAGTGTAAATTTGAAACGGAGAAAACTGCTCTGGCAGTTTTCTCCAGGTTTTGCTAGTTCCTCATGGGGCTCTGTAGTTTGGAGATTCCATAGTGTCTTGGGTGGGACGGGATCTCCAACCCTGTGTCCAGACTTTGTAGATTACCAGCAGGGTACAGCACTTATAATGAGGGTATGGGAAGACCTCATGGCTCCCAGTGGGAGACTGCTCCACACCCAGAGAGACAGGAGGTCTTCAGGAGTCAGAGGGGCTGCAGGAGGCAGCCAGACCGTGTAACTGCAAGAGGCAGTGGATCGGCCTGAGGACTAAGGCCAAAGCGGAGCTGTGGGCGCTAAAGTGAAGCCATCCACATTGAGGAATCCTGTGGTCTGTGTGACCAGGATAAAGAGCAGAGGTACTGCTAAAGAGAGCCAGGTGGGCTAGCATTTTCAATTGTGTTTATTTGCTGGAGATGAACCCCTGCGTGGGAACCCTTTATGTTACGGACTTTTATTTTCACACACATATACACACTCGCACACTTTTTTTTATTCCCCTCACTTACTGCTCTGTTGACCTCAGTTCCACCAGGGAGAATATAAGAAAAACATCTAAAAACATCTGCAACAGTAACAGATAAAAATACGTTTTTTGTTATTATTTAGTAGGGCAAGGCTAGAACCCCTGTCGTTTCATTATATATATATATACACACACACACACACACACACACACACACACCTCTATCTCCTCGGCTGCCACTTCCAGTGTCTACTTTGTACCTCATGGATCGTTTTGTCTGCTGTACAGATCTGGAAGAATTACCAAAAGGACACCAAGATTCAAGAATATATTGTATTTTAACAATATTGGTTTTGCCTGGAGTTCAGATTTAACCACATGTTCAAGAAAGACACTAAATTACAGAAATGCTAATGTCTAATACAGTAAACTTTGAGATTGTCATGTGGTTTACATTTCCAGATGTAACCCATTATAAAGTTTGTCTCAAATTCTGAAGCTGCGAGATAAGCTAGCAGTGCTGTTTTGCAACGGAGTATAAAAGAGAAGAGAGGTGCCTCTAAGTGTAGCAATATGGTTACATTTAGCAACTCACATGGTGATCACTGAAATATATTCATAATTACAATATTTTACAGCTATTAATGGAGATTTCACATAAACTCATAAGGCAAGATGCCATGTACCGTGATCTTGCCTTACGAGTTTATGTGAAATCTCCATTAATAGCTGTAAAATATTGTAATTATGAATATATTTCAGTTAGCTTTGTATTTATGTAACAGCGTCCCAGAAGTCTATGTTAGACAGACAAGTCGGTGCCTAGGCTTGTGTATCAAACAATGGGACCCAAACCTCATTGTTCTACACATACCCACTTCAATAGGATCCCATGTTTGAATATGCAATGAGGGGCCGTGGCCAGTCCGTCATGTATACTTCATTTCCCTGAAAATGTAATCTACTTACAAGGTTAAATTTCCTGCTAAAAATAGTCTGGGACAACGATTTGCATTAAAGGGGGCTGACTTATGCAAAAGTATAGGGATTGGAGATGTAGCCAGTCCTTACCCAGGATTGGAGAGGCCCACCAATCAGAGGCACGCCATGCCAACCAATGAGGCATCAGCCTGTAATGATATACACAGACTAGATGAGAGGGAAACGCACGCTCTCTGGTGGAGCGGTCACCAGAATGGAACCTTTATGGGTCATAGCTTGGTAACTATTGGAACTAAATATGTTTATGTCTTTTCTGTCCTACTGTTTGTAGATTAATATTTTAAGGAATATACGCTGTATTCCTTTATGTAATCCATGATTTTTACCCTTTTCCTGTACAATTAGATAGATTGCTGTGTATTAGCTTAGGCCTACTTTACTAAATACCAATACATTTTTGTTATTGTGTTATAGCTTTCACTCATGGTCAAAGAACTCATTTAACCCAAATCATATCCAAGAGATATTAAATCTCAAATATAGTAAAAAGGGGTAACAATGATTAAAACAGGCACATTTAAGTACGCAGGCATACGGGGTAAAGCTGTCCACATAAACCATCCTCCGCATCGTCATTGATGCCATCCCTTCCATGCTTCAAGCCTCACTTTCAGATCGCTCTACTGCAGGGTAGTCTTCCCGGTCACGATTGCAGACTGACAGCAGTGAGAGCTGGCAGTGCGGTGGATGGTCTAGGTGGACAGCTTTACCCCGGATGCCTGCATAAATTAGATGTGGGTCAGCCCTGCCCCTGCTCTCTCCCAATTGGCTCCTGCTACTGTCAATCACAGCCAGTGAGCCAATTTACATTGCTGGATTGAGAAGGGGCTCAGGTAAGTATTTGGGGGCTGCTGCACACAGGTTTTTTTTACCTTCATGCAAAAATGCATGAAGGTAATAAAAGCTAGGTTGATGCACCGAATGGAAATTTGGTGCCAAATTCGAAAATGCAGGATGCACTTGGCCGAAAGCCGGAACCGAAAATTTGTTTTTTTTTTTAAATATATAGAATCCTATTACATTCAACTTTTTAATTAATATCATGAATTTTAATGAATATAAAATTTTTGACCATTATTAGCGCCTTTAGTGCAAGAAAAGCTTAACATGTATCCCTTTAAATTCTATGTATGTCTTCACAATGATCCGTTGCACTTCTGTTGAGGTGTTGAAAATCTTACTTGCTGCATTTTTGGTCAGTAAAAAAAAAACCCCACAAAAACACACCTCCCAGTTGAAATGCATTGAAGCATAGCAAGAATGCATCAATAACGCACCCATGTTATGTTTTTGAGTCACATGACCTATGAAAAAAACACACCATAAGCACAGTAAAATGGTGGTAAAAATCGCAGTAATTCACATCTCACCACCATCAGAACAAAACAGCAAAACTTCACATATGATGAAAATATTTCATGAGGGTTTTGGTCCACTAGATAACCTCCTGCAGTCCCTGTAGGTTTCTCAGGCATACATATTCTGCATACATCTAGTCCCACCTCATCCCGATGAATAAAAGGGTATCTACACCTAAGAAGTAAACAATCCTTAAATGAAGTGACTGCATTCGTTTTTTTTTTTTGTTTTTTTTATGCAGGTACAGAAACATACCTGTTGATCTCACCATAAATCTTGAGTCCTTTTAAATTACCAGTGGATTGAACTTTAGTTTAAAATAAATGTTATCAGCTTTTCCAGCTAGCTTTTGAGAACTAACCCTCTCTAACCCAATGAATGTAAAGGACATGTAAAAAGCGTTTCTAGCCCAGATCAGGAGAGCAGCCTAGGGTGACAACCATGCTCCTCCATAGATACAGAATAGCGTCTGAACATTTTCTCCCAGGGACATAAGTGTGTTACTGGTATTTTCATCAGGTAAAAAAAAAAAAAAAAAAAAAATGCAGACACTATCTAATGACTAGTGAACTCAAATATATTACATACAGTATACACGGTAATGCACCTGCATGTCAAAGAAAAAACAAAGATCCATTACAAAAGGTAATGCTTTTCCAGTCCTCAGTTGTCCTCTTTTGGTCATCTTGTTTCTTCCTGGAGCTTGATTTATCCATGGAGCGGCCTCCTGCACTCCATCCTTTCTCCCTGATCATGCCTAAGCAGTGGAGTCCCAATATAAGTCTATGTGGCTCCTCTCCAAGCTGGAAGATGGGTAGAAACCTACAGGGTGCCGCTGTGCCGACGTAGCCAGGGAGAGGGGGCTGCATTGGTTGGGCATCTGATCTCAGCAAGTACACATCTGCAAAGGGGAGGATGGGCACTGTAAGGTCAGCATAAGGAAAAAGAAAAAAAAAAAAAAAAAAAAAAAAAAAAAAGGGGGGGGGGGTAAGTGCACTTTGTATGAGGTTCTCATATGTTGTGCATTCATGAGATGTCTGTCTACCCCAAAAGGAGTTATTTGAGCACTTGTTGACTTCCTGCTGAGCCCTATTTACTACACAATGCGTCAGTAACATAGGGTTTGTTGGAAGAAAGCAAAGCCACCAGTGGGGAGCATGCTTTTAAAAACACCCAGTGTTAAAGAGGACTGGCTCCGGGATTTCAACAAGGGGGCCAGCAGACAGGTAGGTGTAAAGCGGTTTTCCTCCCTGTGTACTTTTTTATTTTTTTTATTTTTATACTTTCTGACCAGGTTACTGCAATAAGTGGTTTTCAATCACAGAATTGTTTCAGGTTTTTTTGGTCTTTTCCATGACTGTGCACAGACATTTCCTTCAAAGCATTACATTATTTTCTTTAAAACCTCACGTGCTGCATTTTTGGCATAGTTTTTAGTAAGCACATCTTCCAAAGCATCAAAATGCACTGCAATGCACAAGAAATATGCCTGGATTCTTAATCATAGAAATCCCAAGCAACTGACACTCTCTGGAGGTGTTGCAACCAACAAATATTACATACAATTTGCTTATGTTATTCGTTTTCTGATGTGTGGAGCAGCTGACTCTCTTGACAATTTCTGCATGCTTTATCAACGTTGGAGCGCGTGATTTACCGATTGGCCTTTTACATTAACAAGCAGGTGTACTTAACAAATTGGCCACTGAATGTATATCGGAGGTTCACATAAAGCTTTTTAAAGGGAAATATGAATTTGGTGAACATAGGTCATATTATAGGCCTGTGGCACATTAAAAGCAGAACCACTGAATACTATATAGAAAACAGATTAAATAAATGTGAAATATGTAGCTTCTAGCATGTGTAAACCATGCTATTCATAAGCTTGCTGTGCTTATATAAAAAATGGTAGTACATGTTACAGAAATATTTATCTTGGCTTATTTGGAGCATTTAACCTTTTAAATATATTTCTGTAATAAACAGACATTATTTCACATTATATATTTACTTTATGCTGTTCAGAAACTTTTTCTATTTAAACGCAACCCCAGTAAAAGAAAAAAAAAAAAAAGTCTGAAATAGTTCCTTAATAAAAGTTGTTGTGAAAACAGGTGTGGGCTAATGCTGCATTTATATTAATTTATTACACTCAAATCTTGCCGTATACATTCCGATTCTGAATAAGGACCTTTCTATAGAGAAAACAGCCCAGAGCTTTCAAAATGAGTAAATGTGGAAAAATTTTGTTTAAAAGGGCTTTCTTAAGATGATTGTCACCACCACACTTTTATTTGCCAACAGGGCTAAAGCATTTATTGAGCCAACGTAAACGTAGATGTTGTTAATTTTTTCTTATATAATATGTGGCAGACAGTAACAAACAATAAATCTTATCTAAAAAGATTTTAACTATGAAATGCCCATGCAGAGGAATTGTTACAGGTTTGCTTTCATGCTGACCACTATAACTACTTATACTTACTGTTCCTTAGATCAGGAAAGCAAAACTACATATCTGGTACTTACTGTTCCTTTGATCAGTAAGCAAAACTACATATCTGGTACTTACTGTTCCTTTGATCAGTAAGCAAAACTACATATCTGGTACTTACTGTTCCTTTGATCAGTAAGCAAAACTACATATCTGGTACTTACTGTTCCTTTGATCAGTAAGCAAAACTACATATCTGGTACGTCTGGAAATGAGAAACATGTGACGCACTCCCCTTTCTCCTTTGTGCCTTTGTCAAATGGCTGCTGAGACAACCAGCACTGTCTCATGGGTATAGGGAGAGCTTTCAGCCCTTTGTAAGCAATGATTTGACCTTAGGGCTAACTCTCTGAAGAGCAATCAACAGTGGATCGCTTTCCAGAGGGCATTTGACAGGTGGGGAATGAGGTGCTATGTCGCCGCCTCACCACCAGTTTTAACCCCTAACCACCGAGCCACAACTACCAGCCCCATTTACTTGAAATGGGTATCATTGGTGGGCAGTACTGTTGGTTGAGTGCAACAGGGGGCTTCTGCTGCAGCCACAAAGCATCACTGCAGTGACATGTAAACACACTTGTTTGCCATCTTTGTGGCTGAAGGACAGGGGGGGGGGGGGGGGGGTAAATCGAACAGGGGGATGGTAAAAAAACACAGCTTAACTGCATATTTTTACCACCCTTCAACTGCACAACTCACTATCCAATTATATTCTCCATGTAGTACATATGAGGGTGGACAAATACGGGTATTAAAACCTAACAGGATATTTTTTATTTATTTACTTATGAGCCAGCTCCAAACATTAGGCACCTACCATTAAAGTGCCACTAAACCCACATCATAAAAAAAACAAAAAAAAAAAAAACACACACACACACACACACACACACACAACACACTATCAATAAATGGTGTATTACATGCTATTCATACTCAGTCACTATGAGATTTTCTCTCTATCCCCCCTTTGGTCCAAGTCCCCAATTCAGCTAGGGATTTTGCAGAGCTGTGGTAGCAGCTCTTCACATGCTCAGTTTTCAATGAGTTTCTATGCTGAGCCTTTACTACCTCTCTGGGGAGCCCATGTGACTATAGAGTCACACATGTGGGCATATACACAGTGGTAAATGACAGCCCTCCCTCATCCTCCATGCCCACTAATCAGCCAAACACAATGGGGGCGGGAGATTACATGTAAATTAATGGAGGCTTCACCTCCCTCTTAGTCTAAGACACAGGCTGGAGGGGAATGACAGAGCCAGTGATTGGCAGAAATCCACCCACACCATGTTATTGCCAAAAAATAATAAAGATTTGATTTTAAATATATTTGTATGACAATTTAAAAAACAAATTTCTTGATATTATTTTTACTCTATTCCAAAGACTGTTTTTTTTTTTATTTTGAACATGTGACCAGCAGAGGACTAGAAGCTCCCCCCGCTGATGTTTCCCTGCAGACAGGCCAGGAAAGAACTGGATCATGTGACAGCTATATAAATCAATAAAAAAAAAAAAAAAAAAAAGTAAAGTATATTTTTCTTAATTAAAATAATTACTTTGCCATCATCCACATACAGAAAGAGGAGGGACAATGTAAATTAAACAGTCTGTTTAGTATCATTTTACCATTGCATACAGTTACCACTCTCGCTCTTCAAGGCCACTTTGAACATTTGTCTTGGCTTGTTTGAGCTGTTATTATTATGCCTAAAATATAAAACAGCATGGATATAACAACCATAAACGGTAATTCTAAATTGGATATATGTAAAGCGATTGTTCTTGGAATTCCCTCAGATGTCATCTAATGACTATACTGTATATGACCATTTATTTTATCATACAATGCTACAAGAGCCTGCTTTGTCTACAGGTTATACTTGATGTCATACAATGGCTGTATCTCTTTGAAGCTTTAGTATAAAAACTGAAACAGAAATGTTAGGCACCAGCTGTACTTTAAGGAGCATCAGTTACCTGGCTCCTGGTATTTGTCAAGTCCTGACGTATGATATACATATAATTTTATTATATTTGTGCATTTCTGAATTGATCTCAGGCAGAAATAAGGATGTTAACAACAATAAATGACTGAATATCCCAAACACACAAACACTCCAATAAAACGTCTTGTGCAATGATCACCAGCCTGTCAGTATCCACACGGCTCCAGGGCCTAACCCAGAATTGATTCCCAGGCCTGGCAAAAAGTCAGATTAGGCTTGAATTGTTACAGTCATACCATACTGGAGATTTTATGCCACTATTTGAACATGAAAATAAAATATCTATTTGTTTTTCACATTTTTCAGTTTTAGCCTTAAAAAGGTTTACAGCCCCTAATGAACGTATTTATTAAACAAGGCTTATATGTTAAACAACTGATATGGCCTGCTTATGATAGGAAGGATTCAGTGGTGGGTTGGCTCACAGTGACTATATAGCAAGTCAACACAGAACCAATTTCATAATAAAAAAAAAAAAAAAAAAGGGGGTGTGCTCTATACAGCCATAGAAAATCTATTAAGTGAAGCTTTATACTAAATGTAGTGGAAGGGACTGAGCTAGGTGCAATCGCTGGAAAACTTTGCACTGTGCAAACATCCATATACTTGGAGTGGTATACTGTATAGTAGCATCTTGTGATTGCACATGAATTAAACATTCTGCAAGCATGCAAAACTGATTACTACTACATGCTATTAGTGTAGCTTACTTCATGTGAGCCATTTGGAGTTGCAAATGATTGCCAAACAACTGATTAATTGCACAATTAAGTTACTAAAAATCTCCTGTGTAGCACTAGCCTGTTAGCCTTCCAGCAAATGGTTAAAAGTGCACTTCCTACACCCTCCCCACCCCACTGGTCCCTGCTACACTTTCCTCCATGGTCGATTAGCTGTCACACCACCAACCTAGCCAGTGCAGCAGTACAGGAATTAGAAAGCTCTACTCTTCCTCTCTATATTTTCTTAAGGCTTCTGGGATGGTTTAGAGCAATTCTGATTGGTCAAAGTGGTCACGTGCCAGCGCATGACCATTTAGAATCACTGAGTGATTTGTCCTGGAAGTTCTAAAAGGAAAGACAAGGAAGAAGAGAGGGGATTTCAAATCCCCAAAATGCTGCACAGGCTGTGCAGGCAGTGATAGCTAATCACTCATGGGAGGAAATTGCAGTGGGGACCACTGAGATGGGGTTGGGAGGGTGTAGTGTGTTAGTTCACCTTTTCATTTTTTGTGAAAATGTGAATTTAGGCTGGGTTCACACTTATGCAATGGAGCCGGTTCACACAGCTCTGGGGCGGCCAGCAGAAGGGTCCTGTGCATCTTTGGCTTCTTTTCAGGTTTGATTTCAGGCGAAAATTCTGACACAATTCGCCCCTGAAACGGTGAACAGGGATGTACCAGACCCTCTGCTTCAAGCCGCAGCCGCACATAGTGTGAACCCTGCCTTAAGCTGGCCGGAGCTGGTTGAGCAGGAGCTGGCCAAGATTCAAACCACGTATGAGCAGGCTGAATGTACCCAAGTTGATCGATCAACTCAGGTACAACCAGCCTACCGGATTTTACATGCGAGTATCACTAGGAGCTGTTATAGCCACTGTTTTCTCCTGGTAAGGATGCAGTATTGGCCCATCAATTAGGGACACCGCCCCCCCTAAACCATAAGTCCGGCCTCTAATCTGCATGGGTGCCCAAAGCATGGGTTTCCACAGGTTTTTTTTAGCACGCAATTAGAGCCTGAGGGTCTAATCGGCTCCAAAAAAAGGGTGGGCTCAGGGCACAGAGCACTATGCCCTGAGCCCACCCAGTTGTGTGACAAATATGTTGTGTGTAAATAATTTTAATATTAGCATTGGTTTACCCTCCCCCCAAAATATTGAGCACCAGCTGCCACTGTAAGGATGGTTTTCCATGCAACCCCCCCCCCCTCATCGGGGGAACACAATTGCTTGGCGGCAGGGATTCCCCTTTCAGCGTTGATGGGAGAATCTAGCTAATTTCTTTCTTGGAACCCCGTGGTTGCAAGAAAGAAAAATCTGCTCTGTCTTTGGTCGGCATTACACTTTAAATCTCTCCGTTACAAGATATTAAAATCACCCATGTAGCTCTAGCCTAATGATACTATGGACAACTTGCTGGCCATCACGCGCATTTATCCAGAGGCATTGTTGTTAATATACTCTATACACTTGAGCTGCACGACTAATCATAAAAAAATAAAATAAATAAATATCTCCATTCAACCCCCTCACGATCTTCATCCAGCATTTCCCTGATTCTATGTAAACAGTGCAGAGCCATTCTCTTGCCAAAAAATAAAAAAGCCGGCAAATGTTTATCAACATTCCTCAGTGCTGATCGATAGAGAAGAGATGCAAGGTATCATTTGGTTCTTTTAGATCAAAGGGATGAACTTTGGTCTGTAAATGACGTCAGTTTAACCCCTTAAAGACTAAGCCTTTCTCTGACAATTGTTGCTTACAAGTTAAAATCAGTATTTTTGCTAGAATATTACTTAGAACCCTCAAACATTATATATAAATTAGCAGAGACCCTAGAGAATAAAATGGTAGTCGTTGCAATATTTTATGTCATACTGTATTTGTGCAGTGGTCTTTCAAACACAATTTTTTGGGAAAATATACACTTCCATCAATTAAACAAAAAAAACTAAACAGTAAAGTTAGCCCAATTTTTTTGTATAATGTGAAAGATGTTACGCCGCGAGAATCATGAGCTTTATTCTAAGCAACAAGGATTGTGATTCTCGTTTTCTCCAGAATAGTGCAGCTCTACTATACACACACATAAATAGGATGGCGTATCCTTGAATAAAAATGTAAAATATTACAGAAAAACTTTAGCTCTTCAGCCTGAGTGAGCTAAACAAAGTGAAATATCATTACTCTGTCTAGCTGCACAACAGGATAGTAGAAAAGGAAATTGTTAGGTTCTGCTTTTCCCTACTGAGTTACATTTTCACAGAACAGCTACAATGTCACCAGTCACCTTCTGTACTTACATTTGGGAGATTATCTGCACTCATATAGTTATTAGTTAACTATTTTCCAGCATGAAACAATCACAATGGGGTAGAGTAGTAGACTGCCATTCCTTTCATTCCAAGCAGAACTTTCAAGGGATGAGGATTGTAAAGACACCAATTTGAAGAATTAAGAGATATCCCAAAAGCCCCAGATAGCCCTTGACATCTTCAGTGATAAGAGGGGTCACAAACTGATGAAATTCAGAGATTCATGCTGGGCTGTTTTCCCTGTGAACTGCAGCATAATTTACTGCAACCTTACAATTTCTGCCGCACTTTTCTACCAGTACCAGAGTTTAATGAAAGCAATATGTGGTATGCTATTGCACTTTGTTGGAAGTCAGATAAGCTGTTCTGAACCATCTGCAATTTTCACAAGAGAACACATGATAATAATGCCGCACTCAATACCAAATGGTGTCGGCTCCTTGCTTCCCCTGTGTTATTACAAATCATCAGAGTCTGCAAAATTCACTTATGGATGGATAGGATGAGATGAATTTGGGACAAATTATAGTTTCCTTATTTTGTACTTTACGCTTACCATATCTTTTGTGTCTCATTTGTGAGAAACCCAACCACTGAAGGATCCATCAATCACCCTGCACAAAAAATGACTGTATTATTACTATTGATTTATAGGGCAGTGATATTTGCTGTAGCAATGTAAAGTGAGAACAAGAACACATTAGTAAGCGTTCCAGTAATTTCAATTCATGAAAACAGTGATTTTCTTTTTTTTTTTTTTTTTTTTTTGGATAGAGCCTCTCATTTCAATTATTTTAGCCCAGTCTCTCAAACACACAAATATTCTGGATATATCTCTCTCTCTCTATTGGGGGGCAGCAGTCACATTAGAGAACAGATTGGGGAAACTAGAAGAAGGAGTCTGACTTTTTCTTTATAATAACACCATACCACTAGTTGGGTTACAAAATTTAGTGGAAAGGCTCACAATACACAAGACCAGGCATGCAACAACTCTGGATTTGCCGGGCATTCGAGTATATTTATTTAGGATAACCCAGAAAAAAAAAAAAAAAAAAGGAAGAAGTTCCTCCATAAAAATTGTTCCAAAATGTACACTATTACCACAGTGAGGTATTGAGGGGGTGTGGACAACAAGGAGCAGAAAGGAGAGCATAAGTGAATGGATATGGACAAACAGAGCATCACAATCATACAACAAAATAGCTGGTCATGCACCCATTTTCTACATAAATTATTTGAGAAGTGTGCACATGGAAACTGGCGCATTTATATGAGCCCATCTATAGATTCTGTGCCTCTTTGCAGCCACAGCACCCCCTCATCTCTGCCTCCCCTGGTCTCAGCATTGAGCAGACTCTGGCAGCTGACTCCAGTCCTCCTCTGGTCCTCCTCCAGACCCTGCACTCTCTGCTTCCCATCTCTGACCCCTGCTTCTTCCTGGCAGCAGCACAACGCAGGTGCACTGTGATGCAAGGGAGGGTAGGCAACTCTTGACTTTTGATTGTAGGAGGCTCTTGACATCTGATGTAAGGAGAAGTGGGGGTGCCCTGGACATCTGGTTATAATACAATTCTATTCCAGTTGAAAGGGAGGGATGCACACCACTGGTGTCATCCACAAGAAACTTTATTGGAGACTGCTCAGACAGAACACTATAGCAGAACCATGTTCTGTCTAAACAGTTTCCAATAATTTTTCTTGTGGATGATACCAGTGGCGTGCGACCCTCGTTTTCAGACTTGCATCATCTGCTATAGGAGTGTGAGTGGGCTCCATGGTGGTCTGCACCTGCCCTTTACAGCTTAAGTCTTAAGTTATTACTAGACCAGTAAAAATCTAATGTAGAGGTAATTATTTTTTAAGATAAAGGGTAGATAAATTTATATAGACTTACAGATACAACTGACATTTTGAGGGCAACCATAATGCTGATGTGGCCCGCAATGAAATTGAGTTTGACAACCCTGGCATACAAAGACCATAGGTGGGTGCTGCAGTGAACTGACAGATGGCACCGTTAGCATTTAAAGCTCATAAGCAAAGTGATCATGGGCACACTATTAATATCAAGTGAAGCTTTTATTTGATATAGATATATAGATATATATATATATATATATATATATATATATATATATATATATTTATATTCTGCACACACGCGCAAAACACACTTCATGAGAAAGAGCTAGATAGATCACTTTTCTGGCATGCAGCCGGGAACTTGCTGTTACAAAGTCATGAGATACATAGAAAAATTACTAGTGCCAAGATGGTCACTTTATTACTCCCCCTGCTTTACTATGCGTAGAAGCAGGTGACTCCGGTCAGAACCATGCAGAGCAGTCCAGCTCTTTTGCTGAAACACATCGAATGAATTGTAATGCAGTAAAAATGTGGGATTCGGCTGCAGAGCGATTTTCCAATTAGACACTTCCAGCATGGCCAGAATAAGAAATCTTGGGCTCTTTTGAGCAGAGCTGTTAATTTTGTGTATTGGTTAACACTTACTCAGTGCTCTGGGGTATCACCATATCATGTCAGGTCAAAAGGCCTTCATAAAAGCATCATTTAATGTGTTTGGTGCTGCATCCAGAGAAATGGATAAGAATCTTGTTGGATTACATTTCACTGAAGACTGCCCATTAGTATATGTGAGGTTGCAGAAGCCCTTTATCTTTTTACAGCCGTCAAGGAGAAGTGAAATTCTATAAACACAGCAGCAACAGGTATTTAAAAAAAATTAAATGGGGGAAAAAAAAAAAAAAAAAAAACGACACTAAAATGATCTGCTTTTTTGTTTTTGTTTTGTGTTTAATGTTCTCGATGCGTTCTGATCCAAGTTATTTAAATAAACACACATCTAAAACAGTCAATATTTAAGTTAATCTTAATTCTTTTAACTCTACTTCTACAGATGTTTTGTTTTAAATGATCATTCATCAACACAAGCTTTAAATAAATCGGCAGTGGCACCACTAGCCCCATGAATATGCAGCAGACTATATATGTAATTCTATTGTCAACTGGCTTTTTAATTATTGCACAGAAAAAAATCTTTAACAAAAAACACATACATTAAATTCAGTATGAATATTCATCATGCATTAGAACACTGCATCCCTTAGAGGGCACTTTAAACACATTAAATATGAATGAATTCCCTTTTTTGGAAAGAGACGGAAAGAGACAGAAAGAAAGAAAACTTCCATAGATGATATTCATCAACTTGACTTCCACATAGATTGCTGTTGAAGTTATTTTAAAGTATTTTATCACGGCAGACAGTTATGTTGATATATGGAAAATGGCATTTTGAGTGGCCATCTTCCATTTCTAATGCCCTGTACACACGGTCAGATTTTCCGACGGAAAATGTGTGATAGGACCATGTTATCGGAAATTCCGACCGTGTGTGGGCTCCATCACACATTTTCCATCGGAATTTCCGACACACAAAGTTTGAGAGCTTGCTATAAAATTTTCCGACAACAAAATCCATTGTCGGAATTTCCGATCGTGTGTACACAAATCCAATGCACAAAGTGCCATGCATGTTCAGAATAAATTAAGAGATGAAAGCTATTGGCTACTGCCCCGTTTATAGTCCCGACGTACAGGTTTTACGTCACCGCGTTCAGAACGATCAGATTTTCAGACAACTTTGTGTGACCGTGTGTATGCAAGACAAGTTTGAGCCAACATCCGTCGGAAAAAAATTCATGGATTTTGTTGTCGGAATGTCCGATCAATGTCCGACCGTGTGTACAGGGCATGAGACTTCATCCGTATCTATCCACACACCCATGGGAAGAGCTGTCTTTGCCCTCACAGAATGCACAGATGTCCTGTGGATCCATGCCCCAGTATTGTGACACAGCCACAATTTAACAGTCATTGGGATGAATGTCCCTGAACGCAGAAGTGTACGTTTGGGGACACACACCCGCACGGCTGTCAAACTGGGACCAGCGGCTGCATCTGTGCACCTGCTGCCTCCTAATAGACATGAATGGGACTGGCTGCACATGGATGCATAGAATTCCTATGCATCCCATGCAGGCAAACGCAGCTCTTTGCATGGGTGTACTGATGGTTACGTCCATGTGAATGAGTCCTTAGGGTCCAGACACTGCGGTTGGTGTGCATTTTGGTGCAGGTAGTGCCAATGCATGGATCCCAGCACAACCCACTGTTCACGTTTTTTTTCTTTGACGAACTTTATGAACTATATCACACTGTTACATTTTATAGAGTTCTATCAGCTGGCGTGAGGTGATTGTGGTGCGATGAAAAAAAAAATTTTGTTCAGCGCACACCACCGCAACAGTGGTGTGAATTGGCCACACCTGGGACATATCATTTTGCCATGTCTTACGGTGAGACTGTGTTGGACGGATATGCCTCCCAACTTGTACTTGTAATTTATCTGCATGGCTTAGGGCTTGTTCACACCATGCACAGTGACTTACATTTTTTTTCCACACTGCAGGGACACATAGAAAAAAAATTGTCTTCTATGTGCCCTGATTACACCACGATGTTGGTGTGATGTGCGCTGCCGTGCAGTGCAGAAAATGCATTTTTCCGCAGCACCACAGGTAACTACGCTACAGCGCACTTCAAACAAAAAATTAAACCAGTAATGTAAAGTAAGCAGCTGCTTGCCCTAGCTCAACTGAAGCTCCCAGTAATGGTTTTCTATGTGCCTCATTCACACCACAATGTTGTGTATATGTGTGTGTTCTGTTAAATGAAACCTGTCTGCATTTTAATGCAATGCAACTGAAATATAGATATAAAAAAATAAATGTTTCCTATTTTATCCCTTTCCAGGATCTGTCACTTAACCGGTATGAAAATACATGCCTAAGTGCATAAAAACACAGCGTAACGCAACACAGTGCTCATGAAAATACACATCAGTGCACATGCATTTACAACACATTGTGGTGAGTTTTTACATGCAGTATGGTGTGAAAAAGATTCTTGTTGAGAATACCCACAATCTATTTTTTTAAAGAAGACACCAACCTCAAGCACTGCAAGAAATCCAAAAGCAACACACAGTAACCAATCAAAAGTATGTTTTTATTGTTAAATGCTCTAAATGGTCAATGGTGAAATCTGATTGTGACGATATGCAACACGCAGCAACTAAAGGCAGAGCAGACACATTAGTTAACACATGGAATGTAACTACAGGAAAAAAAATGATTGTGCAATGACTGATGAATGTGGAAGCTTGAACATAATCAGAGATAAGAAACAGCTAAACACTTCTTGCCATTTGACAAATGACTCAGTTGTTTAGCTTTACACCCCGAGACATAAAGTTGGGTGTGACAAGTGGACTTTAACACTGCATAGCACACTGGATCTTTTCTGCCTCTCAATACTTCCACCAGCACCATCCGTAGGATCTTGGGCTCTTCTCTACTTATTAGTCCAAGAAGTAAATTCTAAATGCAAACACCTTCTTTAAGTAGCATCCTCAGGAATTCACTTTCCAATCGCCTGTCACAAAAAGCCGCAGTTACCAGCTCACACAAACCCGGGGGGGATCCATTCACTCTCCACAGTAAAGAGAGGCTGCTGAAAGCTGTCAGAGTAAATCTATGCTCACTTTTTGGATGGTTTAATTTCAATGGAGCATGAAACTCCACAGGATGGTTAATAGGCTTAGCCAGGCGTGCCGTTCTCCCTAATATATTTTAATTATGCATCAGTCTTAATTGTAATCAGATTAAAATCCGCAAAAAAAAAGCACACAAATTGGGGCTTTCCCCGATGACTACTTGGAGCTTATGCCAGCTTCAAAACAGGTCTACTTAGTAAACCAAACTACAATATATTTTAAAAAAATGTAAATATATAGAAAAATATATAGAGGAGAAATCCATCACTACATCATGGAGTATTATAAGAAACACAGCAGCAGCCAATACTGGGGTGTTAGCTGGAATTTAAAGCTAAAAAAAGTATCCATTAAATATACAGAAAAGTCCACCACTGCCTATTAAAGTAGATGTCATGGAGTATTAAAAGAATCACAACAATGACCAATATTGGGGCGTTAACTTAAATTTAAAGTAATAAAAAAAAAAGCATCCATCCAAAAAAAAAAATATGAAAATATAATTATATTTTTTTATGATTATACAGTAAGTTCACCACTGCCTACACATATGATGGAATATTACAATATCGGGGTGTTAGCTGGAATTCAAAGAACTGTAACAAATATATATAGAAGTCCATCACTACATCATGGAGTGTTATAAGAATCACAGCAGCAGCTGCCAATATTGGGGTGTTAGATTTTAAAGTTAAAAAAAAAAAGTATCCATTAACAATACAGAAAAGTCCACCGCTGCCTATTAAAGTAAATGTCATTGAGTATTACAGGAATCACAGCAATGGCCAATACTGGAATTTAAAGTGACTGATGATAAAAATATAGAGCTGCCACTGCTAGTGCTGTTTTGAAATTGCTATTTCATCTGGCTGTGTCCGGATTCAACACTGAGTCCCAGAACAAGCATGCTGTAAATTTAGAACTAAAGAAGCAGCTTGAATAACCCACGAAACATCATGAACATTACAGATCAAGTCCAGATAAATGTAACTAACTACTGCTAGATATACCAGGCTGTAAAGCAGTGTCATAATGCCTTGGCCCCAAATTTTGGCATACGTCGGAGTAGCAAAAAGCACTGAAGTGAAGATATCATCTTGCTAATATTTTGGCTTCAATGACTTCCAAGTTTCTGACCAAAACCAAAATATCATCAGAAGGCATTAGAACTTTATAACAGAAATGAGAAAGTGTTATTATTTAAAGCGATTATGTAGTGGGGGAAAAAACGGGGCTGCAATTTCTGACCTCTAAGTTCTCTGTCATAGTAAGCAAACTTATGGAAGGTCATCAATGGCAGCCCCCATAGTATTTTTTTTTTTTAAGACAGTCATTTTAAGTAAAGATGCTTTCTCATATCTTATACAAAGTCATAATGGTTTGTTATTTCTATTAAGTCAAAGACTCAGGATGCATTGCACCCAAAACATCAGCATGACAGTCGGGGGGGGATAATGAGAGGTTATCAATGGCAGAGCCCCATACTTTTCCTATGACACAGTCACTTTAAATAAAGAGGATTTAATATTTCTGTTATATAGTCTTAATGTCTCTCACTATATTTTTTTAAGTCTCAA
The DNA here is from genome assembly GCF_042186555.1 of Aquarana catesbeiana. Classification (NCBI taxonomy): domain Eukaryota; kingdom Metazoa; phylum Chordata; class Amphibia; order Anura; family Ranidae; genus Aquarana; species Aquarana catesbeiana. The sequence goes on from NC_133326.1 coordinate 296,819,994, forward strand.
ACTGGAAAGAATTGAAGCCAAAACATCATCAATAGAGTCTGGGGGAACTTAGGAGAGGTAATTAATGGCAGCCTTCATACATTTCTCATGACAGAGTCACTTTAAGTAAAGGTGCTTTCTCATTTCTGTTAGGAAGTCATAATGCTATGTCGCAATATTTGTCAGATACTGGGAAAGCATTGCAGCCAAAACCTCAGCATGACAGTCAGGGAAAACTTAGGAGTGGTCATCAATGGCAGCCCTCCTACACTTCTCATGACAGTCACTTTAAGATGCTTTCTCATTTCTTTGATAAAGTCATAATGCCATGTCACTATATTTGTTTTATGTTAGAAACTGGGAAGACACTGAAGCCAAACCAACATCAGGACTGTCATGGGGGGGGGGGGTTAAGGAGAGGGCATCAATGGCAGCCTCCATAATTTTCTTATGATACAGCCACTTCAAGTAAAGTTTTCTCATTTCTGTTCTACATTCATATTGCCTTATCGTCTGTTTTAAATCAAAGACTCAGAACTTACTGAAGCTAAAAAAATTAGCATGACTGTAAGGGAACTTGGAAGTGGTCATTAATGGCACCCCCATTCTTTTCCATATGACATAGTCACTATAAGTAATGATGCTCATACCTGATAAAACAAATGACAAGACATTAGGATTTTGTAAGTCAAAGACTCAGAATGCATTGAAGCCAAAATATCAACATGACAGTCAGGGGGAGGTCATTAATGGCAGCCCCCATATGTTCCTTATGACATCACTTTAAGTAAAATGATTTCTTATTTCTGTTATAACGCCTTAATACCTAATATATTTGTTTTAAGTCAAACTTGGAAAGCATGGTAGCCAAAATCTCAGTCAGGGAACTTAAAAGCGGCCATCAATGGCAGCCCACATACTTTTCTTATGAGTCACTAAGTAATGATATTTTCTCATATCTGATATAAAATAATTAGGTCTTGACGACATTTGTTTTAAGTCAAAGACTCAGGATGCATTGAAGACAAAACATGAGCATAACAGTCAGGGAGATTAAGAAGAGGTCATCAATGGCAGCCCCATACGTTTCTTATGACATAGTCACTTTAAGTATCGATGCTTTCTTATTTCTGTTATAAAGTCGTAGCACTTTATTATTTGTTTTAAATAAAAGAACTCAGAAAGCATTGAAACCAGAACATCAGCATGACAGTCAGGGAGGAATTAAGGAGAGGACATCAGTGGTACCCCCCATACTTTTCTGATGACATAGCATCTTTACTTAAAGTGACTGTATCATAGGAAAAGTATCACTTTTAAGTAAAGATGCTTTCTCATATCTGATACAAAGTCATAATGTCTTGCCATTCATTTTAAGTCAAAGACACATGATGTATTGAAGCCAAAACATGGGCATGACAGTCAGTGAGATTAAGGAGAGGTCATCAATGGCAGCCCCATACTTTTCTTATGACAGTCACTTTAAGTATTGATGCTTTCTCATTTCTGATACAAAGTCATAATGTCTTGCCATTCATTTTAAGTCAAAGACACATGATTTATTGAAGCCAAAACATGGGCATGACAGTCAGGGGGGAATTAAGGAGAGGACATCAATGGTACCCCCATACTTTTCTTATGACATAGCATCTTTACTTAAAGTGACTGTATCATAGGAAAAGTATGGGGGGTGCCATTGATGTCCTCTCCTTAATCCCCCCCCCCCCGACTGTCATGCACATGTTTTGACTTCTATACATCATGTGTCTTTGACTTAAAATGAATGGCAAGACATTATGACTTTGTATCAGATATGAGAAAGCATCTTTACTTAAAGTGACTTTTTCATATCTGATACGAAGCCATAATGTCTTGCCATTCATTTTAAGTCAAAGACACATGATATATAGAAGCCAAAACATGGGCATGGGGTGGAATTAAGGAGAGGACATCAATGGCACCCCCCATACTTTTCCCATGATACAGTCACTTTAAGTAATAATGCTATGTCATTTCTGTTATAAAGTCAGATCGCTTTATTATTTGTTTTAAATAAAAGAACTCAGAACGCATTGAAACCAGATCATCAGCATGACAGCCAGGGAGGAATTAAGGAGAGGACATCAATGGTACCCCCCATACTTTTCCTATGACATAGTCACTTTAAGTAGGGATGCTTTTTAGTTTCTGTTATAAAGTGACAAAGTTTGTAAGTGATCTAACAAGTTTCCTAGATCCAAAGTTGCTGTGTGTGATCCTAGGAGAGTCCAGAGGAAAGGGGTTGTCCATGCGATGCTGATCAGACTGGATGAAGCTGAGGATGAGGATGATGAGAGCAGGAAAGTTGTTGTACGGTAAGTGTAGGGATGAGGGAAAAGTTTGCTCCTACCTGTCATCATAGCAGAAATCAGCGTCCAGGGTGTTGAGATACAGGACGAGCCCCAGGGCACTGCTCAGCACCTCAGCGATCATGTCTCCTGTACTGAGCCCGGGCTGTACGGCTCCTGCACACGGCTCCTTTGTCTGGGGCTCTCCGAAGATCACAGCCCGCCGTACTCCATGCCTGGAAATCAGCAGCAGCAGCCGCCCTGCCCTGTGCGCTCCCAGCCTCCTAACCCATGCTGGAGAGTACTGCAGAGGACCAGCTCGTCCTGGTGTGCACAGGAGGAGGGATGCTGAGGGAAGGTGACAGGAGCGCTGCTGGTGGTGCTGGTCCTGGACCTCGTACTGGACCTCGTACTGGACCTGGTCCTGGAGGTCTCCCCGCTCTGCCTCTCTCTCCTCCTCTCCCAGGCAGCCGACTGTCAGCACTGAGAACAACCCGGTCAGCAGCATCCAGGGAGCAGCCGCGTGGGGCTCAGTGCTACTCCGCCGCGCATGCTCCAATCACCTCCTCTCTCTCCCCAGCCACGCCCCCTATTCTTCTCCTCTGCCCCCGCCCCCCTCCAGCGCTGTGCCCGGCTCCGCTCATCTGTCACTCTGCATCCACTGTCATAGCGGGACTACAGCACTGACAGTCTGACCAATCCGCTCCGGGGGAGCCATGACACCCTTCTCATTGTATTCATTCATGCTGTGTTGTGCCTTCCTGCTGAACTCATCTACAACTGGGATATGCATTTACATGGAGATCGTTTTGTCTTAGGCTGGCCATACACTGTACTATCCAATTATAATTTTCTTAGGGCCAGTTCACAGCTAACTGCATACTGAAGGAGTGCACTCAGAGCAATGTGATTTTCAGCCCGATGCAATTTTCAGTGCAAAGTGATTTTTCTGACCATTCCTAAGACAGAGATGTCTTAGGAATGGTCTGAAAAATCAGATTGCACTGAAAATTGCATCAGGCTGAAAATCACATTGCTCTGAGTGCGCTTCTGTGCGATTCAGTATGCAGTTAGTTGTGAACTGGCCCTAAGAAAATTATAATTGGATGGTATAGTGTATGGTCAGCCTAAGACAAAACAATCTTCATCAAGAGCGGAGTCGGGGTCGGGAACTGGCGACCCAGCAGAAACAAGATACAAGTTCAGGTCAAAGGCAAGCCGAGTCAGCAGCAGGGGAACAAGCAGAGTAATAGCAGGACACAGGGAACAGCTAAAAGACCTGTCAGCCCTGGAGCATGAGCAGGAGCCGCTTTAAATACTCTGGCGCCAATATACATTGGGTGCGCGCAAGTGCATTCCTCCATCCTGCCGAGAGATCTTCACGCATGCGCATTTCTATTAGCCATTCTTCATGTGTGCACATTTCTATTAGCCATTCTTCGTGTGTGCACGTTTCTATTAGCCATTCTTCGTGTGTGCACATTTCTATTAGCCATTCTTCATGTGTGCACATTTCTATTAGCCATTCTTCATGTGTGCACATTTCTATTAGCCATTCTTCGTGTGTGCACATTTCTATTAGCCATTCTTCATGTGTGCACATTTCTATTAGCCATTCTTCATGTGTGCACATTTCTATTAGCCATTCTTCGAGGGTGTGCACATTTCTATTAGCCATTCTTCGTGTGTACACATTTCTATTAGCCAAATGTCTGGTAGGCATTTTCTGACAGCGTCAGTGCAGTTTTACTGCAGTGTACTGTAGTGCATCAGTGGAGTGTGTCTGTGTAGCGAGTCCTCAAGTTAAAGTGCACCAAACACCACTTTCTATTGATTAAAGTGCATCCAAGTACACATTTCCTCATCTCCAGTGGCAGAACTACCACCATAGCGACCCACGCGGGCGCTATGGGACCCGCAGCCGGCAGTAGGGTGCCCACGTGTCCCAGATTTCCTGGGATTGTCCCTCAATTCAGATTTGTGACCCGTGCCCTGGGCACCTTCATTCTGGGACAATGCAGTGTCCCGGAATGACATAAGGACACATAGCCACCCTGATAAACACTAACAAAATGTTTGCTAGGGCCACCCCGCCTCGCGTCTAGCAACCAGTGACGTCATTGGTAGAGTCAGTCAGAGGCTGAGCGTTGCGAGGCCCGCCTTACCCAGAGCTGCCCTACGCAGCGCTCCGAGTCCACCCACCTCCTCTCCTTCTCCTCCTCTGGCAGCAGCAGCAAAGAGAGAGCAGCAGCCAGAGCCCAGTCCAGAGTGAGCGTCTGTATCTCCTCCTCCAGCGGTGCAGATCCATGGCAGCCTGTGCAAAGTGCCAGCCAGTCCAAGGGCCGACTCCCGCTGCCTGCAGTGCATTGCTCGCAGCCAGACTTCTCTCCTCCTCCTGTCCGCGAGGGCCGCGACCCGAGCCGCCCGACTGAGTGCCTGAGGAAGGGCACCCCAGCCAACTTCCAGGTTTGTAATGTATTAGTAGATCTGTGCTCACTATTCTATGAGAAGAACATGCATGCTGAGCTCAGTGGAGTCCCTGCTGCTTGCCTATTCGTGCACTACATTTATAATTATTCCACTAGGTGTAAGTTACATGTAACGCTGTATAACAGTTAATATAATAATACCATATATAAAGTTCATTTTTTTGTGGGGGGGGCTGTTTGCAGGGGGGCCCCATACAACATTTTGCTATGGGGCCCTGTGATTTCTAGTTACGCCCCTGCTCGTCTCTATTACATTTCGGTAATAACCCCCCCCCCATCATGTCTGGGAGGCCAACAAGGAGAGGCAGACGTTCCCATGGCACTGTGAGGGGGCCAGCAGCATCTGAGCCCACAGGCAAAGGTGGACATGGTCCATCTTCAGGCAGGGAACCATTTCCTCTTTTTATTGATGTTGCCCATACTATCCAGCCACAGCATGCAGAGGAGGTGGTGGACTGGCTTACTAAACCATCCTCATCCTCCTCATCCTCCGCCACCCAAGCAGAGACTAGTGAGCAGTCCACCATAGCTGCCAGAGCAGCTTATTCTGCCTTCTTGTCCACAGCTGCTCCTGTCATAGCCCCAGCATCAGGCATGAATGAATAAGCTGAGTTATTTGAACGCAGCATCAGCCAATTGATGATGCACAGGCATTACTTGATTCTGATGTTGGTTCTGAGGTTGGGGAAAGTAGGAACATGAGCCTACAGAGAGGGGAATACACTGGTAAACAACAAATTGGCAGTCATGTTCCCCCAGCTGCAGCGTATTGCCAAGTTGGCACCAGTAATGATGAGGATGGAGGGGATGATGGCGATGAGGTAACTGACATGACTTAGGTGCCGGATAGAGCAGAGGAGGAAAGTGAGGGTGAGGCACAACCCCAACAAGGCAGCCATCATGGAAAAGTAGAGAGTAGCCACCCTATTCCATCACATTGGGGAGCTGTTATCTCCTGGCCCACTTACCACAGCTCAGCTGTCCAGGCTTTTTTTAGCACATGTGCAGTCAATCGCACTGTTGCAAATAGCAAACTTTGCCTCAAGCAGATTAAGTGTGGTAAAAATACCAGCCTTTTGGGTACCACATGCTTGACAAGGCATTTAACCTCCCACCACTCAGGCCCCTGGCAAGAGCACCTGAAAGCCACAGAAAAGGGACGCAATTCTGCTCCTCCTCACTCCTCACCTTTGAGGTCTACCCCCACTATATCTCATGACCTCTCAGCAGCCGCTACTGACAGGGATGATGGTATAGCGAAGGGTGTCACAGGTCCTTGCAGTATGTCTGCCAGCAGCACACCACCAGCTGTAGACTATAGCAGGAAAATTTTTCAGCCGTAGCTGCTGCAGCATAAAAATAAAAATACAGTCACTGCCACCCACATGCCCAGCATCTAAATTCAAGCTTGTCAAAGCTGCTGGATTTACAACTACTGTCTTTCTATCTGGTCGATTTTTCCTCCTTCTGTGAATTTTCAGAATGTGCTGTACCACAATGGCAGGTTCCCACTCGTTATTTCTTTGCACGTAAGGCCATTCCAACTCTGTACCATCATGTGGAAGGCAATGTTATGGCATCTTTAGGGCAATGCAGTCAGCCGTAAGGTCCACGTAACTGCTGACACGTGGTCTAGCGAGCATGGTGAGGGACGATATATTTCTTTAACATCACACTGGGGAACTGCTTGCTTTTCAGAAGGATGCAGGACAGGGCTTAGTGCTGCAGCTTGTATTGCCGCCATGTCTCCATACATCTGGTGGTGATGCGAGATTTGTCAGCTCCACCCCCTCCTCCTCCTTCTTCTCTATGCCCTCCTCTGCTGAATTGTCCTATGGACCTTAAGCGTTCAATGCGCTATTCAATGAGTCAGGCTAAAAGATGCCATGCAGTGCTTCAGCTGGTCTGTCTAGGGGACAGGAGTCACACCGGAGCAGAGATTCTTGCAGCTCAGTAGGGGCAGGCCCAGGGGTGGTTCACGCCATGACAGCTTGAGCCAGGAATGGTGGTGTGCAATAATGGAACTAACCTCCTGTCTGCCCTTCCACAGGGAAAGTTGACACATGAGCCATGCCTGGCACATGTCCTCAATTTAGTGGTGCAGCGTTTCTTAAACAGGTACCCAGTGTTGGAAGATCTGCTAAAGCAGGCCAGAAGAGTCTGTAGCCATTTCAGGCCGTCATACACAGCCAGTGCTCGGTTGGTTTAAATTCAGCGGGAATTCCACCTTGGCGTGCGTGGTACCTCACGGACATGGACTCTACCTGATGTGTTTCGTTAGAATTAACTTCCTCTGGGGCATTGTCAGGAAATGCCCTGTGGAAGAAACAATGTTGCTGGCCGAGCCGATGCACATCTGCGTGCGCTGGTGCGCATGCACGTGCACGGACGCGCGTTATTCTCGGCGCCAAATGGGCTATTTAAACAGGACTTGCAAACAGGACCTGTCTGATCTGCAGCTTCCCATGACCCCTGCTCCCTGTAATCTGCTTCTGTGATCTATTCCTGTATTACCCGGCTTGCCTTTAAACTCTTCCTGCCTTCTGTCTGCACCTGACCCCGGCTCGTCTTGGACCTTGATTCTGCCTGCTCCTTTAAGTACTACACTGCCCGCCAGTTACTGACTCAGCCTGTGACCCGACCTGCCTTGGCTACTGCTTCTGTTCCAGTATCGCCTGTCTGTGTATGACCCGGCCTGCCTGTAACTGCCTGTGCTCCATATCCCTCGGGGCCAATCTGCTGTCTGCCAGTCCCTCTATCCCGGTGTGTGGTGTCCAGATATCGGTCGATCTAGTTTCCAGCCTGCCCGCTGCTCGGATCTCTCTCCTTGCTGGTATTCATTCCTGTGGCATCAGAAACCTGGGAGCAGGTCTTTTGACAGCTGACCCACCAGGCGCTCATACCACTCTGCACTCCCAAGCCGCCTGTCTGCTCTATCAGATACGTAAGGGAGGCCTTCCTCTGCATTATCAGGCTCATCTACAAGGTACGTGGGAACGTGACAGTATCAGACAGCCATGTTTGAGCCCAAGCGAGGACCCCCCCATGGATGAACTGTGCCAACACCTGGGGGGGTCTGACACAAGCCGTCAAAAACTTGCAAGAAGGGTACACCCGACTGGAGGAACGGGTCCAAGATCTGTCATCTCCTGCCAATCCTCAAGGCGCTGCCCATCCCTCTGCTACTGCAGCTGGTGCATCGTCCGCACCTGCAGTGGTGATGCTACCACCAGGACCAAGGGTACCTGCGCCTGAAAGGTTTTCTGGGGAACGCACCAAATACAGAGCGTTTCGCAATGCCTGTGAACTTTTGCCTTACAGCCACGTACCTTCTCCCTGGAAGCAACCAAGGTGGGTTTCGTCATCTCACTGTTGATGGGTGAGCCTCAAGCCTGTGCACACCATCTCTTGGAACAGCCGCATCCTTAACGAACCTCACCACCTTCTTTGACGCCATGTAACAACTTTATAAGGACCCCCAGCAAACTGCCACTGCTGAGGCAACATTACATTCCCTTTAGCAATGTCGCAGAGCGGCTGAGGACTATGTGGCTGAATTCAGGCGCTGGAGTTCTGACATCAATTGGAACGATGCGGCCCTCCGTTACCAATTCTGGATTTGCCTTTAGGTCTTCTGAAAGATGAACTGGCATGGCTACGGGTACCTCAATCTGTGGACGTCCTTATCAACCTGTCTATACAGATCGACCAACGTCTAAGAGAACGTCAATCCGAGAGATCTTCAGGACAATATCTTCTAACTTGGATGTTACCGAGGTTCCCAGCTTCCCTAGTCAGGCTCCTCCAGCTCCAGCAGTTCCTGCTCCTGAAAGGGCTTGCTCCGTCCTTCTCTCACCACAGAAGAATGCCAGCACGATGACTGAACAATCTGTGCATGTATTGTGGAGAACCAGGGCATTACGGGAGATCCTGTCCAGCGAAACTGCGTAAGTGCCTATCAGTCTCTTCTACTCATGTTCCTGCTTTACCAAACCAATCTTCTCATCTTGCTCTTCCCATCCTGTTACATCTCCCAGGAAGGAGTATCCAGGTGTCCACCATAATTGACTCCGGAGCCTGCAGCTGCTTCATGGACTTGTCTTTTGCAGCTAGACACCTGATTCCACTTCAAACATAGACTATCTGTACATCTGGCCAATGGGTCCACCAAAAAAATAAGGTTAGACAAGAAACTGTTCCCTTGTTGGCTATCATTGCCTCCCACCACCAAGAATTACTTTGTCTGGATGCCATTTCTTCACTTTAATTCCCCATCATCCTAGGCATGCCAGGCTGCAGGTCTCCAACCCTAATATTGACTGGGCCACTGGGGAAATTAAATTCTGTTCAAATTATTGCCAGCAACACTGTCTACAAAAAGCCACACGTGACCCCTCACCCTTGTTTTGTCTGGACTCTGACTCTGAGTTATGACAATCAGTTCCAGTGGTGTATCACAATTTCCTAGATGTATTCAGTAAGAAGGGTGCAGAGACCCTTCCTCCCCACAGATCCTATGACTGTCCGATTGAGCTCCTACCAGGGGCCAAGGTTCCCTTCGGAAGGATCTTTCCTTTAACTGAACTTGAACTGGACACACTGAGAGAATACATTGATGACAATCTGAGGAAAGGGTTTATTCGCCTATCCACCTCTCCATCAGGCGCAGGCATTTTCTTTGTTGAAAAAAAAGATTACTCCTCACACCCCTGCGTAGATTATCGGGAGTTAAACAAGATTACTGTCAAAAATCGCTACCCGCTTTCCCTGGTGCCCAAATTGTTCCAAAGGCTGGGAGCATCTTCACTAAGTTGGATTTCCAGGGAGCATACAACTTGATTCGCATCAGAGAGGGAGATGAATGGAAAACAGCTTTTCGTACCCGATTTGGGCATTTTGAGTACCTGTCAGTCTGCCAGTCCCTGAATCCCGGTGTGGTATGTCCGGATATCAGTCGATCCAGTTTCCAGCCTGCCCACTGCCCGGATCTCTCTACTTTCTGGTATTTATCCCTGTGGCATCAGGAACCCCGGAGCGGCTCTTCTGACAGCTGACCCGCCAGGCCCTCATACCACTCTGCACTCCCAAACCACCTGTCTGCTCTATCAGGGGCTGCGAGTTAGATACCTAAGGGAGGCCTTCCTCTGCATTATCGGGCTCATCTACAAGGTACGTGGGAACGTGACAGGCATGGGGTCCACGGTGTGAAGGTACCACCAACACCCAAAGCTAAATTTTTCCGAACCTGTTACTTCTATCCAAAGTCAGCAAAACAGACACCAGAATTTATCCAAAAAATCTCTAATCTTGTTCCGAGTGCACTAAATTGTGGCTTCATCATACAGACTGGCTCCCCAAGCCATTGTTTATAAAATAAAGAAAGCTTGTAGAGGAAATGTCATTTTTTTGGCTTTATAAATGTCAGTTTTGCTGCAGCAGGTTCTATACATGGTAAAGAAGCGCCATTTTACAGGCAGACCAAGTGGACCCCCTCCCCAGGCACTATATTTAAAGGATTTTTTATTATTATTGTTTCACTTTAAGCATCAGTAAATCACTGCTCATTTAAAAATTATCTTTTTTACAAACATTTTTTTGATTGATACATGTCCCCAGGGCAGTACCCGGACCCCCATACCCTTTGTATGCCCAATGACTTGCATATAAGCTTTCAAAATTTGCACTTTTGATTTTTCCAGTTCGGGTCCCATTCAGTGGGGTCCATTATTTGGCTTTGAACTTTTGCGATGTTCGAAAGCTCTGACGCGAACCGAAGTGGGGGATGTTCGGCCCATCTCTACTCAATAACCATCAGGGCGGTGATCCAAAGAGAACACCCCCCCGGTTTGGTTCACGGCAGAACTTTTGAACATCGCAAACGTTCGGAACCGAATAACAAACCCCATTGTCCAGTCTATAGGACCCGAACTGGAAAAACAAAAGTGCCCATTTACATATTTGCAAGTAACTGGGCATACAAAGGTAATGGGGGTCCGGGTACTGCCCGGGGGGACATGTATCAAAGAAAAAATTTTGTAAAAATCATAATTTTTAAATGAGCAGTGATTTACTGATGCTTAAAAGTGAAACCATCAAAATGAGAAATAACAATAAAAATGAAAAATTCCTTTAATTATAGTGTCTGGGAGGGAGGTCCCCTTAATCTGCCTGTAAAGTGGCCTGTAAAGTGGCACATCTGTACCGTGTATAGAACATGCTACAGCAATAATGACATTTAGAAAGCCAAAAAAATACATTTTCAATTCAAGATTTCTTTATTTTATAAACAACGACTTGGGGAGCCAGTCTGTATGATGAGGCCACAATTTAGTGCACTCGGAACAAGATTAGAGATTTTTTGGATAAATTCTGGTGTCTCTTTCGCAGACTTTGGATAGAAGTAAAAGGTGCCTTCACACCATAACCCTTGATGAAAGCGAGAATTGGCCTTGCTGTCAAAAATTGCAATGATATGCACCTGTCAAACAGGTGTGGAAAAATTGGTCTTTGGGTGTCAGTGGTGCCTTCACACTGTAACCCTATAGAGGTACTCTTGATGAAAATGAGAATTCACCATGCTGTCAAAAATTGCAATGATATGCACCTGTCAAACAGTTGCGGAAAAATTGGTCTTTGGGTGTTGGTGGTGCCTTCACACCATAACCTTATAGAGGTACTCTTGATGAAAGCAAGAATTGGCCTTGCTGTCAAAAGTTGCAATGATATGCACCTGTCAAACAGGTGCGGAAAAATTGGTCATTGGGTGTCGGTGGTTACTTCACACTGTAACCCCATAGAGCTACTCTTGATAAAAGCAAGAATTGGCTTTGTTGTCAAAACGTGCAAAGATATGTACCTGTCAAACAGGTGCTGAAAAATTGGTCCTTGGGTGTTAATAGTGCCCATGAAACCTACACCAAGAAATTTCTTCCAGATGAAAGCAACACCCACAAAGCTAGGCAGCCTAGGCAGTCTTTCAGAGATTTGAGATCCAGAAAGTACTTAATCAGCGACATCAGCATCAGGGGTTTAATAGCTGCTGCTCATTCAGGACTGATTAATTTTAATAAATGTCAGCTGGTCCACGAAGCCTGTGGACAGATGCATACTCTTATCTGTCACAAAACCTCCGGCAGCACTGAATGCCTGTTCAGAGAGCATGCTACTGGCCGTGGCCTCCTAAAATAGTAACAATACAGTGCATGCATTCTTTATCAGCAGCCATTGGCGTGGGGAAAAAAAGCTGAGCTGGCCTGAGCCTGTCGTTGTGACATACTCACACAGGTACTCATTGACGGTCCTCTGCTGCATATGCAGCCACTGCAGCATTGCAAAAGTTGAGTTCCACCTGGTGGGCATGTCACAAATCAGGCAGTTTACGGGCAGGTGGAATTCCCACTGAATTTCAGGCAACCGAGCACTGGCTGTGTATGACCACCTGAAATGGCTACAGACTCTTCTGCCCTGCTTTACCAGATCTTCCAACCCTGGGTATCTATTTAAAAAACGCTGCACCACCAAATTGAGGACATGTGCCAAGCATGGCTCATGTGTCAACTTTCCCTGTCTAATGGCAGACAGGAGGTTTGTGCAGTTATCCTACACCACAATTCCTGGCTCCAGCTGGCATGATATGAACCACCTCTGGGCCTGTCCCTGCATAGCTGCAAGAATCTCTGCTCCACCTTTTAGCCTGACTCATTGAATAGCCCCTTGAACGCTTAGGGGGTACTTGTGGTTCATGGGACAATTCAGCAGAGGAGGGCATGGAGGAGGAGGATGATGGGGGTGGAGCTGACAAATCTCGCATTATCACTACTAGCTGTGAGGAGGAGAAGGATTGTGTCCCTTTTGTGCGGCTTTCAGATGCTCTTGCCAACAGGCTGAATGGTGGGAGGTTAAATGCCTTGTCAAGCATGTGGTACCCAAATGGCTGGTGTTTTTGCCACACTTGATGTGCTTGAGGCAAAGTTTGCAAATTGCAAGAGTGCAATCGGCTACACATGTGCTAAAAAAGTAGTGAAAAATTGGGCGCAAAACCATATAAACATATAGATGTCAACTAAACCCACATGAGTGTGGCATAATGATCAACGCATATACCATGAAATATATAAAACCAGTCCAATATAGAGAAATCTGAAATAAATATGATTATATCTGTTATACAAATATAAATGGGTGTATCTCTTCTGTGTGGGTAAAATCTCCACCACCGTGCCTTCATAAAGTGCAGTATGCTGGTTTCTTGTGAAAAAAAATGCTTCACACGAAGTGACAAATAAATCTGCTCACCAGATGTCTCTGACCACAAGGTGACTACCAGGCATAAAGTATGGAAAACTTCCTCAGCAAACCAGGATCCTCCAAGCCAATTAAAACTTCAATCGACCATCTCCAATATCGATCAACCTCATACAATCATAGGTGATGAATGGTGATCCTCTGATAATTACACTCAAAGCAAATCCCAAACGCTCCTTATCCTTATCTTAAATCTGTTAAGATTGGCTCTCCCAATAATGAGCCAAAAAATGGAAATATAGTGTAGTACTGTCTTTATTGTCAGAGCACTTACATGCTTTAAAACGTACAGCAGATGGCAGCTCAGCTGTGGAATGAGGCAGGGCCCGATCCGTCACTTGAATGTGAAACCAGGAAGCACGGCATGCGTCTCAGCTGGGGGTTAAGGAGATAGCTCCTGTGTCTAGCATCTACAGCCTTGTTTTCAATGCATTTCATGCCCAGGCACACGTCTTCAGGAAAATGGCCCAAACAGCTGAGCTGTGGGAAGTGTGCTGGGAGATAATAGCTCCACAATCTGGTGGAAAAGGGTGGCTGCACTCTAATTTTCCATGATAGCTGCCTCTTTTGGATTGTGCCTCACCCTCACTTTCCTCCTCTGCTCTTTCCGGTGTCTTATCGAATTCAGTCCCCTATCATATAGTGTCCTCCCTGTACTGCGCAGGCGCAGTATGGAGGACAAAAGAGACGCCGAAAGTCTCCGAAGTTCAACAGCTGATCGTCAGCTGTACACGGCGCCTGCGCATTTATTCTTACCCTATGTCCAGGATCATTCCCTACTATCCAAGTGGACATAGAGTTAGAATAAATATTTGCCGAGCGCAGCGAGGCCGTGCCCGAAGCGTGGCGAGCGAAGCGAGCCCGCGAGGGGCCCTCTTACACTGCCATCGCTAACAGGTGCCCGAGCGCCGTGTACAGCTGATGGTCAGCTGATCAACTTCGGGCATTTTCGGCATCTCCTGCTCCTCCGTACTGCGCAGGCGCTGCGCCTGCGCAGTACGAGGCGGACACTATCTGATACAAGGACACTATATGGCAGAACACCGGCACCCAAGTTGCATCAGTGACCTCATCATCATCATCATCCCCTCCATCCACATCATTACTGATGCCAACTTGGCAATATGCTGCGGCTAGGGGAACGTGACTGCCAATTTGTTGTTTACCAGTGTTCTCCCCTCTCTGTAGGCTCATGTTTCTACCTTCCTCAACCTCAGAACCAATATCAGAATCAAGAATTGGCTGTACATCGTCAAAGTGCAAGTGGCAGATGCTGTGTTCAAATAACTCAGCTTACTCGTCCATGCCTGATGCTGGGGCTATGGCAGGAGTAGCTATGGACAAGGAGGCAGAATAAGTCACTCTGGCAGCTGCAGTGGACTGCGCACTAGTATCTGCTTGGGTGACGGAGGATGAGGAGGATGATGATGGTTTAGTAAGCTGGTCCACCACCTCCTCTGCATGCTGTGACTGGATGGCACGGGCAACATCACTAAACAGAGCAAATGATGCCCTGCCTGATGACGGACCATGTCCACCTTTGCCTGTGGACACATATGCTGCTGGCCCCCCCACAGTGTCATGGGAATGTCTGCCTCTCCTTGTTGGCCTCCCAGACATGATGGAGATGCGCTTAGTAACAAAATGTAATAAAGCTGTGGAAATGTGTAGGTGGATGCATGTTAATCAATGGAAAGTGGTGTTTGGTGCACTTTAACTTGAGTTCTCACTATACAGACACACTCCACTGACGCACTACAATATACTGCAGTAAAACTGCACTGACTCACTCCAATATACTGTGGTAAATGTGCACTAACGCACTCAAATATACTGCGTTAAACGTGCAGTAACACACTGAAATGTACAGCGTTAAACGTGCAATAATGAACTGATATATACTGCGTTAAATGTGCAGTAATGCATTGAAATATACTGTGTTAAACGTGCAGTAATGCACTGATATATACTGCATTAAATGTGCAGTAACGCACTGATATATACTACGTTAAATGTGCAGTAACGCACTGATCTATTGTCAGGGCTGGGCTCAGCCCTTCCTTCTCAAAGCTGGCCACTCAGCTGTCGGCTAATTGCCAGCTCCTATCTCTCCATATTGACTCACCTTTTGATAATATCCTGCTTGTCAGTCCTGCCGACTTAAGCCGTCCAGTCCAGGTAATCTCTGCCTTCGCCTTAGTCACATCTCTAGAGACACTCTTGTGTGTTCCTGTTAAAGACTTATTTGGCTGACATTCCTTCTGGCTCCAGATCCTGTTTGCTGTTCCACTACGCTCATCTCTAGCTCCCTGACGTTTTGGCTTGTCTGACTATCCGTTCCGGTTCCTGAACTCTGGCTATGTTTTGACTACATTTACTCTGTTTACCTTTTTTTATTATTATTAAACAAATGTGATTTAACTGTACTTCTGTCTCAGTCTGATTCTTGGTTTCTGACATATATACTGCTTTAAACGTGCAGTGATGCACTGAGATATACTGCGTTAAACGTGCGGTAACGCACTGATATATACTGCGTTAAGCCTGCAGTAATACACTGATATATACTGCGTCAATTGTGCAGTAACACACTGATATATACTGCGTTAAACGTGCAGTGATGCACTTATATATACTGTGTTAAACGTGTAGTAACACACTGAAATATACATAATACAACACAAAGTGGCACATAATTGTGAAGTAAAAGGAAAATTATAAATGGTTCTCAAATTTTTTTACAAATAAATATGTGAAAAGTGTGACGTGCATTTGTATTCAGCCCCCATTACTATGATACCCCTAACTAAAATCTAGTGGAACCAAATGCCTTCAAAAGTCACCTAATTAGTAAATAGAGGCCACCTGTGTGTAATTTAATCTCAGTATAAATACAGCTGCTCTGTGAAGCCCTCAAAGGTTTGTTAGAAAACCTTAGTTTTGTTCATCAGCATCATGAAGGCAAAGGAACACACCAGACAGGTCAGGGAAAACATTGTGAAGAAGTTTAAAGCAGGGTTAGGTTGTAAAAAAATATCCCAAGCTTTGAACATCTCATGGAGCACTGCTCAATCCATCATGGCAAAATAGAAAGAGTATGGCAAAACTACAAATTTACAAAGACATGGCCGTCCTCCTAAACTGACAGGCCGGGCAAGGAGAAGCAGCCAAAAAGCCCATGGTAACTCTGGAGGAGCTGCAGAGATCCACAGCTCAGGTGGGAGAATCTGTCCACAGGTCAACTATTAGTCGTGCTCTCCACAAATCTGGCCTTTATGAAAGAGTGGCAAGAAGAAAGCCATTGTTGAAGGAAAGCCATAAGAAGTCCTATTTGCAGAAGCCATGTGGGGGACACAGCAAACATGTGGAAGAAGGTGCTCTGGTCAGATGAGACCAAAATTGAACTTTTTGCATAAAAGCAAAAAGCTATGTGTGGCAGAAAACTAACACTGCACAGTTGATGAGAAGATGGATGGAGCCTAATACATGGCAATCTTAGAAGAAAACCTGTTATGCCACTTACACACGAGCGGAATTTCCGACAGAAAAAGTCCGATGGGAGCTTTTCATCGTATATTCCGACCGTGTGTATGCCCCATCGGACTTTTTACATTGAAAATTCAGACGGACATGTTCTATATTTTTCCGACAGAACAAACAGAAAACCGTTCGTCTGTATGCTGTTCCGAGGTACCAAAAATGACGCATGCTCTGAAGCAAGTGCGAGACGTTGTATGTGTTGTCCCGTCGTATGTGTTGTACGTCACTGCGTTCTTGACGGTCGGAATTTGGTGTGACCGTGTGTATGCAAGACAGCTTGAGCGGAATTCCGTCGGAATTCCGTTGGTAAAACCTTCAGAGTTTATTCCGACGGCAAAACCGGTCGTGTGTACAGGACATTAGAGTCTGCAAAAGACTTGAGACTGGGGCGAAGATTCAAACTTCCAGCAGGGCAACGACCCTAAACATACAACCAGAGCTACAATGGAATGGTTTGAGTCAAAGCATATTCGTGTGTTAGAATGGCCCAGTCAAAGCTTAGATCTACTGTAAATCCAATTGAGAATCTGTGGCAAGACTTGAAAATTGCGGTTCGCAGACGCTCTCCATCCAGTCTGACAGAGCTTGAGATATTTTGCAAAGAAGAATGGGAAAAAATGTCACTCTCTAGATGTGCAAAGCTGGTAGAGACATCCCCAAAAAGACTTTCAGCTGTAATTGCAGCAAAAGGTGGTTCTACAAAGTAATGACTCAGGGGGGGCTGAATACAAATGCACGCCACACTTTTCACATATTTATTTGTAAAAAATTTGAAAATATATTTACATTTTTGGTTGAAACATGACAAAATGTGGAAGATTTCAAGGGGTATGAATACTTTTTCAAGGCACTGTATATAATATATATATATATATATATATATATATATATATATATATATATATATATATATATATATATATATATATATATACAGTATATAGTGCTGCATAAATTGATGGCATTATATACTGTAAGTACCTGCAATAAATAGTAACAAACTTATAAACCATGTTTCTCCATATGTCAGGGACTGTATTATTGTGTGGCAGAGAATACAAAGTCCCTGGCTTGAGGTGACAACCACATTGACTTCATTCTTAGCTCCTGGTCTCAAAAGCTACAAAGGGAGTGACTGTGACTAGCACTGAGTAGTAGAAATGGTGCAGCTGACTAAAGCGACCACCCAGTGTACAAGCAGCTGACAGATGGATCTTAAACTATTCTCAACACTCTGCTCTCCTAAATTGCAGTGGTAAGGTAGCTAAGACGATAGGTTAAATTCACAAAGCAGAATTTAGCTGTTATTTTCTTTTTTTCACACCTTTCATTCCTCTTATCTCTAATAGCTCAGTTCACAAAGGTGCTCTACAAAGCTATATTTAGCATGTTCTATTATTAGTGGTGTTTTACCACTACTAGTATAACACCAGAAGCCTTATTTTAATTAAAATAATATCTCGAAGACTGTATCATGCTCAACTGGAAGTAAAGCTGCAGATACAATGACAATACCGGAATACCTACTTTTAGTAATTACAGTAGAATATCCACACTTCCCCTCCTTCTCACTCAAATATTACCAATCAGTATTAAAAAATTCCATAGGGCATCAAATCATATCCACACAATGATTATGGCTTACAAGTGTCTGTTTTAAACATCTTGTGCGCAAAATAGTAACATTCAGGCTACAGCTTATTGATGTATCGCTCATTCTGTGCTCAGAAGTTTCAGGTGTTGTGCACAGATGCCTGTACAAATCAATGACAGGATGCAGCTGAATGTTGGTATATGCAGATCCAAGCATGTACATGTACAGGCTGGGCCTGTGCTAAACTATTTTGTGCCCTAGGCAAGACCAGCTACTTGCACTCCCTCCCCCCCAAAAATAAAAAACTTCAAATTTTTAAAGTAAGACAACATGGTCGTAAAGAAGTGTGCGGCTGCCGCATCCCTAGTAAACTGATGAGTCATCAGCTGTCAGCGGGGTTCCTTGCTTCCAGATCCTGACCCCCCATGTGAATAAGTATGTGGTACATAGTACCCCTACTCATTCACCAAAAAAGTGGTAAAAGTGAAGCTTTGGGGGGCATGTGGCCTGGTTTGGTTCAGGAGGGGGGGCATTCATGCTCGGATAAGGTTCTGGTATACATTTTGGGGGGGGGCTTCACGCCATTTTTTGGGGGGATAGGGGTACCGTGATTTTTTAATGCCAGCAATTCTTTTCTTTACATTCAGCTGATGACTTATCAGTTGTTAAGGAAGCGAAAGCCCACCCATTCCTTAACAACCACGACAGTTACTGGTTGTAAAGGATTCAACCAACGTTGAATTAACCTAGGGTTTTACTAATAAAATATAACATCATACCGATTTGTGAATGGAGCCTGTGTGGGGAAGCCAGTGGAGTGTTAGGAAGCCAGCAGAGTGTAAGGAAACCGGCGGCCATGGCTGCGTCCTAGGTGGCAGTGCACCCTGGGCGGCTGTCTAGTTTGCCTAGCGGTAGTGCCTGTCCTGCATTCAGGTAAGGTTGTGTGCCCAAGATGCAGATTGTGACAGACCTAGCCGGGACAGAGGCTGTTGGAGAGGACTGAATGCAAGCCTCTTGCCTTTTGATTATGGGCCCTGGATTTTCAATGGAACAATACTCTTTGTGAGGTGAATTAGAAATCCAGTCTGAACTGTACTAATCGGACTCAGTCGTGTATATATGTATATATTGTATGTTGTTTGATTCTGTTGGGGACTCCTTGCTGTGGTCATTTGGGATGTGTGTCCCTGAAGAGGGAGGAGGGATTCCTCCAGCAGCCCCCTGCTGATAAGACTGATTCATACTGTTGGGACACATACTGTGAGGAGATGCTGGTGTCATCAACTCCACTCACCTGTCTGATGTCAGCTATAATGTGTTTAATGTAAATGAGTTTAGTCTGGCTTACCACAGGTTCTAAGGGTATTCAACTCATTGTTGTTTGTTCTAATTAACCCTGTGTTGATGTTTATGGTAATGTGTGTTGAATAGTCAATGAGCTGATCACATTGTCCTCTATACAATGTAGGAGACTGGCCGACACCTATTGGAGCTTCTGCTATTGTGAGAAAATGTCCTGTGGTTGTACTTATGATAATTAACTCTGTTACTGTGTGAAGCTCGGTGCCCACAAGTCTGTCCTACAGGTCATGTCTCTGAGTCATCTGGTCTGGGTAAAAGGATTAGTTAATTAGCTCATGTTAATTAGGTTAGGTTTTAGTCATTCTGCTGTGTATATATTTGTGTGAGATCTCAAATAAAGAGTCAGTTCATGTTAGCAACAAGCAAGTGTCGCCTTGTTTTGTGCTCAGAGAGGTTGGAATATCTGTATCCAGACTACAAGGAAGTAGTATATGACGGAAGCACTCAAGCGGAGTGTGGGACGTTCCGTGACATTGGTGGCAAGCAGCGGGAAAGCTTCCTGCAGTCTGGGAAATCTAAACCTCCACGTGGATCCAAGATCAGGATAGCAGACTTCATTCACCCCAACGGAGATATGGACCTGGCATCAGAGTTCCCGGGGCTGCTGCGGATCATCCTTTCAACATACACCAGGACTGTGTCTGAGGATAAATACCTGGAGCTTAGGCAGCAAATTCGGGTGGAGCTCTGGATTGGAGCCCTCCAGCTCCCTGGCATAAAACAGGGCAAGTGCTTTCCAACCCAAGAGCAACGGGCCAGTGACCAACGGGCATTGCGGATGGCATTCCTGGGAGAGCGGCCCCAGGAGCAATGGGTGACTGAGTTGGACAGGCTGGTCCAGCAGGAGATAGAGCTGGACAACCATTATCGGGCTCTGCAATGGCACGCAGAGCAGGGATATTTAGGGGAGACAACAGAATGCTCTCTGGAGGGATATGACTTTGGCGGCCCTGGATTGCTGTGGGAGAGCCTTACAGATCATTTTGTGTTTGGCGATGAAGGGGAACCTGCCCCTGAGGACCTGCGAGAATATAGAGAGGCTATGCTCGGTCTTGCAGGTGTCTCAGAGCTCAAACCTGATCTGGACCATTTGCTAAGGAAGGAACAGCATCTGGAAAGGGCATACAGGAAACTGCTAGAACACGTTCAGCAGCATGCCAGAGAATCGGCAGTGGAAAATCCGGAGATTTCCGTCCCCAAACCTGAAGTGCTGACAACAGGGCAGAGCTCTGCTAACCTCTGCCCAGCAATGATAGCATCTTCTGGGTTCCATGGACAGGAGATGGTGAACCTCTATCCCCAGACATCAGTTGCAGAGACATGGCATTTGATAGACTTTTCTGCTGAGGAAGAACAACCTGATGAGCCTCCAGCAGAAGAGCTGCTATCAGGGCCAAAGTTCACTGTGCTCTGCTCAGCACCAACAGTGGCTTTGGCCTTCTTAAGAGAAGAGGTAGTTGGCCTTTCTCCCACAACAATGACAGGGACATGTGATTTTCTGCCAGCAGCATCTATGGAGTTACAACAAACTTCTCCAGCTGAAGATCTGGTATCTGGACAGATTGTCCAAGACCTCTGCCCCACACCTGCAGCAATTGTGGAGGCCCAAGGTGAGGAGGTGGCAGTCTATCGCGAGCTGCAGATCAGGATCCAAGGAGAGAATGCAGTCATCACCTCACAACTGCAGCTTGATCTGGTGTCGGTGGATGGGGCTTCAGTCCCCACCTGTATACCCCAGGGATGCTGGGCAGTCAGCCCAGATCCCCAACAGCAGGATGGAGTGAGCCCAGTCCCCCTGTCTTCTCTCCAGTGACAGAAAGGACTCCAGGGAGAAGGGCCAGCCCAGGCCTCTCCCCAGCGGCAGATATGTTCTCTGAGAGAGGCAGAGGTTGGCTGGGTGAGCAATACTCTGTTTGGAACAATTTGTTTGGGGTACTGTGTGCGTACAGGCAGTAGAGGACTGGAACTATGGACTAACTTCGGAGTCAACCCGTCTGGGCTCTCCTCCTGTGTTAGTCTCCTGCCGAAAGGGGAGAA
Organism: Aquarana catesbeiana; assembly: GCF_042186555.1. Taxonomy (NCBI): domain Eukaryota; kingdom Metazoa; phylum Chordata; class Amphibia; order Anura; family Ranidae; genus Aquarana; species Aquarana catesbeiana. Next base: position 296,841,626 of record NC_133326.1, read on the forward strand.
ATGTGACAGACCTAGCCGGGGCAGAGGCTGTTGGAGAGGATTGAATGCAAGCCTCTTGCCTTTTGATTATGGGTCCTGGATTTTCAATGGAACAATACTCTTTGTGAGGTGAATTAGAAATCCAGTCTGAACTGTACTAATCGGACTCAGTCGTGTATATATGTATATATTGTATGTTGTTTGATTCTGTTGGGGACTCCTTGCTGTGGTCACTTGGGATGTGTGTCCCTGAAGAGGGAGGGGGGATTCCTCCAACAGCCCCCTGCTGATAAGACTGATTCATACTGTTGGGACACATACTGTGAGGAGATGCTGGTATCATCAACTCCACTCACCTGTCTGATGTCAGCTATAATGTGTTTAATGTAAATGAGTTTAGTCTGGCTTACCACAGGTTCTAAGGGTATTCAACTCATTGTTGTTTGTTCTAATTAACCCTGTGTTGATGTTTATGGTAATGTGTGTTGAATAGTCAATGAGCTGATCACATTGTCCTCTATACAATGTAGGAGACTAGCCGATACCTATTGGAGCTTCTGCTATTGTGAGAAAATGTCCTGTGGTTGTACTTATGATAATTAACTCTGTTACTGTGTGAAGCTCGGTGCCTACAAGTCTGTGTCCTACAGGTCATGTCTCTGAGTCATCTGGTCTGGGTAAAAGGATTAGTTAATTAGCTCATGTTAATTAGGTTAGGTTTTAGTCATTCTGCTGTGTATATATTTGTGTGATATCTCAAATAAAGAGTCAGTCCATGTTAGCAACAAGCAAGTGTCGCCTTGTTTTGTGCTCAGAGAGGTTGGAATATCTGATATCTGTATCCAGACTACAAGGAAGTGGTATATGACGGAAGCACTCAAGCGGAGTGTGGGACGTTCCGTGACACAGCTTATCTCTCGCCCACAGTTTACATAAGCACTCTATTAAAGTGGAAGTAAACCTATAGTTTAAAAAAAGCCAGCATGAAACTCTTTATTGAAGAGGAGACATGCTATAACTCTTCTGCTGTAATGCAAGCTTACCTGCCTGATGCAGAATTCTATTGAATATACACTGAGCTGCACATGGACATGGCTGTAACAGCCAGGAAGTGACAAAATCCTTGTTTTTTCCAGAATAATTTGTCACAAGGTAGATGGGGAAATAGATGTTCCTCCTTCTCATCTGTGGGCAGCCATTCTGACTGCTTACCACAGTCCTGGGCTTCCCAGAGGAACGGGAGAGCCTGCAAACCACTGCGAGTGGCAGCAGGAGGGGCCTGCCCTACAAACAAGGTCTTGTGGAATCACGTGTTAAATTTTATTTGTAAAATAATGATTTTTTACAAATATATAAAAAAATCAGTTTATTAAAAAAAAAAAAAACACAAACTAGAACTAACCAAAAGCTATTGAAATATTATTTTTTTAATGTAAAAAAAATATATATTGCTTTATTTTTTGGCACATATGAGGGTATAATGATTAGTAACTGCACATGACATTTCTTATATTTATAGACAGCAATCTGTTTTCCAACTTCTTGGAAGTTATTTTTATAAAATTGTTTAATATAAATTCAGCTTTGGACTGCAATAATTGATTAAAGCTGGATTCTGGCCAAACAGCTAAATACAGATTTGAAAATACAAATATGTGAACTGCTTTACCTGTTACATTTTTTTCTTTCCGTTATGCCAGTCTTGGCATTCACAAACTCCACTACACAGCCACAATAGCGACCCCATTTTTCTGTCTTAGAAAAAAAATGGTACAGCCAGTGCTGGATTACCAAATAGGCAGAATAGGCACCAGTTTAAGGGCCCCGTGACAACGGATCAGGATAATACCCCAAGATTTCAACTGCTTATGGACTTCGACAGAGTTTAATCCAACATTGGGTACATCAATAAATCTTGGGTATTGCACTAGGTGTTTGCGCCCTTTTGTGTGTGTGTTTTTTTTTTTAAGTTTTATTTTGTATTCCCCCATCTGAGGAGGGCTGTATCGTTGATGCATTTTACTAGAAAAAATTAAAGACTCCACACAGTAACTTGATCTGGTGACAGTCCTTTGAGCGCTGGAGTGGTCATTTGTTTGTCAACACTGGGTACAGCTTGGTTGCCTTTTCACACCCACCCTGCTGTTTAGAAATGTAATTAGTGGACCCTCTTTATAGCCAGGGGTAACAGCTGTCAACTGACTGGACAGATACTAGAGAGGTGTAAGTCTTTAGATGGATAATCAGAACCAACAGCATTCTGTAGCACAGTCTGCAAACTGATAGTCGGGTCAGGCACAGAAAAGTTGGGTGCAAGCCAAGTTAATAAAATTACAGGAATAATTTAAAACATAAAAATTCAGACAAAAGTCAGAGTCAGCCTGTTGATCAGGCAGCAGGCTTGAAGTTATGACCTTTTAAAGTCTACTAAAGAGGTCAGGTGTCAGGAGCATGTTTGTCACGTACCTCGTAGCAGAGCCTGACGTGTAGAGGGAGAACTTTTGTACAGCCCTGGCTCAAAGGCCACCGGAGCTGCGACAGTGGCCGTGAGAACGCGGAGAGGTAAGAGTGCCTTCAGGATCTTCCGTTGTTTGCAGAAGTGTGTGGCAGGTGTGTCACCTGAGCTGGGCTGGATGGCAACAGAAACAGCAGATGCAGGCACACAACAGATGTAGGACCAGTGACACCAGGCACTATGCAGAGCAGGACAGAAGGATAACTGGATGCAGAGTCAGACAAGCCAGGTTAGCAAGAGAGGATTAGGTATCAGCATAAACAGCAGGCAGAGAATGGTCAAGGTGCAGGTAGAGGTTGGCAACAGGATATTAGGCAGATGGAAGCTATAACAAAGTCTCTAAGGCAAGCCGAGGTCAGGATAGGAGGAGAGCAAGCGTGGTCAGGATAAGCCAGGTCAAACACAGGAATCAAGCAGAGATCACAGGAACAGGTATACGGGGTAAAGTTGCAGATCAGACAGCAATGCACTAGTGCAGGTGCTGCTCTTATATAGGCCATCTGGCGCCAGCATTAATGGCTAACAGGCAGGCACATTAGCGCGCTAATATTTGCGCATAGGCATGTCTGCGCATACGTATCTGCATCTGCCTAGGAGCTTTGGCTGCACTATGGCCAGCATGTCCCTGACAGTGTTGTGCTCCTGTTCCATCACAGCTCCTGGTCTCATTCCAGCATCCTGGTTTTGGCTGTGTTGCATTCTCCCTGTCTGCTTGTTCACCTGCAAGGTGATCAATGTAGCCAGTCTCTGGGTGGAGACCAAACCTGATTTAAGCCAGCCAAGCATGCAGTCTCGTGCTTTTGATACTATGTTTAACACGTGCTTCAAGCTCCTGGTTTATCTGCCCTGCTCTGCTGTTTGGATTTCCGGTTTTATGACTTCAAATTTGAACTTGAACTACTCTCTGAACTCTGCCCGCCTTTTGACTATGGATTGACCCTGACTATTCTGAACCTTGCCTACCTTGTACCTGGACTGTAATTGAACCACTCTGCCTCTCTGGCCACCGCAAGAACCTCTTTGCTGTGCCCAGTTTGTGCCTGCCCCGGTGTGGTAGCATTGTGTATAAATCTTGGGGACAACTGTGTACCAGTAGGTCTGCTTGCTATAGGGGACTGGGGAAAGGGGGCTGCTATATGTGAGGAACACAGAAGACAGCTATAGTGTCTGACCACCTGCGTTAGGGGTAAGCTTGACATTCGCTGTGCACAACAGAGACCTGGGCTTCATTGCTGAGTAACAACCAGCAGTTGGTGATGGTTCAAGGCTGATTGTTACCATAAGTGAAGGAACAGCCGCAAACTGCTGAAGTCATCCTTCTGCTCTTTCCTCCTGTAAGCAAACCCAATGTGACACTGTGCAGTGCAATAAAGCCTGATTGATTCACAGTGCTGGTCTGCCTCTCCCTTTCTGTTAAGAGAAGCTAAAAAAATTGCAGACTGCCAGTGCTATGCATATACAATACATATTTTACATGTGTAATAGATACATGAATGGATTAAATGGTGTCTTATAGTTGCCTGTAGTTCAGCTTTAATAAGAAGTAAGAATAAGAAGTAAATAAGAAGACTATTCAGGGCAACTCTGTAATATATGGTGTCTGAGGAAGGTAACAATTAACATAAAGTCTGTGAATAAGTCTCTGATGTAGAAAAGACAAAAGTCTGTTAAAACTGACCACTAAAGTAAATTATAGATTAAACTCTCCATAGAGTTTTTGCCAAGTACACCTCACATGCAGTGACTCTTTTTACTGGAAATACAACTGTTGCATAAGCACCACTCAAACCACTTTAGTTTCAAATAAGTCAGCGTAATAGACTGACATAGAGTTTGATATTCTGCTTTTGTTTTTTGACACTTCCTCAGGACTAGGGGACTTATTTAAAGGTGTGAAATTTACATTTTTTAACTGATTCTAGGTAATTATAATAACTTGGGTCAATTTTATTGCAAATATTTGGTTTATAGGTTTATGTCAAGTATATCTATATAAATCTCTGTGTTACAAGTAATCTTTTAATACAAAGTGCTTCCATGTGTGAGTGTGTACAGTCTAAAAAAACATGGCTAGTTTCCTGCAGACTGAAGATCTAGATGGTACCATGTTTACTTGAAGAGGAAATAAAGGGCGTGCTTCTGAATCATTCATCTGACACATTCAGTTTTTTGCCAATAAGGCAAAACCAAATTAAACTGGTACACACAGCATTGATACTCATAAGAACAACATCAACTGTGAAAAGCATGAATGCCACAAAGAAAAGATTCACGGTAATTATTGGCACTCTGCGCATATACCCCTAATAGCTGGTGGTATACATGTTCCTGGAAGAAGTACCCCTGGGGATGGCTGTGAAGTACCGGGTGCCTGGTTAACAAATTTATACGTTCACACATTGGAGGTGAATGAGGGAATCCTCCCTGCCAAACCATTGTATTCTGACACTGGGGATGCTTCCCCACCATCAGAATACAGTGATCAGTGTTGCAGGCTGATCAAGCATGGAAAATCTGACAGGCGACTTCTATACAACCACAGTGCCCATACATGGATTGAAATTCCGCAAGCCCTTGCTGAACTGGACCAATTTCAATCCATGTAGGACCAGCTTTATGCCCAGAACTTCAGGAAATACTTCAGCAGCACAGTTTCTCCTCAAGATGCTCTATACCGGCAGCCATCTTTATGCTCCACTCTTCCTGGATATACCCTCCGACAAGGCAGCTTAAAACAATTCTGCCCCCAAGCACAAGCCCACTCTTAGTTTTATTCTTCCCAGGCCTGGGTGGCAGAGACTGCCAACACAGCATCCTCTATCAGCAGCAAGCCCAAGAGGCAAGGCCCTTCTCCAAGGTTATCTAAGATATGTATATCCTTTCTTAGCATACGCCACTAACAATACATCTCCTAGTGATTTGCCAGAGGAACATATGTATTCATAACACAGCAATATTGTTTCTTATTACACTATCTGCTGAGGAAAACCTGTCACAGGCAAAAGCAAATAAGACCCTGGGCTTAGGGAAGACCCAACAAAAGCAGAACTATAACAGTTCACAGCTCAGGCTGACTATAGGCTAGCAACACTCAATTTAAGCTGGGGATGCTCTTGCTATGCGTAGGGTGTCTATATTTATAAGGGCTAGACAGAAAAAATTACCATAGATCTACAGTCTACTCTACAGCAGCCATCTACTCCTCAGGCTAGCTCGTCGCAACCCCCCCCCCCCAAACTGCCTTACAGGTACACACATCATGGCTGCAAAAGTTCTTATCAGGAAGAAATTTCAGTAGGTACATTTCTTAGTAACTTAGTCCAGAGACCTATGAAGCATACAAAATATTAACATTTTCTTTCTCACTAGAAAAGTGAGCAAGAAAACAGAAATTGACCAAAAAACATTGGCTAGGTTACCTTTAACATCAGTTGCTGACACAAGTTATGAGTCACAGAGAACATGTGCCATTTTTAATCCGTTTGCTGGGAAACAGTTGGAACCATGTGAGTAGCTGAATCAAGGCTTTGAGACAAAAAGTTTTATTTGTCTATATTAATCATCAATATTTTAACTATCTAGTATCAAGCAAGCTGCCATAGGGCTAGCTGAACTCAAGAATGGAACTAAACCCTTCAATCCTTTACAGCTATAGAAGTGCCATCTTGCCATCTGTTTGATCTGCAGTAATCATGGTTCTGCACCTGTGATCAGTTATGACACCAGCCATTAAATTGGCTTGACAGTTTGGTTAGAACACAAGCAAATGTGACAGTTATCATTTATGGCATGCCTTCAAGGTAACTATTTTGGGAAACAGTTAAATTGGTTGTAAACTTCAAACATGGCATCTGAACAAAACATATCCCTCTATAGTGTGTACTTGTCACAATAAAGAGCAAGTGTAAGTTCTGTCTACTGCCCCGTTCCTTTGCAATCTGTATGAGTCCCTTGTGACAAGTTTTTCTGACACCAAGAGAAAAATGATGACAGGGGAAGGACCTCCAGCTGATTGACAGCCTCAGCTCTGTTCCTGTGTGTAAAGGGTGTGTGTCCCTCCAATTAGCTCCCAGAACTCTCCTCAGTGTAACTTCAACTCTCTACCCCCTTTTTTTCTGAACTCTCAGACAAGCTTTATAAATTCTGGACTTTGTATGGATGTAAAGAAGAGAAGACTGCATACAAACAGACAAAACTAATGAAGAAGAATCACATTAAACGTTCCTAAATGCTAGATACACTAAGTTCGTAAACAGTGCTTGAGCATTTATTCATTTCAGTGGCAGAATAAATAAAAATTCTGGCCAATTAAATATATAAATGCCCAAATGCGGCTAAATACATTTGAAAAAATGCAGCTTAGGTGGGTTTTTCTCCTGTGAGGAGAAACAGCCTTTACAGTAAAACCAGAATGCATGAGGCCTAAAGCTGAATTCCAGCTTCCTGTCACTTTAAAATAGTTTGTTTAGACCAGCAGTGCCCAACCACTATGATGTGACCTGCCACCTTATGCTCTGGGATGGCAAGTAGAAGCCCTGGAGGAAAGACAGCAGCAGCCACAAGCCATACCCGCCTGGGGGACAGCAGCAGCCAGCGATACATGCAGGAATCTTGAGAAAGAAGTGAAGATTGAGGTCAGTTGACGTGCAGATAAACTGCAGTGCATCAGTGTGAAAGCAGCCTTAGACCCCTTTCACATGATCGGTCCAATCAGGTCCGCCTTCCATTTTTCAGACAGACCCAGTCTGACCCTCCATTCACCTCTATAGAGAGGCAGATGTAAAACAGACTTGTGTCCGTTTATAGCCACCTATCTTCAATCCGATCCACCTAAAAAAACAGAAGGGGATCCGTCCCCTTCTGTCTGGGTGGATCGGATCGGAGGGCCCACAGAGTAGAGCGGGCTGTGTCTGTGTCTGCTCTGCATATGCAGAGTGGACAGAGACCTGTTATCTGCCCACTCTGCTCATTGTGGCCCACGACCAAGTCACTAAAGTGTCCCTTACTCCTCAAAAGGTTGGGCACCCCTGTTTTAGACCAAGTTGCTCCAAATGAACCGTTGCCTTCACTAAGAGTTGCGGCTGCTGTGAGCGCGGTATAAACTGTATGTAGCATCAGCTTCATAGAGTATTCATACAGTGCTGTGATTGGCTGATGTGAAGATTGTGACATCTTCTGCCCACCTCTTCATCTTAGCCAATCAGAGGAAGCCTTGTATTAATTCAGAAAATACAAAGCTTCCTGTGAAAACTGTTATACAGCAATAAAACTTTTCACCCAGTATCTACATTATTGAATTTCTTATTTTGAAAAGCCAGTATAAAGGAAAAGTAGCATCGAAAAAAAATCACTTCTGGGTTTCACCAATTTGGCATATTATTTATCTAATATGTTTAACTGGGGTGTGGTGGGGGTGCGTCCTTTGCATAGACCAGTGCTAATGGGTGTCCCTCTACCTTATAGAACATTGGGAAAACAGATCATCACAAACCATGTTAAGACTTGTGATAATATTAAAGCTAAACTCCAGGATAAGTAAATATAGTCTAAATACAAGAGGCATGTGTATTCTTATGCCCCATACACACGATCAGAAATTCCGTCAGAAAAAACTTGGATAGTTTTTCCGACGGAATTCCGCTCAAGCTTGCCTTCAATACACATGGTCACACAAAAGTTCTCTGAACTTTCGTCCGTCAAGAACGCGGTGACGTACAACACTACGACGAGCAGAGAAAATGAAGTTCAATGCTTCCAAGCATGCGTCAAATTGTTTCCGAGCATGCGTGATTTTTTGCGCGTCCCAATTGCATGCTGACGAACGCATTTTTGGATAGGAACTTTTTCTGACCGAAAAATAGAGAACCTGCTCTCTATATCTGACCAAAAGCTCACATACGACTTTTGCTGGCGGAATTTCTGATCATGTGTACAGGGCATTACTTGTGTAGCGCTCCCCACCAGGATCCGCTGGTTAGGATGTTGTCTGTTCTTTGCCTCAACCCCTTTAAAAACTTCAGACACGTTGACACACTAGGTTGAGTATACAAGGCATGCAATATCACAGAAAATCACGGAAAGTAATACTTTGTACCCGGTAGTAGTACGATAGCAAAGAAAACAGTCACTGAACCAGTTAGTATAGGCAAACCTAATATACTGTCACCTGATATAGTTGGTAATGAAGTAAACATACAAATGGATTAAAAATGATAATAACACAATTTAGCATACAGGGTGAATAGTAATAAGGACTATGCATAAGATGGCACTTGGTGTCACCTAAAGTGCAGCGGTAAGCATTAATGAAGCTTGATTTAATGAACACAGGAACTATACTGCCAAAGTGCAATAATGGCGACCCATGCTAGGCCTAGACTGACTGGATGTGCACTGTCCACAGAAATAAAGGAAAGGGGAGAAGAGAACAAAGGGGACTTGCAGGATGGTTTTATGGGAGAGGCAGTCCTTTATGCTATTCTTCTTCCGGCTACCATTGGGGCCCTTTAGGAAGCGTTGGTGCACGTAACAACATTTTCGATAAACCAGCTTGCAGTATAGGTGCAGTAAAAATGCAGCAAAAGTGCAGTATAGAGTAGGTGCAGTATACTTAATGTCTTGCCTCCAGTAACTCAGTCCCAGCTAGCAGTATGAACAATGGGCAGTGCCCTCTCACCAGTCCCTGTGGTGTGGCTGTGAGGTATCGCTGTAGAAAAGGGGACTCCCTCAGTCTCTCCACAGAATGCCTCTGGGGATTTAGTGGTGGGAAGTTGAGGGCGAGAGGATGCTCTGGTCTTCCTGCGGTAATGATGCAGATGTGATTGTTCCAGTTTGTGCTGCCACGGGTGTCTCTGCAGGTCTGGTCTCTCTGCAGTCTGGTCAGTATGCAGAAGATGTGCTCTCATCAGTCCCCTCGGCACCAAGAGGAAGAGATTTTTAAAGCTATCCGGTAAAAACTATATTACTACTCCTCCTCGGCCCCTGGTTGCTCTGGGAACTGTAGTTTAAAGGGTCCATGAGTCCCATTCTAAGGCTGCTGCCTTTGACTTTAGTTTCCATGATCCTCAACATCCAGGATAGAAATCTATAGGCTTTCCTGGCTATAGTTTTCCCCCTGCTGACTGGAGGAGATAGTGCAACACAACTTCCAACATAACAGTAGGAAGTAAAGGTAAAACTGATTGTAAAGAGGACAATGTCTCTTTTTCCATGTTTCTGTAGTTTAGCACCTGTATCTTGTATCTTGGTGTCCTTTGTTTATTTCTTTCAGATCTGTGCAGTGTTAAACTTTGTTGTTATGCAGGAGTTTTTTTATAATAAAGACCGGTTACAGCTCCTCTATCTTTTTGTGCAGGGTGAATGATGTAGTCTCCGCCCCCCTGTAGTTTTCTATTGCCAGCCTGTAGCAGATGGGCCCCTCCGCCCCCACCCCGCAGCTCTGCTCTTTGCACAAATCATGTACATCACAGTGACAATCAAACTGCTCCTTTACTAAGGCAATAGCTGGGATTGCAATGGCATTTGGTGCACACAAAGTGCATATATATCCCTTGTGGCTTTTTAGGAAAATATTTAAATAAATGTTTTTATACCTGGAGGTCAGCTTTAAACTGGCCTCACATGAGCCAGAAATGATCACTGAACTAACATTTCAGCATCTGTGGCTTAACATTTACTACAGTATCTAATAAATATACTATTACATTTCAAATTAGCAGAGTTACAAATCATGACTATCCAATGTACACAGTGATTTTTAAAGATTAGGTTAACAAAGAAATATTATTCACATAGTGTCATAGTCTTGAAAACTGTAATGCTATTGAATTATTCGGTCATACAGCTCTCTCCATGATAAAACATTTTAATTATTTGAAACAATGTACAGGGCTCTGAGATCACCTAGTTTTATGCTGTGGATGCTGCATTTATATATTGATTCCCATATATTAAGACCTATATTAAGTACTTTCTTTTCCTGAAGGACTCTTAATAATTGCCATTCTGTTTTCTGTAAGAGCGTCAATGCTTCTGTTAATTTATAGATAACAACCTCTGTTAGGGCCCCTATTTACTGTCATAGAAGCTTGAGCTGTCTCATTCCTTCTTTGCTTTGGGTACAGAGAAGAAGCTGCCGTCTGGTATATCTAGGTTCCCATGCTACTTTCCCCAACACTGGATGTACTGCATCTAATGTATGTTGCATTTCTTCTGCAAGGGAAAGGCTAATGAGTATTGTCATACTCATTTATCACACAAAAACATGATTTTGAATACCTAAGTGTAGTAAGTCCCTAGAGCTGAGTGTGCCCCTCATGGGTTTGGACTGATTGTAAAAGAGTTTGTAACATCAAAGAGGAACTTCACTCCACCCAAATGTTTTTTTTTCTTCTTTCCCATGTTACCATGTCCACTGGGTTGTTCTCAAAAATATTAATTAGCTCAGAGAATCCAGAGTTGTCCCGCTTTGATCCGCTGATCTGTTGCTGAAGATCTGGTCCTGTACCATTATCTTCCTTTCTGACATCATCAGGAGCTGTCTATCTCTTCTTGGTGAAGCTGATGCCTCCTGGGACATGTGCCATTTGGGAGAATTGAGGTTTGATTTGTAGGTTTGAGGCTTGAATTGTAAATAAAACAAAAAAAACAAAAAAACAAAAAACAAAAGGTAAATGAAAAAAAAAGGATTGTACTGTATAGCTGAAAGGTGTTTTTTGCAGGTCCACTTCAAACACTTGCCTACTGGACACTTTCATCTCCTTTCTGCCCAGGCCAATTTTCAGCTTTCAGTGCTTGCACTGGGCACTGGGCTTTTTGAATGACAATTGCGTGGTCATGTAACACTGTACCCAAACAACATTATTATCATTTTTTGAGACAGATAGAGCTTGCTTTAGGTAGTATTTAATCACCACTGTTTTTATTGTTTTTCAAACATTTAGAATTTTTTTTCTAAGTTTCTGTTATAAAATATTCTAAATGAGTAATTTTTCTCCTTCACTAATGTGCGCTGATGAGGCTGCACTGATAAGCTGCACTGATGGGTATTGATAGGCACTGATAGGTAACACTGATAAGCTGCACTGATTGGAACTGATAGGCTGCACTGATGGGCACTGAGGCGGCATTGATGGCACTGAAGTGGTTCTAAAGTCTAACAGATTTTTTTTAACTTAATGCATTCCCTACATTAAGATAACTAATGACAGTTACCCCCAACCGCCCACCAAAACACCTAAGCTCTGTCAGCGATCCAGCACTGTCCTGGCTGCAGTTTCTCTCCCTTCACTTTCTGGTATCACCGGAGACACAGGCAGCAGTGGGAGCCATAGGCTTCTGCTACTGTCAGTCTAATCCTGTGAGGAAAGTGGGGGGGGGGGGGGGGGCATGGCTGAGCCAAACTGTGTCTGTCTATGGACACACACAGCCCAGCTCCTGGGTAAGTGAAAAAATCTTTTATGTTTTTTATTTTTCATTGCAAGTGTGTTTGAGGGGGGTGGGTGGAGGAAGAAGGGAGTGCCTAACGTTTGCCCTAATATAGAGAATAGTGCTTCAGTGAAATACAAAGGCGGGGATTTACTAAAACTGGTGCACACAGAATCTGGTACAGCTGTGCATGGCAACCAATCAGCTTCTAATGTAAGTTTGTTCATTTAAGCTTTGGCAATAAAACCTAGAAACTGATCGATTACAATGCACAGCTGCATCGTATCTGTGTGCACCAGTTTTAGTAAATCCCCCCAAACTCTCTATAAGATTTAATAGATATAATGCATGGTCCTGGCTGGATGATGTTTGACAACTGGCTCATCCAAGCTGCACAGCCAACATTTCACAGGACCTGGGATATGTTAGTATAAAATTCAAAGGGGGGCTAGGGGAGGGGGTCCCACAGAATACAGTATAACCGCATCAAAGGCTGTACTGTAAAATTACATTTATAAGTACAATATTCTTCTGGTTTGTAATTACTGTAACAAGTTAATATTTCTGATTTATGTAAATTATCATGATGAAAAATCATTTACATATTTATAAAAACTTCAAAGGTAGCTAAAAAAGACAAAGCTGTGCTAGAAGAATACTTTCAGAATAATTAAAATTGCAAAGCAAGTCCCTCTTTTTTAATAAGACAAAAACATGGTTACTATGGTATTTTAGAAATAAGTATGTGCTTCTAAAATTTCCCAGTTCAGAGATACACATGAAAAAAAAAACAGCATACAAAATTAAATGTAACCTCTTTCTATAAATACCATCAGAAATGGAACGTTACTCAAACCTGACATTTCCTCTGTACACGAGATCACAGGGATCCGAATCACACGCCAGTAATGCTGACCATAAAGATTTCTATTTTAGCTCCAGGGTTTTAAAATTTATGCCACAGTTATGGGTACCTATCATTTTATTAAAAAGCTGAACTCTAGAAAAGCAGCTAAATACACAGTTGAAATACTTATACTTATGTGACCTGGCTTATCTGCCAAAAGATATATAATTCTGCTTTGCCAATATTGTAATCCAATCACATTTGCCAGAAAAAATAGTCAGGTCGGGGGTCTCACCTTGGTTATCTAAAGCATTGCTAGGATTCCAAAAGACCTCATGCACCCTTGGGCCCCTTGAAAAAAAAAAAAAACTGATGCGGCCAGCAATGGTTGTGGCCAAAATACGGTCATAGTTAGTGCTTTAGCTAACCCTAAATGCTATATACACTGCATAGGTCCTTGAACCTACGCAATAAATCTTGTTTGATGCTTCACAAAGGAGGGCCACTTGCCTGTGCCTTAACAAACTTAAATATATTTAAAACTGAGCAATAAACATTCTTTTCTCCAAACTAAATATAGAAAAATAACACTTTCACTTATGGGCAGTAACTTATGCCAAAAAGCAACAGTGGCAACTGCTTAGATGAGTTTGAAACTAGGAAAAAAGGCCACAGCCACGATCAAGACCAAGACCAAGACCAAGACCAAGAAGGCATTTCCTACAGTATATATAGTCAGGTCCATAAATATTGGGACATCGACACAATTCTAATCTTTTTGGCTCTATACACCACCACAATGGATTTGAAATTAAACGAACAAGATGTGCTTTAACTGCAGACTTTCAGCTTTAATTTGAGGGTATTTACATCCAAATATGGTGAACGGTATAGGAATTACAACAGTTTGTATATGTGCCTCCCACTTTTTAAGGGACCAAAAGTAATGGGACAGATTGACAACCATCCATCAAACTTTTACTTTTTAACACTTGGTTGCAAATCCTTTGCAGTCAATTACAGCCTGAAGTCTGGAATGCATAGACATCACCAGATGCTGGGTTTCATCCCTGGTGAAGCTCTGCCAGGCCTCTACTGCAACTGTCTTCAGTTCCTGTTTGTTCTTGGGGCATTTTCCCTTCAGTTTTGTCTTCAGCAAGTGAAACGCATGCTCAGTCGGACTCAGGTCAGGTGATTGACTTGGCCATTGCATAACATTCCACTTCTTTCCCTTAAAAAACTCTTTGGTTGCTTTCGCAGTATGCTTCGGGTCATTGTCCATCTGCACTGTGAAGCACCGTCCAATGAGTTCTGAAGCATTTTGCTGAATATGAGCAGATAATATTGCCCGAAACACTTCAGAATTCATCCTGCTGCTTTTGTCAGCAGTCACATCATCAATAAATACAAGAGAACAATTTCCATTGGCAGCCATACATGCCCATGCCATGACACTACCACCACCATGCTTCACTGATGAGGTGGTATGCTTTGGATCATGAGCAGTTCCTTTCCTTCTCCATACTCTTCTCTTCCCATCACTCTGGTACAAGCTGATCTTGGTCTCATCTGTCCATAGGATGTTGTTCCAGAACTGTGAAGGCTTTTTTAGATGTTGTTTGGCAAACTCTAATCTGGCCTTCCTGTTTTTGAGGCTCGCCAATGGTTTACATCTTGTGGTAAACCCTCTGTATTCACTCTGGTGAAGTCTTCTCTTGATTGTTGACTTTGACACACATACACCTATCTCCTGGAGAGTGTTCTTGATCTGGCCAACTGTTGTGAAGGGTGTTTTCTTCACCAGGGAAAGAATTCTTCAGTCATCCACCACAGTTGTTTTCCGTGGTCTTCCGGATCTTTTGGTGTTGCTGAGCTCGCCGGTGCATTCTTTCTTTTTAAGGATGTTCCAAACAGTTGATTTGGCCACACCTAATGTTTTTGCTATCTCTCTGATGGGTTTGTTTTGTTTTTTCAGCCTAATGATGGCTTGCTTCACTGATAGTGACAGCTCTTTGGATCTCATATTGAGAGTTGACAGCAACAGATTCCAAATGCAAATAGCACACTTGAAATGAACTCTGGCCCTTTTATCTACTCCTTGTAAATGGGATAATGAGGGAATAACACACACCTGACAATGGAACAGCTGAGCAGCCAATTACATAGTTACATAGTTACATAGTAGGTGAGGTTGAAAAAAGACACAAGTCCATCAAGTCCAACTTATGTGTGTGATTATGTGTCAGTATTACATTGTATATCCCTGTATGTTGCGGTCATTCAGGTGATTATCTAATAGTTTCTTGAAGCTATCAATGCTCCCCGCTGAGACCACCGCCTGTGGAAGGGAATTCCACATCCTTGCCACTCTTACAGTAAAGAACCCTCTACGTAGTTTAAGGTTAAACCTCTTTTCTTCTAATTGTAATGAGTGGCCACGAGTCTTATTAAACTCTCTTCTGCGAAAAAGTTTTATCCCTATTGTGGGGTCACCAGTACAGTAGTTGTAAATTGAAATCATATCCCCTCTCAAGTGTCTCTTCTCTAGAGAGAATAAGTTCAGTGCTCGCAACCTTTCCTCATAACTAAGATCCTCCAGACCCTTTATTAGCTTTGTTGCCCTTCTTTGTACTCGCTCCATTTCCAGTACATCCTTCCTGAGGACTGGTGCCCAGAACTGGACAGCATACTCCAGGTGCGGCCGGACCAGAGTCTTGTAGAGCGGGAGAATTATCGTTTTATCTCTGGAGTTGATCCCCTTTTAATGCATGCCAATATTCTGTTTGCTTTGTTAGCAGCAGCTTGGCATTGCATGCCATTGCTGAGCCTATCATCTACTAGGACCCCCAGGTCCTTTTCCATCCTAGATTCCCCCAGAGGTTCTCCCCCCAGTGTATAGATTGCATTCATATTTTTGCCACCCAAATGCATTATTTTACATTTTTCTACATTGAACCTCATTTGCCATGTAGTCGCCCACCCTATTAATTTGTTCAGGTCTTTTTGCAAGGTTTCCACATCCTGCAGAGACGTTATTGCCCTGCTCAGCTTAGTATCGTCTGCAAATACAGAGATTGAACTGTTTATCCCATCCTCCCGGTCGTTTATGAACAAATTAAATAGGATTGGTCCCAGCACAGAACCCTGGGGAACCCCACTACCCACCCCTGACCATTCTGGGCGGCACAGTGGTGTAGTGGTAGCACTCTCGCCTAGCAGTAAGAAGGGTCACTGGTTCGAATCCCAACCACAACACTACCTGCTTGGAGTTTGCATGTTCTCCCTGTGCCTGCGTGGGTTTCCTCCGGGTACTCCGGTTTCCTCCCACAATCCAAAGACATGCTGGTAGGTTAATTGGATCCTGTCTAAATTGTCCCTAGTATGTATGAATGTGAGTTAGGGACCTTAGATTGTAAGCTCCTTGAGGGTAGGGACTGATGTGAATGTACAATGTAAAGCGCTGTGTAAATTGACGGCGCTATATAAGTACCTGAAATAAATAAAATAAAATAAATTCTGAGTACTCCCCATTTATCATCACCCTCTGAACTCGCCCTTGTAGCCAGTCTTCAATCCATGTACTCACCCTATGGTCCATGCCAACGGACCTTATTTTGTACAGTAAACATTTATGGGGAACTGTATCAAATGCTTTTGCAAAATCCAGATACAACACGTCTATGGGCCTTCCTTTATCTAGATGGCAACTCACCTCCTCATAGAAGGTTAATAGATTGGTTTGGCAAGAACGATTCTTCATGAATCCATGCTGATTACTGCTAATGATACCGTTTTTATTACTAAAATCTTGTATATAGTCCCTTATCATTCCCTCCAAGAGTTTACATACTATTGATGTTAGGCTAACTGGTCTGTAATTCCCAGGGATGTATTTTTTGGCTCTTTTTAAATATTGGTGCTACATTGGCTTTTCTCCAATCAGCTGGTACCATTCCAGTCAGTAGACTATCTGTAAAAATTAGGAACAACGGTCTGGCAATCACTTGACTGAGTTCCCTAAGTACCCTCGGATGCATGCCATCTGGTCCCAGTGATTTATTAATGTAAAGTTTCTCAAGTCTAATTTTAATTCTGTCCTCTGTTAACCATGGAGGTGCTTCCTGTGTTGTGTCATGAGGATAAACACTGCAGTTTTGGTTACTGAAGCCCCCCGATTCACTCGTGAAGACTGAGGAGAAGAATAAATTCAATACCTTCGCCATCTCCCCATCCTTTGTAACCAGATGTCCTTCCTCATTCTTTATGGGGCCAATATGGTCTGTCCTCCCTTTTTTACTGTTTACATACTTAAAGGGGTTGTAAAGGTAAAAATTTTTTCACCTTAACGCATTCTATGCATTAAGGTGAAAAAACTTCTGACAATACCGCCGCCCCCAGCCCCCCAGTTTTACTTACCTGACGCCTCGAAAGTCAGCTTCGCGTTCCCGACATCTATTCCTCCGCTCACCCTGGCCGCTGATTGGCTACAGTGGATGGATTGGAAGCAGCGCAGCCATTGGCTCGCGCTGCTGTCAATCACATCCAATGACGCGGCGCGCTAGGGGGCGGGGCCGAGTGATACAGTGAGCGGCTATAGCCGCCGGCTGTATCACGGGAGCGCGCCCGCAAGCACTAACCACCATGTGAGGGAGGAGCTGAAACAGCCGCTGAGGGACCCCAGAAGACCAGGTTCAGGGCCACTCTGTGCAGAACGAGCTGCACAGTGAAGGTAAGTATAACATGTTTGTTATTTAAAAAAAAAAAAAAATTTACCTTTACAACCCCTTTAAAGAATTTCTTGGGATTTTTTTTGCTCTCCTCCGCTATGTGTCTTTCATGTTCTATCTTAGCCGTCCTAATTGCACTCTTACATTTCTTGTTACATTCTTTATAAAGTCTAAATGCTGAGGATGATCCCTCAACCCTGTATTTTTTGAAGGCCTTCTCTTTTGCTTTTATATGCATTTTTACATTGGAGTTAAGCCATCCAGGATTTTTGTTCGCTCTTTTAAATTTATTAACCAATGGGATACATTGGCTAATGCCCTTATTTAATATGCTCTTAAAGCAAACCCATCTCTCCTCCGTATTCTTTGTTCCTAATATTTTATCCCAATTTATGCCTTTTAGCAAGGTTTGTAGTTTAGGGAAGTTGGCTCTTTTGAAATTCAGTGTCTTTGTATTCCCTTTATGTTTCCTATTTGTGTGATTTATACTGAAACTAATTGACCTGTGATCGCTGTTACCTAAATTGCCCCGTATTTCCACATCCGTGATCAGGTCTGTATTTTTGGTAATCAGTGGATCCAGTAATGTTTTATTTCTAGTTGGTGCGTCTACCATCTGACCCATAAAATTGTCCTGCAAGACATTAAGGAACTGGCGAGCCTTAAATGAATGCGCGGTTCCCTCCACCCAGTCTATGTCTGGATAATTAAAATCCCCCATTATGATAACACTTCCCATCCTTGCTGCTAATCCAATTTGTGATAGGAGATCCGTCTCCACTTCCTCCCTCAGGTTAGGGGGCCTATAGCATACTCCCAGTATTATTTTCCCCTTAGCTTCATCCCTTTGGAGCTCTACCCATAAGGATTCCACCTCCTCTCTAGCTCCCTCAGTGATGACATCTCTCACATTCACTTGTAAATTATTCTTGATATATAGGCATACCCCTCCCCCTTTTTTACCCTCTCTATCCTTGCGGTATAGGGTATACCCTTGAATGTTTGCCAGCCAATCATGAGAGCTGTTGAACCAGGTCTCTGAAATTCCCACAAAATCCAAATCCTCCTTGTACAACAGTATCTCTAGTTCACCCATCTTGTCCACCATGCTCCTGGCATTGGTGGACATGCCACATAGTTTAGACCGGTCGCATATTGTCCTCGTATTGGGTGTTTCGAGATTGCAACTAGGACTTGCTACTATTCTCACCTTTTTGTGCTTTGGTTAACCTACCACTAATGCCCCCAATACTACCCTCTGGAATATCTTCCACGCAGGCTATCTCTGTCTCTGGACCCTCCCCCCCATCGCCTAGTTTAAAAAACCCTCTAACTTTTTGGCCATCTTCATTCCCAGCAAATCTGCACCCTCCTTATTTAGGTGCAGTCCGTCCCTTCTATAGTACTGGTTACCGACTGAGAAGTCGGCCCAGTCCTCCAGGAACCCAAACCCCTCCTTATTACACCAGCTCTTCAGCCACTTGTTTACTTCCCTAATCTCCCTCTGCCTTTCTGGTGTGGCTCGATGTACCGGTAGTATTCCTGAGAATACTACCTTGGAGGTCCTTTTCCTCAATTTAGCTCCTAAGTCCCTAAAATCTTTCTTTAGGACACTCCATCTGCCTCTGACTTTGTCATTGGTGCCAACGTGCACCATGACAGCCGGGTCTTCCCCAGCCCCTCCCAGTAATCTGTCCACAAGATCCGTGATGTGCCGAATCCGAGCGCCCGGTAGACAACATACTGTTCGGCGCTTCAGGTCTTGGTTACAGATTGCCCTCTCTGTCCTTCTAAGAATTGAGTTCCCTACCACCAGAATCTGTCTTTCCTTTCCCTTTGCTGCCCCCCCACTCTCACTGGAGGAGTTCTTCCCCCAGCAGCTAGGAGAGTCCTTCAGCTCCAGCAGTGCTGGTCCCTGACTGGTTTCACCAATGTCACTCAATGGAGCGTACTTATTGGGATGCTCCAGTCCTGGATCGGCCTCCCTGGCACTTCCCCCTCTACCCCTCCTGACTGTCACCCATCTACTCTTTGCTAGTGCCTGCACCTCTTTGTCTCCACCCGCCTCTGTGCTGGCCCCTGCCGGCACCAGCCGTGTACATTCCTGGCTCTACTTTAGTATGGAGGGACTTCTCAGTGCTGACAGTTGCTTCCCCAGATTCAGAACCTGGGCTTCCAGGGAAACAATGTGCTTACATTTTGCACAGTAGTATTCGCCCTTGATCGATTGATCAAGGAATGCATACATGCAGTAAGATGTACAAAGAGTCGCCTCTCCACACCCGTCGGGCATCGTACCTATTAAATTTAGTGAGGATTTGGGGATTTTACCCTGTCCAAATTACCTAACAGCTAGCTTCCTGGCACTAATACTCAAGACAATACACAGGTACACAACAAGACAATACACAGGTACTCACAGACCTACGTGCAATCGTAGAACAGTTGCAGACCTACGTGCACTCGCAATACTCAAGTATACAGTACACAATACACAAGTACTAACGATCCACACACACTACTCAGAAAACACTCAGGTACTCACACTACACAGGTACTATGACCCCTGTTATAACCTCCTGTTTTAAACTCTGGTTTTTAACTCACCACTTAGACCAGTTCCACTTGGACTAAGTTCCACAGCCTCACACTGTCCCATTACTTTTGGTCCCTTAAAAAGTGGGAGGCACATATACAAACTGTTGTAATTCCTACACCGTTCATCTGATTTGGATGTAAATACCCTCAAATTAAAGCTGAAAGTGTGCAATTAAAGCACATCTTGTTCGTTTCATTTCAAATCCATTGCGGTGGTGTATAGAGCCAAAAACATCGGAATTGTGTCGATGTCCCAATATTTATGGACCCGACTATATTTATTATGATTATTTATTATTTAAAGTGTAGTTTTAAATTGAGTGGTAACGGGTTAGATGTCATGGGCATTGGCATGGGGGACATGCAATCATACAGCGGGAAAAGGGTCCTTCATTTTTATGTGACTTTGAGCCTGGGTTCACACTATAACGATGCGGGAACCAGCGCAATTCCAGTGCCCGCTCCCACATCGCATCTCTCACGCAGGCAGTTCACACTGCCCTCTGCGAATTGCCGCGGGTGTTAATATAATGTTAATCACACCCCCACAACTGTATGGCTGAACTCGCATTGCAAAGACATCGCATGTGATCGGCACAACAGTGTGGATGCGAATCACATGTAATGTCTGTGTTCACTATAGTGTGAACTCAGGCTTAGGGCAGCATGGGAGATGCTGTCAAACTATATGTCATGTTACAGAACAGTATAATTCTCAAATGACAATATCAGCGACCTTGTATTCTGCCATTACATATAGATTTCTTTTTACTTTGATATCATTGCTTGACTTTTAATAAAGCAGCACCAACTCAGTCTGATTCAATGCAACTTAAAAATATGAGGTAGTTTTGGCTCCAACACTTGATTTCTTCATCCACCTGAACTGATCGGTGTAAGTAGCAGCCGCAGCAGATCTAGAAGCTATTGGAAAGTGAATTCTGAAAAAATAAGGCTGAAGTCCCCAACTTCATACCATTTGGCCAGAGGCCAAACAGTTTCATAGTAGAGTTTGTGAGCTTCTTTTTCTGCAGTACTATGCCATTGTACCTGAAAGAATTACCCCCCTTCATGGCCAGGCCATTTATTGTGATACAGAACTGCGTTATTTTAACTGACAACTGCGTGGTCATGCAAAGCTGTGCCCAAATTAAATGTATGTCCTTTTTTCCCCACAAATAGAGCTTTCTTTTGGTGGTAGTTGATCACCCCTGGGTTTTTTATTTTCTTGCGCTATAAACTAAAAAATACCAACAATTTCGATAACAAAAAAAAAAAATATATATATATATATATATATATATATATATATATATATATATATATATATATATATATACACAGTGGTGTATTTAGGTTTTATGCTGCCCTAGGCCTGACTAAGCTCGCGCACCCCCTAATTTAACTATGACCCACCCCTTCCTGTCAAGGCCACACCCCTTCCTTTTTAAGATCCGCCCTGTCATCTTCATGGGAGGACAGAGGGACGCCGCAGGAGGAGGACAGTGAGGGATGCGGCATCTTTTCATTTGGGGGGTAAGGGGATATGTGCTGGGTGCTTTGGGAGGCTCTTGCACTGAAGTCGTGTCCCTCCTCTGTGGCTCCTCCTCCTCCTGGCTGTGTACACTAGAACATTGGAGCCAAGAAGGAGAAGGAAGGAGGAGCCGAGGAGTGTGTGTGGCTGACAGTGGGAAGAGAGGTGTCGGCTGCCACGGAAAGCCCATCGCCGCTTGTGGGACTCCGGGCGGCAAATGTCCTGGGTGCCCACGCTGGTGCATCCCTGTCTGGCCAGTTACTGAAACTCAGTGCCGGAACTTGTGGGCTCTGGGACAGTGGCGTCACTAGGGTTGGCCTAGAGGATATCAGGTTAGGCACTTCCTAATGGCTCAGTCCCTGGGAACAGTAATGGATAATGGCCAACAGGCTCTCTTACCAGACCCGATGAAACCGCAACAGTGATCCCTCTGGCTGGACGTTCGCTCACTCTGGATTGCCCAGGCTGACTCTAGTCAGTAGTGTAGCATGTCTCTACCCTGGCAGTGGCTTCATCTTTCTCTTCCTCTGGTGGTGCGGGTACAGCATGGCTCTCTTTGGTGGTGCAGGTACAGCGTGGCTCTGGTGGTGCGGGTACAGCGTGCCTCTGGTGGTGTGGGTACAGCGTGGCTCTGGTGGTGCGGGTACAGCATGGCTCTCTGGTGGTGCGGGTACAACATGGCTCTGGTCGTGCGGGTACAGCATGGCTCTGGTAGTGCGGGTACAGCGTGGTTCTCTGGTGGTGCGGGTACAGCGTGGCTCTCTGGTGGTGCGGGTACAGCATGGCTCTCTGGTGGTGCGTGTACAGCGTGGCTCTGGTGGTGCGGGTACAGCATTGCTCTCTGGTGGTGCGGGTACAGCATGGCTCTCTGGTGGTGTGGGTACAGCATGGCTCTCTGGTGGTGTGGGTACAGCATGGCTCTCTGGTGGTGCGGGTACAGCATGGCTCTGGTAGTGCGGGTACAGCGTGGCTCTCTGGTGGTGCGTGTACAGCGTGGCTCTGGTGGTGCGGGTACAGCGTTGCTCTCTGGTGGTGCGGGTACAGCATGGCTCTCTGGTGGTGCGGGTACAGCGTGGCTCTGGTAGTGCGGGTACAGCGTGGCTCTCTGGCGGTGCGGGTACAGCATGGCTCTCTGGTGGTGCGGGTACAGTGTGGCTCTGGTGGTGCGGGTACAGCATGGCTCTGGTAGTGCGGGTACAGCGTGGCTCTCTGGTGGTGTGTGTACAGCGTGGCTCTGGTGGTGCGGGTACAGCGTTGCTCTCTGGTGGTGTGGGTACAGCATGGCTCTCTGGTGGTGCGGGTACAGCGTGGCTCTGGTAGTGCGGGTACAGCGTGGCTCTCTGGCGGTGCGGGTACAGCATGGCTCTCTGGTGGTGCGGGTACAGTGTGGCTCTGGTGGTGCGGGTACAGCGTGGCTCTGGTGGTGCGGGTACAGCGTGGCTCTCTGGTGGTGCAGGTACAGCGTGGCTCTGGTGGTGCGGGTACAGCGTGGCTCTGGTGGTGCGGGTACAGTGTGGCTCCCTATCTGGCTTCCCCCAGCACAGTATTCTTTTTCGCCTCCTGTAACACCCCCAGCAGAGTGCATGCATGCTGGGGGCTGTAGCATGATGTCTGTGGACACAAAAGGGCCGCCACTCTTGAGGGACTACTTTTCCCATGATGCCCCCAGAGTCTTCTGATTGGCCCTCTGCTGTGGCCAATCATGGGGAGGGAAACAGCGGTCAGGAAGATGGGCGGTGGTGCGGCAAAACCAATTAGAGCCGCTCTCTCTTCTCCCTTCGGCTGACAGAAAGGGGAGGGGGGGCGAGCGGGGGAGATACACAGACAGCCCGCATCTCTCCTCTCCCTGTCACAGCGCTGCTGCTCCATTTACCAGAGAACTCCCCCGCTCGCCCCCCCTCCCCTTTCTGTCAGTCGAAGGGAGAAGAGAGAGAGAGCGGCTCTAATTGGTTTTGCCAACACTGCAACCCCTCACAGATACTCTAGTTGGAGCGCAGGAATGAGCCCTGCTGCAAAGTATTACATAAAAAATTGTAATTACACACCCTGTTAAACAGGGGCTGAAAAATTGGGCCTTAGGTACTGGTGCTGGTGCCACAACACCGCAACCCTTCACAGATACTCTAGTTGGAGCGCAGGAATGAGCCCTGCTGCAAAGTAGTGCATCAAAAATTGTAATTACACACCCCTGTTAAACAGGGGCTGAAAAATTGGGCCTTAGGCACTGGTGCTGGTGCCAAAACACTGCAACCCCTCACGGATACTCTAGTTGGAATGCAGGAACAAGCCCTGCTGCAAAGTGTTGCATCGAAAATTGTAATTACACGCGCCTGTTAAGCAAGGGGCTGAAAAATTGGACCTTAGGCACTGGTGCTGGTGCCACAACACTGCAACCCCTCACAAATACTCTAGTTGAGCGCAGCAACAAACCCACCTTGCAAAATATTGCATCAAAAATTGTAATTACACGCCCCTGTTAAACAGGGGCTGAAAAATTGGGCCTTAGCCACTGGTGGCGGCACCCAGAACCAAAAATATTCTTACAAGCTATCAGCATGATCATTGAGAGGATAGTCACTCAGCATAACAGGATAGTCACTCAGCACCAGCATAGGCAGTCTTGAAGAGATCTGACATTTCAAAAAAAATTATTCGGTTACATCAGCATCAGGCGCTTGGTAGCTGGTGGTGATCCAAGACTGATTCATTTTTATGAAGGTCAGTCGATCGACCGAGTCGGTGGACATGTGCACCCTGTGATCGGTTACAAAGCCTCCAGCAGCACTGAATGTACGTTCCGAAAGAACGTTGGATGCAGGACAGGCCAGAAGCTCAATTGCATACTGTGCAAGCTCTGGCCAGTGATCCATCCTCAAGACCCAGTAACCCAGAGGCTTTTCGGTGGGAAAGGTGTCCAAGTCAGATCTTGCCCCTAGGTATTCCTGCATCATGTAAAACAGACGCTGGCGATGGTTGCTGGAACTGATCATACCTTGGGGCTGCGGACTAACCTTTTTGACTGACCGAAGCCTCAGCAACACGTTGTCCAGAAAAAGGAGTTTGTAACCTCCCAGTCTCTGGGAACGAGTTGAACAGACCTTTCTGCAAGGCCTCCCGAAGATATTTCATCCTCTGCTCCCTCTGTGATGGCAAGATAAGGTCCACAACCTTACCCTTGAAACATGGATCAAGGAGGGTTGCCAGCCAGTATTGATCCCTCTCCTTGATACCACGAATACAAGGATCCTTCCGCAGGCTTTGCAGGATCAGGGAGGCCATGCACTAAGGATGACATGATCCGCAGCCACCTCCTCCCAGCCACGTACAAGTCCATGGGTTTCTTGGGACTGTAAATGATCCCTTAAAGACTGCTGCTGATGCTGAGTGCCAGGCTCCACCTCCATGCTGACACAACCCTCCTCTTCCACCTCCTCCTCCTCATCCTTTTCCTGTGTGATCACACGCAGGAACACTGTCTGCATAAAGGGGGCCTTGAGCGCTAAGGAAGTCCTCCTCTTCCTGCCTCTGTTCTGCCTCAAGTGCCTGTCCATTATTCCATGCAGCGTGTGCTACAACAGGTGGACAAGGGGGACAGTGTCACTGATGCATGCACTGTCACTGCTCACCTTCCTCGTGGCCTCCTCAAATGGTGACAGGACAGTGCATGCATCCCTGATCATGGCCCACTGGCGTGGGGAAAAAAACATGCTCCCCTGACCCTGTCCTGGTGCCATAGTCACACAGGTACTCATTGATGGCCCTCTACTGCGTGTGCAGCCATTGCAGCATGGCCAACATTGAGTTCCACCTGTTGGGCATGTCACAGATTAGGCGTTTCTTGGGCAGGTTAAATTCCTTTTGGAGGTCAGCCAGCTGAGCACTGGCATTATATGACCTGCGGAAATGCACACAGACTTTCCTGGCCTGCCTCAGGACATCCTGTAAGCCCGGGTACCTGCCCAAGAATCGCTGCACCACCAAGTTAAGGACGTGAGCCAAACAGGGCACATGGGTCAGTTGTCCCTGTCGGAGGGCGGAGAGGAGGTTGGGGCCATTGTCGCAAACCACCATACCTGCCTTAAGCTGGTGTGGTGTCAACCACCTCTGAACCTGTCCCTGCAGAGCTGACAGAATCTCTGCCCCAGTGTGGTTCCTGTCCCCCAAGCACACCAGCTCAAGCACCAAATGGCATCTTTTGGCCTGCATGCTTGCATAGCCCCTTGAATGCCTACGGAGCACCGCTGGTTCCGAAGACAAATTAGCACAGGAAGAGGCCATGGAGGAAGAAGAAGAGGAGGGGGTGGAGGAGAGAGATGTGGCAGAATCACCACTAGTAGTATTTTGGAGGCGTGGTGGCAGAACAACATCCACCCTGTCCTGCATCCTTCCCAGCTGCCAGAAGAGTCACCCAGTGCGCAGTGAAAGATAGGTAACATCCCTGTCCATGCCTGCTGGACCATGAGTCAGTGGTAATATGCACCTTACCGCTGACCGCCCTTTCCAGCAAGGCCAAGACATTGCCTTCCACATGCCGGTAGAGAGCCGGAATTGCCTTCCGTGAGAAAAAGTGGCGTTTGGGAACCTGCCACTGAGGAACCGCACATTCCACAAACTCACGGAAGGGGGCAGAGTCTACCAACTGAAAAGGCAGCAGCTAAAGTGCTAGCAATTTAGCCAAGCTAGCATTCAACCGCTGGGCATGTGGATGGCTGGCAGCGAACTTCTTTCGGTGGTGCAGCAGCTGGGGCAGGGAAATTTGCCTGGTACAATCTGACGTCGGTGTACCGATAGCAGATTCCCCCCAAGTACTTAGCTGTGACACACCTAATTCTACACCTTCATTCCTCTCAGTGCAGGTCTCAGAGAGGACTGAAGGTATAGTGGGGTTGGAGATCCCAGCTGATGAGGAGCAAGGAGAGGTCCTCTTTGTTCTTTGGTGTGGGTCTTTTAGGTACGCTTGCCAATGAACTGCATGGCAGGTCAACATATGTGTGGTCAAGCATGTGGTGGCCAAGCGGGAGATGTTTTGGCCACGCGAGATACGCTTGAGACATATGTTGCAAATAGCAGTGGTGGGATCTGATGCACTCGTCTCAAAAAAGGCCCACAACTTTTGGAATAACGCGCAGAGACAGTAGCGCCCTGCACATGCGGAGCTCTGCGGTGTGATGCAGTCAGTGTGCTGCCCTTAAGCTGGCCCCTGGAGGGCAGCCTGCCTCGTTAGTGATGTGCCTTATCCTTTCTCCTATCAGGCACCCACGTGGAGTCAGTGATCTTATCATCCCCTCCCTCCTCATCACTGGAGCAAAGCTGGCAGTATGCTGCAGCTGGGGGAACATGACTGCCAGATTGCTGTCCTTCATGAGCACCCCCTCTCTCTGGGCTCACGTTACTGCCTTCCTCTAGCTAGGTACCATCATTAGAGCCTTCAAAACGCTGGGCATCCTCCTGGAGCATGTACCCAACACTGTGGTCAAACAGTTCGGGGGACTCCTCAGGAGGACATGGTGGGGCTAGGGAAGGAGTGACTGATGCCATTGAGCCGAGGGAAGAGGGTGCGTTGGCAGCTGCTTTGCCAAACAAAGTACCCTGAGCCTGGGTGAGAGAGGATGAGGAGGATGAGGACGGTTTGGTCATCCACTCTACCAAGTTTTCAGCATGTTGCGGCTCAACACGGCCAGCTGCCGAAAAAAAGGCCAAGCGTGTCCCACGGCCACGTGCTGATGAGGATGCACCGTCTCCACGTCCAGCACTGTTGCCTCTAGACTCAGAGCCTGCTTGCCCTCTTTTATTGGCTTGTGACTGTCTGCCTCTCCTTGTTGGCATTCCAGACATACTAATGGCCTGCAGTGAGATGTAGCTGCACAAAGCTAGGATGTATATTTATACTGATACTGCAGCTAGCAGAAACAACTGCCTGCTTGTAGTATTATTAGTATGGGAACAACAGCAATTGTTTTCAGGTAGCTTTAGGTGCACACTGTGCAGAGGACGCAGTACACTAACTGTAAATACTGTAGCTGCCTGCCTGTGGTATTAATAGGAGCAGAACAACAGCAATTGTCTTCAGGTAGCTTTAAGTGCATACTGTGCAGAGGACGCAGTAAACTAACTGTAAATACTGTAGCTGCCTGTGGTATTAATAAAGGATTAGAAGAACACCACCAATTTTATTCAGGTAGCTTTAGGTGCACACTGTGCAGAGGACACAGTACACTAACTGTAAATACTGTAGCTGCCTGCCTGTGGTATTAATAGGAGCAGAAGAACACCACCAATTTTATTCAGGTAGCTTTAGGTGCACACTGTGCAGAGGACACAGTACACTAACTGTAAATACTGTAGCTGCCTACCTGTGGTATTAATAGGATCAGAACAACAGCAATTGTCTTCAGGTAGCTTTAGGTGCACACTGTGCAGAGGACGCACTACACTAACTTGTAAATACTGTAGCTGCCTGCCTGTGGTATTACTATAGGATCAGAAGAACACCACCAATTTTATTCAGGTAGCTTTAGGTGCACACTGTGCAATGGACACAATACACTAACTGTAAATACTGTAGCTGCCTGCCTGTGGTATTAATAGGAGCAGAACAACAGAAATTTTCTTCAGGTAGCTTTAGGTGCACACTGTGCAGAGGACGCAGTACACTAACTGTAAATACTGTAGCTGCCTGCCTGCGGTATTAATACACGATCAGAAGAACACCTCCAATTTAATTCAGGTAGCTTTAGGTGCACACTGTGCAGAGGACACAGTACACTAACTGTAAATACTGTAGCTGCCTCCCTGTGGTGTTAATATAGGATCAGAAGAACACCACCAATTTTATTCAGGTAGCTTTAGGTGCACACTGTGCAGTGGACACAGTACACTAACTGTAAATACTGTAGCTGCCTGCCTGTGGTATTAATAGGAGCAGAACAACAGCAATTTTCTTCAGGTAGCTTTAGGTGCACACTGTGCAGAGGATGCAGTACACTAACTGTAAATATTGTAGCTGCCTGCCTGTGGTATTTATAGGATCAGAAGAACACCACTAATTTTCTTCAGGTAGCTTTAGGTGCACACTGTGCAGAGGACACAGTACACTAACTGTAAATACTGTAGCTGCCTGCCTGAGGTATTAATAGGAGCAGAACAACAGCAATTTTCTTCAGGTAGCTTTAGGTGCACACTGTGCAGAGGACGCAGTACACTAACTGTAAATACTGTAGCTACCTGCTTGTGGTATTAATATAGGATCAAAAGAACACCACCAATTTAATTCAGGTAGCTTTAGGTGCACACTGTGCAGAGGACACAGTACACTAACTGTAAATACTGTAGCTGCCTGCCTGTGGTATTAATAGGAGCAGAACAACAGCAATTGTCTCCAGGTAGCTTTAGGTGCACACTGTGCAGAGGACGCACTACACTAACTGTAAATACTGTAGCTGCCTGCCTGTGGTATTAATAGGAGCAGAACAACAGCAATTTTCTTCAGGTAGCTTTAGGTGCACACTGTGCAGAGGATGCAGTACACTAACTGTAAATATTGTAGCTGCCTGCCTGTGGTATTTATAGGATCAGAAGAACACCACTAATTTTCTTCAGGTAGCTTTAGGTGCACACTGTGCAGAGGACACAGTACACTAACTGTAAATACTGTAGCTGCCTGCCTGAGGTATTAATAGGAGCAGAACAACAGCAATTTTCTTCAGGTAGCTTTAGGTGCACACTGTGCAGAGGACGCAGTACACTAACTGTAAATACTGTAGCTACCTGCTTGTGGTATTAATATAGGATCAAAAGAACACCACCAATTTAATTCAGGTAGCTTTAGGTGCACACTGTGCAGAGGACACAGTACACTAACTGTAAATACTGTAGCTGCCTGCCTGTGGTATTAATAGGAGCAGAACAACAGCAATTGTCTCCAGGTAGCTTTAGGTGCACACTGTGCAGAGGACGCACTACACTAACTGTAAATACTGTAGCTGCCTGCCTGTGGTATTAATAGGATCAGAAGAACACCACTAATTTTCTTCAGGTAGCTTTAGGTGCACAACGTGCAGAGGACGCACTACACTAATTTGTAAATACTGCAGCTGCCTGCGGTACTGTACTAATAGGATCAGAAGAACACCACCAATTTTCTTCAGGTAGCTTTAGATGCACACTGTGCAGAGGACGCACTATACTAACTTGTAAATATTGCAGCTGCCTGCATTACTAATAGGATCAGAAGAACACCACCAATTTTCTTCAGGTAGCTTTAGGACGCACTACACTAACTTGTAAATACTGTAGCTGCCTGCGGTACTGTACTAATAGGATCAGAAGAACACCACCAATTTTCTTCAGGTAGCTTTAGGTGCACACTGTGCAGAGGACGCACTACACTAATTTGTAAATACTACAGCTGCCTGCGGTACTAATAGGATCAGAAGAACATCACCAATTTTCTTCAGGTAGCTATAGGTGCACACTGTGCAGAGGATGCACTACACTAATTTGTAAATACTGCAGCTACCTGCGGTACTGTACTAATAGGATCAGAAGAACACCACTAATTTTCTTCAGGTAGCTTTAGGTGCACACTGTGCAGAGGATGCACTACACTAATTTGTAAATACTGCAGCTGCCTGCAGTACTGTACTAATAGGATCAGAAGAACACCACTAATTTTCTTCAGGTAGCTTTAGGTGCACACTGTGCAGAGGACGCACTACACTAACTTGTAAATACTGCAGCTGCCTGTGATACTAATAGGATCAGAAGAACACCACCAATTTTCTTCAGGTAGCATTAGGTGCACACTGTGCAGAGGACGCACTGCACTAACTTGTAAATACTGCAGCTGCCTGCGGTACTGTACTAATAGGATCAGAAGAACACCACTAATTTTCTTCAGGTAGCTTTAGGTGTATACTGTGCAGAGGACGCACTACACTAAATTGTAAATACTGCAGCTGTCTACGATACTAATAGGATCAGAAGAACACCACCAATTTTGTTCAGGTAGCTTTAGGTGCACAGTGTGCAGAGGACGCACTACACTAACTTGTAAATACTGCAGCTGCCTGTGGTACTGTACTAATAGGATCAGAAGAACACCACTAATTTTCTTCAGGTAGCTTTAGGTGCACACTGTGCAGAAGACGTACTACACTAACTGTAAATACTGTAGCTAATAGGACTAATAGGATCAGAAGAACACCAGCAATTTTCTTCAGATAGCTGTAAATACTGTAAAAACACCTGCCTGCCTGTCAGTAGGAAGAGAATAACAGGAACAGATCTAGCTAAACTGAATACAGTGTATATATATATATAAATACAACACCTAGGATTTATATATATATATACACAATACACTGTAAGTGCAGGTAACTGACTCGCCTGCCTTCTCGATCTAACTTAAATCAAATGACACTGTCTCTTTGTCTATCTATCTCTCTCTCAATGCCGGAACACACCACACAGGGCCGCCGTGTAGGCAGCCTTATATAGTGTGGGGCGTGTACTAAACCCCCTGAGCCATAATTGGCCAAAGCCACCCTGGCTTTGGCCAATTACGGCTCTCTGTATAGACGGCGCTATGATTGGCCAAGCATGCGGTTCATAGTGCATGCTTGGCCAATCATCAGCCAGCAATGCACTGCGATGCCGCAGTGAATTATGTGCCATGACGCGCCACTCGAATTTGGCGCAAATGGCCTATATCGTTCGTAATTCAGCGAACGACCGAACACACGATGTTTATCCCTAGTTAGGATACTTAGAAAAAAAAGTATATACTCCGGCAACTAGATTAATCATTAATAGGATATTATTTATTGCAAGAAGATTAATAGCAATGAAATGGATATCCTCCAGAAGCCCAACATATGAGGAATGGCGGATACAGGTGAATGGTGTATTGTTAGAAGAATGGCAGGTATATAAGAATGGGGTTTAACAAATAAATTTGGTGAAATGTGGGGACCCTGGCTGTTGTTACCAGGATTGACACCATTTATTTTAGGAGTAGATGGAAGCATAGGGGTAAATAGATAATTTACCAGTTATAGAATAATTAAGGTATGATGACTCAAGAAAGAAGGAATGGTGAGGGGAGCTTATGGACGGAGGGGGATTGGAGATGAGGGGGGAGTAGGGAGAGAGGAGGGGAAATTGGGGTTGGAGGAGGGGAGCTGTTTTTTATATATATATTAATGTGTTTGGAATGTAATATGTTTTTGTTGTATGATTTCTGGAAATATGTTTTTGTTGTTTTCCATGTTTGTTTTGTTTTATAATGTATCTGTGATGAAGAAAAATACTAATAAACAGATAACATTTTTTTTTTAATCTACTTTTTTAATAGATTTAGGCCAATATGAATCCTGCTACATATTGTTGGTAAAAAAAAAATCACAATAAGCGTATCTTGAAAGTTATATCATCTACAAGCTATTGGATGTATACTGTAATTTTTATTTATTCTTATTTTTTTATGCTAGTAATGGCGGCATTTAGCGACTTATAGCAGGACAGTCTAACAAAGAAAATCCATCAGATCTCTGCTGACAGAACAGAGATCTGCCTTGTTTACATAAGTGTCTCTCCTCGCTGATCAATGGGTGCCAATGGACAGCCATTGGCCAGCACCGTGTCCAATCACAGCACAGTCACAGCACTTGCGGTGCATGCGTGCCCCCTACCCAGGGGTTCTGGATCATATACTAGGTACGTAATCCAGTGCTGGAGAGATGCCTTACCACCGTACATCTAAGTGATGCAGTTAGCAAGTGGTTAATGAAATGTCAAAACAGAGTGCATAAAAACACTTCAAACTTCATCCCCATATTCCAGAGACAAGACAATTTTTAATCATGAAACACAAAAAAAAGTGTCTAATTTCTGAAATAATAGCCACAAATAGTGTACATTCACTGGAGAATATGTAAGCAGTTTGATTAGGCCATATTGTAAGAGGGAGAGATGTTTATAGCATGAAATAAAAATTAGAGTGTATTATTACAGAGACAACAGCCACATTTATTTTACCTTTTCTAGAAAGTATGTAATCAGCTTGATTAGGCCAAAATGTAAGAGGGAGAGACAAGGCAGGTTTTATCATAAAATGTAAATTATTCCAGAGACAATAGCCATAAATATTGATCAGTCGATGCATAGAATGTAAGCAGCTTGTTTAGGCTGCAATGTAAGACTGAGAGACAAAGCAGGTTTACATTGTTTCATAAAGTTTTTAATATACATCCATTTTTTAACATTAAAATGTACAGGGTAATGAAAACAGCAATAATGCAAAAAATGGCAGAAGACCAAAAACTGAGCAATCAGCGATTTTTCGATTGCTCAGTTCTCGGAATTAGAGCCAACAGGAGACAGCTGCAGCATCAGACCAATGCTGCAGCAAAGAGGTTATTATGTATGTTTGCTTGTTTTGTACCCCAAACTTCTCATTTAACATTTAATGGGCATTTGATTATTGTAATGTTAATAGTTTCCCACATGTTGTGTTATAATGTAATACCCAATTATTTTTTCTAGGCTCACAGGCTGCTCCACCATTAGAGGTTATATAGGTGAAAATATAGAGATAAATCGTTTGTCATGGGGGGGGGGGACAAAGGACCAAGTATTAATGAGGACTTAGAAATGGCCAGAAAACTATGTAGGGTAACTCCATACATTAGAATATGCATTCCAGGTGCTTTAGGAATAACCTGCAGAGCAAGCCTAAGAATAGTGTCTACTGGAAATGAAGTGAATGCTTTTTCCAGACTCCAGAACATCCCGGTATTTCATTGTAGAAGGTAGGTCCCAGTTTACCTGTCCTACAGTATTTTGTGCCCAAAATTAGAGTTTCAGATTGTAGGGCCCAATACCACACTCATGTTTAGGTAAAGTTAGATGTTTGAGGCAAATCTTTGAATTCATGTTTTCCATATACTGTATAGGAGCTAAAATATTTCCTTTGGGATATAAATAAGGAGGGGGGAAGCTTTATTGTTTGTATGACATACAGTTTCACATCTACATTTAAAAGCGATATTGGTCTGTAACTACTTGTGTAGGGTCTTTATCCTCTTTATGTAGTATGCGTATGTGGACTTCTAAAAGTTTATGCGAACATCCAGCATTTCAGAGTTATGCCCTGTACACACGGTCGGACATTGATCGGACATTCCGACAACAAAATCCATGGATTTTTTCCGACGGATGTTGGCTCAAACTTGTCTTGCATACACACGGTCACACAAAGTTGTCGGTAAATCCGACCGTACCTTTAGAAAGACCAGTAATGTCTGAGGAGTGGGGACAATCACGACTTTTAAAGCAATAGATTTGCATGTGCCAGAAGCTGCAGATACTGCTAGTTCCTCAGATCCTTTTGAAATATGATTTGCACTGTATGCAAACTCAGCCAACACATGAATTTGTTTTATGCTTTGAATTGGAACTAAACTGTATCTGAGCACCACAACACTTTTTGTTAATTTTTTAATATTCAAAGCAAACTCTCTTATCCAGTCATGTATCCATGCTTTACTTTGTTGAGAAATTACATTGAAAAATACGATTTCTAGCTATGGCAATCTTGAGTAAGGACATGATTCATGCAGCATTTACTTCCTGGGGTCCATCTGCCATAGTTCAGGCATACAGGTAGGAGGGAGGGCTTAGCTGAGAAAGCTACTCCTTCCTTCAGGTGGAAGAAGAAAAAAATGCCTACAAAGACTCATAGAATGTATGACATCATTTTAGCCTAGGCCAGAAACCAGGAAGCAGCTTTGGAAATAAAAATTAAAAGTTTAAAACAAGTAAACATGCATTCCTATCTATTTACTAATGCTAGCAGTGGCTATTGTACCAATCTCTGATTATTTATTTATTACATGTCTTTATATAGTGCTGACATTTTAGGCAGTGCTTTACATACTGTAAATTCATATTAGTCATGGTTTAATGCCCAGCTTTGGGTTTGGGGTCCTTCCCCCCATTGCTTCTCCCCCATTGAAGCAGCCGCTACCCTTAAAAAAAGTATATACACTTATATTTTCCAGGTATTGTTGACCCTTCCCAGGTCTTCACAGTGTTCTTCTTCTTCCTATGATGGTGGGCTATCCTGAATGCTGCATAGAATGGTGACACACACCACTCTCTCCAGCATTCTCCTGTGACTATATTGGGGGGAGCAGAGGTTTGATGTCCTGGACTCATAGAGACTGGGTTGAATGATGTTGGGTACCATTCAATCTAAAGAAGAGCAGCACTGGATCGGTGACCGGAAGAGCCTGCAGGAGATGGCTCCAGAGACAGAGAGAGTATTGCAGCTTTTTTATTATTGCAAGATAACATTTTTACTTATTTCCAATCTGACTTGGAATTTAATACAATAATACTGACAAGTAAATGCATACATGTAAAAATGTGACTGTGTCTCAAAATATACAGGCACTGCAAATACAGTATACATGTCTTTTTTTTACTATAAATTAATGCAAAACTAACTATTATAGTTTTGGATTCAACATACAGATGCATCAGAGTAATATAGATAAACAATAAGCAACCCCTGTTTTCAAACTACTACTGATTTGGAGCCAAAACACTAAGACATGTTTACATCTGCAGTAAGTTATATATAACTATGTTTTTTCCTGTTTTAAACTTTGATATTTATTTGGCCGGTCCTTGAAATGACAGGTTGCTTATTTTTCTCTTCATTTCAAGGTAACTGCATGTAAGTGCTGGGATTTGAACAAAGGATCAAAATGCTGCAAGCCAGTAGATGTCTTTATTTCCAATATTGGTTTCCTGTCTTTTGAAATGCTATACAGTGGGGACAGAAAGTATTCAGACCCCCTTAAATTTTTCACTCTTTGTTATATTGCAGCCATTTGTTAAAATCCTTTAAGTTAATTTTTTTTGCTCGTTAATGTACACACAGCACCACATATTGACAGAAAAACACAGAATTGTTTACATTTTTGCAGATTTATTAAAAAAGAAAAACTGAAATATCACATGGTCCTAAGTATTCAGACCCTTTGCTCAGTATTTAGTAGAAGCACCCTTTTGATCTAATACAGCCATGAGTCTTTTTGGGAAAGATGCAACAAGTTTTTTACACCTGGATTTGGGGATCCTCTGCCATTCCTCCTTGGAGATCCTCTCCAGTTCTGTCAGGCTGCATGGTAAACGTTGGTGGACAGCCATTTTTAGGTCTCTTCAGAGATGCTCAATTGGGTTTAAGTCAGGGCTCTGGCTGGGCCATTCAAGAACAGTCACGGAGTTGTTGTGAAGCCACTCCTTCGTTATTTTAGCTGTGTGCTTAGGGTCATTGTCTTGTTGGAAGGTAAACCTTCGGCCCAGTCTGAGGTCCTGAGCACTCTGGAGAAGGTTTTCGTCCAGGATATCCCTGTACTTGGCCGCATTCATCCTCCCCTCTATTGCAACCAGTCATCCTGTCCCTGCAGCTGAAAAACACCCCCACAGCATGATGCTGCCACCACCATGCTTCACTGTTGGGACGGTGTTGGACAGGTGATGAGCAGTGCCTGGTTTTCTCCACACATACCACTTAGAATTAAGGCCAAAAAGTTCTATCTTGGTCTCATCAGACCAGAGAATCTTATTTCTCACCATCTTGGAGTCCTTCAGGTGTTTTTTAGCAAACACCATGTGGGCTTTCATGTGTCTTGCACTGAGGAGAGGCTTCCGTCGGGCCACTCTGCCATAAAGCCCCGACTGGTTGACGGCTGCAGTTATGGTTGACTTTCTACAACTTTCTCCCATCTCCCAACTGTATCTCTGGAGCTCAGCCACAGTGATCTTTGGGTTCTTCTTTACCTCTCTCACCAAGGCTCTTCTTCCCCGATAGCTCAGTTTTGGCGGCCAGCTCTAGGATGGGTTCTGGTCATCCCAAACATCTTCCATTTAAGGATTATGGAGGCCACTGTGCTCTTAGCAACCTAAAGTGCAGCAGAATTTTTTTTGTAACCTTGGCCAGATCTGTGCCTTGCCACAATTCTGTCTCTGAACTCTTCAGGCAGTTCCTTTGACCTCATGATTTTCATTTGCTCTGACATGCACTGTGAGCTGTAAGGTCTTATATAGACGGGTGTGTGGTTTTCTTAATCAAGTCCAATCAGTATAATTAAACACAGCTGAACTCAAATGAAGGTGTAGGACCATCTGAAGGATGATCAGAAGAAATAGACAGCACCTGAGTTAAATATATGAGTGTCACAGCAAAGGGTCTGAATACTTGCGACCATGTGATATTTCAGTTTTTCTCTTTTAATAAATCTGCAAAAATTCTGTGTTTTTCTGTCAATATGGGGTGCTGTGTGTACATTAATGAGGAAAAAAATGAACTGAAATGATTTTAGCAAATGGCTGCAATATAACAAAGAGTGAAAAATGTAAGGGGGTCTGAATACTTTCCATCCCCACTGTATTAATAGACCATTAGATTACTGGTATTCACTGCAGAATTAACTCTGTAATTCAGAGATAGTTTAAATTTCTTGTATGAACTGAAAAATATACCAGCTCCACAAAAAGCAAATGCTGCTTTTATAAAATCTGCCATGTCAAAACAATCTGTAGATCCAGATAGGTGTCTAAATCTATCTGCAGATAGTGACTGTTCTTGTTAAGGCAGAGACTTGACTTGCCTATTTCCAACTCCTGTTCTTTTGTATCGATCAGTAGCGCCACTCATTATATAGGCAGACTGAGTGCCCATTCACAACATTGTACTGCAGTAAGGCCTGATGTACACCTATGCATTTTTAGTGCTTTTTGCATTTTGCAGATTTTCACTACAGAACGTGTTCCATAGGAAACCATGTTAAATGGACTGTAGTGCAAATCTGCAAAATGCAAAAAGCACTAAAAATGCATAGGTGTGAATCCAGCCTAAAAGTGCAATGCAGCGCATGGTGTCCTGTGCATTGTGCTGCAGCCTGCTTTATTTTCATATGTGCTTCACCTCAATCACTTTGGATGGACTTTGAACATAACCAACAGTGTGTCAGTGCATGACAACACATTTATGGCTTCATATAGTGTGCCTTGGTAGGTGGGAGGGCCTAAGGCACAGTCAAAGATTTGCATGTAACTTCAGATTCCTATACTACTGGATCCACTTATTGCTTTGACATGTAATATTAATCGAACGTAACCTAAAAGTTTTACAATCACATTGTTTACAACAGGTGTACTTGCGGTCTCTTTCAGGTGTAGTTAAAGGGGAAAAACATCTAACCTAATACTTATCCATAGAGATGAGCCAAACTTCCCTGTGTTCAACTGCATCTGCTGTTCCTTAGGAACCATTGACAGCGGGATCTGTCATATATAGAAGCGGTAGAAATACCACTTCTATATATTATATTATGCTCAGCTCCCACTGAATGGGGGCTGAACAGGCAAAAGTTTGGGCACTTGTCTGAACAGCCCAAACCATCGGCTTATCCCTACTTATCTGTCCCGTAATTTGTGACTCAAATCTTTGCTCTCTTACAAAATTCCACAGGCAAAAATATTTTCAGTTGTGTCCCCAACAGCATACTTAGGAGCCATCCTCTGGGCACTATGTTACTATCGTATCTCTGCAGATCTTAAGTGAAGTAACAACCGGCAGGGTAACCACAGTGTGCATTGAAGATGGGGTCATCCGACACACCAGGACGTGTTGGATGTTGAACATTTTTTGGCAGGTGTAGCTCTGCAAGCATGGGGAGATTGGAATCTGTTAAGGGATTGTAAGTATTAAACTTCTTTTTCCAGGGTGCTTTTAAAATTGTATTCATCTTTTTTGGCAACAGAGTTGCTTTCATTTGGATTAAAATAAAGTCAGGATAAATACTGTACCTCTGATGTACATATGTCTCTCTCTCTATCCCTTTCTTTCTCTCTAATGCCTCGTACACACGATCGGATTGTTGGCCAACAAAACTGTGGAATTTTGTCCGAAGGGTGTTGGCTCAAACTTGTCTTGCATACACACGGTCACACAAATGTTGGCCAACAATTACGAATGTAGTGACGTACTAGACGTACTACGTGGTTTTTCAGCTCTTTAGTGCCACCCTTTGGGCTCCCTTCTGCTAATTTTGTGTTAGTAGAAGTTTGGTGAGTGTTGATTCGTGCTTTTCCTTTTGCGTTTTTCATTTAGCGCTTTTCAGTTTACGCTTTTCATTTTGTTTCTGAACAGTCGTTCATTAATCAGCCATGTTGCGGAATCGAAGAGATAACGTGTTATTTATTATTGGCCTTGGAGTTATTGCTTTGACATTATTTTTTTGGTTGAATAATGATTTAATTTGGTATATTTTCTATATTTTTGGATGCATAGAATGCACTTTTTGGATAAGTTCTATTGGCAGATAGCATGTCTAATTTTTTTTTTTAATGCACAATAAAAAAAATGTGTAGAATACTACTTGGCTATGTGTTTTACTTCAAATGACAGTGTGGGAGTAGGCAGTTACATTTTAAAAAATACAATTTAAAATTGACAAGGGACACCAACATAGTTGTATCTTTGATCTTAAAAACTACAGGATAATGGTGTTGTGATAACTTGCACAAATAAAAAAAAAAAAAAAAAAAACATAATAATATTATTCTTGATATCACTAGAAAAAAAAAGCCTGAAAATTAGTTTGCAATAACTCCATCAGTATCACCAGCAAAGCAGCTTCATTATTATCCCATTAGAGAAGAAGAGAATGTGTGCTGCATTTGGAGATTTCATAATTTACCACATCATGAATGCTAATTCTCCATTACAAACGCTAGTTTACAAGACCGACCGCTTCTGCTTCTGAGTTTGTACTTTGAACTTTTGTCTGACAGACTTGTGTACACACGATCGGAAAATCGGACAACACACATTTGTTGGTGGAAAATTTGAAAACATGCTAGCCAACATTTGTTGGCGGAAAGTCCGACAACAATTGTCCGAAAGAGCATACACATGGTCAGGTTTTCCGCCAACAGCCTGTCATCGAACATTTCCCATTGGAAAGTCCGATCGTGTGTACAGGGCTTTACTCTTTCTCTCAATATACCAGACCAAGCTTATATTTAACCTGAACATATTTGTCAATCCACCAGTTTATTTTTATGAGCCAGTATGTGGGGCCTGTCATGTTTCTAAACCGTGGCAGCTTAATTGAAATGTCCTAATAATATGGCAGCTCTGAGCACTGCTTAGAAACATTGAGGTACTACAGGTCAGTTGCTGCACACACAGGAGGAAGGCCATCTCACTAGCTCAGGGGACACTTTCTTTGATTATTAAATTCACTTAATAGGCACGGGGTCCTTGAGGGTAAAGGTGCTCATTGGGTCACAGGGATTTACAATTAAATATTTGGTCTTTCTTTGCCCAAATACAATAATCTACTAAATCGCTGGAGAACCTTTTTAACCCATAGGGTGATTTAAAGAACATTTGCATAAAAGCTTTGTTAAAATCAGACTTGTTTAAAAAAAAGTAAAAAAAAAAAAAAAAAACGTTTTCTTGTGTTGCTCCTGCTGACTTTAAATTGATGTAATGGATGTAATTAATGTAATGTTCTTGAACGCAGAATGTTGCAAATAATAACAGTCATTATATTAGAACATTTTCTATATTGATAGAAGATGACAAACTTGGTTTTCTTACTGTATTAAATGGGTAATGTTAAATGAATGGTTCTGCTGAACTGCCACTCAAAGTACACATGATTAATAGTGCTGTCAAAACAAATGTTTGAAAAGATACATTAATGTACTACTGCAGCCATTGTTTACTTTTTCTTTTTTTTTTTTTTTTTTTTTTTACAATTTGCCACTTCATTTTTCTCACAAAATAAGACAAGTATACATAAGTCATGTACAATGTATACATTTCAACATTATACCATTTATCCCCACTTAAAGCAGAGAACTGGGAAGCCAAAGCAGGTCTCTTGCACTGAAGGGACATCAAAAGAATACAAACAAAATTGTTTGTTCTATTATACAGTCAAGCTGGCTCCATTTGACATGAATCATGCCCATAGGAAAACAGTCATGCACTTTTCCCGAAACAGGCTTTTAGTATTTCATTACAGGCATTAAACAAGCCAAAAAAAGATGCAAAAAAATTAAATATGCTTGCATGGTCAGCTAGTTGCCCATCTGTAACCAAACTACCATGTTTTAGCAGCTTAAATGTAATGAATGCCAAGAAGATACTTGTATACAGTATATGGGAAGTAACTGTGTTTAAACCATATAGTAAATATTCCGTTTCCTTGCACTGTTCTTTACTGTCCTCAATTGTGGTTTGACACATTTTATAGAGGTTATGCTAATGCTTTCTAACATAAATGTCAGAAATTGTTTTCTTTATAGAAACCATGAATCAGTTTCCTGGGATATTTAAATGCATCACAGAATCAAGGAAAAAATTGTATTAGCTGTGACTGGAAAGAAGATGCTCATGCAGCATTAAAATATAGTATATATATATATATATATATATATATATATATATATATATATATATATATATATATATATTATTAGAAAATACTTGTATATTTAGACTAATGAGTGCTACTCATTATATTACGCCTAGTGGTTCTAAACGCTGGAAACTGAACTCTGGGCAAA
The DNA here is from genome assembly GCF_042186555.1 of Aquarana catesbeiana. Taxonomy (NCBI): domain Eukaryota; kingdom Metazoa; phylum Chordata; class Amphibia; order Anura; family Ranidae; genus Aquarana; species Aquarana catesbeiana. The sequence continues at coordinate 296,882,908 of NC_133326.1, forward strand.
AATATTTTTATTTAACTATATTCCTCAACAGCCCCAAAGGATATACACTCACCGGCCACTTTATTAGGTACACCTTGCTAGTACCAGGTTGGACCCCTTTTGCCTTTAGAACTGCCTTAATTCTTCGTGGCATAGATTCAACAAAGTTTTGGAAACATTCCTCTGAGATTTTAGTCCATATTGACATGATAGCATCACACAGTTGCTGCAGATTTGTTGGCTGCACATTCATGATGCAAATCTCCCATTCCACCACATTCCAAAGGTGCTCTATTGGATTGAGATCTGGTGACTGAGGAGGCCATTGGAGTACAGTGAACTCATTGTCCTGCTCAAGAAACCAGTTGGAGATGATTTGAGCTCTGTGATATGGTGCATTATCCTGAAAGTAGCCATCAGAAGATGGGTACATTGTAGTTATAAGGGATGGACATGGTCAGCAACAATACTCAGGTAGGCCATGGGATTTAAACAATGCTTAATTGGTACTAAGGGGCCCAAAGTGTGCCAAGAAAATATCCCCCATACTATTGCACCACCACCACTGAACCTTGAGGCGATTCAGTTCGCATTTGCAGCGCTATACAAGTCATTCATTCATTCATTCACTGAACAGTTGATACAAAGCAGGATGGATCCATACTTTCATGTTGTTTACGTCAAATTCTGACCCTACCATCTGAATGTCACAGCTGAAATCAAGACTCATCAAACCAGGAACGTTTTTCCAGTCTTCTGTTGTCCAATTTTGGTAAGCCTGTGTGATTGTAGCCCCAGTTTCCTGTTCTTAGCTGACAAAAGTGGCACCCGGTGTGGTCTTCTGTTGCTGAAGCCCATCTGCTTCAAGGTTTAATGTGTTGTGCATTCAGAGATGGTATTCTGTATACCTTGGTTATAACGAGTGGTTATTTGAGTTACTGTTGCCTTTCTATCATCTGGAACCAGTCTGCCCATTCTCCTATGACCTCTGACATCAACAAGGCATTTTCATCCACACAACTGCCGCTCACTGGATATTTTCTCTTTTTTGAACAGGTGTACCTAATAAAGTGGCCGGTAAATGTATATCCAATTTGTATTCATGAAATGCCTTTAAAAAAAACAGATATTACCTTGTAAAATTATTAGTGACATCACCACTGTGCTGTACATAGCCTGTGCACAGAGCAGAGCTGTGGGAGGAACCCAGCAGGCCCACCCACTAGAAGCTGCCTGCAGAAAACTACAGGAGGGTCAAGGCTAGTTACCCTGCACAAAAAGAGAAAGTAGGTGTGACCAGTCTCCATCACAGAGGAAAATAGGACCAAGTAGGCTGAAATGTGTAAGCATGGGCTACTCTGTATTTTACCCTGTGTACCAATAAAGTAATGTATTTATTTTAAGATTCTTTTTGGGTGCCAGTTTTGCTACAATATTGGACTATTCAAACTGGATTACCACACAGATTCAGAAAGCAATACACAAAGTGCACCAACCTCCAAGAATACACATGACTCCTGTATTTAGACAATATTTGCTTATCCCAGAGCCCAGCTTTAAAGGGAATCTATCATGAAAGAATAATGGGGGCTGCTATTGCTGATATTTCCTTTGAGAATGCTACTTCCCTGGCTGTAATGGTGATACTTTGGCTTCAAGTCTGTCTGTTACTGACTCAGGACAAGTATAAGGAATTCTTACTCCTTTCTGACACTCATTTACAGCATGCTTGTTTTGAGTCTGGGATCTCAAAGTTGAACATGGCCAAGCAACTAGCATTTTTAAAAGAAAGCCAGAAGTGGCAGACCTCCTGTACTTCTTATAACAATTTCAATTTAAATTGTTTCTTAGTGACTCAATTGGAGGCTTAATCACAACCTTTAATCAATACGCAGCTACTCTATGTACAGTATGTGTGCGCGCAAACAGCATTTTAGATTCTTTCAAACTACATAAGAAACTCAATTAACCATTTAATCTTTTGGAGTAAGACCAAATAGGGGTGATGAGTTCAAAAATAAATTCCTTTCCTAGAGTGCCCAGCACATAAAACGGTGGCAAGCAGGGTAAATTCAATGTTGCAGCAAATTTATTTTGAGCAGCAAAGAAGGGGAACCCTACTCCCCCTCCCTTTCACCTGCTGTTGCTTTTTGGATATTGCTTGATCTTGAAAATGTAAATGTTATAAACCAGAATAATCCATTTTTTTAAAATCAGTTTAGAGGAACCACCTCCCAATAGGTCAAGGATAACTAGTGTTGAGCTAATCTGCCTGGGTTCTATTTGCAAGGAACCTGAACTGCCAATTGCACTGAAACTGCCGCCAATTGCATTAACAATCATGGGGTTGGGGGAAGCAAACGTTGTTAGATAATTTTGGCCATTTTTGGGGCTAATATGCAAGCTATTATAGAAAAAAGGATTGTGAAGCAGGGAACTGCAATGGGGGATATGTACCGATGCCAAAATGTTTTAAAATACGATACAGCAGGGGGAGAGTCTTTCTTCATGTGGCTTCGAACATGACATGGAATAAACACAAATCCCTTTAAATTACTGGCTTGGGGGGCGCCTTATGTGGTGTTTTAGGGAAATACAATATTCACAAACAGCCTCAGCAACAGTGTTCTTTGGCAATGTGTGTTCGGCTGTGGAATTATACATACAATTTGGCCTACAGTATACTAAGGCTGTCTCTGTTTTTGCTGATATAAATCTGTGGAATATGTAGAGACATAGGGCATAGGCGGGTGTTTTCCTACAAGAATAAGGAGTGTCAAAGCAAAGACAATATAGTTCAGTTGTGAAAAATTGGCAGTGGCAGAACAGTTTTAATTTGGGAGAGTTGGCCAAAATGTAGGGACATAAGGCACAAGGAGGTGTTGTCTACAAGAATTCAGAGTTCCTGACCACAGATGTTGAAGCTGCGTAAAACTGTAAAGAGCATGAACAGACTGAAATGTAGAGACACTTGGGGGGTGCCAAGTTTTGGTGCAACTGTGCATAGAAACGGATCGGCTTCCAGGTTTTATTACCAAATCCTAATTGAACAAGCTGAAGTTAGAAGCTGACTGGCCAGTGGCTACCATGCACAGCTGTACACGATTCTGAGTGCACCAGTTTTAGTAAATCTCCCTAGTGGTGTTTTCCTACAAAAATTAGCGGAGGGAAGTGTTTTCCTACAGAAATAAAGAGTGTCAGCCTGCAGATGCTAAGGCTATGTAAAATTAGCCAGTGGCAGGACAGCTTTAATAAGGATGAATAGGCCCACATGGTGTATGCCTAGTTTTTACGTTTAGCTTTAACAAGCTTTAATTACAACAGCATTAATGAGGAGGAATAGGCCCAATCGGTGTATGTCCAGTTTTTACATTTACTTGGCGGATGGGGGGAGGGGTTGCAATGAATATGAGTAATCCATTGTGAGGTGATTTAGGTGCACACTGTTTTTTATCCTTAATGATGCAGTGCCATGTTGCAAACAAGAGGCAGCTCCAAGAACAGGTGGGAAGCAACAAATGGATGCTGCATTTTGAGCACCCCAACCCCAAGAAGGCCCTACTAACATAAAATAAAAAACAATATACCCCGTAAAGAAATGAACCCCCCCCCAAAAAAAAAGTTTGCTATTGATAGGACAACCACTTAACATGCCTGTTGTCCTCAAATCAACCTCAAATTAATGCTGAAGAAAAGTCCACAATACTAAGAATTTAAAAAAAGGCAGAAAAGGGGGCAGTTGCCCAAAAGCTAGTAATCAAACTTGTTGCTTGTTCCTTTTTGGGTTCAATAAAGAATGGAGAACATGATAGGGGGAGACACGAAAAGCTAGGACTTTGTATTTCAAGCAGGATCTACCACTAATCTATGTTCCTGCAACTCCAGGCAAACTTCAACCTGAAAGAAACTAAAGTAACTGACCAGCCCCAAATCCTAGCCTTTTTTATATAGTGTAAATTAAAATTTAAATAAAGATGTTAAAATATACCTTTACTTAAAAATGAATCTAATTCCTCATCCCTTCTAACAGATTTACAGTGTTTTTTTTTCTCTGGGAGCGGGTGCCTTTTTGTAATAGGTATGTGCTCCTACTTCTGCAAATCTCAGCCAGGCTCGGCCCCCCCACCCACAACCTCCTGGGACATGCCACACATCCTAGGAGGTTGTGGGACTGGTCAAACAACACTGCCATGCTTCATGCATACAGAGTGGGGAGCTGACTTCAAAAAGTCACAACCAGCTCCTACATCCTATATATAAATGTTTAAATATACCAGCACTTAGATATAACCTCCTACATCAAAGCACTTATAGCAGCTAGCATGAAATGTAGGCCATACATATAATTCATATAATTTAAAAATGCAAGGGTGCAGCTATGGCGTGTGACGTCATTGCACACTGGCACAGACCAAGGCCATCTTATTGGTTGGCTACTCTAGTGATATGTACAGTATATGCTTTTACTCAGCTTGCCAAATGTAAGTGCAATACTTTATTAAAACTATTCGTTTTTTTAAAACTTGCTACACCACAAGAAGGTTGTCTATTCTTTTATACTACACATGGTAACCTGGAGATGTATGCAAGTGTTGCTGCAGTATTAGATTGTGGATGATGTCCTTGGAGACTATGAGGGAGATTTACTAAAACAGGAGCACTCAGAATCTGGAGCAGATATGCATGGTAGCCAATCAGCTTCTAACTTCAGCTTGTTCAATTACGTTTTGACTCTAAAACCTGGAATCTGATTGGTTTCTCTGCAGAGCTGCACTATATTTTGCACGCTCCAGTTTTAGTAAATCCCTCCCTATGTGCTCTAATCTTGCCTGGAGTTGTTATGCTGTGCTATTTGGCTTCTGTCAAGGTAGCCACATCTTTCTGGTAAGAGTTTGCAAGATTGGAGTGTTGCTGGTGCAAGGCTCTTTTGTCTATCTTTTCATCATATAGGGACCATTCTATATTAATAAGTGTAAGAACTTATTGCACTTTATTCCGGATCCTATGATTGGCCAGCCTACATTCAATATGACAATGCAGTGGATCCAAAGCCTGGCAAATTAATCAGCTCTAGTGAAGTCAATGCTGGACTCCTGGGTTGGTAAGTATTGTACCTGTTTGTTAAAGTCAGCCGATATAGATTTTGTAGCTGCTGAGTTTCAATTCCACTTCCACTTTTTCTTTAAATAAGGAAATGGTGTAAGGTGGGAGATATCAATCACATGGGACCACATCCTTATTTGGTGGTCCTAATATGATAGGTGTGATAGGTGTTCATTATTGTTTTTCCCTTTATCTTTGATTCTTATGCTCAAAATGGACATGTTTGCATGTGTAGTATTTATATGTGGAAGCAGAGATAAGTCAGGGAGTTCCACTTCAGCTTAAAAAATAATATGTGTGCGTCTTTCGAAATTACTCCAAAATAGTACATACAATACCATACATACAATTCAATGGTACGTGAGTATAACTGGGACTGCACAGAAATGGGGATTTCATGGAGAGATCTGTGAGCATTCCCCATCAAGTGAGAAATAATAAAACAGTTAATATGTACAGCAAATTAAAATCAGCATCGTGCCACTTGTTTACTAGCCAAATTCCACTATTGGGCTTTTTTAAAAACACAAAGAGCCATAGCAACCAACTAATTGGTTTTCTACAATCACCCAGAACGATGAAAAATTTTTCCAGTTGGTGAAAATATACAGCACGCTTGGGTCATTGTCTATTATGCAGATAATGTTATCGCAGACATACTGATATTTTTGTTTCTTAAACCATTGACTCATTTGTTTCCTAAACCTCTTACTCATAAGATTATTTTATATCTATAGGCATATGCAGCTGCTTCACATTTCTAATTTCCTCACAGTTGCTGTTATATTTATAATTATCCGTCCTAGTCACCAAGGCACTGAGGGGATGATGCAAGTATGTTATCACAAATGTTGTGGACTTAATAGACTTTCCAGACTTGAGTCTTATAAGCATCTTTGACTTGAGTACTTTGCTGAAAAAGCAGTGTGGTTTGGCTCAGTGCTGAGCTCTCCATCTTCTCTGTAGTGGAAATGTGCAGTGACCTGTAAATGATCCCACAGTCCACTTGTCATAAAAAAACACTTACATACCATCAAAACAATATTGCACGCTGTATTTGGTAGTGTCTGCGGATATGTTTTTTTCTGCTCATTATAATATATTACTTTGAAATGAAGTGCGCATATGAATGTGTTTGGCAAATTTGATTTTCCAGGCGTATGTTTGATCCCGGGCTTATACTGTTTTTTAATGGGGAGGAAATAAAGCGGTTTCATAGGAAACAGGACATTGAGAACAATTGTTCCAGTCAGTCAAAAGACCAATGCATCTGTAATTGTTGTACTGTAATTGGTACATTATATTCACTGCATGGATAAAGCCATTGGGTATAATTCACAGGAGGAGTAATTTTAACTCATTATGTCATGTCATCTCATGGTAACTTTCTCCTAAAAACTCGCAAACTGAATTTATAATTTTTTTTTTTTTTCATAAAACATTATGACTTCTTTACATGAGCTCCTCAATATGCACCTTACTGAAACCCATAGTATGAGAAAAGCACTGGGTTTCAAGTGGAAGAGGTACAATTCTATCGTATTTCTTATGTATGTGTCCAATTTGGCTATGAAAACGTGTTTGTATACTACTATAGGATCGGGATTTTGTATCCCTGGAGTGAAGGAAAAAGGAAGGGTGAGACATTCCTTTCTAAGAGCAGTTAATGCCTTGGATTTATCTGGTCTTATTAGACCTAATTAAGAACCCACTGTAGTAAAACGAAATGTATTCTGTTAAATGTATGGAGTTAATACCAATAATGATAGTATTCAATATATAAATACCCTTTTATTTCAAAAGGGTTTTATATGTTTCCACCTTTACATGCAGGTCATGCTAGCCAACAATTATGTTCATGGGGGATTACAACCATTAGCTTTTATTCACATGATTTAAACCTTTTTTTCCAAAAGAAACAAATTCTGCCGCAACTGCTTAGAAGGCATTAGCTAGATTTGGGCTTTAATTTGTTTGTCTCTTTTTTTTATAGGACAGCTATACCAAAGAATGTAATATATTGCAGTTTGCCAATCCTTAAATGTGGTTGCTTCATTTATTTTCTTTTTTCAGGTTAAAGCGGAACTAAACTCTCTCAATCAACATTAACTATTTTTGATTTGTATCAATGTTCACGTATACATATGATAGGAAAGTATATTATATTTACTTGTTGTCGATTTTTTTACATTTCTTCAGTTGCTTCCTGGTCTCCGGTCTAGGCCAAAATGATGTCAAACATCCCAGGAGTCTTCATAGGTATTTTTTTCTTTCATCTGGGGGAGGGGGAGTAGGGTTTTTCTCAGCTGAGCACACTCTTCTGTCTTCATGCCTCAGATGGATTAGAGGAAGGTAATACTACATGAATCATCTAAGCTTCAAGCTGGGTTCACACTGAAGCACGGAGCAGCTCACAGCAGGGGTCCTGAATTTTGGGCTGAATTTGAACCTGAAACGGACCAAAAGACGCACAGGACTCCTGTGCAAATTTTCACCGGAGCCGCTCCGGAGATGTGTGAACCAGCTCCATAGAGAGCCGGTAATAATCTCTGACATCCAATTTGCACTAGTGTGAACACAGCCTTAGGGTTGCCACCTCATTCCTTTAAACGCAAACACTTTTTAATTGCACAGGTTCTGTGACTGATTAAGGTGGTAATTAAACTCACTTGGTGCCTTATTTGCTTTAAATTAGCTTCAGAACCTGTGTAATTCATATGTGTTCAGGTTTAAAGGGATGAGGTGGCAACCCTACTAAGCTTACTCAAATGGGCATGGCTGGAAATGCTAGGGGAAGGAGGGTTTCAAAGTGATTTCTCATCAAAATAAAGCATGGAGACATGGGTGGATGGGGGAGTTTGCTTTCAATGTTACAAATGAACTAAATAGCATTTTCAGTTTGTAGTGCTCAGATACAGTTTAGTTATGTTTTAAGTACATTTTCTGGAAGTACAGAAAATACCTGTTGATGGTGCCAGAATTCCAGTGGCCTTGTAACTTTTTGTAAACTGATGATCCAAGAAAGCTATTTCAGCTATCGTCTGTGAGCTACAAAACACCTCTTCTCTATGTAATTGAGATGAGAAGAGCAGAAGTATCCGTAGTCCAAATCAGGGGAACAGTAATTTACCCTAGGACAGGAGGTTTGCTAATGCCAGGATCACCAGGTGAAGAAGGAAAGCCTGAAAAATTATAACAAATGCATCCATTATATCTAAGGACAAATAAGCTGAAATATAAAACATTTTTTGTTTTTGGGTTTAGATTTCCTTTAAAGTCAATTTTAGACTTCCCTATCTACAGAATGGCAATGTTGTAGTGATTTGAACGCAAAACAAATAGTGTTGGCAGCCTGTTACATGAAGTGGAAAATCAACAGATCTGCTAATTGGATCAATAGGTTATAAAACTATGTCATGGGAAGACTCAAAAGAAGAAATTGCCATGTTATGTTTTTCATTTTCTTTTTTTTTTTTTATCTTCACCAGTCTTTTAACTTTTTTTATGAAACATTCTGGCCTCAGTGGTCAATAGCCTGTTCATCACATCCCACGGATAGCTTGATTGGTAACCTGGTCGCTTTTCCTGTAATGCAGTGCCCCATTATTCAGGCATATTACACATAAACTGTTTGTGCAGACACTATCATACACCATAGTGCAGTTATTAGAGTCAAAGCTAATACTCAATTTATGTCACTAAAGTGGCCATAAATAGGCTGTTCCTTTGGCAGCTCCAGAATTGGACTGTTTAGACCTGCCCTAGGGTACAATAACATGTGCTTACGACATTGGAAGCTCTCAATAATGCATACAGAAATTTGCCAATTTGTTGGAGAATAGTGCAATGGGCTCAAATATTCTCATGGAGAAGACGTAAGAAAGTGTTAACCATTTGTACATTGCTTTAGGATGTTGGCCACATAGCACAAGCATACGACAAGAGATGCTGACGATGCCCAGATGTCTACCTGTTCTTCTATGGCTAGCCTAAAGCATTAAAATTACACAACCCATTGTAATTTATACTTGTAAACCCATACAGTTAGATCAAGGGCCACAACCCTTCTGAGGACTCATGCTACTCTTCACCCCTGCCGCCCGGAAAAACACTAGCTTACTAAATTGAACCTGGTTGTACAGCTAATTATACATGTTGTAAAAAAGATAATGTTAGGATTTAAACATTTCCAAATAAAGTCCTTGTGTACGTAAAGTTACGCTTTGTTTTGCAACCCCTTTTCTATAAAATTGCCAGATCACTTTAAGTAAGAAGAATTAAATAATTATTTGCGTGGATAAAATGCATAATTCCAATACAGCTTCCTTTTCTCCACCCATAGTACATTTTTTCCCTATGACGCATATTTTGTAGCTGTTCTACACCTTTGAGTTCATGACATTTCAGCTTGTTCTGTTATATATTTAGATGTAGGAAATCATTTCTGACATCACCGTCCTGTTACTGGCATTTTTAGTTGCATTAATTCCAAATAACTGCTATTATCAGAGAAGACAAAGGACTAGGTGCCACCCTAGTGACAGTAATCAATATAGCATGTTGATGTTGGCAATGATGTTCATTATCTGCTGGCAGAAGTAATGTTAGCAGAAGGTGAGGTTGCTGCAGTCACACAAAGCAAATTATGTTTTACCAAAATATGATTTCTATTACACCTTTTATATACTGTATATGTTGGTGTTCAGAAGTATTTAGAAAACAATGCATTCTGCCTTTCAGGGATGTTAAGTGTTGGTGTTAGTAACTGACGTTAATAAAAAAACATTATTAATGTGTCGCTGTTTTGTAACTGTTATATTTTCAGCACTTTCATTCTTGTGATTGTAATCTTGAACATACAAGTTATACGTGTAAGGAGGATTGAGTACCTGCTTCAAATGTGCAACAAAGCACTTGGGCAAGGTTTGTAGAATGTTCTATTTTGCCGCTGGAGCAGATAATGAGATTTACTAAAACTAATGCACACAGAGTCTGGTGCAGCTGTGCGTAGTAACCAAGCAGCTTCTAGATTTTTTTGTCAAAGGTTAGTTAAACAAGCTGAAGTTAGAAGCTGATTGGTTACTATGCACAGTTGCACTGGATTCTGTGTGCACCAGTTTTAGTAACCCCCCCCCCCCTCAATTTGACAATTTTGGATATCAGGGAAGAAAACTATCTAAGTAAGTCTGATCAAGGATAAATGGGAACATGCTTATAGGAAAGGAGTGAACAGATAGATGACCTAATCAGTCTGTTGTTTCTTCTTCACTGTCCAATACCAAGTAGGGGGGTGACCTACCTCTAAATCCTAAAATCAAAGTTTGAATTTTTGCAGCTTTCCAAAACCTAAAGACTTTTGTGGGGAAAAAAATATCAAATAAAAAAAATATAGCATATACATTTGCTACATAAGTCATATTGTAATTGAATGATATTGAAATTACCTTTCTTTTTTCAGTCTGAAGTGCTGTATTTTTCTATAAAATTGAATGCAATATAGCAACCTGAAGGCATTCCATACCCCTCAGAAATGTTGATCCTGCTTTTCTGAATGGCTCACTGATTTTCCCAGAACTCTGCACGAGTCAGATTTTAGGCATCTTTTGCATCAAAAATTTATTTTTTGGTAAATATTCCCAAAGGGTTAATCACTTCTAAATGAATGCATGTAGGCAGACAGGATGTGCCTAAAGGGGTAGACAGGTTGCTTGTCATGTCCTCCATGTTTTCCCATGTACTCATGGGGTGCCAAGTGCTGGGTCACATTGAAGGCATACCTTGTGTGAGTTCTACTGGGCTATATTAGCTTGTTCAGATCCGTGCTATCGCCGAATGATGGCTACAGCGTGGATCTGCTTTTCCGGGAGTACGTCTATTGACATCCTCCCCTTTCAAAGCTGGCCACACCCCCCTGAATGGGGCGCGCGGCGATCGCTGTGATCACCTGAGTCAATGAGACTCGGGTGATCACAGATCCTATCCTGGCCCCTTACCACGTGATCAGCTGTCATTCAATGACAGCTGATCACATGATGTAAATAGAGGATTGGTAATCGTTTTTTTTCTTCTCACACTGACAGCGTTAGGAGAAAAAAAGATGATCGCCGGCTTATGTTTGAAGGGACATTGGTCCCAAAGAGGAAGAGCCTCTGTGCCCACCAGTACCACCTGCCAATGCCAGCAATCAGCGCCACAAATCAGTGCCCACAGTGTCCACCAATCAGTGCCCACAGTACATCAGTGCCACCTATCAGTGCCCACAAGTGCCACCTATCAATGCCCACTAGTGGTGCCAATCAGTACCTCATCAGTGCCACCTAGCAGTGTTACCTATCAGTGTCACCTACCAGTGCTGATCAGTGCCCATCACTGCCACCCATCAGTGCCCATCAGTGCCAGCTATCAGTGCCAGCTATCAGTGCTGTCTATCAGTGCCACCTATTAATGCTCACCATCAATGCCACCCATCAGTGCCCACCAATGCCACCTATCAGTGCCCACCAGTGCCGCCTATCAGTGCCCACCAGTGCCGCTTATCAGTGCCGCCTTATCAGTGCCCATCAGTGCAGCCTATCAGTGCCCATCAGTGCAGCCTATCAGTGCCCATCAGTGTAGCCTCATCAGCATCAATGAGGGAAAAAAATTACCTGTTTGCAAAATTTATTAACAAAATATAAAACGGTTTTGTATTTTTTTTTAAAGAAAATCTGTCTTTTTTAATTTTTTTAAAACCCAGAGGTGATCAATTACCACCAAAAGAAAGCTCTATTTGTGGGGAAAAAAATATAAAAATTTAATTTGGGTACAGTGTTGTACGACCGCGCAATTGTCGTTCAAAGAGTGACAGCACTAAAAGCTGAAAATTGGTCTGGTCCGAAGGGGGGTTTAGGTGCCCAGTAAGCAAGTGGTTAGGCACCTTTGTACAGGTCACTTTCTTCACATGGTACCTTTGCTCTCTGCTCTCTTCAGCAATGCTTTGAGACATACTCAACCTTAAAGTGTTACTAAACCCAGGACCCTGCATTCACAATATCTGGTTTACTATAGTACACAGAACATGGAAATGCAATTACCCTATTTATCGGCATATAATATGCACAGACATATAACACGCACCCCGATTTTAAGAGGGAAGTTTCATTAAATAAACATATTTTTTAAATAAACCACTTTGAATTAAATTAAGGGTCAGTGCCCATCAATGCAGCCTGTTTAGTGCCCATCTGCAGCCTCCTCATCTCCCATCAATGCAGCCTGAACAATGCCCATCTGCAGCCTCAATGCAACCTGATCAATTCCCATCTGCAGCACATCTCATCAATGCAGCCTGATCAATGCCCATCCATCTGCAGCACATCTTATCAATACAGCCTGATCAATGCCCATCCATCTGCAGCACATCTCATCAATACAGCCTGATCAATGCCCATCTGCAGCACATCTCATTAATGCAGCCTGGTCAATGCCCATTTGCAGCCCATCTCATCAATGCAGCCTGATCAATGCTCCTTTTTAGCCTCAATGCTCATCTGCAGCCTCACCATCGATGCAGCCTGGACAGTGCAGGAAATCACAGAGCCGTCATCTCCTGTTAGCTCCTGGCTCTCACTTGGCTCTCAGTCGGCTCTCACACACACACAGTTCCACCTCCTCCATCGGCATTGGACTAGCTCCTGTGATAGACAGAACACTGGTCCAATGCCAGAGGCGGGACTATGTGTGTGACGTGGGAGCTGACTGAGAGCCGAGTTAGAGCCAAGTAAACAGGAGATGACGGCTCGTGAATTCCAGCAGCGTTCGTCTCCCTCCTTCCCCTCCGAGGTATGCTGTCGGCGTATATAACATGCACCCGTAATTTGCCCCCTATTTTCAGGGGGAAAAAGTGTGTGTTATACAACGATAAATACAGTATTTTAGTAAATATAAACTGCTAAATACCTTTTTTCATCAGCAGTTAGAGCAGTCTTGTGACTTCTATCAGTGTCCAGCCATGCACTGGTTAAAGCTTGTAGGAGGAGTTTTCTGACTGGCCTATGAGACTGCAGACCCTCTGTCTGAACAGTGTTGATTGGGCATAAGCTGACCACATGCATCCTCCCAAGAAAAAAAAAACTCTCTATCGATACACACCAAACTGAGCATGTGCAGCCTGACTCTGTGTTATCAGGAAATCATTAGGATTCAGTGGAAGGAGGGGAGGATCAGAGAAGCCAGGATTAAACAGCCTTTTAGCACAACACACAGGATTAACCACTTAGGTTCCACAATGAGTATAACAAGCATACTTTACTGCATATACAGACTGATTTTACTGTTGTGGGTTTAGTAACACTTTAAGGTGGGCCTCTACTCTTACAGATGATTGTACACCATATACACTGGCAATGTAATTGTTCTCTTGGTAACTCCCGGTTCCCCATGCCAATGCACACCTTCACTGTAGCTTGCATTTTGGAGGGACATGCTGAGCCCTTGTCCACATCCACCTGTCTAGCGTTTTCCACTACTACTCCCCAATAGCAGAGTGGGCCCTGCCATGCACTCTGCACAGGCTCTACACATGCGCTTAACTTAACTCTTGAACCTCCGTACTGCTGTACAGGATGGGAAACCTCTATGGTGCAATCTGCTCCTGTTGCTATGGGAGACAGACTGCTGGTGGAAGGAGTGCCGACAACATCTCCCTAGCTGCTAGAGGTCATGCCACCTATAAGAGGTACACACTATATACCGGCTGCTTGTTACGCTTAAATTAGTCTAGGTAACCACTAGGTCTTCGCATTACGCCATTCTACACTCATTTCTTTATTACTTTACCTAAGAAAGCTGCAAATAGACAGTACAACAGATATGTACAATGTTATTCTTATGTCTCTGCTCCTAACTAGTCCTTCATAGGCTCTCTCACGCAAGTGTAAGTCCTTCGGAGGCATACTCCAGTGCTGCTGTCTTCAGGGCTAATCCCAAGTTAAAAGTCTGTACATGTGAACAGTGGCATACACCATCCTTCTGCCATTCCTGGTTTCATCTTCTGCCTCAATCCCTTATGAGTCTCATAACCCCTATCTGCTCTAAAGCTCTCTGGACTCGCTCGCTGCTCTCCCCAAAAAAACTCTCTGAGCCGGATCACTGACCCAATTTATATCACACAGGACAAGTGGGCCAGACCCTGACATGAACTTGCTGAAAAGACAAAGAAGTCGAGCATAGCATTAACCCTCATTCTCCAAGCCAGGACAGCACCTAACTAACTGTTTTGACCTGCCCACATACAGACCCTGCATTTTACTCATTAAAACACTGCAATTGCATCTCATCTGCTGATTATTAATGAACAAAATCACCATTCAGATTTGGCGGACAACAAACAACTTTTTTTTTTGATCAGAAAGAGGTAGGACTCTGCAAAAGTTAAAATCCTTGAAATGTACAAAGATCACCCAGACGGGATTGTCTTAACACAAATGGAGTTACTCTTTAAGGCCTCATGCACACTGTTCATTTAGCCCCAATGCATGAGGCTACAGGGTTTAGATGTGGGTGGAAGGTACATAATTAGTGCACCGTCACACCGTCCAGCCTCAGCAGCTCTCAGGCTCTCCTACAGTTTGGTGGGCTGCCAACAGTGGGGCTGAATGATGTGCCTGTACCTTCTAGCCATACCTAAACACCAGCACTTTCAACCAGGATTAGACACTCATTGTGCATGAGGTCTAAAATGTAAGTTCGCCTTTAGCAACTTTTTACAAAAAGCCACCTTTGCATCTTCAGATCCCTTGAATATTACATACCAATACTCCTCATTTTCAAATTTTGCTGCTACTTTCCATTAAACAGTATAAGCAGCCATCGGAAGGTGCACTCTTGTGGCATTAAGCCCGTACTGCAAACAGTAAATAGATGGAGGGTTGATTAGTCAGCTGGAGCAACATTTGAAAATAAGAATCGCTGGTATGTACTATCCAGGGGATCTGGAATTATATAGGGACTTTTGGTAGAATGTTGCTAAAGGTGAACATACACTTTAAATGTGGTGATTGCATTTGTTTTCTTTTTTTTGGCTTCTTTTTCTTCTTTATTTACACTTGATATTTCTTCCAGTAACACCCTGTCATTGGGTGTCTTTACTCTGGATGGAGAAGAAAAGGACACCTTTGGACTGCAGCATTGGTAATCTTAGGGGAAGGTAGTGTTAGATGCATTAGCAAATCAAAGGCAGACTCCAATGAACACTTTGTAAGCAGTTATAATGATAACTTCCCCCCCACACCATCCCTGTATAAATGTAGTTCATTACTTGGGATGGCTGGCGAGGGTTTGGGCTGGCCACTCCTTGCGCAATGTGTCACTCCGGCGACAAGTGTTTGGTGCATGTACACGGGCACTTCGACTAAGGCACTGCTAGAAAAAAGTAAGTATAGACATTAGCGTTCCACACCTATTTTACACAAAGTTCCCCTTCATCCTCTAACTTTCCTCAGCCTTCCTTCTATTCCCATCTCCCCACCCTCCAACATGCTCACACTAATCTTTGCTATAATGTCCTCTCTCCTCAAACTCTCATTTCTTTACCCCCCCTCTCCAGCCCCCAAACTGTACATATCTCCCTCTCTTCTGCCCACTCAATATTACTGCACTTAACACCTCCTGCTCATTCTAAGCCCACACAGTATCACCACTTTCACTCCACTGCACTCCTATAAATCCCACTCCCGCCTTACCACCCTCACCCTCCTACTACTCCTAATGTCTGGGAACATCGCACCAAACCCGGCCCTTCCACACCCAATTCCCACCCCCAGAATTGACTGTCTACCTCCTCCAACAGTAGTCGTAACTCCCACTTTCTCATCCCAATTCCCCTGATTCCACAAGTCAGCCCCCCTCTTTCATGTGCCCTCTGGAATGCCCGCTCGGTCTTCAACAAACTAGCATCTGTCAATGACCTTTTCCTCTCCAAAAGCCTTAATCTATTTGCTATTACCAAAACCTGGCTCCAGGAATTCGACACTACCTCTCCAGCTGCCCTGTCCCACAGTGGCCTCCTCTGGACTCACTCCACCAGACCCAGTGGACAAAAAGGAGGTGGCGTCGGACTTCTCCTCTCAATGCACCTTCCAGGTTATTTCCACACCTCCCTCTCTTTCCCCCTGCTCTTTTGAAGTACACTGCATTCGTCTTTTCTCTCCAGCTTGTCTGAGGGTCGCAGTCATTTATCGGCCACCTGGACCAGTGTCACGCTTTCTGGATGACTTCTCTGCATGGCTACCCTACTTTCTCTTCTCTGAAGTACCTGCCATCATCCTAGATGACTTTAACATTCCAGTCAATGTTAATACTGCAACCGCTTCTCAACTACTCGAACTAACCTCCTCTTTTAACCTAACACAATGGACACAAATCACCACTCACTCCAACGGCAATACTCTCGACCTCGTATTCTCCCATCACTGCACTCCCTGCAACCTCTCTAACACCCCCCTTTCCTCTCTCTGATCACAACCTTATCCGTTTCACACTCTCCTTGTCTCCTACCTCCCATTCTGCCAACCCACAAACCACTACCTGCAGAAACCTTCACAACCTCAACCCTTCCCTTCTTCATTATGCTACTGATGGCCTTTATGACAAAATTGCACCCCTGTCCTGCCCAGACCTAACTACTTCCATCTACAACAACACGCTGTCATCCTCCCTAGACGTACTTGCTCCTCTTTCTGCACGCAGAACCAGGCCCCATCTGCTACAACCCTGGCAAACAGACGACACCAGTAGTCTCAATAGACGCAGCCGTGCTCTTGAGCGAGCATGGCGTAAATCTAAATCCCTGCAAGACTTTACCTTCTACATATCTGCCCTTTTCAAATACAACTCCTGCCTCCACACTGCTAAACAAATCTACTACAACACTCTCATCAGAACCCATTCATCCAAACCTCGTCAACTCTTTTCTACCCTTAATTCCTTACTTCACCCCCCACTGCCCCCACCCACCAACTTGCTTACCACTCAACAGATTGCCATTTCAAAATCAAAATCGACACAATTCGCAAGGAGATATCCAGCATTCAACTTCCTCCCCTACCCAACACATCAGGTTCAACACCACACTCAATACTCTCCTCCTTCTGCCCAGTTACCACCGATGAAGTTGATAAACTCCTCTCCATGGCCCACCTCACCACCTGTCCCCTGGACCCTGTTCCCTCACAATTACTGCGACCATCTTCCCACTCTATCCTAAACTCCCTAACCTACATCTTCAACCTCTCCCTCCACCGGCACCTTTCCTTCTCCGCTCAAACATGCACTGGTTACCCCCATACTTAAAAAACCCTCACTAGACCCCACCTGTTTGAATAACTTAAGACCAAAATCCCTGCTCCCATTTGCCTCCAAGCTCATCAAACGCTAAAGGACAACAACCTTCTCAACCCCCTACAGTCCGGCTTCTGCCCACAACATTCCACTGAAACTGCCCTACTAAAACTCACCAATGACCTACTAACTACTAAAACCATTGGCCATTACTCTATACTCATACTCTTATGCCGCGTACACACGGTCGGACTTTCCGTCAGGAAAAGTCCAACGGAATCTTTTCATTGGACATTCCGATCGTGTGAGGGCCTCATCGGATTTTTTTTTTTCGAAAATTCTGACAGACCTAGAAATAGAACATGTTTTAAATCTTTCCGATGGAATCAATTCCTATCGGGAAAACAGTTCGTCTGTATGTTGTTCTGACGGACCAAAAAGGACGCATGCTCTGAAGCTCTGCTTTATCCTGGTTCTCCTCCTACCTATCTCAGCTCACTTTCAGTGTCACTTACAACTCCATCTCCTCCGCTCCTCTTCCTCTCTCTGTTGGGGTACCCCAAGGCTCCGTCCTTGGGCCCCTCCTATTCTCGTTCTATACCTCTTTCCCGGGCCAGATGATAACCTCCCATGGCTTCCAATACCACCTCTACGCTGATGACACCCAGATCTATCTCTCCACTCCTCAACTCACCACCCTCTCTCTCTTCACGGATCTCAAACTTACTGAATGACATATCAGTATGGATGTCACACCATCTCAAACTCAATCTTTCTAAAACTGAGCTTGTTATATTCCCACCTTCCCCCCCCCCTCATGACTTTACCATTAAGATCAACAGCACTACCATTGGTCCCTCCACACATGCCAGGGTGCAGGGTGTAATCCTTGACTCTGACCTCTCCTTCAGACCCCACTTTCAATCACTGGCTAAATCCTGCCGCCTTAACCTCTGCAAGATCTCCAGAATTCGACCCTTCCTGAATAATGACACCACAAAGCAACTTATTTACTCCTTGATTATTTCCTGCCTTGACTACTGCAACTCTCTCCTTAATGGCCTACCCTTACGCAGGCTATCCCCCCTTCAGTCTTTTATGAATGCTGCTGCTAGACTAATACACCTCACTAATCAATCCGTGACTGCTGCCCCTCTCTGCCAATCCCTTCACTGGCTTCCCCTACCCCACCATATAAAATTCAAAATGCTAACCACAATATACAAGGTTGTACAACATTGCCCCCAGCTATATCACCAACCTCCTCTGCAGATATCGCCCAAATCGTCCTCTCCACTCCTCCCAGGATCTCCTGCTCTCTAGATCCCTTGTTACCTTCTCTCATGCTCGCCTTCAGGACTTCTCCATAGCCTCTCCCACCCTCTGGAACTCCCTGCCCCTGTATATCCGATCAGCCCCTAACCTGTCCACCTTTAGGAGATCCCTGAAAACTCACTTATTCAGGGAAGCCTATCCCACACCCACCTAACAACTGTCCCCCGAGGCACCCCCATCAAATCATTCTTCGCATCTATTACCTTTTGTACCACCACCCCCTCCCTTTAGAATGTAAGCTCTATGAGCAGGGCCCTCCTGTCCCTTCTGTATTGAACTGTACTGTAATTGTGCTGTCCCTCCTCTACATTGTAAAGTGCTGCGTAAGCTGTTGGCGCTATATAAATCGTGTATAATAATAATAATAATCAGTTTTTGTCTTTTTGGATACAGGTTTTACATACTGTGCATGAATAAAAGCTAAACTTTGTAAGCACCTCTGTCAGCGTTAAATGGTCTCAATCCTATAACTCACTTTTGCTGTACAGGTGGGCTATTAAAGACATTGAAATAGCCAGATCCAATAGGTGAATAAAAAAAAAGAAAATGAACACAAGCCTAACACATTGCTGATAAACAAAATGAGAAAACTTACCTCATCTGAGTTCTCTGTTATCCCCTTAATCCATAGTACACACAAACCACCTCACAGGGGTCAGTAGGAGAACAGTAGGAATGTATTTCCAGAAGCTTATCCTGTGTAATTGTGCATCAGCAATAGGCCACTCCAATATCACAAACATGTTTGTTCTAGGACAGCCAGATTACTGACTAAATGGAGCGGAGTGGGCCGGCAAATTACAGCCTTTTCTGGTTAAAAAGAAAAAAGGGTGTGCTTCCCCTATGTATAATATTTAATATTTCCATGTTAACTTTTCAATATTGGCTGCAGAGTACCTCAGAATGGATATAATAAAGGAAAAGTCAGAGTGCCATACTTCTACCTACTTAGTCTGATGTCCAAGCACAGAGTAATTATTAGGTATCTTTGTTCCATGCAGCTTTTTATTGGACCAAGAAAAGTAAATAAAGAGCTTTATTTTTACTGCTGAAAGCGGACTTCCGCCCCCCCCCCCCCAGCAAAAGAATTAAAGTCAGCAACTACACATACTGTAGCTGCTGACTTTTAATATTAGGACACTTACTTGTCCTGGAATCCAGTGATGTCGGCACCCCAGCCGATGTTTCCATCAGCTGTCGGGTGGGTGTTGCTGCCATTGTCTGTGGGGGAAACCGGAAGTGAAGCCTTGCAGCTTCACAGCTGACTCCCTACTGCACATGCGCAAAGTGCGCTTTCTGAATGGCCCGGTGGAGGAGGAAGGAGGAGGGGGGTCGAACTTCCAAATGATCGTGCACGATCTCCCGGAAGTGGGGAACGGTACCTGTCAAAAAACGATACTTGTTCCCCCCTCCCCCCCGAAAAGGGGCCAAATGTGGCACTGGAGGGGGGAGGAGTCAGATAAGTGTAGCTTTCGCTTTTGGGTGGAACTCTGCTTTAAAGTAACCCTTCTGTTGTAACTGTTAGTGCAAGCA
This sequence comes from Aquarana catesbeiana, assembly GCF_042186555.1. Lineage (NCBI taxonomy): Eukaryota > Metazoa > Chordata > Amphibia > Anura > Ranidae > Aquarana > Aquarana catesbeiana. The sequence continues at coordinate 296,903,176 of NC_133326.1, forward strand.
CCTGGGACCTTGGAGTACTCTGATAAACAAATCTTGATTTTTCCAAAAGCAGTCGAGGGTTACCCACACACTTTTCCCTCCACCTGCTTCAATTTTGTGTTGTTTATTTGACTTTTAGTGGCCTCAGTGTCCACTAAAATATTATGGTACAGGGAAGGGTAGTCCTCCAATTTAGCAGAAATATGTATATGAAAACACATAACACAAACTTAAAATTCACTCCTACTTTCATTTTACAACCTTCTTACAATGAAAAGGCTTTTGGAAAGGCTTTCTTAAAAGAGCAATAGGAGTGTAGGTAAATTATACATTGCATATTATACATTTGGTAACACTGTAATCCACCTTTATGTGTCAGTTTCACGGTCACATTTTATATTGTTATGAATATTATTGTCGTAACTATGATATTGTACAATTTGATGAAAAGCATAATGAAATAATTCCTAAGGTGTGTTGAAAATAGTGTGGTGTCTAAGTATGTTGATGCGATTTGGCATGTACTAAAATTGGAAAAGCAGGGTTTATTGCATTAGTTTTGATCAGACGGGTTTACATTAACGTGCTGGGCTAAGTGAATTGAGAATAAAATGCTGCATGTACAATTTTATAGTTTCTATACATTTCCTTCTCATTCATTGAGGAACACTGTATTCAGGGACTATTAGGTTATTCTACGGTGTACAGGAGGATTTGAACATTGGCAAACAAAAACCAGTGACCAGCCTGGTATAGCCCCAACCACCCCCAGCAACCCTCACTCCTAGTATGGAGTATGGATACTTTTTCTTTACTGGGAAAATGTAACTGTTTTTGCTAGCCATTTTTTCTTGTTTTCAGTATTATTTTTTTTCTTCAGTCAAGAGATCCCTATGTTGCTTAGCTAGTCTGAAGCAGCTATAAAGATCAGTGTGTCCTCACTCCTCAGCAATAGCTTTGGAAGTGGTGCCCGGACCCTGCTGGACTGGATGATTGCAGGGCTTGCTGGAACGGGACCTTCGGTCATTGGGCTTTAGATTGAGACACTTTCTAGACTGTTGTGTACAGTGTCAGATTCAGAGTTTTTACTAGGTCCAGAGTCATGGCACAGCCTCTGGTGTGAGCACACTGAGGGATTAAGCACTGCTTCACTAGATGGAGTGTCACTCACACTCTTCATTTTTTTTCAGCATGAGGTAGCATCTTATACCAATGCCCCTAATTGCAAGAGACATATGTTTTAGTCTCAGTTTGTCCTTGCTGCTGTCTACTGGCCTGCTACCTGCATCATTGGTCATCTGGCCTGCACCAACACATAGTTCATTAGTACCAGGTCTTTGCATAGTGCCTGATAGGAGACTGAAATGAAGAAGTTGGCTTCTCTTGTATCTCCATCCAAGACCCCAATGAGAGTGAAACAGGTAGTGTCAAGGGACAGGAGGAACATGAGTGCTAGTAAATGTTGATAGCAGAACTTGCTACAGACACATTTAAAAAAAAAAAAACTTGTTTTGATAATCTCACATGATGGGAACTTCCTTCCTTCTTTATATCCTCTATGTTGAGCATATGGCACAGAAAGATGTTACTAACTGGAGCCTAATCGGGAGAGGAGTGCAGTCAGTGACTATTGGGAGCTATTTGGCATACGTGCTGGTTTATAATCTGACCAGCCCATATCTTTGGTGAGCTTGATTTAGTGAGAGTGGTGACAGATTTACACCTGGGTGTTGCACAGCATTTTGAGGAAAAACCTTTTGTGAATTCATATTGGTTCTGGACACCACACTGGATTAGAATATTTCAGGACTTTTTTTCGAGACTACACTGTCCAGTCTGTGAGACTTTGTTTTAACCACTTCAATACAGGACACTTATACACCCTTCCTGCCCAGAACCAAATTTCAGCTTTCAGCGCTCTCGCATTTTCAATGCCAATTACTCAATCACGAAACACTGTACTCAAACAAAATTTCTATCATTTTTTTCACATAAATAGAGCTTTATTTTGGTGGTATTTAATCAACACTATTTTTTTTATTTTTTACGACATAAGTGAAAAAAGAGCCAATATTTTGAAAAAAAAAACGACTTTTTTTTAGTTTCTATGATAGAATTTTGCAAATTAGTAATTTTTGTTCATAAGTTTGGGCCACCATTTATACTGCTACATATCTTTGGTAAAAATAATCAAAATAAGTGTATATTATTTTGTCTGTGTGAAAGTTATAGAGTTTACAAGCTATGGTGCAAATCATTGAAAATTGATCACACCTGATGCACTGACTTGAGGCCCTGAAATGTCAGCAAAGTACAAATACCCCCCAAGTGACCCCTTTGGGGAAAGTAGACAGTCCAGGGTATTTAGTAAGAGGCATAGTGAGTTTTTTGAAGTTGTAATTTTTTTCCACGATTCTTGGGAAAATGAAGACATTTTATTTATTTTTTAACACAAGATTTTCATAGTAACAAGTTATTTCTCACACACAGCATATGCATACTTCAAATTACACCCCAAAATACATTCTGCTACTCCTCCTGAGTATACCACATGTGTGAGACTTTTTCACAGTCTGGCCACATAGAGAGGTCCAACATGCAGGGAGCACCGTCAGGCGTTCTAGGAGCATAAACTGCACATAAATGACCTGTCACACTTTTGATTGCCCTGGAGCACCAAGACAATTGAATTACCCACAAAATGACCCCATTTTGGAAAGCAAACACCCCAACCTATAATCTATGAGGCATTATGAGTCTTTTGAATGGTTAATTTTTTTTTATAAAAGTCTTCAAAAAATGTGGAAAGAAAATGAAAACATATTTTTTTGTTTTTTACACAAAGTGGTCAACTTATAAGATATTTCTAACACACAGCATGTACATAGCAAAAATGACACCCCAAAATAGATTCTGCTACTCGTCCCGAGTATGGTGATATCACATGTGTGAGACTTTTACACAGCCTGGCTAACATGCAGGGAGCATCGTCAGGCGTTCTGGAGCATAAATTACACATATAATTTCATTCCTTCCTATCACACTTTTGAAGGTCCTTGAGCACCAGGACAGTTGACTCCATTTTGGAAATCAAACACCCCAACGTATATTCTTTGAGGCATGGGCTGCAGATAGGTATTCGGGTAATCTGATGGGCTGGAGACAGGTGCTCGGGTAATCTGATAGGCTGCAGATAGGTACTTGGTTACTCTGTGTAAGGAAAATGGCTGCACTTTGGTTCAATATATATATATTTTTCTTAAGAGGCCTGAACTTATTTCTTATATTATACAAGATAGGTGAAACGCTTTTTTTATGCAAGGCTTTGACAAAGTTTAAGTGGAAATTTTATTGTGCGAGCTGTCTGCAAAATAGAAACTTGCGGTGACAGGGTCTTTAGAATATGTACGAGTATAAGTCAGAACATCCCACCGCAAGTCTGGGCCTAATGCCAGAAGGCACCTTATCGAAAGTACCTTTAAAGGTTATTTCTATATTACTCCCTTTTCTCGGAATTAAGCTAAGAAATATATATATATTTTTTATATAAGGAAACTTTGGGGTATTTTTGTTAGGTACTTTTTAAGCACGTCATTAGCAGAAATGTCATTGTCTTTTTCTATATGCCATATACCATGTAACTTGTGATACTTGTACTCTTGTGATTGGATAAGCTAAGGGACCGCCCCTTGGTTTGCCCCTTATGATGTATATTGAATTGTTATCATATATACCAGGGTTAGAAAAACATAAAGATATATTTTCGATATCCAACTCAATTGTGTGGTGTCGTTCATATCACTCATTTTTCCAATCGATTGAAGAGGCCTTCTTGATGTCCAAGTTCAGCTCGAGCAAGGAAAAGGTTTGGGGGCGCACTTGACCAGTTGACCAGTTGACCACTACCCTCACAAATGGTGTCAGAAGTGGGATATATATTCTGAAGTCCGGTGGTCAAGCCAAAGCCAAAAGAATTTTGGCCAAAGCCAAAAAGGTAAGGTCTCTTTAAATTTCTTTTGCAAGGTGGTTTTCTTGTGCTTGACCGGACTTCAGAATATGTAAGGTCGGATCTGGTAAGGTCAAGTAGCTTGTCAAAATATAATAGGAAAGTTATTGTATAAGTGTCCCCGCTAGGTTGGCCAGGACTGGTAGAATATTGTAAATATTTTACTAAGAAATAGGACTGGACATCAAGAACGTCTATGTTGTATTATGTTGTATTGAGTTATGTCTGATAAACTTAAGGTGGCCACCAAAAGTGAGAGGTTTCACGCAGGACGCTGCGATAATTGTAGTCTTGGATTGTTGTTTGTGTATGAAGGATCTAAGGCAATTTTGAAAGCAACTTGCCCAGGAGGTTATGTTCATAGAATTGGAAAGGGACCTTATTTTGAAAAAGGAGATCCAAAGGTTTGGACTCTGAGGTTTAACATTCATAATCAGGTCCCTTTAAGACCAAATCTAACAGTAGGTGGTGTCAGAAGCCGTACTGAACATTTCTTTAAACAATCTTATACTGTTTGTCCTAATTCATTGTTGGTCTGCGATCATAGAGATTTGTATAAATAATGGGAAACCAATTGGAAAAGGCAAGTTCTGGTGGTAAGTCAGAGCAACCCACCCCAATTGATTTCGTGTCTGGAAACTGTGGAAAATATTATACTGATCCATTTTGGGCACATGTACTAAAACGGGCACATAGTCTGCAAATTTCAGGATTAACTCCCTATGGCCCTTGCAGCCAGAATGATTGGGAAGAAGTTACTAAAATGTGTGGGCAACACAAACAGTATAATTATCCACCGTTTCCTTCTAACAATGATTACATGAAAGAATGTTATAAAATATGGTCTAAAGCATTGAAGGACTATAAAAAGAAATTCCCACAGACTATATACAAAAACCCGTTACGTTTCCCCACCGCACCTGCCCCATTTTTAGAAGCTTCAAAAGCTTGTAATCCCTTTTATGATTCAAGCGCTCCACCTCCTTATGTGTTTCCCAAAATTGACCATCCTAAGGAGGAACCTGGGAACCCTGAGACCCCCATAGAAATAATTAACCCAGAGAACGCAGAGACTCCCATAGAAACAATTAAACTAATGAATCAAGAGACCCCCATAAAAACAACAGTAACAACTAAAACAGATAAACAGAAAAAGAAATTATATCCCTCCCTAGAACTAACACTGGGGGGATTATTGGCGATAGCTGAGGAAAAGGGTACTCATTGGTTAGAGGAACAAGAAAATCAGAGGCTAGCAATTAAAGAATATGTTACAACCATGGATAAGTTATCCACAACAGTAGACAAACACCTAGAGATAGCAAGAACCAAGGTAGAACATAAGAAACAAAAAAGAACAAGAAAGGACGAAATAAAAAGGTTACTGAGAGATTCAGAAAAAATATTACGGGAAATAGACGAGGAAGGTCAAATGGTTACTCGAGCGGCAAAACAGAAATATCAGGACATAATTAACAAACATGGGGCAGACGAGAGTGACAGTGAATTGACAGAAGAATTAGAATCTTCAGGGGACGAGGACAGCGATACAAAACAAACAGAAGCACAAGTACACGAGGCAGTAGACACGGCAGACACGGCATCACTTCCCATGGGGGTAACAGAAACCGTTGCCCTTTTAGCTGAACCCAAGACAACGTCCCAAACCCAAACCCCTGAAAGTAGTGCCCAAGCAATGTTCCCCCTCAACACCATGGGCACTACTCAAGTTCAGATCCCTCTACCTTTGGGAACAATTAAAGAAATAAAAGACACTTGCCCCAAGCCTAATAAGGATCCAAAACAAGCAGTTAATTTTTTAAAGAGATACTGCTTGGGTGGAAGAATGTCAGCGGAGGATCTACAAATTATCATTAATGCAGTGGATCCTGACAGTACAGCCGAGATTACAATAAACGCATGGGTAACTGAAAGTAAACTATATCAAGCGGGGGAGGATTGGGAACAATTCTGGGCATCATCGTTGGCTGCCTGGAGGAAGGCTTATAGACCTGAAATGCCAATCAATGATTTAATCCCGTGTAAACAGTTGCCGGGGGAATCTTTTCATTCCTTTGTCATACGATTGTATAAAATTTATGTAGCATGTGGAATAGACAGTGACCCCTTATTTGTCAGTACGGCAATGAACAATGGGGACCCCAAGTCAGCCCAAATTATAAAACTGGTAAACACTAACTGGGCGACACAGGCAGCAAAGACATTTGTGGAAGACATACAAACAAGGGCAGCATCTGGTGTCTTTAATTCAAAAGGAGGACTTTTTGCAATAGTGGAGGACTCTGGAATAAAACAAGAAATCACACCGATGTGTACTTCTCTTCCAATGCCCACTTATGCATACAGACAACAATACCAAAACAGAGATAATATTCAACAAACTGACCAGGGTTGTTTCAATTGTGGGGACCTATCACATTGGAAATCAGACTGCCCACATAGGAGAGGATACAGACCCAGACGAGGTAACGGCCCACCTCAAAGGGGACGGGGTAGAGGATACAATCCAGACAGGACACATAGTCAGACTAGACCAAACCCTAGAAATGACCAACCCCACCAAACAAACACCAATACCCCGCAGAGGGTCCAAATGAATTGGCCAGGTAATTCTGGACATTCAAACAATAACCCATTTAGACAATAGGGATGCCCAGAGCAGGTTCCAGCCCTGGTACTTCACATGTTTACAGATCATTGGAAATACCACAAGTGACCCTTAAGATCAAGGGTCAAGTGGTCAACCTAATGCTTGATTCCGGGGCCACGACAAGTTGCCTAAACAATGAGAAATTTTTATGTGAAGATTATACGGAGGGTTGCTCTATAGGGATCAATGGAACTGATGTGGTACACAAAATTACACCTCTCCTAGAGGTCTGTGACTTGGAGAACAGAGTGTTAACCAAATCTAGGTTTGCAATATTACCACAATGTCCCCTATGCCTAATGGGCAGGGACCTAATGTCTAAATTGAAACTGAATATAACCTTTACAGCAGAAGGAGGGATTATTGCCAAATCTCCTCACTGTGATTTACAGATGCCAAAAAGACAAGATTTTCTGTGCTACTTCATGTCAGTTCCTACATACTTAGAAACACATCCCATCTGGGCAAAGTCCAAAACTGATGTAGGACACATACCTTGTACACCGTATGTACCCACCTTCAAACCAGACACAGTACCCACATTCCAGAAACAATACCCTTTGCCAAAAGAAAAGATCATGGGACTTCAGCCTCTGATAGAAGAATACCTAAGATTAGGTATTCTAAGGCCTATAATTAGTCCCTGGAACACACCAGTTAATCCAGTAAGGAAGGCTAACGGGGAATGGAGGATGGTGCAGGATCTTAGGGTAGTCAACAAAAGTATACAACCCTTACCCCCACTAGTGGCAGACATTTCAGGGATATTCATCAATATTCCTGTACGGTCCACCATATACACGGTACTAGACCTGTCAAACGCATTTTTCAGTATAGAAGTGCATGAGGACTTCCAAGACATCTTTTCTTTCACATGGTCCACCGAGCAGGCCACTGGACAGCAACTAACCTGGACCAGGCTTCCGCAAGGTTATGTGGACAGTCCGGGTGCCTTCTCAATGGTGATTAAAGCCACCTTAGATGACTGGGTCCCCCCAATGAAATCCACACTCTTGCAATATGTTGATGATCTACTGATATGTAGTGAAAGCAGGGCACAATGTGAGGTCGATTCCGAGAGTCTGATGTCGCACCTAGCACTCAAGGGTCATCTCGCGTCTAGAAAGAAGATTCAATGGGCCCAAGAGCAGGTAGAGTACCTGGGGTGCGTCATTGCAGAGGGAACACGGATGGTGTCTCCAAAACGGGTCGAAGCCCTCACTTGTCTCGGCCCACCAAAGGACAAAGCGTCACTATTGTCCTTTCTAGGTTCAATAGTTTACTGCAGACAGTGGATACCTGATTGTTCCTACTATGACTCTCTGCTAAGGCAGGCTACAACAGCACAGGCACCAAAGCTGATCACATACACCCCAGAAATGACTGAAGCCTTTCAAATTCTTTTGAAATCACTAGCCTCGGCCCCGGCCCTCGGCTTGGCAAATTATGAAAAGCCCTATGCCCTATACTGTGTGGTCAGGGGTCATGCCTTTGCTGCAGTTCTACCCCAAATGCATGGCACCCACTACCGCCCCGTAGCCTACATCTCAAAAAAACTACCAGTGACAGTCCAAGGGATGCAAGTTTGCAAGCGCTGGCAGCCTGTGCAATGACTGTAAAAGAAGCACAAAAGATCACTTTAGTGACTCCAACCACCCTATACACATCACACAGTGTCCTCCATTTGTTACAAAACATGAACACCCAACACATGACTACGCAACGTTCATCAGGGTATGAAATCATTCTTACAAACACGCACAACTTAACTGTCAAAAGCTGTGCTGAAGTAACACCGGCAATCAAACTCTTACACGCTTTGCTAAAACTCCCAGTCACTCCCCAAGACTGTCATGACTGCACACAAGAACTTCTCACTGTCACAGCACCTCGCAGAGATCTCACTGATATGGCTGATCCAGACTACCCTAACGTCTTTATAGATGGTAGCTGCACACGTCCAGCAGACAATCAATACAAGACAGGCTATTCGGTGGTAATGCTACCGGATCTCATTCTAGAAGATGGTTACCTTACTGGCGCAACCTCCGCACAACAAGCTGAGCTGTATGCACTCACCAGGGCATGTTTAATACACAAAGGAAAAAAGGTGAACATTTACACAGACAGTAGGTACGCATTCGGGGTCGCGCACGATTATTGCATGATCTGGTTTAGGCGTGGATTCCGCACCGCAGATAACAAAAAAATAAATAACAGTGGTTATGTGTACGATCTAATTAATGCAATACAACAGCCCGATAAATTAAACATTATCAAAGTTAAGGGACATGCCACTGACGGATCTCTAGAGTCACAGGGAAACGCTCTAGCAGACAGAGTAGCAAAAGCTGCAGCAGAAAGGCAGCCACAACCACATGACACAAAGCTCCTATTATTCCAGAATGACTTTAACACCCCCTCGTTCCAACACACATCTGCACTCTTGCAAAAACAGGTATCGGCTGATGACCTGGACTACTGGAGCGATTCAGGTTTGACCAGAGACCCTACAGGACAAACAAGGAGGGAGTCATAGGGATACCTAGAGCAGCAGCACCCCTATTGCTGTCTTATCTCCACGGCCCAGGACATATAGGACCCAGACCACTCTTAAAAAAGTATGAAGACTGTTTTAGCACACGCAAGGCATATGAATTAGTACAACAGCTTGTCTGACTTGTGCTCAGAACAATGTTCAGGGCCCCCAACATGGGAAACATGGACATTTGCCACCACCATTAGGCCCACTACAAGACTTACAGATAGACTTCACACATATGCCCAGGCAGAGAGGTAATCTCAAATATTTGTGCGTGCTGGTGGACAAATTTTCAGGTTGGCCCGAGATAATACCCGTTACAGGGGAAACCGCAGGCATTGCAGCCCGGTGTCTGATCAATCATTGGATCAGTCGATACGGACTTCCTGCCACCATATACTCTGACCAAGGTCCAGCATTTACTTCAAAATTGGTGAAAGAATTGACGAGGGTATTAGGGATACAGTGGAAGCTACACATCCCATACCACCCACAGAGTTCAGGGGTAGTGGAAAGAATGAATAGAACAATCAAAGACAAACTAAAAAAGGCTACTAACGGTACCATGAAGGACTGGCTAAAATACCTGCCAGGGGTCCTCTTCCAGATAAGGACCACCCCCCACAGTAGGACAGGCTTATCCCCATATGAAATACTAATGGGAAGGCCGGCCCAAAAGAAAGCAATTGAGGGAGAGGAGGTTAATCTTGGTCATTTAGAGTTTGGGAGACACAAAAGAGAGGTCACAACCTGGTGGGACAAGGTATTCGTTTCCATGGGAGGGGCAGGCATGTACAATGCACTAACAAAGGTAGATGAGTTTGGGGAACTAGTAGATTCCTGGATGAATAAAACATCAGCTGATGTGGGCTTCATCAATGAGGAATTGAGGAAAATCCTGTTTGAACAAGAAATAATTAAGCAGCGTCAAGAGAGGATGATGATGGTACTGACAGGGCTATGTGATGTGACAGGGGATAAAAGCCTATGTTGCACATATATGAACAACTTAACCAAACCCAGTGAAGATTTAGAGGTACCAGATTATTATGATATAATCAAAGGACACCAGGAGGAAAGGGCAAAGTTGCAGACACAAATGAGGAGATTGGGAGACTCTTGGAACCCACTCTCAGGAATTGGGGGTTGGTTCGGATCATTTTGGGATAGTGTAATGGGTTTCTTTAAAAAGGCAGGCATGATATTGATCATGATAGTACTCCTGGGTATCGCCATTTACACCACTATTAAATTCCTATTCTATATAACCAGTAAAGTCCCTGACATTGCAGCAAAGATTAAACCAGACACTGAGCTCAAGGAAACCATGGCCATGTTCTACATTGACCCCCTCTACATTGAGCCAGAAGAAGCCACAGCTATGTTCTACGCAGAACATACCTGGTACTCCAAACATTAGGGTTTATCTGTTTTAGTTGTTTAGGGAATTAATGATCAGGGAGAATAAAATCCTCCCTGATCAAAGGAGGGGTTGTAAGGAAAATGGCTGCACTTTGGTTCAATATATATATATTTTTCTTAAGAGGCCTGAACTTATTTCTTATATTATACAAGATAGGTGAAACGCTTTTTTTATGCAAGGCTTTGACAAAGTTTAAGTGGAAATTTTATTGTGCGAGCTGTCTGCAAAATAGAAACTTGCGGTGACAGGGTCTTTAGAATATGTACGAGTATAAATCAGAACATCCCACCGCAAGTCTGGGCCTAATGCCAGAAGGCACCTTATCGAAAGTACCTTTAAAGGTTATTTCTATATTACTCCCTTTTCTCGGAATTAAGCTAAGAAATATATATATATTTTTTATATAAGGAAACTTTGGGGTATTTTTGTTAGGTACTTTTTAAGCACGTCATTAACAGAAATGTCATTGTCTTTTTCTATATGCCATATACCATGTAACTTGTGATACTTGTACTCTTGTGATTGGATAAGCTAAGGGACCGCCCCTTGGTTTGCCCCTTATGATGTATATTGAATTGTTATCATATATACCAGGGTTAGAAAAACATAAAGATATATTTTCGATATCCAACTCAATTGTGTGGTGTCGTTCATATCACTCATTTTTCCAATCGATTGAAGAGGCCTTCTTGATGTCCAAGTTCAGCTCGAGCAAGGAAAAGGTTTGGGGGCGCACTTGACCAGTTGACCAGTTGACCACTACCCTCACACTCTGATGGGCTGGTAACAGGTAATTAGTTACTCTGATGGGCTGGTGACAGGTACTCGGTTACTCACATGGACTAGTGACAGGTACTCAGGTACTCTGATGGGCTGGTGACAGGTACTCGGGTAGTCTGATGGGCTGGAGACAGGTACTCGGGTGATCTGTTGGGCTGCAGTTAGGTACTCGGGTACTCTGATAGGCTGGAGACAGGTACTCAGGTACTCTAATGGGCTGTTGATAGGTATTCAGGTACTCTGATGGGCTGGTGACAGGTACTCAGATGGGCTGGTGACAGGTACTCGGGTACTCTGATGGGCTTGTGACAGTTACTCGGGTACTTTGATAGGCTGGAGACAGGTAATCGGGTAATCTGATGGGCTGTAGTTAGGTACTCGGGTACTTTGATGGGCTGGAGACAGGTACTCGGGTAATCTGATGGGCTCCAGATAGGTACTCAGGTACTCTGATGGGCTGCAGATAGGTACTTTGGTACTCTGATGGGCTGGTGACAGGTACTCTGATGGGCTGGTGACAGGTACTCAGGTACTCAGATGGGCTGGTGACAGGTACTCAGGTACTCTGATGGGCTGGTGACAGGTGCTCAGTTACTCTGATAGGCTGGAGAAACTCGGGTAATCTGATGGGCTGCAGTTAGGTACTTGGGTACTTTGATGGGCTGGAGACAGGTATTTGGGTACTCTGATGGGCTGCAGATAGGTACTCGGGTACTCTGATGGGCTGGTGACGGGTACTCAGATGGGCTGGTGACGGGTACTCAGATGGGCTGGTGACAGGTACTCGGGTACTCTGTTGGGCTGGTGACAGGTACTCGGGTACTCAGATGGGCTGGTGACAGGTACTCGGTTATTCAGATGAGCTGGTAACAGGTACTCGGGTACTCAGATGGGCTGGTGCCAGGTACTTGGGTACTCAGATGGGCTGGTGATGGGTAATCAGATGGGCTGGTAACAGGTAATCGGTTACTCAGATGGGCTGGTGACAGGTACTCAGGTACTCTGATGGGCTGCAGATAGCTACTTGGGTACTCTGATGGGCTGGTGACAGGTACTCTGATGGGCTGGTGACAGGTACTCAGTTACTCAGATGGGCTGGTGACAGGTACTCAGGTACTCTGATGGGCTGGTGACAGGTACTCAGGTACTCAGATGGGCTGGTGACAGGTACTCAGGTACTCTGATGGGCTGGTGACAGGTACTCGTGTACTCAGATGGGCTGGTGACAGGTACTCGGGTACTCTGATGGGCTGATGACAGGTACTTGGGTAATATGATGGGCTGCAGTTAGGTACACGGGTACTCTGATGAGCTGGTGACAGGTACTCTGATGGGCTGGTAACAGGTACTCAGGTACTCAAATGGGCTGGTGACAGGTACTCGGGTACTCTGATGGGCTGGTGACAGGTAGTCGGGTACTCTGATAGGCTGGAGACTGGTACTCGGGTAATTTGATGGGCTGCAGTTAGGTACTCGGGTACTCTGATAGGCTGGAGACAGGTACTCAGGTACTCTAATGGGCTGTTGATAGGTATTCAGGTACTCTGATGGGCTGGTGACAGGTACTCAGATGGGCTGGTGACAGGTACTCGGGTACTCTGATGGGCTTGTGACAGTTACTCGGGTACTTTGATAGGCTGGAGACAGGTAATCGGGTAATCTGATGGGCTGTAGTTAGGTACTCGGGTACTTTGATGGGCTGGAGACAGGTACTCGGGTAATCTGATGGGCTCCAGATAGGTACTCAGGTACTCTGATGGGCTGCAGATAGGTACTTTGGTACTCTGATGGGCTGGTGACAGGTACTCTGATGGGCTGGTGACAGGTACTCAGGTACTCAGATGGGCTGGTGACAGGTACTCAGGTACTCTGATGGGCTGGTGACAGGTGCTCAGTTACTCTGATAGGCTGGAGAAACTCGGGTAATCTGATGGGCTGCAGTTAGGTACTTGGGTACTTTGATGGGCTGGAGACAGGTATTTGGGTACTCTGATGGGCTGCAGATAGGTACTCGGGTACTCTGATGGGCTGGTGACGGGTACTCAGATGGGCTGGTGACGGGTACTCAGATGGGCTGGTGACAGGTACTCGGGTACTCTGTTGGGCTGGTGACAGGTACTCGGGTACTCAGATGGGCTGGTGACAGGTACTCGGTTATTCAGATGAGCTGGTAACAGGTACTCGGGTACTCAGATGGGCTGGTGCCAGGTACTTGGGTACTCAGATGGGCTGGTGATGGGTAATCAGATGGGCTGGTAACAGGTAATCGGTTACTCAGATGGGCTGGTGACAGGTACTCAGGTACTCTGATGGGCTGCAGATAGCTACTTGGGTACTCTGATGGGCTGGTGACAGGTACTCTGATGGGCTGGTGACAGGTACTCAGTTACTCAGATGGGCTGGTGACAGGTACTCAGGTACTCTGATGGGCTGGTGACAGGTACTCAGGTACTCAGATGGGCTGGTGACAGGTACTCAGGTACTCTGATGGGCTGGTGACAGGTACTCGTGTACTCAGATGGGCTGGTGACAGGTACTCGGGTACTCTGATGGGCTGATGACAGGTACTTGGGTAATATGATGGGCTGCAGTTAGGTACACGGGTACTCTGATGAGCTGGTGACAGGTACTCTGATGGGCTGGTAACAGGTACTCAGGTACTCAAATGGGCTGGTGACAGGTACTCGGGTACTCTGATGGGCTGGTGACAGGTAGTCGGGTACTCTGATAGGCTGGAGACTGGTACTCGGGTAATTTGATGGGCTGCAGTTAGGTACTCGGGTACTTTGATGGGCTGGAGACAGGTACTCAGGTACTCTGATGGGCTGCAGATAGGTACTCGGGTACTCTGATGGGCTGGTGAAAGTCACTCTGATGGGCTGGTGACAGGTACTTGGGTACTCAGATGGGCTGGTGACAGGTACTCGGGTACTCTGATGGGCTGGTGACAGGAACTTAGGTACTCAGATGGGCTGGTGACAGGTACTGGGTTACTCAGATGGGCTGGTGACAGGTACTCGGGTACTCAGATGGGCTGGTGGCAGGTACTCGGGTACTCAGATGGGCTGGTGACGGGTACTCAGATGGGCTGGTGACAGGTACTTGGTTACTCAGGTGGGCTGCTGACAGGTACTCGTGTAATTAGATGGGCTGGTGACAGGTACTCGGGTACTCAGATGGGCTGGTGACAGGTACTCTGTGTCAGGGCTGGGCTCAGCGCTCCTACTCTGAGCTGGCCGCTCAGCTGTTGGCTAATTGCCAGCTCCTATCTCTCCACAGTGACTCACCTGTTGATGATATCCTGCTCGTCAGTCCTGCCTACTTAAGCCGTCCAGCCCTGATGATCTCTGCCTTCGCCCTGGTCAAATCTCTAGAGACACTCTCCTGTGTTCCTGTTAAAGACTTGCTTGGCTGACATTCCTTCTGGCTCCAGATCCTTCTTGCTGTTCTACTACGCTCATCTCTGTCTCCCTGACATTTTGGCTTGTCTGACTATCCCTTCCGGTTTCTGAACTCTGCCTATGTTTTGACTACGTTTACTCTGTTTACCTTTTTTATTATTATTATTAAACAAGGGAGATTTTTCTGTCTCAGTCTGATTCATGGTTTCTGACACTCGGGTACTCAGATGGGCAGGTACTCGGTTTCTCAGATGGGCTGGTGATGGGTACTCGGATGGGCTGTTGACAGGTACTCGGTTTCTCAGATGGGCTGGTGACAGGTAATCGGTTACTCAGATGGGCTGTGGACAGGTACTTAGACGGGCTGGTGACAGGTACTTGGGTACTCAGATGAGCTGGTGACAGGTACCCGGTTACTCAGATGGGCTGGTGATGGGTACTTAGATGCGCTGATGACAGGTACTCGGATACTCAGCTGGGCTGGTGACAGGTACTCAGGTACTCAGATGGGTTGGTGACATGTACTCGGTTACTCAGATGGCTGGTGACAGCCACTGTTCCATTAGATAAACTGACTCTCTTTGTCATTACTTGGATACTCAGATTGGCTGGTGACAGGTACTGGGGTACTCAGATGGGCTGGTGACATGTACTCGGTTATTCAGATGGGCTGGTGACAGGTACTCGGATACTCTGATGGGCTGGTGACAGGTATTTGCGTACTCAGATGGGCTGGTGACAGGTACTCAGTTACTCAGATGGGCTGGTAACAGGTACTTTGATGGGTGGTGGCAGGTACTTTGATGGGTGGTGACAAATCTTCTTTATTAGGGAGGGGGCAATCAGTGTGATTGGGTGTACACTGTAAGCGGTAACAAGCACAATCGGTGTGTGAGGAGGAGAACCTGGTAACAGCACGTTACCGCGGTTTGTTGACATTCTGTGACTGGCTGTGTTGGACACAGCCGGTGATGTGGTAAAGAGCCAACTTCATTGGCTCTTTACCGCGATAGCGGATAAGCTGTGTCAGGGTGACAAGCCTTGTCCCCAATCGCTGTTCTGCGCGCACAAGGTCAGTGCATGTGACCAGCTGTGATTGGACACAGCCGGTCACATGGTAAAGAGCCTATTGGCTCTTTATACTGATCTGGGATGGGCTGCGTTCAAGGGACACGCCTCATCCCCGATCGATGCCCACCCAGGATGGCAGAGTGTTCCTGCAGATGTCATATGACTATAGGCCAGTAGGGAAGTGGTTAAAGGGGTTGTAAACCCTCAAGGTTGTTCACCTTAATGCATTCTATGCATTAAGGTGAAAAACCTTCTGTAGTGCAGTAGCCCCCCATAGCCCCCCTTTTACTTACCTGAACCTGAAAATTCCATCGATGGGGATGAGCACAGCAGCTTCAGCCGCTGCCTCGGGTCCTGATTGGATAGATTGACATTGGCTCCTGCTGCTGTCAATCAAATCCAGTGACACGGGCGCTGGGGGTGGGGCTGAGTCCTGCTGATTGTGTGAAATTGATAAAGCATTGGCACTATAGCACTTTATTTATATTTGTGGGACTGTTTGCACATTTTTTTGCACTGAATATATTGCACAAATTTTTGCACTTTACCCCTTTTTTGACATATGTTTGCACATTGTTTATGTTATGAAATATTTTAGAATTTTTACGATATGTATTTACACAAATTTATTGCAATGAATTTATGAATAGGGGACACAGGGTTGGTGTATTGACCAGAGCTGCTTATACTCGACATTGTCAAATACTATTTGATGGTTCATCAGAAGCCGGAGCAGCAGCGGTCTATTAGACCACTTGTAATATAGTCATTTCATCTGGGGCACAGTTAATTTAACAGACATTCTTTCAATATTAAAAGCTGGGAAGGCTACATCCTGCAAGGTCTACCCTGGCACTTCGAGGACATACCTAACTTAATCCTAGGAAAAAAGTTTTCATCCTTGAAAATATTTTATATTTTGTGGGACAAATTCTGACCTTTTTACAATTAAACCTGGATCAGCATGTTGCTCTAAATATTAAATCTCAGCACTTGCGATCTTATTACAGAGAGAGACAATCTTCCATTCTTTGATAAAGACCTTTGTGCTGGGTATCTCTCATGTGGCTCCCTCTATGCATTTACACGTCACTCCATAGGATTTGAATCTGTGTCTCTTTGCACGTCTTCAAAAATAATCATTTGAACCTTATCAAGAATGATCCGTTTTCCACTTTTACCCACAAGATTGTGTTCCTTGTCACCATCACCTTAGAGAAGTGTGTGTTTGAACTCTTGTAAGGAACTCTTTCTGGTCTTACACAGGGAAAAGCTGGTGTTGAGGTCTAGAGCCTTTTTCCTTCTTAAATTGGTTTCAGCCTTTCACCTAAACCAGGACATTTTGTTTCTATCCCTCTGCCATGCCCAGGTAATCAGAAGGAAAATTCTCTTCATTGTCTAAATGTACCTCACAGCCACTGTTTCCATTAGATAAACTGACTCTCTTTGTCATTTCTGGTAGCTACTGCAAAGGGGAACCAGCTTCTCCTTCTCAGTGGCTCAGACAGATTATTACTCAAGCAATGGTCAGAAGGATTTGAAAATAAATAGACTCTCAGAGGTTGGTGTGAAGAATTACCACCATCCCTAAATAATATAGAAGGAACCTCATGTAGATGGGATTTTAAGGGCAAAATTATTTGCAGAAAGTTATACTTTATAAAAAATATATCCATTTTTATTATAGTAAAGTTAAAAACAATTTATACAGAAAACATGTAAATAAACAACGCCATTGTAGTCTGTTACAGTAATGAAAAAAAATCAAATCCAACGCGTTTCGAAATGGTTAATTTATGCAATCTTCTTCAGGGATAATTTTTGCCATTTCTGAAAGGTACAAAATATATAATATAAGCATACATATATTTCATAACACGCATATAACACCTGTGCTGAAATACAAAAAAACTTACAAAGATAATGGTTGACATAAAAATTTCCAATGGTTCATCAGACATCCACCCGATCTGTATAGGCCTTTAATCATGCAAAGGAACCCCCGGATATAAAAATCCAAGAAGAGGCGCCAAATTGGAGGGCAGAGAACCACTTTAACAAAATTGCAAATGGCAGTGGTGTGGAAATCTAAAGGAGGAACACACAGTACAAGGTAAGACATATAAAAAAATAAAAATAAAAATAAAAAACCTTACATGAGTTTTGGAGGTTGTGACATTCCAACCAAGAAATATATATTTCTTGGTTGGAATGTCACAACCTCCAAAACTCATGTAAGGTTTTTTATTTTTATTTTATTTATTTATTTTTTTTTTTTTATGTCTTACCATGTACTGTGTGTTCCTCCTTTAGATTTCCACACCACTGCCATTTGCAATTTTGTTAAAGCGGTTCTCCGCCCTCCAATTTGGCGCCTCTTCTTGGATTTCTATATCTGGGGGTTCCTTTGCATGATTAAAAGCCTATACAGATCGGGTGGATGTCTGATGAACCATTGGAAATTTTTATGTCAACCATTATCTTTGTAAGTTTTTATGTATTTGAGCACAGGCGTTATATGCGTGTTATGAAATATATGTATGCTTATATTATATATTTTGTACCTTTCAGAAATGGCAAAAATTATCCCTGAAGAAGATTGCATAAATTGAATTGGATTTGATTTTTTGTCATTACTGTAACAGACTACAATGGCATTGTTTATTTACATGTTTTCTGTATAAATTTGTTTTTAACTTTTGTATAATAAAAATGGATATATTTTTTATAAAGTATAACTTTCTGCAAATAATTTTGCCCTTAAAATCCCATCTATATGAGGTTCCTTCTATATGGTCAAAGGGATTTGTTCTATTTTTTTCCTGTCAAGGCAGCCTTTACTAGATCTGTAATAGATTAAGTGCTTTTTGGGCTTTTTGGCATGAGGAGACTGTTTCCCAGATTTGCAAACCAGGTCTTCTGATCATGTGTTCTCAAAGTTTTACCAGGTGGTTGATCTGTCCTCATCTGATGCCACCTTCAGGTCTAAGGTCTTTCGGGCAATTACGTGAGCTACAGGAAGCCTCAAGTTCTTTTTTTTCTTGTTGTGTTGGCTTGTTAGTGTTTTGTTGCCCATCCGTCAGTTGGACTGCTTTTGGATGTCCTAATAAAGTAATGTGTCCTTCAATAAAGGAAAGAAGAAAATTTGATTTTTTCGTACTTACTTTAAACATTTTTTTCTTGGAGTTCATTAAGGGACACAGGTTCCATGCCTCTGTGTTTATAGTCTTGCTCCCTGTACTTCTTTATTACAAAACTGAGGCATGATTAAATGGTTTATACCAGGTATTGTTTTTTGTATCTTCCAGTGTCCAAATTCCCATATAATTTCTGAATCCTGTGACCATCAATGAACTCTAAAAAAAAAAAAAGATTTTAAGGTAAGTACAAACATAATTTTTCTAGTCAGCCAAATACATGTTTTAAAACTATACAAAAAAAGCATCTAAAAGAAAAATAAGGTTAAAAATGTAATAAGGGCTGGATTTCCCAACATTCCCCTTGTTAATGAGACCTTACATTTATCAGATTTTCAAGATTTTAATAAACTGTCCAGTTTTCCATCATTATAAGTCTTCTGCTAAGTAATTAATGGTATCTAACAAATGTGAAAATGTTAAAGAGGAGCTCCAGGCTCCCACCTCAAAAAAAAAAAATTAAAAGTCAGCAGCTGCAAATACTGTAGCTGCTGACTTTTAATATTAGGGCACTTACCTGTCCAGGAATCTAGCAATGTTCTCACCCGAGCCGATTTTTCAATCAGCTATCGGGTGCTGGTGCAGCCATCTTGACTAAGGGAAACAGGCAGTGAAGCCTTCTGGCTTAGAAAAAAGATATGGTTGGTAGTACCCAGCAAGGCGTCTCTATCTCTATTGTACATACAAATGCAAAATTTTGCCCATTGGGACTTTAGATGAAGTGCCACCTTGTGGCTTCACAGTCGGTTTCCTACTGTGCATGTGCAAAGCGCACTGCGCTTTGTGAATGGGCTTCAGCGAACTGAACTGGAAGTGGGAACGGGTACCTGTCAAAACTAGGTACCCACTTCGCTCCAAAAGGTGCCAAATGTGGCAGTGGAAAGGTGGGGGGGGCAGACATCTGGAGCTTCCCCTTTTGGGTAGAGCGCTGGTTTAACTTCTTCCCCTTTTGGGTAGAGCGCTGCTTTAACTTTTAAACAGCAATAATGTAAACTAATGTATTTATATGCACTTATGCAAGAGCTTCTTTTTTTGCGAGCAGTTTGGGATCTGCTTTTCTAATTATTATATATGTGCAGAGTAGTATAAAAAGACACTGTATGAAACAGGATTGTGGAACAGGTGCCTTCCATGCTGCTCTCCACACTGTACACTGCAGACTGTGGACAGGCTGAATGCAAGCAAAACAGTGTTTAAACTACCCTGGATTTGTAATAACAGCACAAAGCACATTGAAAAAAAAACAGAGGTAAGAGGTTATATTGTCATGTTTTGTGGTGCTCTTTACACATTAAAAGAGTCAACCTGTTTTGAAAAAGAGTTGCTCTATAACATATCTTTCATGGGTCTCAAGTAAAAACCTGTGCACAGTGATTCTAATGTTGGATGGGTATCATTTACAATTACAAGCTAAGTGTTTATTTGTGAAATATTTTGGAGGGAATGGGTAGGTGTTTGCCCCTTTTACTGACCAAATTATGGTCAACTCTTCATTCTTTTTATCCATCAATTCTGTACATCAGTGATGGCTAAAAAATGTGACGTCATTTCCACATCCCTAAAATGTGAACAATAACCCAACATTAATCCATGACAGCTAAAAGACAGGGGATAGATGTAGCTCTTAAGAATAATTTATGCTTCTCTGAATGAAGATCGTGAAAAGCTAATAAAGAAGAATGGGGTCACCTTGAGAATTTGAGGCAGCAAAGTCAGATCTGGGCAGATGTTTGAATTGACAGATATCTTGCCTATTATGCAGGAATTCTAATACTGCTGAAATGGCTGTCTTTTTCAGAATGATACTATTTTTTATCCTTCCTTATCAATGCAGCAGATTAGCTGAGCCTTTGCTGAGTGAATGCAGTAGAGAAGACAAGTCACTGTCCAACCATCAACAAACTATTCTATTTCTGTTCTAGGTTACTAGACAAAGGTATGGGGTGTTTTTAGAAAAAAAAGGCAAATTGTGTTTTAATATATGCCTGATATTCCATTTTAAATTATCCAATATGTTCAAGTACATCATTATGTTTATTGTCCAAAACAATTTTTACATTTGACCGTCTGTCACTGTAGTCACATATTGAGGCTTGAAAATTATTCAGCACATGTGAATTAATCAGAAAAGACTCAAAATTTATTATTGGAATTATCGTAAAATATTTTATTTTGGTGTCTGTGTCACACTTTATTGTGGAATTATTTTATTTGGTGTCTGTGTTACACTTTTTTCACCAGTCACATTAGATAGTGTGCTTGAAGTATCTGTTTTTTATGTTGAAAGATATATATATATATTTTTATGGTGAAGGATTTATTTACTGAATTGTAGTTTGTTGGGGCACTGTGCAGTATTAGAAGGTTGATATTTAGCGCATTATTGACCCTCAAATTCATCAATATTTTTGTGTTATCAGTACACTACTTAATAATTGCAGCTTTATCATTTGGTTATCTTTTAATATTTTATCACAATATTTATTTATTCACTTCAGCGCTTTAGTATTATCTTTACATCTTCATATTTTTACACTGCACATGGTACTTAAAGTGCACCTGTGCCCAGTTAATGGCCATTAAAGTATTTTTATATTCTTAACAAGCAGAAAACAAACTTTAAAACAAGCCTTCTCTTCACAACAACAGATTTAAGTCAGTATAAATTAGCTTACAAACACAGCTTTGTGTTTTTAATCAAATGGTGGCAGCCTGCCAACTTTCTGTTCTCCATAGAAAATGGAGAAGTTGCCTCTGCAACTTTGAAGATTAATTTCTGCACAATATCTACAGCTACAGAGGTGAATGAGTGCTTGTTTTAAGGTCCTTCTTTGCTTTCTCAGAGTATGTTAAAGGATAAGTTCGCCTTTGGAAAAATAAAATAGTAAATGCACATTTTTTTTTTCAGGTAAAGTGAACCTACAGGCATTGCACCCATCAACAGCAGATGGTCGAGTGCAATGCCAGGCTCTTGTAGACTCTCAGGATAGCTGTCTATCCATGTATGCAATATGGGAAGGCAGTTACTTGAGAGTGGAAAGATCAATTAACTATGAGAGTGCTCGCCAGCACCCTCGCAGTTAATTGACAACTGCAAGCTGTCAGCCACAATGGCTGATGGTACTTGTAGTCTATTCATTCACAGGAAACTGTGAATGAATGATGTGGCCATGTGGGTTGAACCACATTATTTTAAAATTGTGACAGCAGATGCAGGGAGACGACCCCCGGGTAACTTTCACAGAGAGGGGGATGGGGGGAGAGGGCGTGCATGCTGAACATGTTACATGTTACACCCTAAATATGGGTTTAACTGATGTATGCTTGTACCATTACCTCTACTTATTCCTGCTTGAGGCTATGATGTTCCATATTTTGGGCTCTGCGCAGCCAACCTTTTCTGCCACCGCTCCGGTTTGGGTTGCCTCTGTTTTGTGATTTTGTAAATGCAGAAACATAAATAAACGCCCTTCAAAAAAAAATATGAATGTAACATGTAACATGTTCAGAAAGGTGAACTTAGCCTTTAAAGTGGTTGTAAAGGCTGAAGGTTTTTTACCTGAATGCAACATCTTACAAGTTTAGCTCCCTCCAGCACCCCTAAATACTTACCTGAGCCCAATCTCGATCCAGCGCTGTGCTCTTTCTATCTCTCTCTTTACTGGATTTGGTGGCAGCAGTGGGAGCCATTTGCTCCTGCTGCTGTCAATCAAATCCAATTATAAGGGAGTGGGGGTGGGGCTGATCCACGCTATGTGTGTCTATAGACACACAGAGCCTGGCTCAGAAACAAGCCTGCATGTGTGCCCCCATAGCAAGCACTTGCTCTGGGAGCAGATACTGAAGGGGAGGAGTAGGTAAATATACCATGTTAGGTATTTTAATTAAAAAAGCCCTTAGTTAACCCTTTAATACTTTAATGCATATAGTTCAGCCTGGGCACAGGTTCACTTTAACACATTACTCTAAATTGTCCAATCACAGGGTAATTAAAAAAAAAGGTGTATTCTTTCTATATGTCCAGTCCTACTGAAAGAAATCGGTTTGAATAAACAACTAACAAAAAAGTTGTTTAATGGTGACAATGAGATTAGTAGATGGTACATAATCCAATACAACATACAGTAGTTGTGAGAGGTTGTCGAGACTGAATTTTGAATTTCCTTTACAGCATATCTGAAGGAGGTACAAACAAAGCTTAGACATTACTCAGTTATATAATTTTATCTGCAGATAACTCATCATGAAATGTGTCACAACCTATAATTAATCTGTATGTGTAAAAATAAAATACAGCAATCAACTGAAACAGCAAGATTTCTTCTGCATTGGAAATACTGTTCTGCTCTTTGCTCTAAATGAAAAAGACTGTAAATTTGCACAAATGTGAATTTTTCTATAGTATATGGAATTTAGCCATAACAAATACGTGCATGTGAAATAATGGCACTTGTTATAAAGTTTAGTTTTTTTAGAGTAGTATTAAATCACTATTATGATTGCACTATCATCTACCATGGTCCTGTACAATGCAACACGGGTGATACATACAACTGTATACAGAACATATGCAGAGCCAAACACCATTTACAGATTAACATTTTTTATCATTTTAATTTATTTGATTTACTGTACCTTTATTTTTTTCCTCATGAGGCTGTTCCTCCCCTGTTTAGGCAAACGCAGTGTGCAGGGACAGCAGGGCTGTAAGTGAAACGTGTGTATACTGATGGAATGATATTGCTATAACTCTGCATTTGTAATAAAGATATTTCACTAAAACCAAATAGAACTCCAGATCTATATAGACGATTGGTGTGGATGCCAAGGCAAATGGTACACTATCCATCTAACTTTGTTATGGCAATTTCATGGAGACCAAGCACATCAAAGCTCATGAATATTTTTTGATTGCCAAAGCAGACATTACTTCTTGCCTGAGAAAGACGAAGAGTTTAATGAGAATGCACCAACTGGCTTTCCTTAAACAACCCCGTTTACAACCTTTTTTGTTGCAGTAAAGGAATAAGAAACATATTTTATCTGTTTATGCAGCTCATTCTGTAAGGCCTAAATATATTTAGGCAGCTACCAAACAACTTACTGTTTTGTGAACACTTTATAAATTGTTATCTGGTAATCTGGTTCTGATATGGATATGGACTAATTTCATTAAACTATTAGTAATGGCAATAATAGTTTCTGAATTACAAAAATAACAAGATACTTCAGGGAATATCACAATGGCCAGCAGACAGGAAAGTTTTAATTAGGGATAACAAACCTAACAGGTGTATGCCTACATTTCATTTTATCTAAAAGAAAATGGGAGTGCAGTGATTGTGAATAATATCATGTCAGGTGCTTAAGGTGCACAATATTCTCTAACTATTTTATTTTATTTTAAATAATGCCAAAAGTAAGCTGTTGGAAGGACTGTTAACAACAATGGACTGAGGCATTTAATAACCACAAGCTTAAAGATATTATGTGAAAAAATTGAGGGAAAATATCCCATTTAACCACTTAATTACTGGGCACTTTCCCCCCTTTCTGCCCAGGACAATTTTCAGCTTTCAGTGCTGTCGCACTTTGAATAACAATTGCGCGGTCATACAACATTGTACCCAAACTATACAAGTTTTTATCATTTTCTTCTCACAAATAGAGCTTTCTTTTGGTGGTATTTGATCACAACTGGGGTTTTTATTTTTTGCTCATCAAACTAGAAAAGACAGAAATTTCTCTTTGTTTCTGTTATAAAATGTTGTTTTCTCCTTCACTAACAGGCACTGATGGGCATTAATGAGGTGGCACTGATGAGGAGGCACTGATATGTAGAATTGATAGGCGGCACGGATATGCAGCACTGATGGGCACTGATAGGTGGCACTGATGGGCACTGATAGGCAGCACTAATGGGCACTGATGGGCACTGATATGTGGCACTGATGGGCACTTATAGGCAGAACTAGGCACTAATCGGTGGCACTGATAGGTGGCACTGATGGGCACTGATAGAGGACTGATTGGTGGCACTGATGGGCACTGATAGATGGTACTGGATAGGCAGCACTAATGAGGAGCTACTGACATCAGTGCTGACAGATAGAGGCACTGATGGCCACTGATAGGTGGCACTGATGACGAGCTACTGACAGGCATTACCGATTGGTATCTGAAGGGCACTGACAGGCATTACTGATGGGGCACTGATTGGCACATGTATGGGCACTGATTGGCACATTTATGGGGACTGATTGGCAATTGGCACTAACAGGTCATTACTGATGGGGCACAGACTGGCAGCTGATGGGCACTGATTGGCAGCTGATGGGCACCTCTCATGGGGGCTACGCTGATAATCAATGTGCTGATTATCAGTGCAGACCCCCCTGACAGGGAGAGCCGACGATCACCTCTGCCTGTCAGCGCAAACTGAGGAAAGCCGTTTACAGGCACTTCCTGGTTCACGCTGTGATCAGCTGTGATTGGTCACAGCTGATCACGTGGTAAGGAGCCTCCGTCAAAGACTCCTTACCACGATTAGAGATGCGATGTGTCAGAGTGATACACAGCACGACCGTTCACCGCGATATGCACCCCTACGGGCGCGTGTCAGCATGTTATCCTGAAAGACGTCATATGACATTGAGTCAGGATAACAGAACCACTGTCGTCATTCTGCTATAGGCCGGGTGGGAATCGGTAATAGAAAAAAGTAGCTCAGGTGTTGACAATTTAAGAGATTGCTAACAATCAGCTGTTGCAGAGAGATAAAATAAAAAACCTTTGGTTATACAGGTCTGTGCATACAGGCAGGGCACATAAAAAATTTACACCAACACTACAGTTTAACCACTTTCCGTCCGCCGTATGTACAGTGCCTTGAAAAAGTATTCACACCCCTTGAAATTTTCCATATTTTGTCATGTTACAATCAAAAGCATAAATTTATTTCATTGGGATTTGATGTGATAGACCAACACATGGTGGCACATAATTGTGAAGTGGAAGGAAAATCATAAATGGTTTTCAACAATTTTTACAAATAAATATGTGAAAAATGTGGCGTGTATTCAGCTCCTTTTACTCTGATACTCCTAACTAAAATGTAGTGGAACCAATTGCCTTCACAAGTCACCTAATTATTAAATAGAGTCCACCTGTGTGTAATTTAATCTCAGTATAAGTACAGCTGTTCTGTAAAGCCCTCAGAGGTTTGTTTGAGAACCTTAGTGAACAAGCAGCATCATGAAGGCCAAGTTACCCATCAGACAGGTCAGGAATAAAGTTGTGGAGAAGTTTAAAGCAGGGTTAGGTTATAAAAAATATCCCAAGCTTTGAGCATCTCACGGAGCACTGTTCAATCCATCATCTGAAAATGGAAAGAGTATGGCACAACTGCAAACCTACCAAGACATGGCCATCCACCTAAACTGACAGGCTGGGCAAGGAGATCATTAATCAGAGAAGTAGCCAAGAGGCCCATGGTAACTCTGGAGGAGCTGCAGAGATCCCCATCTCAGGTGGGAGAATCTGTCCACAGGACAACTATTAGTTGTGCACTCCACAAATCTGTCTTTTATGGAAGAGTGGCAAAAAAAAAGCCATTGTTGAAAGAAAGCTATAAGAAGCCCCGTTTGCATGTTGGGAGAAGCCATTTCAGGTGAAACAGCAAACATGTGGAAGAAGGTGCTCTGGTCAGATGAGACCAAAATCAAACTTTTTGGCCTAAAAGCAAAACACTATTTTTACGGAAAACTAACACTGCACATCACCCTGAACACACCATCCCCACCATGAAACATTGTGGTGGCAGCATCATGTTGTGGGGATGTTTTATTTCAGCAGGTACAGGGAAGCTGGTCAGAGTTGATGAGAAGATGGATGGAGCCAAATACAAGGCAATCTTACAAGAATACCTGTTAAAGTCTGCAAAAGACTTGAGATTGGGGCGGATGTTCATCTTCCGGCAGGACATTGACCCTAAACATGGAATGGTTTAGATCAAAGCATATTCATGTGTTAGAATGGCCCATTCAAAGTCGAGACCTAAATGCAATCGAGAAACTGTGGCAAGACTTGAAAATTGCTGTTCACAGACGCTCTCCATCCAATCTGACAGAGCTTGAGATATTTTGCAAAGAAGAATGGGCAACAATGTCACTCTCTAGATGTGCAAAGCTGATAGAGACATCCCCAAAAAGACTTGCAGCTGTAATTGCAGCGCAAGGTGGTTCTACAAAATATTGACTGAATACAAATGCATGCCACACTTTTCACATATTTATTTGTAAAAAATGTTGAAAACCAATTATCATTTTCCTTCCACTTCACAATTATGTGCCACTTTGTGTTAGTCTATCACATAAAATCCTAATAAAATACATTTACATTTTTGGTTGTAACATATAAAAAATTTGGAAAATCTCAAGGGGTATGAATACTTTTTCAAGGCACTGTGTGTATATATATATATATATATATATATATATATATATATATCTGGCGTGACATAAGACGTTGTGATGTGACACGCTGCATCGAATGGTGGAGGCTTGAGACTAGGAGTGGGTGAGACTGCACAGCTGATACACTATCCTGGGTCCACCGCGAACGCTATAGATCACTTTACTGGTGCATGGAGTTTATGTTACAAGTTCTGTTGGAGTGTCTTTGGCTTATTGGCTTGCTTTGATCTTTACACATGTGAGTGCAATGGTGTGTGAGGTTTTCAGATTTTAAATAAATTTGCTGTACGTTATCACACTATGTGGAGCATTCCTTCATTTTCATGTGAAACAATCACTTCTTGAGGAAAAGGATCTCTAACATTTACGCTTGCTATTTTGGAGATCACGTTTAAAATCTGGAGATCACGTTTTAACCCCCATTTAGTGCGGGTTGAGGCAAGTTATGCCAAACACGAGAGTGGGAGGCAAATGTAGCTGGTGAGTGCAAAATTTATAAGTGGGAGTGGAAGCACAAGCACTGAGGTGTGGTGGAAGATCACTAAGAGACAACAAAGAAATGTATTTATTCATTTTTCAGACCATTCATCGCAGTATGCACTATTTATGAACTTTATGCCAACACTTTTATTATTATTTCACATCTGTCACAGGGTGTTTTGCTTTATTCATCATTTGTTATGATGTGTTTGTTCACATTGTGTGTCAACATTATCATTTTTGTCTGATTGCATTTCATATTGTGATTGACATATAGTAAGTTATCTTTTGTTAAGTAGTCATATACTTATATATATTTACACTGCTTATTCAGGTTTATCACTTTTTTTATTAGCACTTATTTTATTTCAGCGCTACTATTTATTCCACTCATATTAGAGGTTTAAATTCAGTCACACATTTGCTATACACTAGGGATGAGCCGAACACCCCCCTGTTCGGTTCGCACCAGAACATGCGAACAGGAAAAAAGTTCGCTCGAACACGCGAACACCGTTAAAGTCTATGGGACACGAACATGAATAATCAAAAGTGCTAATTTTAAAGGCTTATATGCAAGTTATTGTCATAAAAAGTGTTTGGGGACCTGGGTCCTGCCCCAGGGGACATGGATCAATGCAAAAAAAAGTTTTAAAAACGGACGTTTTTTCAGGAGCAGTGATTTTAATAATGCTTAAAGTCAAACAATAAAAGTGTAATATCCCTTTAAATTTCGTACCTGGGGGGTGTCTATAGTATGCCTGTAAAGGGGCGCATGTTTCCCGTGTTTAGAACAGTCTGACAGCAAAATGACATTTGGAAGGAAAAAACACATTTAAAACTACCCGCGGCTATTGCATTGCCGACAATACACATAGAAGTTCATTGATAAAAATGGCATGGGAATTCCCCCCAGGGAAACCCCGAACCAAAATTAAAAAAAAAAAAAATGACGTGGGGGGGTCCCCCTAAATTCCATACCAGGCCCTTCAGGTCTGGTATGGATATTAAGGGGAACGCCGGCCAAAATTAAAAAAAAAAATGACGTGGGGTTCCCCCTAAATTCCATACCAGACCCTTCAGGTCTGGTATGGATTTTAAGGGGAACCCCGCGCCAAAAAAAAAAAAAAAAACGGCGTGGGGTTCCCCCAAAAATCCATACCAGACCCTTATCCGAGCACGCAACCTGGCAGGCCGCAGGAAAAGAGGGGGGGACGAGAGTGCGGCCCCCCCCCCCCTGAACCGTACCAGGCCACATGCCCTCAACATTGGGAGGGTGCTTTGGGGTAGCCCCCCAAAACACCTTGTCCCCATGTTGATGAGGACAAGGGCCTCATCCCCACAACCGTGGCCGGTGGTTGTGGGGGTCTGCGGGCGGGGGGCTTATCGGAATCTGGAAGCCCCCTTTAACAAGGGGACCCCCAGATCCCGGCCCCCCCCTGTGTGAAATGGTAAGGGGGTACTTACCCCTACCATTTCACTAAAAAACTGTCAAAATAGTTAAAAATGACAAGAGACAGTTTTTGACAATTCCTTTATTTAAATGCTTCTTCTATCTTCCTTCATCTTCTTCTTCTTCTGGTTCTTCTGACTCTTCTGGTTCTTCCTCCGGCGTTCTCGTCCAGCATCTTCTCCGCGGCGTCTTCTATCTTCTTCTCCTCGGGCCGCTCCGCACCCATGGCATTGGGGGGGAGGCTCCCGCTCTTCTCTTCATCTTCTTCTTCATCCTCTTCTCTTCTTCATCTTCTTCATCTTCATCTTCTCTTCTTTTCTTCTGCGGGCCGCTCCGCATCCATGCTGGCATGGAGGGAGGCTCCCGCTGTGTGACGGCGTCTCTTCGTCTGACGGTTCTTAAATAACGGGGGGCGGGGCCACCCGGTGACCCCGCCCCCCTCTGACACACGGTGACTTGACGGGACTTCCCTGTGACGTCACGGGGAATGCCACAGGGAAGTCCCGTCATGTCCCGTGCGTCAGAGGGGGGCGGGGTCACCGGGTGGCCCCGCCCCCCGTTATTTAAGAACCGTCAGACGAGGAGACGCCGTCACACAGCGGGAGCCTCCCTCCATGCATGGATGCGGAGCGGCCCGCAGAAGAAAAGAAGAGAAGATGAAGATGAAGAAGATGAAGAAGAGAAGAGGATGAAGAAGAAGATGAAGAGAAGAGCGGGAGCCTCCCCTCATGCCATGGGTGCGGAGCGGCCCGAGGAGAAGAAGATAGAAGACGCCGCGGAGAAGATGCTGGACGAGAACGCCGGAGGAAGAACCAGAAGAGCCAGAAGAACCAGAAGAAGATGAAGGAAGATAGAAGAAGCATTTAAATAAAGGAATTGTCAAAAACTGTCTCTTGTCATTTTTAACTATTTTGACAGTTTTTTAGTGAAATGGTAGGGGTAAGTACCCCCTTACCATTTCACACAGGGGGGGGGCCGGGATCTGGGGGACCCCTTGTTAAAGGGGGCTTCCAGATTCCGATAAGCCCCCCGCCCGCAGACCCCCACAACCACCGGCCACGGTTGTGGGGATGAGGCCCTTGTCCTCATCAACATGGGGACAAGGTGTTTTGGGGGGCTACCCCAAAGCACCCTCCCAATGTTGAGGGCATGTGGCCTGGTACGGTTCAGGAGGGGGGGGGCCGCACTCTCGTCCCCCCCTCTTTTCCTGCGGCCTGCCAGGTTGCGTGCTCGGATAAGGGTCTGGTATGGATTTTTGGGGGGACCCCACGCCGTTTTTTTTTTGGCGCGGGGTTCCCCTTAAAATCCATACCAGACCTGAAGGGCCTGGTATGGAATTTAGGGGGACCCCCCCACGTCATTTTTTTTTTTTTTTAATTTTGGTTCGGGGTTTCCCTGGGGGGAATTCCCATGCCGTTTTTATCAATGAACTTCTATGTGTATTGTCGGCAATGCAATAGCCGCGGGTAGTTTTAAATGTGTTTTTTCCTTCCAAATGTCATTTTGCTGTCAGACTGTTCTAAACACGGGAAACATGCGCCCCTTTACAGGCATACTATAGACACCCCCCAGGTACGAAATTTAAAGGGATATTACACTTTTATTGTTTGACTTTAAGCATTATTAAAATCACTGCTCCTGAAAAAACGTCCGTTTTTAAAACTTTTTTTTGCATTGATCCATGTCCCCTGGGGCAGGACCCGGGTCCCCAAACACTTTTTATGACAATAACTTGCATATAAGCCTTTAAAATTAGCACTTTTGATTTCTCCCATAGACTTTTAAAGGGTGTTCCGCGGCATTCGAATTTGCCGCGAACACCCCAAATTGTTCGGTGTTCGGCGAACTTGCGAACAGCTAATGTTCGAGTCGAACATGAGTTCGACTCGAACTCGAAGCTCATCCCTACTATACACTAAGTGGCAGCTTTAGTTTATTTAAGTTACACATTTCAGAAGTGCAGTGGAGTTATCACAAGGTGTAGGGTGTTTTTCTTGTGAACTATCAGGTGTGCAATCTATGGCATAGATTTATGGATTTTTTCTTTTTTTCTCTTTTTTTTACTAGCAATGGCGGCGATCAGCAATGGGAATGCAATATTTTAGCAGACATATCTGACACTAGGTGACACTTTTTGGGGACCAGTGACACCACACAGTGATCAGTGATAAAAAAAAAAAGCACTGTCACTGTACTAATGACACTGGCAGGGAAGGGGTTAACATCATGGGGCATTAAAAGGGTTACCTGTGTTCCCTGGGAGTGGTTTCTAACTGTGTGGGGGATGCATTTACTGTGGGAAGACAGAGATCTGTGTTCCTGCTTAGCAGAAACACAGGATCTCTGTCTTATCCTTCTCAAAGAATGGCTATCTGCCTTGTTTACATAGGCAGACTGTCGTTCTGCTGATCTCCGTAACGATTGGCGGGTCTCGTCAGACATGGGGTCCACTGGGCCCGCTGACTGGCTCCCACTGTGTCCAATCACAGTGAGACCAGGTCGCGGGCGGGGCGCGCACATGCCCCAGACCCGGTCAGATCACATACTAGGTACGTTATCTGGCACAGAGCAGCTGCCCTGCCACAGTATATCTGCGTGGGGAGGCTGCTAATTGGTTAAACAAAACAGCCAGAATTAACCTCAACATTCATACACTTACTACAAGGGTCTGGTATGGGTCTGTTATGGATTTTGGGGGGAAATCCACATAGCTTTTTTCTTTTTTTTTTTTTTTTTGGCACAACATCATTTGTTGTTATGGTGCACCATTAAAGTGATTGTAAAGTCAGAAGGTTTTTTTATCTTAATGCATTCTTTGCATTAAAGTGTTTGTTAACCCCCCCAAAAAAATAGAGATCCTGGTCCCTTAAAGCAGATTAAACAGCACAGTGCTTGTGCTGTGTAATCTTCCCCAATCTAAACTGTAAAAAAAAACCTCCCTGAACCTGCCACTTCCTGTATCCCCCCTGTACTGACCATGATAACCAAGGCTACTCAGCCCTGACCACCGTGGTCAGAGTACGTCCCTGTGTCATCTGCAGCCTGCTCTCAGCACTCCTCTCTCCCCCTCTCCCCCTCCTCCCTACCTGTTAGCTACTTGTTGTGTGTCTCCATCTCCGCCCCTGCCCCCCGGCCGCTATTAGTGCAAATCTAAAACTTTTCAATGGTCACTGGCAGCCCCTCTATGATACCATCACTGTATATGTCTTTTCTAAAAATGAGTCTTACCTATTTAGAGCTATCTTCAGGCCGGTCACATGACTCACGGCCGCTTTACAGCTCCGAGACAAGGCTTCTGCAGGAGAGGCTGAGCGGCCACATGATCTCCCTGGTTGATGTCAGAGAGAGATCTCGGCCCCTCCTGCAGAAGCCACGTATCGGAGCTGAAAAGCGTCCGTGAGTCACGTGACTGTCCTGAAGATCGTTCTAAATAGGTATTTACAAGCCTCGTTTTTAGAAAAGACATATACAGTGTGCTATGCCTGAGTATCATAGAGGGGCTGCCAGTGACTTATACTTGTGCTTCAATAAACACTTTAAGATAAGATTTCGGGCAACCTATTAGTACCCATCCTGTCAGTCGGGAACTGACATGAATTTAGTTAGTTGTTCGAACAAGCAAAAATTTGCTCCATTATATGTTATAGATTAGCTGTACATAGCTCTCCTGCACTGACTCTGCATTTGTTTTCTGCCTTGATGAATATACAGTATGTAAAAATATTACTTTGGATTGGTTGACTGTCTACATTTACCTAACTCATTATGTGGAAAAGTAGAAGTTCAGCATTACCATTTTTTTCTCATTTTATTACATATTTTTGTTTTATTTTAGTATTTACAAAATGACATACATCCCTTTTTCAGACTGTACCTGGGAACACATATTAATCTCCCACCTGGATACAGACTTGATTTATTTTTCAGTGTAGCATGTTGGATTATTAATAAAATTGTCCTTTGAGAGGTTTTTCTTTCTATTCTGTTCTTGAGTTATATAACAAGCAGAACTTCTCAGTATTGTATAGGTAGTGATGATCTGATCTGGCCACATCTGTAATTGAATTAGCATGTGTATGGATGTAAATATCCTGACCATTTCTTAGTGACCCAGTGCCTCTAAATAATGTATAGAGCTCAGATTTATTGTGCAACTATTTCTAGGTAAAAAAAAATAAAATAAAAAAAAATAGAATTGTTCTTGGCAGACTTTGTTATGCCTAAAAAGGTTTCAGAAAATATGATTTGACTTGCAATAGCAAAGCACTTAGCATGTAAGAGCTACTTCAATCCTAGGGGAGATACTGTATCCTTCTAATACTAGGTCTAATACTAGGTCAGACACCCTGTGACAAGACAATTTTATTAAATTCCCAATGCATCTTTTGTGTCAACCACAAAAAAATGAAGCTTATGTCAATGGTGCATTTTTAGGGTTCTCTTTTTAGCTTCTTTTTTTATGATTTAATTTTGTCTCATGTTTTGTGCATTTATTTATGATGGTTTTTTTTGCAGCTCCTGTTTCTTTTACTCTCAATTTCACGCTGTTAAGCCCACTGAAACAAACACAATTCTTATGGCAGTGAGCCCGGGATTAGAGAAGACAGAAGAGACGTCAGCGAAAAGACTGGCAGGCACAACAACAACACTAAGCCTTTATTTTCAAGAGCCACATCTGGATCCGAAGAATCCAGCACAGTCTATGACACAACAACAAAACATGCCCGTAGACTGAAAACCGCACAACAGGAATAAATAAAATAAACCCCATGCATATGCGACAGGATGAATGAAATGACAAGTTCTGCCTGCAATAAGATTCATTTTAGAAATGGAAACAATGGACTATGCTGGAGATTCCCACAAGGACGGTCTATGACAGAAAAAAACATGTGCAGTTTAGAAGCCACACACAGAGAATCTACAAAGTAAACTAGCTTGTGCACCAGAATTACAAAATACAATCTCCTGCATGGAAATTATTTTATTTTTGCAAATCAATGGACTGCAGTGCAGGCAGGCAGGCCAGACAGTATACTTTGATATATTGCAGAATTTGTAGGTAATGAAGATGCTAGGTGACACAAACATTAGGGGAAACCTATATTGAGAAAAAAATATATATTCTTATACAAATGCTAGTTGATTGGTTGTTATATTGACCTAAAGGTTTTAATATTTAGAGAGTCACTGATCTGGAACAAGCATAAAGATATGGAGTTCTGGCATTTCTTTGACTTTACTACCTGTATTTGAAATTTGGGTTTCCTACACTATATTACCAAAAGTATTGGGACACCTGCATTTACACGCACATGAACTTTAATGGCATCCCAGTCTTAGTCCGTAGGGTTCAATATAGAGTTGGCCCACCCTTTGCAGCTATAACAGCTTCAACTCTTCTGGGAAGGCTGTCCAGTTTAGGAGTGTGTCTATGGGAGTGTTTGACCATTCTTTCAAAAGCACATTTGTGAGGTCAGGCACTGATGTGGATGAGAATGCCTGGCTTGCAGTCTCTGCTCTAATTCATCCCAAAGGTGTTCTGTCAGGTTGAGGTCAGGACTCTGTGCAGGCCAGTCAAGTTCCTCCACCCCAAACTCGCTCATCCATGTTTTTATGGACCTTGCTTTGTTGCACTGAATGAATGAATGAATTAATGAAGGATTTGTAGAGCGTTGCAAATGCGAACTGAATCGCCTCAAGGCGCTAGAATGCGTTCTCTGTTGCCAGCTTCTTAGAAAAGGAAGGTCTTTAGTTTTTTCCTGAAGGCCTGATGGTTTTCTTCCATGCGGATGTGGGTCGGAAGAGCGTTCCATAGTCGAGGTCCTTGGACTGCGAATCTTCGTTCTCCCTTTGCTTTGTAGTGATATTTGGGAATGATGAGGAGGTTTTGGTTAGCTGATCGAAGGCTGCGATTGGGTGTGTAGTGTTTTATTTTCTCCTGAAGATATAGCGGAGCGTTTCCTTGTATGCATTTGTGGGTGAGGCAGAGGGTCTTGAATTTGATCCGATTCTTTACGGTTAGCCAGTGTAGGCACTTTAGGGATGGTGAAATAGATTCCCAGGGTTTTTTTCCTGTTAACAGTCTTGCCGCCGTGTTTTGAATGAGTTGTAAGCGCGCAAGCTTTTTATTGGGGTAGTCCTATGTAGAGCGAATTTGCGTAGTCGAGTCGGGAATTGATGATTGTTCCCAAAACTGCCGCTTTGTCTTCTTCTGGGATGAAGGGGATGAGTCTGCGTAGGAGGCGGAGGTGATGGTGGGATCCGCTCACCACTGATCCTATTTGTGCATCCATTGTCATTTCTGAGTCAAAGATGACTCCGAGACTCTTGGCTTTGATGCTTGGAGCGATGGTCTGTCCGAGGATGGTGGGAGGTGTCCACGGGGTCTTAATTTTCGAATTTTTGTTGGCATGTAGGAGAAGAAGTTCTGTTTTTGAACCGTTAAGTGTGAGGGAGCTGATGGTCATCCAGTCATCAATTGAACTGAGGCATTCTTCTAATTGTTGATGATGGTTTTTTTGTCCGGTGATGCGAAAGTAGAGTTGGGTGTCATCGGCGTATGAGTGGGAACAGAGGTCCGTTTTCCTGATGATATTGAGAAGTGGGCGGATGTAGATGTTGAATAGCACTGGTGACAGGGGTGAGCCCTGAGGAACTCCGCAGGAGACTGCCCGGGTTTCCGAGGTGAATGTTCCTAGTTTCACTATCTGAGAGCGATTCTCTAGGAAGGATGCAAGCCATTTTAGAGCCGGACCTGTGGCTCCTGCTACTTCTGAGAGGCGGACAAGTAAAGTATTGTGGTTCACTGTATCAAATGCTGCGCTGAGGTCCAACAGTACAAGGAGACTAGATTCTCCGTCATCTGCTGCTTCAAGGGCGTCGTCCCATATTTTGAGGAGTGCTGTTTCCGTGCCATGGCCCGGGCGGAAGCCTGATTGCAGCGGGTCGAGGAGTTGGTGTGTGTCCAGGTGGCGTGGTAGCTGCAGTACTACTGCTTTCTCCATAATCTTGGAGATGGTGTTGAGACTTGTTATCGGTCTGCGGCAGTTAGGGTCCTTAGGGTCAAGATTGGGTTTTGTCAGCAGCGGTTTGACGATGCCTTGCTTGAGGGAGGTTGGTACAGTCCCTTCTTTGAATGATTGATTTATGAGTTCCAAATCATTTGATGGAGGGAGGACTATGGTGTGGGGTTGGGCTTGGCCCCTTAGTTCCAGTGAATGGACCTCTTAAGGTGCCAGCATACCAAAACATTTTGGACAATTGTATGCTCCCAACTTTGTGGGAACAGTTTAGGGATGGCCCCTTCCTGTTCCAACACGACTGCGCACCAGTGCACAAACAAGGTCCATAAGGACATGGATGAGTGAGTTTGGGGGTGGAGGAACTTGACTTGCCTGCACAAAGTCCTGACCTAAACCCGATAAAACACCTTTGGGATGAATTAGAGCGGAGACTGCGAGCCAGACCTTCTCATCCAACATCAGTGCCTGACCTCACAAATGTGCTTCTGGAAGAATGATCAACCTTCCCCATAGACACACTCCTAAAGCTTGTGGACAGTCTTCCTGGAAGGGTTTAAGCTGTTATAGATGCAAAGGGTGGGCCAATTCAACATTGAACCCTATGGATTAAGACTGGGATACCATTAAAGTCCATGTGCGTGTGAAGGCAGGCGTCCCAGTACTTTTAGTAATATAGTATATATTTCAAGTAAGACATACTTAGTAGTTTATTATTAAAGCAACTCTGTCTCCCAAAAAATGTAAAAAAAATTACCCTGGTTAAATTACCCTGGTTAATGCGTATCTGTCTTTACAAGGATGCATCTAATTTGCATAGCTGTGCTGGCTAAAGAATTTCCCATATCTACCACTTTTGACAATGTTAGATGTTTGATTCCATGCTGTACTTTGGAACAGAACAGGGTACAGTAGGGTCAAAAAGTGGGGCCAAGAATTTGATCCACCATAAATTGTGCCAGGTGATGAAGATTTTTGATCAGCATAGTTCTGTAAGAGGGAGAACATTGCAGGCATGGACAGCAAGATAGGTAATTATTTGTTAAAAATGAATATATGTGGAATTTAAGTCTTCCATTCACAAATACATGTGCATGGATCTGTGAATGGATAATGCAGCTGTGCAGACGGAGCCATACAAAATGAAAAAAATCAACAGACTTGTGAGGAAAATAACCTCGCAATTCAGTGGGGGGAGTGGTTTGAGGAGGAGGGACTGTGGAATGGCACCATGTTTCATGTTACACCCTAAATATGGATGTAACATGAAATAATGTCAGAAAGGTGGAATTAGCCCTTAACTTTCTTATTTTACTGAGTGATTTTTTTTTTAGACAGTTGCTTAGTAGATTTGAACTGTCTTCCCATGCTGTTGCCTTGCCAAAATTTCTGAAAGGTTAATTTTAATACAATTACCCCCCCCCCCCCCCCATTATTTTACAGTATCTTGCAACTTCCTAGCCAAAGCTGCAATGTGTTCTAGCAGCTCAGGAACACCTGCTATTTATTAACATAAGAGGGCTGGCAACCTGCTAAGTTCTGCTCACATACAAAAAGCTGAGATTCTGTTATTTTTTTTTATGTATTTCTCCACAATGCCCATAGTTACAGATGTATACAGGTTGTTTAATAAACTAGTATGTATAGTCTGGGCACAGCTTCATTTTAAGGCAGGAACAGCCAATCAGTGTATATATTTCACATGGATACTATCTAGAATCAGCAGGCTATCCATAACCAGAGACAGCCTCAGACAATAAAAGAAAAGTATTGAGCATGTGTTAGTATGGCTAGGATAGCAGGTAGTAAAAAGGAGCTGTAGCTCAATAGATGGTAAGGTCTTCCTTAACTAGTTCATGACATTGGATGTACTACAAAAGCCTAGAAAACATAATCATAGTACACAGGACATGTAGCACATCCAGTCCCACTGCCAGGATGCCCCCCCCCCCCCCCCAGCAATTCTCAGCACTCATTAATCAAACCTAGCGTTGCTATGTACACAGAGCAGCTCTGGAAGGGACGTCCCAAAGCAGTGCCCAAATGATAGGTGGGAAAGGAAAAGAAAGGAAAACAGGCAAACCAGTTTTTGGGAACCTCAAACTTTGCATCCAAAACAAGCATCGGAGGATGCAAACACATCAACCTTTTAAAACTTGGTAACGGCATGAGCAGACGAAAAGGTAGCCACCTTGCAATCTTGAGGCACAGATGTCTTGAACGCCCAGGAGGCACTACATCTTCTGGTAGAGTGTGCTGTAACAGGGATGGGAGGAGGCCGACCCTTGATGGGTAGAGGGTGCAGAGTTATCTTTCTGCCTAGTTATCTTTCTGCCTAGTGTCCTACTCCTGTAACTGGCACTATAAACCCTATGGTCAAGATTAGGAAGAGTCATGTCCATCAATTAACCCAATAGATAACCAAGTCATCAAAAGGTCCTCCGCTGTCCTGGCTTACATAATGACTTTGTGGATATCATGTACGGAAAACATAGTGAGGTAGAGAACAGTACATAAATCTTTTTTTTTTTCTTTAAATCAAATATTTTTTGTGTTATAGTAAAACAGGCACAAGTTATAAATTCTTCATTACACACAATCATTTTTTTTTACAACTCCAAGATTCCCAACCCAGAGATCTGAGCACATCATAAACATTTACAACATTTCCAACATGAAGGTAAAATGATGCATATACTCTCAAAGAAAACAAACAATATCATGCTCTGTGTATCACTGCATGAAACTGTGCTCTGTCAGGAGAGTGCTTTTCTGCAGTCAAATTGGCTGAAAATTAAACAAAACTTTTTCATGCACTGTGACTCTGCTTTGAAGCTTACTTTCACTTTTCGGCAAATTTAAAAAATAATAACTTTTATAAACAACACTGTTTCACGATCCCTCTGTGACTAATGAACCCTTCAAGCAATAAGCATTTGTCACTTCCGATTTCAGAGCTGTCAGTCACTGACTACTGTAGCCAGGGAAGCAGCTAATCAAAATCAAGCATGATTTGTGCTTAATTAAGTACAGTGGAGGGCATGGGAGACATCAGGGATCTAGTAAACCCCTGGTGTCTCCATAAAGTGTACCCATCACCTGCCCATGTTATCACATAGAGGACTTGTTAGCCCACTTGTAATAGTAATAAAGTTAAGTGATAAAAAAGTAACGATAACATTTTAAAGCACCCCCTACACATACATGCAAATGCAAACGTAAGTGTAGGTCCCATACCTGTATGTAAACAGCAATGGTGTCACACATGTGAAGTATCAGTGTGAATGTCAGAGACAGAACAATATTTCTAGAGTCATAATTCATGGGTAACTCTAAACTGGCAACCTGTAAAAGATTTTAAAACATCACCTACAAAAAACTTTAGCTAGGGAAGCAACTAATCAACCATCATCTGTGCTTAACTAGCTGCAGTGGAGGACAGGGGAGATATTGGGGGTTGAATAGACCCCTGATGTCTCCAAAAAAAGTACTCATTACCTGCCCATGCTTTCACATAAAGGGCTTGTTAGCCCCCTTGTGATAGTGATAAAGTTAAATGTAAAAAAAAAAGAAAAATTTAAATTTTAAAGCACCTCCACGCATACATGCAAATGCAAACATAAGTGTTGATCCCACACCTGTATGTAAAAACGATTGTGCCACACATGTGAAGCACCGTTGAACATCAGAGAGAGAACAATATTACTAGAGTCTTAATTCAAGGTAAACTAAACTAATAACCTATAAAGGATTTTAAAGCATCACCTATAAAAAAAAATGTAGGTCCCATCGTTTTTTTGCATTTCACGAGCACGCAAAACTGAGTCTTGACATGTTTGGTATTTGTTCCCTCTACGCAACACAATC
Organism: Aquarana catesbeiana; assembly: GCF_042186555.1. Lineage (NCBI taxonomy): Eukaryota > Metazoa > Chordata > Amphibia > Anura > Ranidae > Aquarana > Aquarana catesbeiana. Next base: position 296,943,542 of record NC_133326.1, read on the forward strand.
TTTTATATTTTTAAAAAAATGTGGATTACATTGTCTTTTTGTGCACTCATAGGTGTGTGCAGCCTATTGCATTAGGGTGTGCACCCTTAAAGCCGCAGCCACAAAAATGTGCACTAATGGCTTGCTTACACATAAGGTCGGAGGAAGTAAAGCCATGCGGTTATGCCACATTTTTACAACCCCCATCTGCTCCCCCTTTAGCTGCAAAGGCAGCAGGCAGGGGCATATAAATGCTGTGGCTGTGACTGGAAGTATACTCCCAGCTGAATGGGGCCACACTGCAACTGTGTGCACGCCTATGTGTTGCTGCATAATGATGCTGCATTTAGGGGTTAAAACGAGCATTGAGGAGGTGACATCACTTTTTCATGGCCTGTAAAATTCCTCTGAAAAGTGATCCTTGCCGCCATTGTGACCGAGCCCTAAAAAGTAGTTAAGAGCGTACAGGATAAGGGGTCAGGAATAAAGGTAATGTACATACATACATACACATATGCATGTAAACATATAAACACACACCGGGATACTGCCATGTCCCTGACAACACTTGTGTACCGCCATGTTACTGGCAAAACCTGGGTACTGCCATGTCACTGGCAACACCTGGGTACCGCCATGTTACTGGCAACACCTGGGTACTGCCATGTCACTGGCAACAACTGGGTACCGGCATGTCCCTGGCAACACCTGGCACCACCATGTCGTTGGCAACACCTAGTACTGCCATGTTGCTGGCAACACCTGGGTACCACAATGTTGCTGGAATGACCTGGGTACCTCCATGATGCTGAAAACACTTGGGTACTGCCATGTCTCTGGCACACTTGGGTACTGCCATGATGCAAGCAACACCTGAGTGCCAGTACTTCACTTGTCAGACCTGGAGACACCTATACTTATCAGAGCAATAGCAGCCTGCATGTAACGCATGTAACAAAGTACAAAGCAGGCTGTCCTGGGCACTATCCCTTCCTGTCACATCTGGGCTGTGCAGTCTTGTTAGCCTCATCTGATCTCCTATCTTTCCCCGAATCATCTCCTCTGCCTTTAGCAGATCTCCCCCTGCACAGGCAGCTAGGAACTCTGCCCACCCCTGCTCGAATTGTACAGCGTTCAGCATCCTTATCTGCCCTAACTCCCCCATTTATCCAGAGATTCCAGATGCCTCCCATGCCACTGCTAGCAGGGTGCAGCTGCCTCTTGATTGGTGCTTGACCCAGCCTAATGTCGGGACTGCTCCTTCTGCCTGCCTGATAAGCTCCTTCTGTTCTGATCTACTGTTAGACAAAGCAGTAGAAGCTTGGTGTGATCTGCAGAGTGTGCACCACCAGGAGAATAGCCTGTCACTTGCACACACAGAAGAAGGGCTTCTAAGTGTGCAAGTGACAGTAGCGACTGGCGGGCAAGGATCTAGCACCAGAGGTAGCAGTAATCTGCTCCAGCATGCTCCGACTGAAAAAATGTCCTGTGTGCACGGGGTGATTAGGATATACTCAGGCACATCCGACACACCCCATGGGCACACCTATGTGTGCACTAAAATTAATTTTAATTTATTGACCTGAAAATATACATTTGATAAACAGATGCAAAAATATTGTGCAACATGTAAAATAGCAACTTCCACCATTTTATGCTGCAAGGCCTTTGCTTTCAGAAAATATATAATATTTGAGAGGATCTAAGTATATTTCTATCAAAAAAATGGTGATTTTAACATATGTATGAAAAATTCAAAAATTCCCCTGGACACAAAGTGGTTAAAGAGGACATTTCAGTAGTTTTACATATCTATAGAAGTTCAGATATTGTATATTCCTGATTTTTCACACAAAATATAGCAAGTATTTTTTAGTGCCCATGTAAATGCTGGAGGCAAGAAGGTGACCAAGATGTACAGCTTAACTGCATTAAAAATTCACCAGCTGTGACTATGTATTTGTGTGAGCTGTGTGATTTTCAGGAATTATTGGACAGAAATATAAATTCTTTAGTAGAAAAATAACTTTGTAATATGTATTTCAACTGTGTATTTAGCTGTTTGACTGGAGTTAAACTATAACAGAAAGCCAACATGAAATGACAGTATATTCGTAGGAGCATAGCAGGATCCTATTTAATTGTGAGACATGATAACCAATGTGCCTCCACTGACAGCTAAAGGGAAATATGTGATTTTTAAAATATATTTCTTTATTTTTTATGTTCTTGACAAAAAAAATCTTTTTACTCAAGTAAATATTTTATGTTTAGCACTTGCGACATACTTTTAAGGTTCACCTGTTCTCCAAATGTATTTTTTTCATCCTTTGAATTGCTTGAATAACCTATGTTATGAGTAGAATAACAGCAGAGAAAAATGACACACACAGCTGAATGAGTCAGAGGACAGAAAATCCTACTCCTTAGGCCGCGTACACACAAGCTGACTTTTCGGCAACAAAAGTTCGACGGCCATTCCGGCGGACTTTCGGCGGACTTTTGACGGACTTTTGAACAGACGGACTTGCCTACACACGATCACACCAAAGTCCGACGGATTCGTACGTGATGACGTACGACCGGACTAAAATAAGGAAGTTGATAGCCAGTAGCCAATAGCTGCCCTAGCGTGGGTTTTTGTCCGTCGGACTAGCATACAGACGAGAGGATTTTTCGACCAGACTTGAATCTAAAGTCCTTCAGATTTTCGACTGGAAAAGTCGGCTGAAGGTCCGATGAAGCCCACACATGATTGGATTGTCCGCCGGACTCGGTCCGTCGGACCAGTCCGGTTGAAAAGTCCGCTCGTGTGTACGCTGCATAACAAATACATATATCGCACCTGTATAGATTTGAAATCAGAGATATTCAAGCTATAGCCTTGTTCACATGGGCGTATTACAATGAGCACTCATGTGAGGTCCATGTTTACCCACATGGGGACGCATAGGGGTTCTGTTCATCCCCGTGCTGGCGGTCCCATTCATGTTAATTGGAACATAACCGCTGTACAGGCACAGCTACTGGTCCCAAACACGGCTCACTCATGGACATAGCCTGTAGTATGCCTGCGTGAACGAGACCTATAAGTGAGCAGGCAAGGCTGAGCAACCCTATTAGTAAGCCTAGAATGCTTGGCTAAGAAATTCATAGTAGCACCCTGTGTCACAGTCTGGATGTGTTAAAGCATGCCCCATTTAATCCCTTGCTGTATAACACCTGCAGATGGAAATAAACACTGTTAAAAAAAAAAGAAAAGAAAAAACTATTATAGCTTCAGTCTAACCCAGCCATTCTCAACTGATTGACCTCCCATTTGATGGTGCTTGTATAGTTTCAGGGATAATGCCACTTGACAGAGCCAGTTGCATGACACCAATTATGTTTTTAGCTGTCTGATCACCACTTCCTACTGGCCATCAATGTCATGCCGCGTACACGCGACCGTTTTTTTCTGTCAGAATGAACTCTGATGTTTTTTCAACGGAGTTCCGATGGAGTATTAAACGGAGTTGCTTACACACGATCACACCAAAGTCCGATCGTTTAGAACGTGATGACGTACGAGAGGACTAGAAAAAGGAGGTTCAATAGCCAGTAGCCAATAGCTGCCCTTGTGTCGTTTTTGGTCCGTCGGAATAGCATACAGACGAGCGGTTTTCCCGTTAGGAATTGATTTGGTCGGAAAGATTTAAAACATGTTCTATTTCTAGGTCCTTCAGAATTTTCGAAAGATAAAGTCCGATGAAGCCCACACATGATCGGAATGTCCGATGGAATGATTCTGTCGGACCTTTTCTGCTGGAAAGTCCGGTCGTGTGTACGCGGCATCAGAGATGTTTTTTTTCCACTGACCACAATGAATTGATTTTATCAGTGATTCCCTGATGCTTAAATGGGTAATTTAGGGTAGAAAGGCTGATCTAGCAGGTTTCTCGGCATGGCAAACATGCCTCTTCCCAAGCAGTGTGCTCATTGAGTTGGGATTTAAAAAACAAAACAGTCATCTGCATCTCTTTATCTTTTTTTCCCAATACACTGTGGCTGGAGTATCTGACTTTATTTAAAGCTGAAGTGTAATGTATGCTTATATTACCTTCATTTGCTGACTCCCCCCAAACAATATGCAATTAAATATTTTTTAAATTTCCATCAAATCATCAAAATCATTTACATTTTCATTATCATCAAGTCATTTTGTTTTCAGCAAAAAAAAAAAAAAGAAAAAAAGAAGCTCTTTTGAGATCCAGTGACAACATTACTGGGCCTTTATGTTGGTCTTTTCTATATAGTAAGATTGGTTTGGTAGGGGCTGCCAGGCTCCTGTAAAAAAAAGAACACAACCCCAGCATCCCTTTATGTATGCATGTTCCTCCTTACTGGCCACTGGGTGCTACAGACTTTAGCTGTGCAATCTGCAGATCAGTTGCTTGATTACACTACAGTATAATAGAGAGTACAAAGATGACTAAATGCAGAAAAAGTGAAAAGCTGTGACGGGCGATCCAACAGCAGAGATCAGGAGGAGATGGGATTGATGATGACTGAAGTTGTTCGAAGAAGAGGAAGACTGCTGAAGCTTTGAAGGGTTATATTGTGCAGATCTGAAATTTCAGAGAATTGAGAGTAATTCGTTTCAGCACAGGAGAGGATTTGCTACAAGTGTGGGAAAAACGATAGGGCAGAGTTCAGCTTTAATTAGGCTATAGGTTTCTTAAAGTGGTTGTAAACCCTTACAACACACTTTTTGCTACAGGTAAGCCCATAATAAGGCTTACCTGTAACTAATTAGGATATCCCCTAAACCTGAACGGTTTAGGAGATATCCCTGTATTAGCATGTGCCGACGTCATGGGCACGTGAGCACTGAAGCAAACTGAAGCAATGGCACTTATGTGCCGTTGCTTCAGTTAGACTGTGCCGTTACCGGCGGCTCCCGTGTGCGGGAGTGATGTCATCGTGGCTCTGGCCAATCACAGTGCCGGAGCCCGCGATACCCAGATGTAACTCCGGAAGCGCTGTCGCCGTCCGGAGCGGTGAATGAGGACCGCTGCGGGAGCTTCGATCTAAGGTAAGTAATACATAATGAGCTAGTATGCTATGCATACTAACTTATTATGCCTTTGTCTTGCAGGTTTTTTTTTTATCTTGGGTTTACAACCACTTTAATATGAATATAATTATCATTTTATGAGCTAAATTTAACTTACAATATATGTTGCAGTGTATTTTCAAACTGTGATGCCTTGTCTCTGGGGGATTCTATTTAAACCAGAATGGTCTAAGGGCCTCTTTACGCCAAGAATATTCTATGTAATTTTTTCTGTAATTCAGATGATTGTTTTCTTGCTGATGTTTAACCTGCAGAAATTCCTGTGTGTACTTCTAGCACTGTAAGCTAACCTGTACTTTTTTCTGTAAAGGGCAAAATAACACCTTCACTTAAAGAGACCCTGTAATGAGTTCTGACTTTTTTAAATTTAAAATACTTCTTTCTTTGAGCAAAAAATAGTACATGGTGAGGTAATGGCTGCAACTCCCTACAAAGCTTCCTGCTGACATTAATGACACTGAGGCTGACAGTGGGAGCCACTTGTATTGCTAAGAGCTCTAAAAAGATGACAGGTCAGCAGGAAGAATTTTTTTTATTACAGCTAACTACTAGCAATTGGCTCCTGCTATCAGTATCAGTGGGTGGCCTTGCAAAGAGCGTAACATAGCAGAGGGGGGAGGCAGTGGTGAGTTGGATCTTACACTCCACAAAATGTCTGATTCCTTAATACTTTGCAAGGCTTGCAATTAAACAAGAAAGTTAATTAGTATGCTACCCCAATGGCCTTTTTTGCCTGCTGTAACCCTGAGAAAAAGTCCTTAGAGTATTAGGTTAGTCTGGTTCAGAGTTTACATGGGACCCACATCCACGTGACAACAATAACCACTTCAGCCCCTGGAAGATTTTACCCCCTTCCTGACGAGAGCACGTTTTACAATTTGGCACTGCGTCATATTAACTGACAATTGCGCGGTCGTGCAACGCTGTACCAAATCAAAATTTGTGTTCTTTTTTTCCCACCAATAGAGCTTTCTTTTGGTGGTATTTGATCACCTCTGCGTTTTTTATTGTTTGCACTATAAACAAAAAAAGACCGACAATTTTGAAAAAAAAAAAAAACAATTTTATTTACTTTCTGCTATAATAAATATCCCCCCAAAATATATAAAGAAACACATTTTTTCCTCAGTTTAGGCTGATATGTATTCTTCTACATATTTTTGGTAAAAAAAAAATTGCAATAAGTGTATATTGATTGGTTTGCGCAAAAGTTATAGCGTCTACAAAATAGGGGATAGATTTATGGCATTTTTATTATTATTTTTTTTATTAGTAATGGCGGGGAGCTGCGATTTTTTATTGGGACTGCGACATTATGGCTGACAGATTGGGCACTTTTGACACTATTTTGGGACCATTGACATTTATACAGCGATCAGAGCTAAAAATAGCCACTGATTATTGTAAAAATGTCACTGGCAGGGAAAGGGTTAAATACTAGGAGAAAATCAAGGGGTTAAATGTGTTCCCTCAGCGTGTTCTAACTGTAGGGGGGATGGGCTACCACTGACATGACAGAGATCGATGTTCCCGATGACAGGGAACAGAAGATCTCTGTCATGTTACTAGGCAGAACAGGGAAATGCCTTGTTTACATAGACAGTTCCCTGTTCTGCCTCTCCTAGCCGTGATCGCGGGCCACCAGCGGACATTGAGTCCATGGGACCCGCGGGCACACTCCAGCGACACACGGCGGGCACACGTTCCCACTATCCTGCTTTTTTCGGACTGATGTACAGGTATGTCAGTTTGCGCAGGAGTGCCATTCTGCCAACGTATATCGTGAGCCAATCGGCAACCAGTTAATGTTAGAAAATGGCCACTTGGGCATCCAGCTCTGCATTGTAGGAGGTAAAAGTGAGTTACATGCTTGGGAGCTGGAAGTACTAGATATTTTAAGCAGAACTACACTGCATCTGAGCACCAGAAACCAAAAGCTTTATTTAATAATTTTAATATTCAAAGTAAATTCCCCCATCAATCTATGTTCCAATGCTTTATTTATATAGAATATAGAATTATACAGAATACAGAATAGAATACTTTATTAATCCCAAAGGGAAATTGGGAGAAAACACCCTCTATCATTTCTGACTGTAGCCATCTTGACTAAGGGCAGATGATTCATGTAGCATTTACTTCCTAGAATCCATCTGCCCTTAGCTCAGGCATGCAGGCAGGAGGGTGTGCTTAGCTGAGAAACCCCCTCTACACTTCCCTCCTCCTTTCCTGAAGACTCCTGGGATGTATGACATAATTTGCCTAATCCTGGAATGCAGGAAGTGACTGAAGAAATGTAAAAAAAAAAGTTCAAAACGAGTAAATATGATAGACTTTCCTATTTATTTACTAATGCTAGCAGCATAAGGCTTAAAAATAATCAATGTAGATTGAGAGAGTGAAATTCTGCTTTAAGGAGCTATGGCAAGGAAGGTAAGTATTAGCAGTGAAGGGGGCTGGCTATTAACACATTTGTTAGTTTGCACTGTATGAAAGTTGCACAAGTTTTTATTAAAGTGGAACTTAACTGTATCTGAGCACCACAAACTGAAAACACTATTTATACCCTATTCGCGCTTGTGCGAATAGGGTATTCGCACAAGCGGACATCAAAGTCGCATGACAAGTCGTACCCCATGTTTTCCAATGATAACCATTTCTATGTGTGCGACTTAAAGTCACAGCAACTTTAAAGTAGTTCATGCACTACTTTGGTCCATGAAGACTCATGGGATGTAAGACATCATTTTGGCCTATGCCAGAAACAAGGAAGCCATTGAAGAAATGTTAAAAAAGGGGCACTACTATTATACCACCAATTGTAAATCGAGCAATGTTAAACTGTCAATTGACATTTTTTTTTTCTATATGCACTACTTGACAAATGTTATATGTCAACTGTATGCTATGTAAACTTTCAATAAACTTTGATTGTGAAAAAAAAAGGGTTAAAACAAGTAAATATATTATACTTTCCTATCCATTTATTAATGCTAGTAGCATAAGGATGAAAAATAGATATTGCTGATTAATTTTGCTTTAGGGGACCTCTGGATTTAATGTTAATTTTTGCTTATAATGTACAAAGTGGGTGAGGCTTGGTTGTTATCTGTGACAAGCATATGAAACCTTGGTTTAGGAAAAAATGAGAACCTCTGATGTATTGTTGATTGTCCGCTCTGTCTTTCTGGTATATTTATGCGCTTTATTATGCTTGGCTTGTTTCCTTGTTTAGAGATTATCCTGTCCTTTTCCATCACAAATTCTAGCTCTTTCTGATTTCATTACTTGCTTTCCTTCCTGTGAGTGCTCTTTGAACAACTTACATTCTCCCTTCAATGCCAGAGTCAATGAGAGTTTATGTTGGCATTACCATTTTGCTTTCCTGTAAACATATTGTTGTACCATTCACCTAATGTGGCATTCAAGTTTTTTGCTTGCCTGAGTTTTGCCTGAGTTTTATCTACGGTAATTCCCATTATTGCATTATACATACATGTATTGTTTGTGTGATTATCTGCACGTCAGCTAAACACCTGCTGGGATAAAATCTAAGTGCCAGGAAGATCAAGCCAGCCTACATGCAACTGTGTCAGGGCATGCACTTACTCTAATGTATAGCTCCGTAGAGGCACTAAAAAGCTATTTGCAGCCCGATTGATCCCTCGCTATTTATTAGTGTAATGCAGCCAGACTGCATATACAATAATAAATATAGGTTTCTTTTACACTTTGGTTTGTATTGCTAAGGTAAATTACCCTGGACTGGCATCATCTGGGAGAATTGGTCAGTGGCTCCCTCATACAAGCAATTAATATATATTCTGAAAAAAACAACACTCTGTAAAATAAGACTGTAAATACCTACATTTACTACTGCCCCATCACCCAAAATAGCCCTGTTCCAGAGAAATGGCCCCACCGCAGTCTCTTGGAAAAACCGACACTTCCGGAAGTGTCATTCTCTTGGTTCCCCTGCAGCTCTCACTGATTATTTTTGCTGACCTCCATGTTACTACAGTCTCCTTTTTTACTGACCTAAATATAACTACAGGATGCAGCTAGCATTTTCAGAAGAGAGTTAGCAAGAGTAGCTTACATATTTCCTTTGAAGCAGATTTACGAAAATTAAAGTCCCCTTTTTTGGAGGGGAAGGGGGTGACCTTCCTGTAAAAAAAACATGGATGACTTTTTTTTTACTGAGCTAAATATCACTACAATAGTCCACCATGTTATTTTCTGTTCAATCTTTTTTTATTGTTGTAAAAAAGATCACAGAGCATACTCCAATATATAAATATACATACAAATATACATATACACATACATATACTCCAATATAAAAGTATACATACAAATGAAGAGCTCCAAAGGTTGTCAGTTCAGAGCCACAATGGGTATTAAGCATACATAATGTGGAAGGAGGCCTTCAAAACATACTGCGCCAGAACCAACATAAAAACAATTGCAAAAAATCCTACACTGGTGGACAAGAGGTATAGAGAAACAAGACCTCATAAAATCACATTCCAGTGGTTTAAGGTAAAGAGTTGTAAGGAAAAGTAGAAAAGAAGAAGTAGAAAAAAGAAAAGAGGGAGCGGTCGACCGTTCTGAGTGGGTCTGGGACTCAAACCATAATGGACATAAAAAATAAGGGCTCAGGGTTCCAGGAGTAACTCATCGAAAACCAGGTGGGAGAAAATGATCCACCCAAGGTTGCTAGATTTTAAGATATTTAGGAATTTTATCCTGAATAGTTGCTTTAATTTTACTATGAATCATAGCCTGGGTGACCCTATGCTTGGTTTCAATAGTACAAAGCGAAGGGGACTTCTAAGCACGCGCTATGGTTTGTTTGGCTGCTGTCATGACTTGTAGCATAAGGCAGAATTGGGCTCTAGTACAGTCTAGGGTATTATGGTTCAGCAACATGAGGGATGGGTCGGAATCCCTGACCAGGGTGGAGACCATTTGGAAAATCTCAAGTCCATGCATGTCCTCTTGACCACAGGCATGGAAACACACAGAGGGATAACCAGGGAAAAACTTTGAGACCAAATACCATCACATGAGGACTTTATAATTAGTTTTAAGCGCTAAAATGTTTTTAGAGGAAGATTTAGTGGTCGCCCAAATATCATCCCCCTCCATATTATTTTACAGGAAGGTTGCCCCCTTCCCCCCCCCAAAAACGGGACTCTTTGAAGGGGATTTTTGTAAACCCCCTTCAAAGGAAATATGTAAGCTACTCTTGTTAACCCTCTTCTGAGAGCTGCATGGCTGCCTTTGAGTTGGTGCTGTCTGAGTCACTGACCCAAATAAGCTACTCCAAGTGAAATCAGAGTAAAGTCTGAATAGCTTGGTCAATCAGTTTCTTAGGTAGGATTAGGGCAAATAAATCAGTATAAAAGTCAGAAACAAAGTCTTTTTCAGAAGAAGAGGTCAGAGGCTTACATAATTCTCTCAATACCGGTATCCTTTATTGCTGAAAGACAATGGCATTAGATGTCATTAACATCAATTAGTAAATAAAAATAATAATGATTTCCTGAATTGTATGCCCATACTTTATGTGAAAAATGGCTCAGTTATTTTTTTATTAGTGCTAATTTAATTTGTATGCAATTCCAAAACAGTCACAAATTGTAGATGAAACAACAATAAAGTAAACAATTCAGTGTAATAGTAACCCAAATAAAAGTTGAATTTAAAAAATTCATTTAGTGACTATTATATGTGTATGCTATTTAACTTCAAAGTAAGGCTACCAGATCCACACAGCAATGACAAAAGCTGCTGCTTTTGTCAGCAAAATGTATTTCTTGTATTATTAGGTATAACAGAGAAGAGAAAGTAGAATGCCAAGAAATGCATTGTTATTAAAATAAAGAATATATTCTATAACTCAGGAATTGAATAAGAAACCAGAAGTGTTCTGTGTAGGTGTGTATGTGCATCTTCCTAAATGAAATAAAAGTTTTTCTTACTGGTAAAAAGAGGCAGGAAAAAACCCTCAGAAAAAACAGATACATGCCTTCAACATCATGTCTGAGATCAATAAGAAAAATACAAATGTACTAGGAAATTGTTTTAAAAAGAAAAAATACAGCTGAATTACAAAACATGGAGCAAGCATAAGTGGCTGAGCTGTCTATTGGGACAAGACTATTGATTTTTTTTTACTTAGGGGGTTTTTCAACGTTGGGACATTCAAAGGAGAACAATTAGAAGGCGTGCAAATTTTTAGTTGTGGGCTTGACAAAAAATGCCATAGTAAAACAGTGGGAGTGGCTTAAAACTTGAGCCTACTCACTGTATAGATGATATTTTACGCCCCCTCCCCACACTTATGGACAATTTCTGTGTTAGTCAACCCCTTTCCTGCTGCAGAGACAATGTTATTTTTATTATTATTATTATTATTATTATTATTATTATTATTATAATACAGGATTTATATAGCGCCGACAGTTTATACAGCGCTTTACAACATGAGGGCAGACAGTACAGTTACAATACAATTCAATACAGTAGGAATCATAGAGCCCTACTCGTTAGAGCTTAAAATCTAGGAAGGAGGGTCAAAAGATACAAGGGGAGAAAATAAATGTGCAGTTGTTAGGTGGGGGCCAGATAGGCTTCTCTGAAGAGATGAGTTTTCGGGGATCGTCTGAAAGTGGACAGAGCAGGAGATAGTCAGACAGATTGGGATAGAGCATTCCAGAGGATGGGAGGGGCTCTGGAGAAGTCTTGGGGGGAAGTGTGGGATGAGGTAACAAGGGAACTAGAGAACAGGAGGCTAAAACTGGCCATACACCTATAGATTATCTGCAGATTTTCTATGGTTAGATAGAAAATGTGCAACAGATCTCTCCATGTTCGCTAAACTGTGTGGATGCAGGAATCTCCCACTTTTTCCATCTAACCATAGAAAATCTGCAGATAATCTATAGGTGTATGGCCAGCCTTAGAGAGAAATGAAGAGAACGATTTGGTTGGTATTTTGAGACTAGGTAAGTGATGTAGCTGGGGGCTGAGTTGAGGGTGGCTTTGTAAGTTATTGTTAGTATCTTGAATTTAATTAATTGGGTGAGCAGAAGACAGTAGAGGGATTGGCAGAGAGAGGTAGCAGACGTTAAGTAATTTGTAAGGTGATTATTTAAAACCCCCATTTGGTGGCCAGTGGCAGTAGTAATGAATGCCTTCCCCCCTGCATTGGTGATCAGTGTAAGTACTGTTGATCCCCAAGCACACAAAAACATTACTGGTCACTAAAGAATGTGAACAAAAGAGTTACTACCTTTCTCCCAGGCTGGCTTAGGTTAGGCAGTTGCAGTCTGAGTCTACAACTGTAACCCTCCCACCTGCATACATGTTCCACACACTGCTAGCTCAGCAGACATTATACATGAACATTGCAATCTGAAGCTGGGAACAGGGTTTGGAAGAAGGTGAAAAAAGTGGCACAGCTGGGAGGCCATGAGGAACTAATAGGCAAAGGTTCTACTGCTTCCTAAAGATCACAGATCTGAGATTTCTAGTGTGGACAGACACCTTGTGGGGGTTTGAACCCCCAAGCATTTGAACCATACTTCAGCTGTCTTTCAGGGAATGGTAGAGAGAGGCAAGTATAGCCTTTCATTCTACATCATTTAGACATGGAACAACTGTATCATGCACCTGCTAGAGGCCAAGTTGATGAGAGGGCCCTTAAACCTCTTGTCTAATACACCTGGAGTTGGTAATAGGGCGTAGCAGGACTAGGAGCGACAAAGGTGCCTGCAGTAGGTCCAGACACAGTAGATAATCTGGGGACAGTCTGGATACCTCTGGGATGCTGTAGATGCTATACATGATCATGTGCATTATGTTGACACACAGGAGGAGCACAGGAACCTGCAGGTGCAGGAAGCAAATTTGTAGTCAAGAAGAGCCAGAGTCAATAACAGCCGGGTAGAAGAGGTACCGAATTGGAAAACAGGAGATAAGTCAGAAGTCAGCCTGGAGTCCATATCAGACAGACAGCAAAGGTTCCAAAACAGCAGGTTCAAGACAAAGTCAGGACAAAAGCCAAAGTCAGCCACAGGAAATCTAGATACAGCAGAGTCAGGAAGTCATCTCAAACACAGACTAGTAGAACGTAGGTCAGGTCATGGCTCACAGGAGCTTGCTCATTCAAGCCAGTGCAAGTTAATGTGAGTACACACACAAATGCAAGCATTTTGCACATTACTCTAATGCCCTGTACACACGGTCGGATTTTCTGACGGAAAATGTGTGATAGGACCTTGTTGTCGGAAATTCCGGCCGTGTGTGGGCTCCATCACACATTTTCCATCGGAATTTCCGACACACAAGGTTTGAAAGCTTGCTATAAAATTTTCCGACAACAAAATCCTTTGTCAGAAATTCCGATCGTGTGTACACAAATCCGACGCACAAAGTGCCACGCATGCTCAGAATAAATGAAGAGACGAAAGCTATTGGCTACTGCCCCGTTTATAGTCCCGACGTACGTGTTTTAGGTCACCGCGTTTAGAACGATCAGATTTTCCGACAACTTTGTGTGACCACGTGTATGCAAGACAAGTTTGAGCCAACATCCGTCGGAAAAAATCCATGGATTTTGTTGTCGGAATGTCCGATCAATGTCAGACCGTGTGTACAGGGCATAAGTCTGCTTTCTGGGTCACTTTGTGTAATATGTGCGCTTGCAGATCTTCAGCCACAGCCATGAACTCAATCTTCCTGACACATGATCAGTTCTTTATCAGAATTTGTATAACATGGCATGTATACTGAACACAACTAATGTTCAACAGCATGTACATATTTCATATTTGTCATAAAATTATTGAAATGCTTATATAATTTTTAGGTTGCTCTGTGCATGTTAATAAGTCAGCTAAGCCAACAGCAAATCCATTACAGCCATTTTCATTCCATCAGAATTTTGCAAAGTGCACTGTCATTCTGGCATCTGAAAGCTGTTTACTCTTCTCCTTTGTCAGAATTGAAGTATAGAGATTAGCAGGTTAACAGAAAGGAGAAAAAGACCATGCTTACAGCTGACATAGGGTATGTGGCTGAAACTCATTGTTGAGTCTTTCCTTTTATAAATGTCCTCTTATATCGGCTACAGTTTTTAGACAAGACACAGCTCAGGGCAAAGTTCAAGAATGGGGCCTCCTACTGTATTTAGAAAGTACTGGTAATTAAAAAATAATTGTATCTGCGGTTTACAAAGACATGGCCTTTGGTTATTGAGTAACTATTATTTTTAATATACTGGAAAATGTATTCACTTATTGCTGGGAATAAAGAGACATGGGAGCCATTAAGATAAGAAAATAACATAATTTTTTTGTCAGTTTGTTCACAATTCAATCAAATAGTATGAATAGAGGTTTAAAGGAAACATTAAGATGGACAGAACTGGAACATGTTTGAAAATGCAAATGCATATATAATATCCTTAGAACACCCTACAACATAACCATGTCAAATAAAGAACTCATAACTGTATAACATTTGTGACCTGCAAAACCTAAATATATAAAAATTCTCCATGTCACACATGGGAGATAGACATCCACAACATGGTCATGCCACCATAGATATTATTAATATGCAAACAAAAAATACAGGCATCCATGTTCAGAAGTTGCTCTATATAATACACAAAGAATATGAATTGCTGTAAAAGTATTTATTTTCTATATTTTTTTTTTATTAGATACAATGTAAAAATGTAAAGGGTGCTCAGAGCTTCAAGATTAAACAGACAATCTCTAACAAAACAAGAGTCCAATGATGATGGCGATGACAATGATAATAATGATGTTTCTTCAACACTTAGGGCTGCAACTTACAGATAGAAGCAGTCTCTATAAAACACAAGCAAAAAGAAAAGGCGCCTCTAAGTGTAAAAGTTAAAACAGTTTAATATCCCCAGCGGGATTAAAAACACTTACAAAATCAGGAGATACAAAAGGCACATCATGGAAAATTGCAGGGTATTCAGCATCAGAAGGGTTTTTTCCACATTTTCCATGATGTGCCTTTTCTATCTCCTGATTTTGTAAGTGTTTTTAATCCCGCTGGGGATATTAAACTGTTTTAACTTCTACACTTAGAGGCGCGTTTTCTTTTTGCTTATATTTTTTTATTGAAGCTTAAAAGTGTTTTAGATTTGTGTGTGTGTGTGGGGGGGACTGTGGTAGCCTGAAATGTAAGAGTACGGGGATTACTGTGCCCATGTGGGGACCTGGAGAAAGCATTTGCTAGTGCCCCTAATTGCAGGCTGGTAGTTGCCGTACAACGCAGGGCTAGCATTTAAGGAAGAGCTCCAACTGAAAAGTGACGCTTCTCCCTAAGAACACAGCTTCTCCCTAAGAACACTCCTTCCAACTACTGTACTCTTTACATTTTTCACTCCAAATATGAGTTCCTTATTACACTCTAGGCACTATGGATACAGTTGTTCAATACACTTCATAACTCTTGTGCAGCTGTTCTGAGCCAGTACCTCTGAACTTGTACCGGACTCCGCCATCCCAGTAACCCATTTTCTCACTCCCAGTGACATTGATTCATATATTTCACTTGAATAATAGTAAGCTGTACTCTGTACATCACCTGTGCTTACTCTTCTTCCATGTCCTCACTCCATCTTCTGTCACTCCCAGGCTGGGTCCCTTGTACGCCCCATGCCGAGAGGTCGGACAAAATATTGAGGTTTCGAGTCGCTAAGGAAGGAGACTAAGCTCAAAGGCTCCTTCACTACCAGGGCCTCTGTCATCTTTGCTAAGTCACTGCTTCCTGACCGACTGAAAGCATATGCACAAAACACTAGTATGATAGTCATTAGCAACAACAATAAAGCCTCCTCCGAATAGCTTCACTGCACATTAAGCAATGGTATTATATTTTCTCTATCACCTCTTGTGCCCTTATAAGCGCTATTCTTTGTGACCTCAAGTAACTTCAGCCCAGGCCAATTTGAATAACAACAAACATTCTTTTCTAAAGTTGTTCAAAAAGTACCAAATACCAGGCCCAGACGGATTATCAAATGCTTACTATAAACAGTTCCATTATATTTTTTGCCCTAATCTCTCCTTGGTGTTTGCAGTGGCGATGTCCTCTGCCTCTCTTCCTTCTGAAATGTTACAGGCATAACTAGTGATGTTACCAAAGCCTGGTAAAGAGTTTGTGAGTAGTTTTTAATTTACTTTTTAATAAAATACATCTAAGGATAGATTGTTTTTTCTATTTCTTTTTTTGACTGCTAGGATACTCCTATCCTTGAGGGCAGCAAGGCCTGAGATGTTGGCAAATACGAACTCTAGCTCACCTGGTTGGCCCACTTGTGCGCAGGAGTATTTGTTTTCAGTCCGGTAAAGAGCCTACTTCTCCGGCTAACTTCCGACAAATATCATTTTTGAATACTGATTTTAAACTGTATGCGAAGATCATATCACACAGATTGACCCCTATTTTACCAGTCTTGATCAAACCGGATCATACGGGCTTTGTCTCATGGCACCAGGCTCCAAGACAAAGGAGAGAGCAATGAGGAGAGTCATAGACATAATTAATCATGCTGGTTCCGGTCGGATGCCTTCTCTGCTGTTTTCCCTGGATGCGGAGAAGGCATTTGACCACTGGCGATATATGTGGAACACGCTAATAAAATTTGGTTTTGCAGGCCCTATACTGTCAGCAATATTAGCTTTATACTCCTCACCCTCTGCAAGGGTATATACATCTAATATGCTGTCTCAACCCTTCCCAATATCTAACAGGACCAGGCAGGGGTGCCCTCTGTCCCCTTCAATTTTAAATCTATTAATTGAACCTTTGGCAGAAGCTATAAGATCATCCCCAGATGTCACCGCATTCAAGTTCAATCAGGCCCGTCATACTTTAAGCCTTTTTGCGGACAACATAATTATTTTCCTAACCAATCTGGAATCTTCCCTAGCCGCAGTCCATAAAATCCTCACTGAGGTTAGTACGTTGTCCTATTACAAAGTGAATTTTACCAAGTTCTTGCTTCTTCATTTAGGTATTGAACCCATTCTCAAAAATAAACTCCAAGCTTCATATCCATACACCTGGTGCACAGATGGCATACCATATTTAAGTGTATGCTTGATGCCTCTTGAAGTCTCTCAGCTAGAAGATGCCAACTACCTTCCCCTTATTGATAAGTTAACTAAGGAAACCCAACGTATCTCTAAAGATGAGCTAACGTGGTTAGGCCGCCTTGCTTCCTTCAAAATGTTATTGTTCTCCCAAATATTATACTTTTTTATGACTCGACCCATCCCAGCGAAATTAGGACACCTGATGACTCTTAACACTCTACTCAAACAGTTTGTATGGAAAACCATGAAACCTCAAAGTTCTCATGCCCAACTTATCAAGCATAGGTTGGCAGGAGGCATGGGTATGATAGACCTCTGCAACTACCTTTTAGCAACCCACCTATCGCAAATTAAACAATGGATATCTCCCACGGACGACATATTGTGGAGTGATATAGAATCAACATTTAGCCCCTTAACACCACTTCACAAGTTATTGTTAGTCAACACATGGCGGCCCCACCTCCTGAAAAACCTACCTCTAACCATTTAAGCTTCATTGTAGGCATGGAGAGCATTTCATTCCCCCACTTCCCTATCCTTACATAAAACTCAACTCCCCATACCACTAACTGTTATTGAATCTATTATTCCCAACATATCCTTTAAAAAGTGGATGGACAAAGGAATCACTTCCCTTGACAGCCTGCTCATCAATGAAACTCTTAAGCCCTTCTCACAGCTCCAACAAGAATTCCAAATTCCATCCACTGACCAATATCTATATCTCCAATTATCCCATTTCATAAAATCACTTGCCTCCCAAGTAATCCAGGTGCCTACACAAGGATGGCAATTTCTGCATAACCCAATACCATCTGTTAAAGGTACCCCCCTATTTTACAACCTTCTGCAAAGTAAACTCTCCTTTCATAAAGCCACTCCATATCTGAAATGGGAAGCGGAACTAGGTGAAACCTTCACTATTAAACAATGGCAGTTTGCTCTTAAATATATCTTCCAAGCATCTAAGTTTACCAACCACTGGGAATTATCCCAAAAGATTGCCCTTCGATGGTATCTCACACCTTACAGATTTTTAAAATACCTCACGTCTCAATCTCCTCTGTGCTGGAGAGGATGCAGAACAGTGGGCCATCTCATGCATATCTCCTGGTCTTGCAAACATTTAACTACCTTTTGGAACAAAATATATAATCTCTGAAATGACTGGAATCCTCACCCCATCCTCCCCAGCTCTGGCCATACCTAACTTAGGCATTGACTGATTCCCTCCCGAATGCCGCAAAATTATAACCCATACTCTGCTCATAACTAGACAATGGAAGTCTAACTTATCACCAAACGCATCAGAGGTAATTGACATGGTGAAGCAAAACTACAATGGGCAATACATGCCTTTGAAGGATTACATCTGGGAAGACGCTGAGATTATCGCTCCATCTCTTAAAGGGCTGGGTGTTAAGCCACAAGCGAGTGTGATCTCCTCAAATAGGAGATCATTTGGAGTCGGTAAGTGGCAGTGTGTGTAGAGGTGGAGGTTTTATCTTTCTGAACCACGACTCTTGGGTGCATCGTGTGTCAGTTTCACGTTTGAAAATCATCTTAACACACCAGACTATTCAAAACATGATACTATGTGATAATTAATCAATCAATTTTCCTATTTTCACATGGAGTCACTTTATATATAAAATATAGCCTTATTGAAAACGTGAAAACGGGGAGGGCAATATCCAAGAAACCCAGGATGGAATCATCCACCTCCCCCAAGACAGAGCTCTAATTATGAGCAAGGATATGGTTATCAGTCGAATGAAGGCCAACATCAAACATACGGGAGGGACTCTCCTGCTATATTAAGAGGTCCAGACACAATGAGATATGGGAGTAATGGTTATGGATCACAACATAACTATGGCCCTATCAACATAATAGAAACCAGCAAGATAGGGGGAGAAACAATTTGGTTTATGACTATAACATAGATACTCAGAATCGGTTCTTTCCCCTACAGGATAGGGAAGGTTCCAATAATTTTGGCCCAATCGAATACGGTTAAAGAGATACACAATATGAGACCTGTTACTCTAGGGTGGGCCCAGTAAGAGATCAACACAATAGACCCAATGATAGGAATCAGGAACAGGGAAACTCAGGTTTTCCCAGGTCCAATTAAGGATTAAAAAGACCTGTCGAAGGCAAAGAGGAAATAGAGGGGGAAAGAGAGTTCAGTCAAAAAAGGAAAAGAATGTGAAAGGTGAGGGAATTTTTAACTTAAGTACTAAAATCCTGTCAAACCCTGAGATATCTTTGCTAAACAAAGGTCTGAAATTTGCACCGCCTAGAAAGTTAAATAAATTCCAAACATACATGAACGTACATAAATACGTGCGTAAAATAAACATGAAACACATTTTGCCTTAGCCCCCATTAGGGAAAAGGGACATATCCAGTCAGAGTATCAGCATTCTGGACTGGCTAATGCTTCCCTGTTCAACCCCCCAGGAGCTATAACCCCACCTCTGAGAATATTCAGAGATGTCGTTTTGAGAGATCTGGAATCTATAAAAGTGAAGAATTGCAAAATGAGCAAGAGTTTAGAGGAAGGACTGGACTCACTGTGTACGAATAGAAATCTAGTAATCCGCCCCGCTGATAAGGGGGAAAGTAATACTGGATAGATGTGACTATCTTAAGGAAATGCACAGAATAGTGGATGATCGCAACACCTACACTCTGCTAAATGGGAATCCAGTGGGTAAATATAAGAAAACATTTGAGGTGCTGTTACAAAAGGGTCTAGATAATAACATTCTAAATAAACAAGAGAAAGTATTCTTGATACCTAAAGCCCCACGTGTACCTGTTTTATATTATTTACCCAAGATTCATAAGAGTCTGACTTGCCCTCCGGGTTGTCCGATTTTCAGTGGTATTGACTCGATCACGTTCCGGGTGGGCAAGTACATAGAATTTTTTCTTCAGCCCCTTGTCCAACAAATGCCATCGTACCTTAAAGACACATGACGTGTGATTAACTTGCTTTCCCAGCTTAAACCTAAAGAGAATACCTCGCTGGTGACAGCAGATGTCACATCTTTGTATAAGATTATACCACATAATCTAGGTTTAATAGCTGTGAAATATTATTTGTAAACCTTGTCTAAGATACCAAATAACCAACAGAACTTTATCATGGAATTGCTGAAATTCATGGCGAATCATAATTATTTTTGGTTCAATAATCAATTCTATCACCAACAATGTGGTGTAGCAATGGGGGCCAAATATGCTCACCACTTTCTCGACCCAACATTATCAAATAAAGAGGATCATTCGTAAACATTGGCATCTGTTGGGTAATGATTGGGTTAAGACTTTTCTATCAACTAACCTGCAGGTGGTTTTTAGAGGCGTCCCCTCATTCAAAATCTGATAGGGTACCATCAATGCCGAAAATGCCAAGTCTGCTCTCTAAATAAGAATAGAAGAAGGAGAACGTATGTTTGTGTTTCGACGAGGACCTCAGTGGAGCACAGAATTGAATCATTAATCACTTGCTCCACAACAGGTGTAGTTTATTTGTTGCAATGTCCCTTCTGGTTGCAATACATGGGTAGGACCAAACGCACCATGCAGATAGGCTTGGGTGAATATATTGCCATCATTAGAAATGATTTTAAATACCATTCAATTTCAAAGCACTACGCCACACACCACAACAAAGATCCAGCCAACACCTTATTCATAGGTATCAATAAGTTTTGTGGTCATTGGAGGGGTAGTTCTCTTGTTAGAAAGCTATCCCGATTGGAAATGGCATGGATACATAGAGTAGGGTACTACACCCCTTTTGGTCTCAACATAGAAGTGGATGTCAATGCATTTATAGATAATTCCTGAACATATAGATCATTGCATTGTAAACCTGATTTGAGTTTTGGGATGACTATATTTATTTATTTTTTCCAGTTGACAAGTCAATTCCTTGTCGGGTATTTTCTTAAGTGTATCTCTTCCTTCCTGAGTTTTGTAATATTTTGCAGAATTTTTGGAGATAGAATGAATATCTTTTAGCAGCTTGGGTCATAATAAGATGTCTTAGGAATGGCACAACTGTAGGAGACTTCAGATTTAGAATGGCACAACTGTAGGATTCGATTTTATATCGATGTTGCAATTCTGCCATTTGACACCAGGGTTTTTTGTTTTTTGACTGTTTGGATGACTAATACCAACATAAATTAGCTCACACTTATGAATATCAGGAGTTGCGAGACTTCAGATTTAGCAATAGGGGCTGCTAGTTTCAGGGGTTGTGAGGCCTCAGATTTAGCATCCCAAAGAGATAGTCCCTTCTTCACTACTAGGGGCTGTGGGCATCAAAAGTCGGGTGTTCCTAGGAACACGTTTTTGGTTTTTTTTCTGTTTTGTTTGTTAATCTATTCTGGATACAAAGGAGGATTATAGCATTTAAACTCTAAGCTTCCAATAAGGGTTATAAGATGGATTTTGACACCAATACACTCATTTTTATGAAATAATTTCAAATTAGTTCCATTAGGTGGATCATGGTACTGATACACTTTTTTATGAAATAAACATAAATTAGTTTCAACTGAGTACAATTAGGGGTTGCTTTTGGATGCAATATCCTATCCTAAATAAGTGATTCTGAATTTAATATTTTGAACAGACAATTACTTTTTTCCACCACTGGGGACAGAGACCTGAAAGCTGGGTGTCCCCAGCTGGGTGATTTGGTCCACTTCCGGGTCACTGATAGGAGTTTTAAT
Source organism: Aquarana catesbeiana (assembly GCF_042186555.1). Lineage (NCBI taxonomy): Eukaryota > Metazoa > Chordata > Amphibia > Anura > Ranidae > Aquarana > Aquarana catesbeiana. Next base: position 296,965,549 of record NC_133326.1, read on the forward strand.
TAGAGATCGATATATGTAATAAATGTGGTTTTCCTTTTTGGGGTTTTTGCTTTTCCACCTTTTTACATGAAATTGGAGCGCATCCGTACATGTAGAGAACTTTAGATTCATCTACATAAATGATATGATTCTTCTCCTATTTGATAATTTTTCCTAGATCTGAAAGGGGATTTTAGCAGTCTAACATCATGCCCTTAGTAAGAATCGTATGGTGAATTGAGGCCTTGATACACCAGTTTTAATCAAATAAACTCTTAATAGTTTTGCATAATACCGGGGGGTTGCTCCTGTAGGGCTGAGCCGGGTGAGATGGTCTCTGCTATTTTTTCAGAGTAAAACCAGCAGAGTGTGGGCATTTCCCCCTTGCAAGATGGCAAATTAGGGATGAGCTATCTAAAGCCTAGACCAGGTGTGGTTTCTGAATGATTTGAGAAACATAAGGGGGCGAGTCAGCACGCTGTCTGTGCCTTCCTTTCAGGGTATCCCTGACATTGCCCCCCCAAGGGGCAGCCTCCGGATGCCCAACAGGCCCTTCTTTTCAGGATGAGCAAGAAAAAAGGCACAAACTAACCTTCTTGCATGGATATTGCATGCGGGTTCCCAGGAGTTATCCTCCAGGCCATATCCCTTCCATTTAATCAGAAATTGTACCTGATTTCGCTTTCTCCTGCAATCTAGGATGGCCTCCACTTCTTATTCCTCGTTCCCATCAATCAAAACAGGGGCCGGTGGTCTAGGTCCTCTGTCAAGGAAGGGATCAGGTGCTGCAGGTTTTAGTAATGAAACATGAAATATAGGGTGAATTTTAAATGAGTCAGGTAAAGAAAGTTCATATGATACCTCATTTAACCTCCTCTTCACGGGGAAGAAACCAGTAAATTTGGGTGCCAACTTTTTTGACGGACATTTTAACTTAAGATTGGTTGTAGAGAGCCATACCTGATCACCTGGCTGTAGGTTAAGTTCTCCTCTCCTTTTCTTATCAAAAGCCTTCTTGTTGTCAGCTTGCGACTTAGCCATTCCTTCCTGCAAGATCTTATTGTTGCAGTTGAGAAAGTCCATGGTATCTTGAACTGCTGGAACTGTAGACTCTGAAATGAAATCAGGCAGAAATGATAAATGGAAACCATAATTGGAAAAGAAAGGGGATTGCTGAGTGAGTGATTGGTATTGTTGTAGTCAAATTCTGCTAGTAATAATACCCAATCGTCCTGTGCAAAGGATGTGAAAAACCGGATGTATTGTTCGAGCGTTTGATTAGTTCTCTCTGTTTGCCCATTAGTTTGGGGATGGTATGCTGAGGACAACACCAACTCAATTTTCAGCACTTTACATAAGGCTGTCCAGAAACACGAGATGAATTGTACACTACGATCAGACATGATGTTTGCAGGGACCCCATGCAACCTAATGCTGTGCATTCCTCGGCAGGTGGAAGTTCCACTATAAAATCCATGGAGATCATCCTCCATGGTTTATCAGGAACGGGTAAAGGCTTCAGCAGGCCCCAGGACTTCTTGCTGTTTTGTTCTGAATGCAAACGGAGCATGAGTTCACATATTTTTTGCAAAATATTTCTAAATCAGGCAACCAGAATGTACGCCGTACCAGCTCAAGAGTCTTATGTATGCCAAAATGGCTTGCCAGCGGGTGGTCATGTATCATCTTCAAGACCCCTACTCGCACACTTTCTGGGACAAAGATTTGGCTCCCCCTCCAAAGCAAGTCGTCTCTAGGGGTTAGGGTGATTCCAGGAGGGCTAAGAATGTTCGTGGAAGCCTGTTTGATTTGTGACAGGAGATCCGTTTGTAAAAGTAGGAAGTTCCCTGCAGGCAAGATGGTATCTGGAGCTGACAAATCCTTGGGGTCATCGTACATACGGGACAGTACATCCGGTTTTATGTTTTTTGATCCAGGTCGGTATGTTATATAAAAAGAAAAACAAGAGAAAAACAGGGCCCATCGAGCTTGCCATGGCTTCAGTCGCTTAGCAGATCTTAAATACTCTAGATTTTTATGGTCAGTGTATATTAGTATGGGATGGTTGGCGCACTCCAGCAGGTATCTCCACTCCTCCAGTGCTGCTTTGATGGCAAATAGTTCACGATCTCCCACATCGTAATTCTTCTCTGCCAAGGAAAGTTTCCGTGAGAAGAAAGCCACAGGGTGCATTAAAGCTTTGACCCCCTGACGTTGGGAAACACCTGCCCCCACTGCTGTTTCAGAGGCATCCACTTCAAGAATGTAGGATAAGGACGGGTCAGGGTGGCTGAGGATAGGAGCTGAGGTGAAAAGTTTTTTTAATGTTTCAAAGGCACCTTGCGCCTCAGGGTTCCAGCAGAATCCCAGGTTTTGTTTAGTCAGGTGTGTTATTTATTGGGATAATTATGGCAGAAAACTCCTTAATGAATTTTCTAAAAAAGTTCACAAAAATGTTGTACTCCCTTTTTATCTGTAGGTACAGGCCACTCCAGTATGGCGGACACCTTTTGGGGATTCATCTTGACTCCTGCTGTGGAGATTAGTAATCCCAAAAACTGGATGCTCTGCCGTTCAAATTCACTCTTCTCCAGGTTTTGCATATAGCTTGTATTGACGGAGTCGGCTTAACACGATACTGACATGCTCTCGGTGTTGATCAAGGGAACCTGAGAAGATTAAAATTTCATCCAAGTAGACGATTTAGAAGATATCCAGTAGGTCTGGGAACACATCATTAATGAAATGCAGGAAGGTGGCAGGGACGTTACAGAGGCCAAAGGGCATGACTAGATACTCAAAATGCCCGAATCTGGTACGGAAAGCCTTATTCCACTCATCCCCCTCTCGAATACGGATCAGGTTATAAGCTCCTCTTAAGTCCAGTTTCGTAAAGATGAGTGCAGATCTAAGATTTTGGAATAACTCGGTCATTAGGGGCAAGGGGTAGCGGTTCTTCACCGTGATCTTATTTAACTCCTGATAATGCACAGAAGGATGGAGAGAGTGGTCCTTCTTAGTTATGAAGAATATCCCCACTCCTGCTGGAGAGGTTGATGGGCGGATAAACCCATTCTTGAGGTTCTTGTTGACATATTCTTTTAGCGCCTCTTGTTCTCACTCTGACAGTGGTAACACACCTCCAAAGGGAATCGCATCTCCAGGTAAAAGATCAATTGGACAGTCGTGTGGGCGGTGGGATGGCAAGGTGTCTGCTCCTTGTTTGCTGAAAACATCCAGGTACTGGTAATAAGGCTCAGGTACAGATTTAAAAATGTCTTGGTCAGAGTCCATACAAAGTAGGGTTGCTGGTGTACTCAGAGATTCTGGCAAGCAATGCCTCTGGCAATATGGTGATGGAAACTTGATCCATCACCGTTATCTTATTTAACTCCCGATAATGCACACAAGGATGGAGAGAGTGGTCCTTCTTAGTTATGAAGAATATCCCCACTCCTGCCGGAGAGGTTGATGTGCGGATAAACCCATTCTTGAGGTTCTTGTTGACATATTCTTTTAGCGCCTCTTGTTCTCACTCTGACAGTGGTAACACACGCCCAAAGGGAATCGCATCTCCAGGTAAAAGATCAATTGGACAGTCGTGTGGGCGGTGGGATGGCAAGGTGTCTGCTCCTCGTTTGCTGAAAACATCCAGGTACTGGTGATAAGGCTCAGGTACAGATTTAAGAATGTCTTGGTCAGAATCCATACAAAGTAGGGTTGCTGGTGTACTGGCAAGCAATGCCTCTGGCAATATTGTGATGGAAACTTGATCTCCCCGGACAACCAGTTGATCTGAGGGTTATCTAAGGGCCAAGGTAGGCCCAGGATGACAGGGAACAAGGGGGAAGTGATAGCAAGTCAAGGCTCAATAGTTCTTTATGTTGGAATACAGAAGTAACCAGTAATAGAGGTGTTTCTTGGGTTACCGGTCCGGATCTGATGCGTGAGCCATTGGCTAAAAAGACAGACAGTCCATGCGTCTTGGGTCGCAAGGGGATATGTTGCTGGGTGGCAAAGTCAATAAAGCAACTGCATGCTATGCAGTCAATAATAGAGTTGACTGGGATTGTTTTTCCTGGAAGCTGGACTAATAGAGGAAGAGTAAGGTGAGTTGCCTGGGCAGGTAGCATTGAAAGATTAGCAGGAGTAGAAGATGAGGACTTCCTCAACTTTGCAGGACACCCATGAACATAATGGCCAGTTCCTCCACAATAAAGGCATAGGTTGTTCTGCCTGCTGCATAATCGCTCCACTGAAGATAACGTGTGGCGCATCAATCCGAGTTGCATGGGCTCTGGAGTAGTAGATGCGGGGTTGATAGGACCTGAACTGGCAGAGGTCCGGTTGGAATAGGGCCGGACTGGAGCCTTAAGTATCATCCATACGGGGTGGTTCTGCTGAGTAGATTTTTCTGATTGACGCTCAAGGAGCCGTCGATCAATCTGAATTACCATATTGATAAGTCCTTCCAGGGTATCAGGTATTACTACTCGAGCAAGTTCATCTTTCAAGTCCTCAGATAAACCCATGCGGAACTGGTGTTGCAGAGCTGCGTCATTCCAATGGATGTCTGTGCTCCAGCACCTGAAGTCCGTAATATAGTCCTCAGCCACTCTGTGGCCTTGCTGGAGCGCGTGGAGAGCAGCCTCTGCCGTGGAAGTACGTTGTGGATCATTGTAAAGTTGTGACATAACATCAAGAAAAGATGACAGTGTATACGTTTGTATGTCATTTTCTTCCAGCAACCGGTGGGCCCAAGCCTGAAGCTCCCCTTGCAGCAGTGAAACTATAAACCCCACTTTGGTGGATTCCAGAGAGAAAGTCCGGGGTTGCAAAGTGAAATACAGTTGACATGCGTCGCGGAAGGCCTGAAACTTGCTGCGTTCCCCAGAGAACCTCTCAGGCATGGGAACTCTGGGCTCAGGTGGAAGCAGTACCACGGGAGAAGAGGAATTAGTCCATGAAGGTGTAGCGGAGGAAACTGGTGCTGTGCTAACAGGAAATGTCTGAATTTGTCCTTTCAACTTAAGGTACTCCTCTTGCAGGGATTGCACAACTTGCGTGAGAGCTGCAAGGTGGCGGCTAACTTCCTCCATCTGTGAGGCTCCTTCTGTGAGCTCTGGCATGGCTGTCTGATACTGTCACGTACATGGTATCAGAGCCCAACAGTAGAAGGAGATCTCTCTTACAGCCCTGGCTTAGGGACCACTGGGGTTGCAACAGTGGTTATGAGAGCACAGTGAGGTAGGAGTGCCTGTAGGATCCATAGTAGCTTATATCAGTGAGTAGAGATGATCCACCGGAAGATCTGGACTGTAGAAGCAGTTAAAGGCGGTGGGTCATGACCCCTGGATACTGGCGGACAGGATCAGGAACAGACTGGAGCAGAGTGAGACAAGCCGGGTCGGCACGGGTAACAGGTAGTAAATTCAGCAGGCAAAGACTAGTCAGCAGACAGGCAGAGGTATGGCAACAGGAGATCAACAGGTTCAGATATAGCAGGGTCAAGGTAGGCCGGGTCAGGATAGGAGAAGGCAGCAGTAGTCAAACGGAGCTGGGTCAGGTAATTACAGCAGGTACAGGATCAGACTCAGGTAAAACTGCATATCATACAGCACTGTACTAGAGCAGCTGCTGTCCTTTTAAGGGGGCACTGGCGCCAAGCCGAGTTAGCGTGAGCGCACGCACGCCTGCCGCGTGTTCCTGCGCATGCACGCCTGACGCATGTCTCCACGCACGTACACGCACCGCTGCCCAGTACAGCACGTTCTCGTAGGAACATGTGTGCACACGCCCGAGCATCTGCCTTGCCACAGGGTATCCCTGACAGTATTCGTACATGTGGAGGACTTTGGATCCATCTACATGAACGATATGGTTCCTTTCCTGTTTGATGTTTTTTCCCCAGATCTGAAAGGAGATTCCATTAATTTAACATCATGCCTTTAGTACGAAACATATGATGAATTGAGGCACCGACACATGACTTTTAATTAAATAAACTTACTATAGTTTTGCACAATACTGGGGGTTGCTCCTGTATAGCTGAGATGGATGAGATGGTTTCGGCAGTGGCGGAGCATTGACCTTTGGTTTACTTTTTTAGAGCAAATTCAGCTAAGTGTGGGCATTTTCCCCCTTGCAAGATGGCGAATTAGGGATGTGTCACCCAAAGCTCAGATTGGGGTGGAGTCTCTGAATGATTGGAAGAATATAAGTCAGTGAGTCAGCACACCGCACATGCCCCAGGACGACGTCAGGTGTGACAAAATGCGTAGGTAGGAGCGGCGTGCTGACGTCACCGCGTTCAAGCAGTTCCCGGAGTGACGGGCTGCAAACGAGAGCCGGCCGGCCGGCCTGTTTATACTGCAATTTTTCATTGTTTCAATTGTAAGTGGAATACTTTTATATTTAAAAAAATCACCTGAGATTTTATACTATGGAAGCTTTTATTTCTTTATGGGGACCAATGGGCAATACGTGCCTTTGAAGGATTACATCTGGGAAGACGCTGAGATTATCGCTCCATCTCTTAAAGGCCGGGGCTGTGTATTAAGCCACAAGCGAGTGTGATCTCCTGTAATAGGAGATCATTTGGAGTCGGTAAGTGGCAGTGTGTGTAGAGGTAGAGGTTATATCTTTCTCAACCATGACTCTTGGGTGCATTGTGTGTCAGTTTCACGTTTGTAAATCATCTTAACACAGTGGACTATTCAAAACATGATACTATGTAATAATTAATCAATCAATTTTCCTATTTTCGCACGGAGTCACTTTATATATAAAATATAGCATTATTAATGTTTATTGCATGAATTCACTTATATGAGGGCTTAGCGCAACTTAATATAGAAAGTACGCTTATGAAAGCTTATTGGTATAATCATGGTGACAAACATTTATTTGATCAGCATTGGAATTTATGGAATTTGTGGACTAGGGACCACTAATGATATGATAGTATGCTAGTATGTACCTCATATATGTTGTTTCTTTCTTTCCTTCTTTCTGAAAACCGGTACAATGTGCTTAGTCAGAAATAACCTGACCGCCTCTTCTTCTTCTTTTGTTTTGATCTTTTATATTTTGTTATGCTCCATTGTTCTTAATACACTGTTCAGGCTCAGTTTGGATAGAGCTGAGCATTGGAGTATTACCATCCACAGGTTCTATAAACCCTTTGGGTATGTATCTTTGGCTCCATTCAATTTATTGCTGTATTTTCTAATGTCAATTTTCAATAAAAAGCAATGAAACAAAAAAGTAACAAATAAACAGTTCACATGATATCATCAATAAAGATTCCTGTACATGTTCTGTTAAAAGTGTTACTAAACCCAGAACCTTGCATTCACTATATCTGGTCTCCCACAGTATTAGACATGTGCGATTAGTTTCGTACAAATCAGGAATTCGTACGAATTTCCAGAAATTCATACATTTGTGTGGATCCGAAATACAAATTTTTATGCATACAAATTTTGTATGAAATATGAAATTTCGTTTACAAACTTCGGATAAATTTATCATAACAAACTTTCGTTATTGTTACAAAAAGTTAACGAACCTAAAAGTTAAAAACCCCAGGAAGTCAGCACAGCACAGGGATGGGTGGGAACACCTCATAATGATAAATTTATCATAGCGAACTTTCGCTTCGTACGAATCCTAATTGAATTTCGGACACGAATTACGAATTACAAATTCATTTTTAATATGAACGAAGTGAAACAAATTTATTGACGGCGCACATGTCTACGTACAGTATACGGAACATGGAAATACATGGAAATGCAGGTTTTTTTTTAGTAAATACAAACTAAAAACCTTTTCTTATCAAAAGTATATAGCAGCCTTCTATCAATCTGGTTAAAGCTTGTCTGAGGAGTTTTTATTCTACCCTGACTGAAATATGAGGCTACAGGACCCCTGACCCTCTGTCTGCACAGTGCTGATTGACTCTATGCTGATCACATTCACCCTCACAAGCTCAGCGAAGCTGGCCCCCCTACAATCAGCACAAAAAAAAACTTAAGTGTGTTTCTTTAGTGCTACGTTTGTGCTGTTTTGTGCCGTAAAAATTTACATTTGTGCTGCTTTTATTTTTAAGATATTAGCAATTGTTTTTTCCAGACTATGACATCACCTAGCCCCCCTACAACGCCCAAATGACACAAAACTGGTCTCGTTGGTTAGTGCTACGTTTGTGCTGTTTTGTGCTGCTAAAAATTACGTTCTATCTTTTATCGTTTTTGCGTTATTAATGATTTATTAAAGGTCACCAAATGTCAGTCAGCCCCCCTACAACGCCCAAATGACACAAAACTGGTCTCGTTGGTTAGTGCTACGTTTGTGCTGTTTTGTGCTGCAAAAAATTCCGTTCTATCTTTTATCGTTTTTGCGTTATTAATGATTTATTAAAGGTCACCAAAGGTCAGTCAGCCCCCCTACAATGCCCAAATGACGCAAAACTGGTCTCGTTGGTTAGTGCTACGTTTGTGCTGTTTTGTGCTGCTAACATTTCCGTTCTATCTTTTATCGTTTTTGCGTTATTAATGATTTATTAAAGGTCACCAAAGGTCAGTCAGCCCCCCTACAACGCCCAAATGACACGAAACTGGTCTCGTTGGTTAGTGCTACGTTTGTGCTGGTTTGTGCTGCTAAAATTTTTATTTGTGCTGTTATGGTTTTTAAGTTATAACAGTTTTTTTTTTTTTTCAAACCCCACTCACTTTGCCCACCCTACAATCAGCACAAATAAAAACTCAAGTGTGTTTCTTTAGTGCTACATTTGTGCTGTTTTGTGCTGCTAAAATTTCCGTTCTACCTGTTATCGTTTTTGCGTTATTAATGATTTATTAAAGGTCACCAAAAGTCAGTCAGCCCCCCTACAACACCCAAATGAAAAACTGGTCTCGTTGGTTAGTGCTACGTTTGTGCTGTTTTGTGCTGCTAAAAATTCCGTTCTATCTTTTATCGTTTTTGTGTTATTAATGATTTATTAAAGGTCACCAAAGGTCAGTCAGCCCCCCTACAACGCCCAAATGACACAAAACTGGTCTCGTTGGTTAGTGCTACGTTTGTGCTGTTTTGTGCTGCTAACATTTCTGTTCTATCTATTATCGTTTTTGCGTTATTAATGATTTATTAAAGGTCACCAAAGGTCACTCAGCCCCCCTATAATGCCCAAATGAAACAAAACTGGTCTCGTTGGTTAGTGCTACGTTTGTGCTATTTTGTGCTGCTAAAATTTCCGTTCTATCTTTTATCATTTTCTCGTTATTAATGATTTATTAAAGGTCAATAAAGGTCAGTCAGCCCCCCAACAATGACCAAATGACACGAAACTGGTCTTGTTGGTTAGTGCTACGTTTGTGCTGGTTTGTGCTGCTAAAATTTTTATTTGTGCTGTTATGGTTTTTAAGTTATAACAGTTTTTTTTTTTTTCAAACCCCACTCACTTTGCCCACCCTACAATCAGCACAAATAAAAACTCAAGTGTGTTTCTTTAGTGCTACATTTGTGCTGTTTTGTGCTGCTAAAATTTCTGTCCTACCTTTTATCGTTTTTGCGTTATTAATGATTTATTAAAGGTCACCAAAGGTCACTCAGCCCCCCTACTACACCCAAATGACACAAAACTGGTCTCGTTGGTTAGTGCCTCATTTGTGCTGGTTTGTGCTGCTAAAATTTTTATTTGTGCTGTTATGGTTTTTTAGTTATAACAGCTTGTTTTTATATTTGTGCTTTTTTGTGTCATAATAAAAATTTGTGCTGCTTTTTTTTTAAGATAATAGCAATTTGTTTTTTTCCAGATGATGACATCACCCTGCTCTCCTGTCACGTACCTGGTTAGTGAGCTCCTGGTTAGAAAGCAGCCATGGGAGCACAGTGAGGTATGAGTGCCTGTGATCAGTCCAGTAGACTGCGTGGTGGCAGCAGTCAGCAGGTGGATGTGGCGGCAGAACCAGCTGGTGGCAGATGAGCTGGCACTGAGCTTGGCTGGTGGCAGACTGTGGGTAAGCAGCTGGAAGCAGGAGACAGATGAGACCTTGCTGGGCTGAAGAGCTGTAGCAGGCTGGATGAGCAGGATGCAGGGTCAGATGAGCCGGGTCCATAATGGTCAGGCAGATCAGGCATAGACGGCACACAACAGGATAGTCGGGTCACAAACCAAGTCAGCAACAGGAGGTAGATCAGGCAAGAAGAGAAGGCAGAAGCAGAATCCAGAGACAAGCCAAGGTCAGGGCTGGTAGCAGTCAAACGGAGGTCAGGAGTAGGGATGAGCCGAACACCCCCCTGTTCGGTTCGCACCAGAACATGCGAACAGGAAAAAAGTTCGCTCGAACACGCGAACACCGTTAAAGTCTATGGGACACGAACATGAATAATCAAAAGTGCTAATTTTAAAGGCTTATATACAAGTTATTGTCATAAAAAGTGTTTGGGGACCCGGGTCCTGCCCCAGGGGACATGGATCAATGCAAAAAAAAGTTTTAAAAACGGCCGTTTTTTCAGGAGCAGTGATTTTAATAATGTCAAACAATAAAAGTGTAATATCCCTTTAAATTTCGTACCTGGGGGGTGTCTATAGTATGCCTGTAAAGGGGCGCATGTTTCCTGTGTTTAGAACAGTCTGACAGCAAAATGACGTTTTGAAGGAAAAAAAGCCATTTAAAACTACCCGCGGCTATTGCATTGCCGACAATACACATAGAAGTTCATTGATAAAAACGGCATGGGAATTCCCCACAGGGAAATCCCGAACCAAAATTTAAAAAAAAAATGATGTGGGAGTCCCCCTAAATTCAATACCAGGCCCTTTAGGTCTGGTATGGATATTAAGGGGAACCCCGGCCAAAATTTTTTTAAAAAAATGACGTGGGGTTCCCCCTAAATTCCATACCAGACCATTCAGGTCTGGTATGGATTTTAAGGGGAACCCCGCGCCAAAAAAAAAACAAAAACAAAAACAAAGGCCGCAGGAAAAGAGGGGGGGGGACGAGAGTGCGCCCCCCCCCCAAACCGTACCAGGCCACATGCCCTCAACATTGGGAGGGTGCTTTGGGGTAGCCCCCCAAAACACCTTGTCCCCATGTTGATGAGGACAAGGGCCTCATCCCCACAACCCTGGCCGGTGGTTGTGGGGGTCTGCAGGCGGGGGGCTTATCGGAATCTGGAAGCCCCCTTTAACAAGGGGACCCCCAGATCCCGGCCCCCCCCCTGTGTGAAATGGTAAGGGGGTACTTACCCCTGCCATTTCACTAAAAAACTGTCAAAAATGTTAAAAATGACAAGAGACAGTTTTTGACAATTCCTTTATTTAAATGCTTCTTCTTTCTTCCTTCATCTTCTTCTGGTTCTTCTGGCTCTTCTGGTTCTTCCTCCAGCGTTCTCGTCCAGCATCTCCTCCGCGGCGTCTTCTATCTTCTTCTCCTCGGGCCGCTCCGCACCCATGGCATGAGGGGAGGCTCCCGCTCTTCTCTTCATCTTCTTCTTCATCCTCTTCTCTTCTTCCTTCTTCTCTTCTTCTCTTCTTCATTTTCTTCTCCGGGCCGCTCCGCATCCAGGCTGTCATGAAGGGAGGCTCCCGCTGTGTGACGGCGTCTCTTCGTCTGACGGCTCTTAAAAAACGGGGGCGGGGCCACCCGGTGACCCCGCCCCCCTCTGACGCACGGTGACTTGAAGGGACTTCCCTGTGACGTCACGGGGAATGCCACAGGGAAGTCCCGTCATGTCCCGTGCGTCAGAGGGGGCGGGGCCACCCAGTTATTTAAGAGCCGTCAGACGAAGAGACGCCGTCACAGAATGGAAAGTAAATAGGCACAAATCAACACAAACGTGGCACTAACCAACCAGCCCATTTTCATTTTGTTTGGCTGCTGTAGGGGGTGTCAGGGAAGGCTTTCGCATAGCACAAATGATGTCTCCCTGTACATACATATGCGCAGACTGGCAACTGGCTGGGCAGATGAGCGTGAGCCTGTCACCAATGCTGGCACCAGACAGACTATTTGAACAGGCTGCAATTTGGTGTGCCGCTTCTGTGTGTTCATTCCTGATTCCTGTGTTTGACCTCTGATCCTAACCCAGCTTGCTCCTGACCTCCGTTTGACTGTTACCTGCCCTGACCTTGGCTTGTCTCTGAATTCTGCTTCTGCCTTCTCTTCTTGCCTGATCTACCTCCTGTTGCTGACTTGGTTTGTGACCCGATTATCCTGTTGTGTGCCGTCTATGCCTGATCTGCCTGACCATTATGGATCCGGCTCATCTGACCCTGCATCCTGCTCATCCAGCCTGCTACAGCTCTTCAGCCCAGCAAGGTCTCATCTGTCTCCTGCTTCCAGCTGCTTACCCACAGTCTGCCACCAGCCAAGCTCAGTGCCAGCTCATCTGCCACCAGCTGGTTCTGCCGCCACATCCACCTGCTGACTGCTGCCACCACGCAGTCTACTGGACTGATCACAGGCACTCAGACCTCACTGTGCTCCCATGGCTGCTTTCTAACCAGGAGCTCACTAACCAGGTATGTGACAGGAGAGCGGGGTGATGTCATCATCTGGAAAAAACAAATTGCTATTATCTTAAAAATAAAAGCAGCACGAATTTTTATTATTATGACACAAAAAAGCACAAATATAAAAACAAGCTGTTATAACTAAAAAACCATAACAGCACAAATAAAAAATTTAGCAGCACAAAACAGCACAAATGTAGCACTAAAGAAACACACTTGAGTTTTTATTTGTGCTGATTGTAGGGTGGGCAAAGTGAGTGGGGTTTGAAAAAAAAAAAAACTGTTATAACTTAAAAACCATAACAGCACAAATAAAAATTTTAGCAGCACAAACCAGCACAAACATAGCACTAACCAACGAGACCAGTTTCATGTCATTTGGGCGTTGTAGGGGGGCTGACTGACCTTTGGTGACCTTTAATAAATCATTAATAACGAGAAAACGATAAAAGATAGAACGGAAATTTTAGCAGCACAAAACAGCACAAACGTAGCACTAACCAACGAGACCAGTTTTGTGTCATTTGGGCATTATAGGGGGGCTGAGGGACCTTTGGTGACCGTTAATAAATCATTAATAACACGAAAATGATAAAAGATAGAACGGAAATTTTAGCAGCACAAAACAGCACAAACGTAGCACTAACCAACGAGACCAGTTTTGTCTCATTTGGGTGTTGTAGGGGGGCTGAGTGACCTTCGGTGACCTTTAATAAATCATTAATAACGCAAAAACGATAAAAGGTAGGACAGAAATTTTAGCAGCACAAAACAGCACAAATGTAGCACTAAAGAAACACACTTGAGTTTTTATTTGTGCTGATTGTAGGGGGGCCAGCTTCGCTGAGCTACCCTCACAAGAAAAAAAAAACTAGCAATACACACCAAACTGAGCATGTGTAGAGTGACTCCAAAGGCTCTATCTTATCAGGAGATGGACTGGGAACTGTGGAATAATGGGAGGATCAGAGAAGACAGGATCAAACAGCCTTTTTACACAATGCGGATACTTAACCTCTTAGGTTCCACAGTGAGTATAACAAGCATGCTTTACTGCATATACACACTGATTTTACTGCTGTGAGTTTAGTAATACTTTAAGTACCCCATAGCTGTTCTCCTAGTGCCCCTGTATGCCCATTAGGTAGTCCTTCCTTGCAAAGGTGAGAAGGTTCTTAAGTTTCAAAGTGCATTTAGCTGTGGCATTAGCCCATACCCTGGCTGAGTTTGCACAGGAGGTAATTAAATGCCAGGAATAATTCACATCTTTAGCAGCATTTTGTTCCTTGAATGGGGAGTCCTGGAACCATACTCCCGGCCGTCTTACTTACTGTGGCACCCCACGGAGAGGTGGTTTTCTCCCTTTTTTTGTGTTTGCCTCGGCAGAAGGTGGTACTTCCCCAAAAAGCCCAGTAAAACCTGGCTGGCATTGGTAAACCTTACCTCCCAGGGAGTACCACCTTAGCAGGGCAAGCACAACTAAACAGTGCAATTAACTCACATTAGGACAGGAAAGCAAATAAAGTAACCAAAACCACAATAGTCAAAGACAATAACCTAAAAAAAAAAACGCACAATGTAGTAATCCCCTTGGAAGCACCTGCTTACAGTCTTTTACTAGAGACTATTCTATCTGCCCTTATTTTGATATAGTGACGGATTTTGGGGAGAGGGTCCAATAGTTAAATCAATTCCAAGTATAGGTGGCTATAATGGCTAAGTGATAAAAATAATTTAGTGTCAAATCATGTGAAGGAGATTTTTTGAAATGGACACATAGTTACTTGCCTGTACTTTATCTAGTTTTTGGTAAATCAGACCCACTGTGTGAATAGCTGTTGCTAAATACATTATAATTTAACTTTAATAATTTCATTCTTTGTTACAAACACAGCTCTGTATACTTTGAAAAGAATGACACATCCAAATGACCTACATTAATCACTGCTGATTTGTGAATATAACAATGAGATGCATTCATCTGAATCAGGGCAATAAAGCTATGATTAATATAGAACTTAATTAATCCAATGATAGATTATACTGTGGGTATAACTATTGAAAAAATTTGCAGCACAGTAGATATATTTTATATGAAAATTGTATCATATTTATCACTCATTTGATGTATTCCTTAGGTATAAAATATTGTGGGTGGGAAAAATCAAAAGAAGAATAGTATGCTGCTAGTTCTTACAGGTGCATTATAAGTCTAAGAAAAAGGAAATGCAATACCAAAATTCATTCATTTTAAAGGAATGGCAAACTCATTATTTTAAAAATCATATTGGGTCATTTAGAAGAGGTTCGGTGTTTATTTTCAGCGCATTTTAACCACTTGCCTACAGGGCACTTTCACCTCCTTCCTGCCCAGACCAATTTTCAGCTTTCAGCGCTCTCACACTTAGAATGAAAATTACTCAGTCATGCAACACTGTACCCAAATTAAATTTGCGTCCTTTTTTTCACACAAATAGAGCTTTCTTTTGGTGGTATTTAATCACTAGTGGGTTTTTTATTTTTTGTGCTATAAATAAAAAAGACTAAAAATTTGGTGAAAAATTGCCTTTTTCTTTGTTTCTGTCATAAAATTTTGTAAATTTGTAGTATTTCTTCATACATTTTGGCCAAAATTTATGCGACTACATATCTTTTGTAAAAATAACCCTAATTTGTGTATATTATTTGGTTTTTGTGAAAGTTATAGAGTCTACAAGCTATGGTGCAAATCATTGAAAATTGATCACACCTGATCACACCTGATCACACCTGATGTACTGAAGACCTCATTTCTTGAGACACTAACAAGCCAGGAAAGTAGAAAATACCCACAAAATGACCCCATTTTGGAAAGCAGACACCCCAACGTATAATCTATGAGGCATAATGAGTCTTTTGAACTGTTCATTTTTTTTCCAGAAGTTTTTGGAAAATGTGCAAAAAAAAGGAAAACGCATTTTTTTCCACAATGTTGTTCATTTTTAAGATATTTCCAACACCTAGCATGTACATAGCAAAAATGACACCTCAAAATACATTCTGCTACTCCTCCTGAGTATGGCGATACCACATGTGTGAGACTTTTACACAGCCTGGCCACATACAGAGGCCTGCCAGGGAAGTAGCACCTTCAGGCGTTCTACAAGCATAAATTACGCATCTCATTTCTCAACCACCTATTACAATTTTGAAGGCCCTGGAGCCCCAGGACAATGGAAACGCCCACAAAATGACCCCATTTTGGAAAGCAGACACCCCAACGTATAATCTATGAGGCATAATGAGTCTTTTCAATGGTTCATTTTTTTCCAGAAACTTTTGGAAAATGTGAAAAAAAAATTAAAACGCATATTTTTTCCACAAAGTTGTCCATTTTTAAGATATTTTCAACACATAGCATGTACATAGCAAACATGACTACCCAAAATACATTCTGCTACTCCTCCTGAGTATGGCCATACCACATGTGTCATACTTTTACACAGCCTGACCACATACAGAGGCCCACCATTGAAGTAGCACCTTCAGGCATTCTTCAAGCATAAATTACACATCTAATTTCCTGACAACCTATTATTTTTGAAGGCCCTTATATTTCTAACACATAGCATTTACATACCAAAAATTACACTCCAAAATAAATTCTATTGAGGAAAGGGTAAAAAAAAAGTATTACCTGTGGTTTTAGTAGTATCCCCAAAGGAGAGAATTGGTGCAGGCAGCAGGCAGCAGGCAGCAGGCAGCAGGCAGGGATGTGCTTAGCAACAATAGTAATTATCCAGGCAGCAGGCAGGAATATTGTCTATAGTCAGCACAAGGATATCATCAGCACAGCCAAAGCATTTGACCATAGAAATTGTCCAGGCAGAGACAGCCAGCACAGCCATAATATTGGTCCTGGTACACCGTTACCTCCCTGCACTCATTATTGTACCGCTCTCCAGCCCTTGGTAAACATACTGCCTCTTGCTACAGCTAATTATTTCCATAGTCCAGGTAGCAGGCAGAGGTGTGGTCAGTTTATGCTGCAGGCAGGGGGATGGCGGCAGTAAGTCAGCAGCAGGCTGAGGGCCACAATCAGGTAAGACCTGTGCACAGGGGCACAGGGGTAGAGGCTTCGACCCACCCAAATCTCTATGAAGCCTCCGGACTCCAGACCCTAATCCGGAAATTACGAAACCCGGAGACAACAAAACAAAATTGTTTTCTCCATCCGGAAAAACATTTCTGGAGCCCCTCACATATGAGACCCCTGTGTCCTACAGTAGCAGGGCAACAGATCAGTCCAAGAGGTAGGCAAAAGCATAGTCCATAAAACAGGCCAGGGTCAGATAATGTGCAAGCAGTCCAAGTGGTGGGCAGAAGCATAGTTGGTAACTAGGCCATGGTCAGTTCACATGTAAGCAGTCCAAACAGTAGGCAGAAGCGTAGTTGGTAAAACAGGCCAGGGTCAGTTCACATGTAAGCAGTCCAAATGGTTGGCAGAGGCATAGTCAAAAAACAGGCCAGGGTCAGTTCACGTAGAAGGCAGTGGCATGGTTATTTGAGGAAGCATGGGAAATGGTCAGCACAGATGATGAAAATGGGGAAATGGTTAAGAATATGTGATAATATTTTAGGGATGTGTGATATAGTCTGAAGCATTCACCAATGCAAAGGCCAGGTTCAAGGGGACACTGGGGACAATGGTAGCTGGTATCTCTTCGAAATCCTTTACTGCTGCATACTCAACATCTTTTTTGGCGTCTTCGGCCTGCTTCAGATGGTGGAATGTGGTCCGGGAAGTGGCGTTCATGAAGTCGGCTAACAGCATCAGAGCAAAGGTTTTCTGGGGGGGGGGTCTTTGATGGTAGATGAGGGACGTGACAACTTCTTCAATGAATTTTAGGAAGTGGGCAGGGCTTTCGGTGGATTTGGTGTAAATTATGTAGGCATTATAAATGGTCAAATTAATTAAATAGAGTGCTACTTTCTTGTACCAGAAACGGGACCTCCTTATTGCTAAATAGGGCTGAAGCATTTGGTCATTGAAATCCACCCCCCATGTACAGATTGTAATCTTGTACACATTTTGGCTTTACAATGGGACCTCGTCTTCTCTGAACTTCAACTGTAGTGTCACCATGTGTACACATTCCTGGTATCCTTCCACCTCAAGGCCAGCACTTCGTTGCATCTCAAAGTTGCTCTTTCTCCCCTGCGCAATTTCTTATTTACTATGGCTTGTGGGAAGCCCTTCCTATTCTTTCTGGAGGTTCCACAGGCCAGGGTTTGTGCGAGGTATAGGTGTTTGAAAAGGGGCAGGCTCGTATAGAAGTTATCCAGGTATATGTGGTAACCTTTCTTCAGCAGTGGGTAGGCCAGGTCCCATACAATTTTACCAGTTGTGCTCATGTAGGCCGGGCACTCAGGGGGCTGGAGCTGGGAATCGCTTCCTTCGTATATGCGGAACACAAACTGATATCCCGTGACTCTCCCACAAAGCTTATAAAATTTCACTCCATATTTGGCCCTTTTGCTTGTTTTATTCCTAGCCTGCCTGAAAAGGGTACCAGGGACTCATCTACACATATATGCTTATCGTGAACATAGAGTTCTGCAAATCGTTGGGAAAAGAAATTAATGAGTGGGCGAATTTTATATAATTTATCATAATTTGGATGATTGCGGGGAGGGCACTGTGTGTTGTCACTGAAATGAAGAAAGTGCATTATCATCTCGTATCGGGACCTGGACATTACAGAAGAATAAATAGGCATGTGGTGAATGGGGTGGGTGAACCAATAGGCATGTCCTTCATTTTTTTTTTTTTTTGTAAGCCCCATCCCATGTTTATGGTGAGGCCCATAAACATTTTGAACTCCTCCAGAGTCAAATCCTTCCACTCGAATGGATGGGCGTATAAAGATTGGGGGTTATTGGCAATATGCTGCTGGGCATATAAATTGGTCTGGTCCTCGATGAGTTGCAGCAAAGTGTTGGGCAAAAATAAATTAAAACAATCAATTTCAGAAAAATTTGGGGTATTGACCTGCACACTTGGCTGTGCGGTGAAAGGGGGAATTCTTGCTGATCTTGAGTCGGAAGGCAGCCATGTTAGATTGGCAAGACCATCTGGGAGATATGTAGCGGCCCTGGCTCTTGGGGCACGTGGCACTCCAGTGCTGGTAGTTGGAGTTCCTGTTCTGGCATTTGGGCGTGATGCTGCGGAAGTACTGGTACTGAGCATTGGTTTTGGGGTCTATCGCTGGCAGCAGCGCTGGCACTGGGCCTGGGAATTTGATCCTGGGGTATATTGCTGGTGGCTGCCTGGTTTCCAGAGCACCGTGCTCTTTTAGGAGGGATCCATTCTTCCTCCGATTGGTTTGCCGATCCACTACTATCGATCGGTTCAAATGCTCAATTTGATTCACAATCGGAATTGGCATTTGAATCTGATGAGAACTCCCCGCTGCTCTCATCAGTCATGGAGAGGATCTGAAACGCCTCCTTACTTGTATAGAATCTTTTGGACATTTTTTCTGATGGGTTGTGCGACAGGTGACAAATTACGGTTACTGATGGGCGACAGGTGATGGGTGACAGGTGGCGGTCACTGATGGGCGACAGGTGATCGGTGACAGGTGGCGGTCACTGATGGGTGACAGGTGACGTGTGACGGTCACTAGTGGGTAGCAGGTGACGTGTGACGGTCACTGGTGGGTGACAGGTGACAGGTAACGGGTGACAGTCACTGATGGCAGTCTCTGATGGTGACTGGTGCACTTTATGGGACTGATAGGTGACAGATGAGGGTCACGGATGGGTCACTGATGACGGTCACTGATGACGGTCACTGATGGGCGACAGGTGCACCACTGACGGCAGTCTCTGACGGTGACAGGTGCACTTTGTGGGCACTGATGGGTGACAGGTGCACTTTGTGGGCACTGATGGGTGACAGGTGCACTTTGTGGGCACTGATGGATGACAGGTGCACTTTGTGGGCACTGATAAGCGACAGGTGCACTTTGTGGGCACTGATGGGTGACAGGTGCACTTTTATGGGGACTAATGTGTTGACTGTTGGGTGACAGCTGTAATTTGGGGGAGGGGCGATGTAACAGGTTCTCTTTTATTTGTGGTGTTGGTGCAGTATACTACAAACATAGATCGGTCACTCACTGCTCCTGACTCTTCTCTCCTCACACACCGTTACCAGAGCCGGTAACAGCTAGTAACCGGTCTTTGTTTACATTTAGTGATCGGCTGTGAATGGATCACAGCCGATCACGTGGTAAACAGCTGCCAGCCATTGGCTGTTTACCCTTGTCGGCGACGAGCAGTGTTCGTGGGAACCCGCCACCACCGACGTGACCGCGCTGCACGCTCCCGATTACGCGCATGCACGGTCTAAAGCGGGGAATACCCCTTTGTGATTACATCACGGCCGATCACATGGTGAACAGCCATGCAAGAGGTTAAATTATGTTGCCAAATAATTAAACACTATTTGTATTTCAGATTTCACTAAAAAGCTTGTCTAAGAACGCAATGGAGTTGATTTACTAAAGGTAAATACTGTAGGCTGCTCACTTTGCAAGGGTAATTGCACCTAGCAAGGGAATTTTCCCCAGAGCTTGGTAAATGAGGTGAAGCTCTGCTGACTTCCATCATCCAATCATGTGCAAGCAAAAAAAAAAAAAAAAATGCTGTTTTTATTTCCACTCCACGTGATTGAGTGCTCTTAGCAAAGTGAAACTTCACCACATTGACTAAGCTCTGGGGCAAATTTCCTTGCAAATTAACCGCTTGCCGACCATCTTCCAGCTTGCCGATGCCCGTGGCCGGCGGTCGCGATGACCGCCGGCCACACGTGATCGTGGGCACGAGAGCCAGAACGGGGACATGTGTGTGTAAACACACAAATCCCTGTTCTGTCAGGGGAGAGAAGACAGATCGTGTGTTCCTACTAAGTAGGAACAACAATATGTCTCCTCCCCCAGTCAGTCACAATCCTATACAGTTAGAAACACTCCCTAGAACACACATTTAACCCCTTGATCGGCCCCTAGTGTAAACCCCTTCCCTGCCAGTGACATTTACACAGTAATCAGTGGCCATTTATAGCACTGATCGCTGTATAAATGTCACTGGTCCCAAAATAGTGTCAAAAGTGTTCGATCCGTCTGCTGCAATGTCGCATGATAAAAATCGCAGATCGCCGCCATTACTAGTAAAAAATAAATAAATAAATAAAAAATGACATAAATCTATCCCCTATTTTGTAGACACTATAACTTTTGCGCAAACTAATCAATATACGCTTATTGTGATTTTGTTTAACAAAAATATGTAGAAGACTACATCAGCCTGAACTGAGGAAGAAATTTCTTTATTTACATTTTTTTGGGATATTTATTATAGCAAAAAGTATAAAATGTTGTTTTTATTTCAAAATTGTCGCTTTTTTTTGTTTATAGCGCAAAAAAACCACAGGTGATCAAATACCACCAAAAGAAAGCTATATTTGTGGGAAAAAAAGGACATCAATTATGTCTGGGTACAACATCGCATGACCGCGCAACTGTCAGTTAAAGTGACGCAGTGCCGTCTTGCAAAAAATGGCCTGGTCATTAAGGGGGAAATTCTTCCGGTCCTTAAGTGGTTAAACAGCCTATTATCCTTTAGTATATCAATGACTGGGACTTGCTGAGTGGACAATGTAGGACCTGCAGCATAGTGATGAGCCATCAATCTGCTTGTAGGCAGGTGCAGTCTACTTTGTCCATGACAGGTGGCACTCTTCTGAGGGGGCACCATTGGTGTAGAGGAAATCAAGCGGAATAGAGTTCCTCTATGGTTTCTTGGGTCACTGGGGGAGCTGTCCTATTGGATACTGCAATTCCATGTGACTCTGGTGGCCATATTGGGTTAGGCCGAGCTTATTTAACCACTTGCCGACCGGGCCATAGCCGAAATACGGCTACAGCGCGGTCAGGTTATTCTGGGTGGACGTCCATGGGACGTCATTCCAGAATGTTGCTCCCGCACGCCCCCTGGGGCGCGCACCCAGGAACATCCGTGACCGCCGGGTCCTCACGGATCATGGTAAATAGCCGCTGATCGCGCCCATTTACCACGTGATCGTTCCGTCAAATGACGGAGCAATCACTTGTAAACAAACTGGCATCACGTCATGACGCCGGTTCCTCCCTCCCCTCTGTGTACCAATCGGTACAGTGCGAGGAGAGAGGGGGAGAGATGGCAGCAGCGATGTGGGCTGGATGTTTAGTGCCCACAGCGCTGCTCAATGTCAATACTCTGCAACACTCTGCAAAACTGCAATGCTCTGCAACATTGCAATACTCTGCAAAACTGCAACACTGTGCAATACTCTGCAACATTGTGCAATAATCTGCAACACTGTGCAATACTCTGCAACACTGTGCAACACTGTGCAATACTCTGCAACACTGTGCAATACTCTGCCAATACTCTGCAACACTGCAAAACTCTACTCACCAATACTCTGCCAATACTCGCCAATACTCTGCCAATACTCGCCAATACTCTACCAATACTCGCCAATACTCTGCCAATACTTGCCAATACTCTGCAATAAATTTTAACAGAAACAAATTTTTTTTTTTAATCGAATTTTCAGTCTTTTTTGATTTATAGCGCAAAAAAAAACAAAAACAACCCAGCGGTGATTAAATACCACCAAAAGAAAACTCTATTTGTCAAGAAAAAAGGACAAAAATTTCATATAGGTACAGTGTTGCATGACTAAGTAATTGTCATTCAAAATGTGAGAGCACCGAAAGCTGAAAATTGGTCTGGTTAGGAAGGGGGTTTAAGTGCCCAGTTGTCAAGTGGTTAAGGCCCTGGCTCCCTGTTTTTGCGTGCATTTGTGAGTGGGCAGTGTAGGGAAAGATACCCCACCTGTTAGGTACAGTACTAGCAGTAGGGAAAGGTTCATGGCGAGGAGGGAAAGCGTAGGGTCTGCTAATCCTCTGGTCATCCTCCTGATTGGGCACGAGATGGCCAGGCCGCATTCTGCTCTTTTTACAGGTGCTGTCAGTCCAGCTGAGCATCGCTCAATTATCTTTACTGAAAACTGTGGGGTTGATTTACTAAAGGCCAGTAGACTGTGCCCCTTGGAAAGTGCAATTGCATCTGCAAGTGCAGTTGCTCCAGAGTTTAGTAAATGAGGTAAACTTCACTTTGCAAAGAATACCCAATCACATGCAAGGAAAATAAAAAAAACAGCATTTTTGCTTGCACGTGATTGGTTGATGAAACTCAGCAGAGCTTCTGCTCATTTACTAAGCTCTGGAGCAACTGCTCTTGCCGTGTGCAACTGCACTTTCCAAAGTGCGCAGTCTTTTTGCCTTTAGTATATCAACCCCAGTAAGTGCACCCTGTTGGGCAGACCTCTATCCAGGCTTTGTTGTGAACTGCTACTGCATTATTTCTATACAGGTTCTCTATTGCAGCCGACTGTGTGAATTATTGCCGCTGCACCACGCTGCACCCACCTACATGCTGTCTATTCAGATTTCCTTCAATTCATTTAATTTGCAGCAGAGCCTGCCTGCAACTTAATATCACCCTCCCTTGAATAGTCCAACTTAAGAGGGAAGTACTGGAGGCTGAAATCAAGACAAATGCAATTATGAATATATCATTGCATTCATTTGTGCTTTATTTTATATCTGCCTAGTGTCCCGCTTTGGTGCTATAGAACAAAGAACAGCTCTGTGTTAAAACTGTGGCTGGTTTATATTTTGTTGCTATGGTTTAAAATGTCTTATCTCTAAGTTCCCTATATTATTTCAACACTACTAAACATTTAGTACAACAATGAAGGAGATTCAGCACAAATAGACTTAGAGCTGGGATATGAAGGGTGGGTCAGCAGAGGAAAATACCTCGAAGGTAAGTAAGTAAAAACAAAATGTGGTTGGGTCCGCTAGCAACACCCAGTAGTGCCTTGGTAACACACAGTAAATATGTGATTAGTCACTTAGGCTTTTTTTTTAATCACAAATGAATTCAGAGACAGCAAATGTCAATGACTATAGCTTGACAAATGTTTGAAATTCACTTTCACACCCTACATCACATTCTTAGTTTTTTGTTTCCATCAAGCCCTTGCCTGCCTTAGATTCCTATGCTCTTTTGAGTTTCAAAATACATATGTCATGATAAAGCATTGTTTATACAATGTTCCTGGGTGATCGGGCATTGCTAAGATCCTAACAGGGGTATCCTAGGGCACCAAAAAAGGCTTTCAAAACCTCCTAGAGAAGCTACAGGAGATAGTGATCAGGACCAAAATACAGTATTGTTTTATGGGTCATGGTCACAGTATTAGCAACTAATGTAATAACATTCATCAAAAAGCAATTTAATGCCAAGAAGCCTTACAATATATCTGTAATGCCCCGTACACACGGTCAGATTTTCCGAAGGAAAATGTGTGATAGGACCTTGTTGTCGGAAATTCCGACCATGTATAGGCTCCATTACACATTTTCCATCGGATTTTCCGACACACAAAGTTTGAGAGCAGGCTATAAAATTTTCTGACAACAAAATCCGTTGTTGGAATTTCCGATCGTGTGTACACAAATCCGAAGCACAAAGTGCCACGCATGTTCAGAATAAATAAAGAGATTTTGTTGTCGGAATGTCCGATCAATGTCCGACCATGTGTACGAGGCATTAGAATTTAATTTTTAGCTGCATCTGATACTCAGAATTTTATGACTGTAAAATCCTCTTCATTTTTCTCTCTCTCACAAGTCTCTGAAACCCTCTACCTAGAATCTACAATTTCTCCTTCTCCTAGCTGCATCAGAGTCCCTCTTAAGTGTGCATCAAGTTTAGATGCAAGTCAAATGCACCCACATGAAAGCATGCCTCTAGGTTTTCTCAGGGAAAAACAAGTTGCTTCTGAGATGTGTTTGTTATATGTTTACTATTATAGTTCTATTGACTTCTACTAGTATAAAAACAAGTTCAAGCACAACAGACTAGAACATGATGTCTTTATACAAATGCATCACAACATGATGCTTGGCAAAATCAAATATAAATGCCATCGTACACTGCTCCACACGATCCATCAGAAGACTGAAATATAGAAACATCTTGCATTTCTGCTGCTTCTGTGGAACTTTTGTTTCAACACCAGTACTTTTTGCATCTCTCCTTGAATGTACATTAGGGATATATAGGCTGCGTGTCCGTAACTGACATTCATGGACTGATGCAACAATTATGGATTTTACACATTTTTGTTTGTAAATTTAATGCAAGTTGGCAACCCTGCAGCATACCATAGTAGCCTTTTTTTTCCTATGTAGAACAACAAGTCATAGCACACCATATGTGCCTTTTTCCTGCTCCCATACAGCTATGTACCAATCCCATCACACTATACTTGCTTTTCTGCTGTCTCTTTGGCACGACAAGTCCCAATACATTATATCTGTATTTCTGCTGTATCTGTTAACAGGGGCAGCCCGTCCATTAATGGCACACGGGCGCTACCCCCCCTTATTCATGAGTCTGGCCCCTTGTTGGAGCCCAGACCAGGTGTGACACTGATCCTCCTCCCAGCCAATCAGGAAGCGGGTTTTGAGACCCATCACCCAATTGTCTGAAAGGACAGGTGATCCTATTGGATGCCTAGGAGGAGGGGAGGAGACGCACGGCCACCGAGATGGAGGAATGGAGGAGATGGAGATTTTTGCTTCTGATGCTGATGCTCGATCCTGCTGCTGCCCCCGATCCTGCTGCTGATGCCCCCTGCCAATGCCCGCTGGCAGATACCCTCCACCTCCCACCTAGATGGGGTAAGACAACGAGCGGGCAGGGGAGGTGGCTGGGAGTTTTGAAGTCCCGCCGGCCATTGGAGGGATTGGGGGGGATGGGGTGGTTATTTGCCACCCCTCCAAAAAAAAAAAAAAACACCAGCCGCCACTGTTTGTTAAACTGAAAGTCCTAGCACACTGTAGTTGCATTAGTATTGCAATTACTTGGGTTGATTTACTAAAGGCAAATAGACTGTGCACTTTTGCAAGTGCAATTGCACTCTGCAACTGCAGTTGCTCCAGGGCTTAGTAAATTAAGAAGAGCTCTACTGACTTCCATCATCCAATCATGTGCAAGCAAAAATGCTGTTTTTTTAATTTTCCTTGCGTGTGATTGGGTATTCATTGTAAAGTGAAGCTTCGCCTCATTTACTAAGCTCTGGAGCAACTGCACTTGCAAAAGTGCTATTTGCCTTTAGAAAATCACTCCCATAAAACAACTAGTGCCAGCACACTATGGGGTTGACTTACTAAAGGCAAATAGACTGCACATTTTGTAAAGTGTAGTTGCACTCTGTAAGAGCAGTTGTCCAGAGCTTAGTAGATGAACAGAAGTTCTGCTGACTCCCATCATCCAAACATGTGCAAGCAAAAAAGCTATTTTCCTCGCACATGATTGGGTATTCTTTGTGAACCTTTACCTCATTTACTAAGCTCTGGAGCAACCACCCTTACAGAGTGCAACTGCACTTTACAAAGGGCACAGTCTACTTGCCTTTAGTAAATAAGCCCCTATATTTGCATTCATTTTCATTCTGTAGAACTACAATACCCACTATACTATGCTCATATTTCTCATGTCACTGTAAAACTACAAGTTCCAGCATACTATATTTGCCTTTTCCATGCCTCCGTAGAACTTCAAGTCCCATCACAATATATATTTACGTATCCTGCTTCTGTAGAACTAAAGAACGCAACCTCTCAAATCATGCTCAGCAAAGCACAATGATCAGTTAAATTATTTAATTTTGTAGTCTGCAAAATGCATACACTTTCACACACTATTGATGCACATTATTATTTATCCCTTTATCTCCATTCCCCTGTGCTCAAAACAGCATAACTCCAAACTGACTCTCATTTGGAGGGACTCTCCCTCTTTTGAGACCAGATCCCTGTGTCCCTAATGCCGGCACAGTTGTCCCTCTTTTTGGTCTGATGTGTACATCTCTACAAAATGTACAATTTTACTACCAAAAGCATTATGCTGCACTTAACTTTTTATCCAACCTCTATATAACTGCATTAGTTAAAAAAAAAACAATTTTAAGTAAAAATAGAGGTCAAAAGGCACATGTGTGGTTAAGTCAATCATTTTATGTATATTAGATTTTTGTGTTTTATATTAGCTACAAGTTATTTTGAAGCATGTTGAATAAACTGCATATTTGTTATATAGTTTAAGAACTGGCTTACTATGTTGCATACACTAAGAAACGGTCCCCAGCAATCTGCTTTACAAGCCAATACATAATTGTACTTTTTTGTTAAATTCATTTCCAGAAAAAAAATACAATAAAAACTATGTATTACAGGTATGTAAGTTTTTTTCACAAATAAGTACAGCTTAACCAAGGTAGGTTTAGTATTTACTTATTACAAAACAAGTGAATGCCTAAACAGCAGAACAACAACTCTATCTCAATCTGGGATAGGTGGAGGTGGTGTGAAGATCCTACAGAGGGTTTTTTCCTTTTTAAAGAGATACAAAAACTACTTACACCATCCACTGCCCTACTGACACCATGCTCTGCCCTAATGACAACGTCTACTACCCTACTGTCACCGGCCACTGCTCTACTGACTGACGCTGTCCACTGCTCTACTGACTGACATCACCCACTGTCCCACTGACACCAACCTCTTCCCTACTGACACATTCACTGCTCTACTGACTGACACCATCCACTGTCCTACTGACACCAACCTCTTCCCTACTGACACATTCACTGCTCTACTGACTGACACCATCCGCTGTCCTACTGACACCAACCTCTTCCCTACTGACACATTCACTGCTCTACTGACTGACACCATCCACTGCCCTACTGATACTGTCCACTGCCCTACTGACACCAACCTCTGCCCTACTGATACTGTCCTCTGCCCTACTGACACGTCCATTGCTTTACTGACACCGTATATATACTGCATATATATATATATATATATATATACACACACACATGCATGTCTGTGCAAGGGCAAATAGTGCCTGTGTAGAACCATGGTCTGTAAAAAGCCACGCTCCCCATCCATCTCTCCAGGGGAATATGCTGATGGCATATTCCCCTCCAGCCACGCCTCCCCTTCTGTAGTAATCACAAAGCCGCGCCCCCCACCCACCTAACTTTGTTGCATTGACTGCTGGCAGATTCCCTTCCAGCTGCTCCCTCCTTGTGTAATAATGTAATGGCCCACTGTGTAGCAGTCCACTGGCAGGTCAGTGCACTGCTATGGAATCTATAGCGATCACGTGACCTGTGCTTAAGAAACCGGGCAAGCTTTTTTTAAAAAACAAAACAAAACCAACTGCAGAGTCATGAAAGGCTTACACTTCACTACAGAAAACCGTTTTTGTGAGTGCTGAAGTTCAACATCTGCTTTAAAGCACCCCCAAAATAGCTCTGCCCACGGTGGACCCCCCCGCCCACTAGTTATACCACCGGGCAATACCATGATAGGGCTAGATTTTTACTTTTTTGACTGCTGATGGAAGCTGTTTGGTCAATGCCCATCCAATTTCAAATCATAACCCCTCCATTCTTAAAATGGATAGACATATTGAGACAGTGGCTTGTGACCTGGTTAATAAAGAGCTAACAATGTTGCAATGTTACTTATTCTTTATAAAAAGCTCTCCAAGAATTAGAAGGTACATAGCCAATGATTGTATGTTGAAATACAATCATATTTTAGTAGTGGAATTTCACACTACTTCTTTTCTTTACGGGATTATGTTTAAAACTATAAACAAACATATTTCAGTTTAAAATGTTTCATATTTGTATTAAAATGCTACAGTAAATGTATGGTACAGTACAAAAATTGTAGTTTTCATCTTACATATAATATGTAATAACTATGACTAATAAGTAAATGCAGGGCATTTTGCAATTGGGATAATAGGGTTATGCCTTCAGTAGACACAGGCAGAGGTAGTCCCTCGCGATCAATAAAACTATAGTAATCTAATCAGAAATGTATTTACACATTCTCACAATATCCAAGGTCAACAAGAATATCCCTTAAAGGTGGTGATCATGGAAGAAGTTACTTTGGACTGCAGAGTTTGTGTGCTCTCTCGTTCTAGTAATGGCCATCCAGGCCTTTCTATCTACAGTACATTAGAAATTACACTTATGTGTAACACATGCAGCCTCTGCATCCAGGAAAGTTATTTAACAATCAGATTGTAATTTATGGGTGATTAAATGATCCTCCCCACAAGTGAATTACAGACTTCTTCCCTAAGATCTCTCTATGCCTGACTTGGCAGAAGTCATTACAGAAGTTCAAAAGCTGAATACGAAACTGATAATAATAATTATACAGTATATCTTCCTTTTGGTAGTGTGTGAAATCTAATACATAGAAAACATCAGAATATAGGAAGCAGATTTTCTCCTATGTGTGCAGACTGCTTGGGGGTCTTCATGTTAGTGCAAACAACTATTCCTGTGTCTTTCTTAAAGAAAAATTGGCATGGGGTAGAACAGAGGGCTGGTGGTCATCAACCTACAGAGCGGCATTTTAACAGAAGAAAGTAGAGTCTGTCTGTGCTCACAAGAGGTAGGCATTCCTGCTTCACTAAGCCACAATAATTGCAGTCTATCCATAAATCTATCCCTGATGGTTACATTCAATACCATAAGTACTACATTGATAAGAAGGTAGAGATTTGTACAATTATCTGAACATAGCAGTATTGTAGGCTATAGGGCACATGTACACAGCTGAAGTGTGGTTGTTAGTATCCCCCCCCCCCAGTGTTGAGCTGCATAAACCTACAGTAGAACATTTTGCTTTCATGGATAGGATTTGGAATGCATTTTATACAGTACTCATGCAAATGTTTACATGTATAGTGCATAAATGGACATTGCCCTGAGCTGCTGCCTAGTGACACTTTGTTTATGTTTATGTAGCACCCTCTAGTGTGCTAGAATTAGAGTAGGTAAACCATACTCTGACTCCCATTGTAAGTTGGTGAGTCTTAAATGGGTCAGGGTTTATTAGAGACCAGGGCTTGGTGACTCATTCTGACAGCTCTCTGGTTTCTCCCCATGGTCTGTGAGGTTGGAGGATTTTCTAGAACTTGAGGGTGGGGGTTGGGAGGAGCCAATCCCCAGCAGTGGGCTGGCAGGGGGCTGAGACTACTCCATAAATAGACATAGGCCATGCCAGCAGGAGCTGTCATGTGGAAGATGGAGATGGAGTGTTGAGGAGGCTGTCAGTGGCACTGAGGGGTATCCCCTAGTCTGGAGGAATCCTGCTAAAACACATGGGAGCAAGAGAGGACAGAGTGAGTAGTTCAACATTGTTGGGGACTAACAAAGGGGGGAGACTGCCATATGTAGCCAGTCTCCCTCGAAGACAGCGGTGTGCTTAAGTCTTCAATTCTTCCCTGAGAGATCTCCTGAGACTCCAGCAGCTGGGTAGACTGGTGTATAGAGGCAACCAGGAGGGCTGGCGAAAAGAGGCAGCTGCAGCCAGGTGGGCTGCCAGGGCCTGAAGAGGTGTTGTTGGGAACAGTGACTACAAAGGCAGCAGAGGGGAAAGTTACATGCTGTGTCACTCCACGTGTGCTACTGCTAAGGGACTGTGAGTTCCTGCCTGTAATGGGCCACTCTGACATGGAGATTGTCAAGTTCCCCCAGGAGTGTACCAGCAGAGGCTAAGCAAAAGAGAGGTCAAGAGTGTGCAAGTAGATAGTGAAAAGGAGACTTTATATAGCTGTATATAGGAAGTTGTCCCTGAAGATTGCTGAAGTCAAGT
The DNA here is from genome assembly GCF_042186555.1 of Aquarana catesbeiana. Taxonomy (NCBI): domain Eukaryota; kingdom Metazoa; phylum Chordata; class Amphibia; order Anura; family Ranidae; genus Aquarana; species Aquarana catesbeiana. Next base: position 296,995,915 of record NC_133326.1, read on the forward strand.
GGGCATCTCATAACTTCCCAAACCTATCCAAGTTGTTAACTCCCTAATAAACAACAAAAACAACGCTATGGACTGTTTTCTGACTCTGTGTGCCTAAAAAGATTTGGTGCGTCTAGCTGTGCAGGAGTGGGGGATCCCTTTCATATGAAGTTCCTGTGTGTGGTGTGCTACATTTATATCCTCCCCCTGGCGACCAAATAAATAATTTAATAGACAGAAGTGAAGTTGCAGGCCCAAAATGAACGTGGCATTCAGTTATTCAGAAGGACTGAAGGCCAGGCCATTCTGGACCTGTGCACGTGTCACTACCCAGTGAAGGAATCATTTAGGGCAGGGGTGAGGATGTAAACGTAAACATAAACATATGGAAAGCTACTAGACAGTGGCAGCACAGGCACAGAATGACCTTGGACTTCAGCCATTCTGAATAAATGACTTTGCTTACGCATGCATCTCAATTCTCTGCATATGTAAAGTTGAGATGAAACCATTTGCACTAAGGACCATTTTTCAAGTAGCACCTTTCTGCCAGCAAATTCCTGCATATGTTTCAGTATTGTTTGCATAAGTCCTTGCACTCCTATGTACACATGCCTCTAACTGAGAGTGACTTATATTTTTTTCCACTGATAGAAAACCGTTGACTATCCAATGGTATTACAGTGTTCTAGGATTGGCATAAAGCTGCTCTCTGCTTTCACAGACTGACCTTGACCGAATACTCTAGAGGGATGCAACGACTGGCCGCAATAAATTTTCCTGGCAGATGGCTATTGTTATTAGTGTGGAGAATCTGGTGTTCAGGTGCTTCCCCCTCCCTCATCCTCAGACCAGAACATGCATGATTGCCTGTATCAAACCTATGTGCTCATACAGCAATCTTTTGTTCCAAAGATTGTTTAGCTGACGGATTGTGCATGAATGGCTGGTCACTACCTAAAAGACTGTAGGACTGTACTTTTGCGCACTGTGGGCTTATTAATTAAAAATGTGACTTTGCACAGCACATTTTGTTAAAAACGATTGCATCATGTTAGTAGAAGGGTTATTAATTTAACATTAGGGACATATTAACCACTTGACCTCTGGAAGATTTACCCCCACCATGACCAGGTCATTTTTTTGCGATACGGCACTGCGTTATTTAAACTGATAATTGCGTGGTCATGCAACGATGTACCCAAATAAAATTTATGCCATTTTTTCCCCACAAATACAGCTTTCTTTTGGTGGTATGTTTTCACCTCTGCGTTTTTTATTTTTTTTGCGCTTTAAACAGAAAAAGTCAATTAAAAAAATATATATATATTTTTTTTGTACTTTCTGCTATAAAACATATCCCAAAAAAATCTAAAAAATCGAATACGTTTAGGCTAATATGTACCGTATTTATCAGCGTATAACACGCACCCCAATTTAGGAGGGAATTTTAAGGAAAAAAAAACTTTTAGGAGGGAAGTTGAAGGGAAAAAAACTTACATTTAAATGCCCATCATTGCAGCCTTCTCAGTGCAGCCTTGCCCCAGTGCAGCCATGTCAGTGCAGCCTTCCCCAGTGCAGCCTTGTCAGTGCAGCCATGTCAGTGCAGCCTTGTCAGTGCAGCCTTGTCAGTGCAGCCATGTCAGTGCAGCCTTGTCAGTGCAGCCTTCCCCAGTGCAGCCTTGTCAGTGCAGCCATGTCAGTGCAGCCATGTCAGTGCAGCCATGTCAGTGCAGCCTTCCCCAGTGCAGCCTTGTCAGTGCAGCCTTCCCCAGTGCAGCCTTCCCCAATGCAGCCTTCCACAGTGCAGCCTTCCCCAGTGCAGCCTTGCCCCAGTGCAGCCTTCGATCAACGGTCCCTGCTTCCTGGGCTTCAAAATCGCCTACCGCGATTTGAAAATGGCACCGCCGGCGCCGAAATACACAGAGCCGGTCCTCGGAAGAGCCGAGGACCGGCTCTGTGTATTTCGGCGCCATTTTCAAATCGCGGTCGGCGATTTTGAAATTTTGACAGCTCGGGATCGCAGGATATCGGCGTATAACACGCACCTGCGACTTTCCCCTGATTTTGAGGGGAAAAAAGTGCGTGTTATACGCCGATAAATACGGTATTCTGCTAAATGTTTTTGGCAAACAAAAATACCAATATGCATATATTGATTGGTTTACACAAACGTTATAGTGTTTACAAAGTATGGTATGTATTTATTAAATGTTTGTATATTTTTTTTTATACTAGTAATGGCGGCGATCAGCGATTTATAGCACTACTGAGATATTGCAGCGGACAATCGGACACAAAAAAAATATAAAGAAAGAAATTGCGCTAGGTGTGTGATAAATAAAAAACATATAAATTACTGAAAATTAAACTGTGAAGGATATCCTGCTGCTAAGCACTATAACCCTGATATGGGGCACAGAGAGATAAATGTACAAAAAAAAAAATGCAGCGCCGGATAATAAACCAATAGTTTACCAAGTGAACATAATATTTATGCTTACACTAAAGTGAAATATGTATCATAATCAAAAATATCCAGTGAAAAAAATATTCAGTGAAAAAAAATAGTCCATACATAAAATGAATGTGTTAAAGATAATATGTGCATAATAAAACACATAATGTGACAACAAAAAAGTTAATAAGTGAAGGTATCCCAATGAAAGAATCTCAATACAGGACCCAGGGTTTATGTTCTCCACCGCTTATGCTGCCCGTCACCTTGCAATAAATAATGGAGGCTTACCAGAAAGCCTGCAACCGCCCTTCTCAGGGGGGTCAAAACAGGCTGAGTAGAAACAGCAGGAACACTGTTAAGGATTCCCAGGTGACCAGCTGGCATCAGTAAGGAGTAACTTCCCGTCTTATGCTGCACCGCCGAAAGAAGTTCGCTTCCAGCCATCCACATGCCCAGCGGTTGAATGCTAGCTTGGCAAAATTGCTAGCACTTCAACTGCTACCTTTTCAGTTGGTAGACTCTGCCCCCTTCCATGAGTTTGTGGAATGTGCGGTTCCTCAGTGGCAGGTACCCAAACGCTACTTTTTCTCACAGAAGGCGATTCTGGCTCTCTACCGGCATGTGGAAGGCAATGTCTTGGCCTCGCTGGACAGGGCGGTCAGCGGTAAGGTGCATATTACCGCTGACTCAGGGTCCAGCAGGCATGGACAGGGACGTTACCTAAGTTTCATGGTGCATTGGGTCACTCTGCTGGCAGCTGGGAAGGATGCAGGACAAGGTGCTGTAGTGTTGGAGGTTGTTCCGCCACCACGTTTCCAAAATGCCACTACTAATGATTGTAACACACCTCTCTCCTCCACCCCCTCCTCTTCTTCTTCCTCCATGGCCTCTTCCTGTGCTTTGTCCTCGGAACCAGCGGTGCTCCATAGGCATTCAAGGGGCTACGCAAGTACGCAGGCCAAAAGATGCCATGCGGTGTTTGAGCTGGTGTGCTTGGGGGACAGGAGCCACACTGGGGCAGAGGTTCTGTCAGCTCTGCAGGGGCAGGTTCAGAGGTGGTTGACGCCACGCCAACTTAGGGCAGGAATGGTGGTTTGCAACAATGGCACCAACCTCCTCTCCACCCTCTGACAGGGACAACTGACCCATGTGCCCTGTTTGGCTCACGTCCTTAACTTGGTGGTGCAGCAGTTCTTGGGCAGGTACCTGGGCTTACAGGATGTCCTGAGGCAGGCCAGGAAAGTCTGTGTGCATTTCCGCCAGTCATATAATGCCAGTGCTCGGCTGGCAGACCTCCAAAAGGAGTTTAACCTGCCCAAGAACCGCCTAATCTGTGACATGCCCACCAGGTGGAACTCAACGTTGGCAATGCTGCAGCGGCTGCACACGCAGCAGAGGGCCATCAATGAGTACCTGTGTGACTATGGCACCAGGACAGGGTCAGGGGAGCTTGTTTTTTTTTCCCCACGCCAGTGGGCCATGATCAGGGATGCATGCACTGTCCTGTCACCATTTGAGGAGGGCACAAGGATGGTGAGCAGTGACAGTACATGCATCAGTGACACTGTCCCCCTTGTCCACCTGTTGGAGCACATGCTGCATGGAATAATGGACAGGGCACTTGAGGTAGAACAGAGGCAGGAAGAGGAGGACTTCCTTAGCTCTCAAGGCCCTCTTTATCCAGACAGTGTTCCTGCATGCCCGCCGATCACACAGGAAGAGGACGAGGAGGAGGAGGAGGAGGATTGTGTCAGTATGGAGGTGGAGCCTGGCACTCAGCATCAGTCTTTAAGGGATCAGTCCCAAGAAACACATGGACTTGTACGTGGCTGGGAGGAGGTGACTGTGGACCATGTCGTCCTTAGTGACCCAGAGAACTCCGGACTGAATGCCTCAGCAAACCTACGCTGCATGGCCTCCCTGATCCTGCAAAGCCTGCGGAAGGATCCTCGTATTCGTGGTATCAAGGAGGGGGATAGTTACTGGCTGGCAACCCTCCTTGATCCACGTTACAAGGGTAAGGTTGCGGACCTTATCTTGCCATCGCAGAGGGAGCAGAGGATGAAACATCTTTGTGAGGTCTTGCAGAAAGGTCTGTGCAACGCGTTCCCAGAGACTGGGAGGTTACAAACTCCTGTTTCTGGACAACGTGTTGCTGAGGCTTCGGTCAGTCAAAGAAGGAGCGGTGGAGAAAGTGGCCGTCTGACAATTTTTTAGTCCGCAGCCCCAACGTATGATCGGTTCCAGCAACCATCGCCAGCGTCTGCTTTACATGGTGCAGGAATACCTAGGGGCAAGATCTGACTTGGACACCTTTCCCACCGAAAATCCTCTGGGTTACTGGGTCTTGAGGATCGATCACTGGCCAGAACTTGCACAGTATGCAAGTGAGCTACTGGCCTGCCCTGCATCCAGCGTTCTTTCGGAACGCACATTCAGTGCTGCTGGAGGCTTTGTAACCGATCACAGGGTGCGTCTGTCCACCGACTCGGTCGATCGACTCACCTTCATAAAAATGAATCAGTCTTGGATCACCACCAGCTACCAAGCACCTGATGCTGATGTAACTGAATCATTTTTTTTGATATGTCAGATCCCTTTAAAGACTGCCTATGCTGATGCTGAGTGACTATCCTGTTATGCTGAGTAATTATCCTCTTCCTCCTCAATGATCATGCTGATAGCTTGTAAGAACATTTTTGGTTCTGGGTGCCGCCACCAGTGCCTAAGGCCCAATTTTTAAGTCCCTGTTTAACAAGGGCATGTAATTACAATTTTTGATGCAATTCTTTGCAGCAGGGCTAGTTCCTGCGCTCCAACTAGAGTATCTGTGAGGGGTGCCCAATTTTTCAGCCCCTGTTTAACAGGGGCGTGTAATTACAATTTTTGATGCAATACTTTGCAGCAGGGCTCATTCCTGTGTTCTAACTAGAGTATCTGTGAGGGGTTGCAGTGTTGTGGCACCAGCACCAGTGCCTAAGGCCCAATTTTTCAGCCCCTGTTTAAAAGGGGCATGTAATTACAATTTTTGATGCAATTATTTTGCAGCAGGGCTCGTTCCTACGTTCCAACTAGAGTATCTGTGAGGGGTTGCAGTGTTCTGGCACCAGCACCAGTGCCTAAGGCCCAATTTTTTAGCCTCTGTTCAACAGGGACATGTCATTAGAATTCTTGATCTAATATTTCACAGCAGGGCCCGTTTCTGCGCCCACCAAGATTAACTGTGAGGACTTACAGTGTTGTGGCACCAGTACCAACACCACCACCACCACCAAAGTCCCAATTTTTCAGCCCCTGTTCAACAGGGGCATGTAATTCCAATTCTTGATCTAATATTTCACAGCAGGGCCCATTCCAGCGCCCACCAAGAATAACTGTGAGGACTTACAGTGTTGTGGCACCAGCACCACCACCACCATCACCAAAGGCCCAATTTTTCTGGCCCTGTTCAACAGGGGCATGTAATTACAATTCTTGATCTAATATTTCACAGCAGGGCCCTGTGGGGGCTTACAGTGTTGAGGCCACAACAACACCTAAGGCCCAAATTTCTGCTGAGTATATAGGGCAGGCCCCTACTTTTAAACATCCAACTTACAAACGACTCCTACTTGCAAACGGAAGGAGACAACAGGAAGTGAGATGAAATCTACCCCATAGGAAGGGAAATTCTCTCCTGTAAGAGTTAATATGGGAAAAACTTTTCTCCTTTCCACTGATGCTTTGTCACCAATCCTTGTTTCACTAAAAACCCCAAATTTTCAAAAAACATTTGTCATTGGGACAAAAAGTTTGGTGAAATCTTCTGAAGAGGAGCACAGACAGCAAAACAAATGTCACAGGGGTGATAACCCTTCCCTATGTTTTCCAAAAAGCTTAAAAACAGATTTTTTGGCTGGAGCTACACTTTAAAAATGTACCAGTTCAAAATTACAAACAGATTCTACTTAACAACAAACCTACAGTCCCTGTCTTGTTTGCAACGCCTGTATACTGCTGTTCAGAGTATAAAGGGCCTGGGGCCCCACGCCTTTCCTTTTTTTAATTTGGGTGCGGGGTTCCCCTTAATATCTATACAGGACCCAAAGGGCCTGGTAATGCACTGGAGGGTACCCATGCCGTTTGTCTCACTGATTTTCATCCATATTGCCAGGACCCGACATTACATTAAAGCCGCAAGCAGTTTTAAATGACTTTTTTTCCTTTAAAAATGTCATTTTGTGCAGGGACTGTTCTAAGCACGGGAAACACGCGCCACTTTATAGGCATACTATAGACCAGTGTTTCTCAACTCCAGTCCTCAAGGCGCCCCAACAGGTCATGTTTTCAGAATGTCCATTATTTTGCACAAGTGATTTGATCAGTTTCACTGCCTTAGTAATTACCACAGCCATTTCATCTGAGGGAAATCCTGAAAACATGACCTGTTGGGGCGCCTTGAGGACTGGAGTTGAGAAACACTGCTATAGACACCCCCCGGGTGCGATATTTAAAGGAATATTTCACCTTTTTTTTTTTTTTACATTAAGCATCATTAAAATCACTGCTCCTGAAAAAACGGCCGTTTTTTAAAGTTTTTTTGCATTGATACATGTCCCCTGGGGCAGGCCCCGGGTCCCCAAACCCTTTTTAGGACAATACCATGTCTTTAAAATTAGCACTTTTGATTTTCGAACGTTTGAGTCCCATAGACGTCAATGGGGTTCTAACGTTCGTGCAAATTTTCGGTCCGTTCGCAGGTTCTGGTGCAAACCGAACCGGAGGGGTGTTCGGCTCATCCCTACCCAGCACCCACAGATTGGCTTCTACTGTGATTAATCACAGCAGAAGCAGCACACCAGCAATGCACACGCTCCCACTGTAGGCAGAAGTGCAGAATCACATATTTATACATGATCCTGCACAGGAGGGTAGCCCTCTAGCAGTAATTTGCTATAGGACAGTTTGGAAGTAGTTAATCTAAGTCGGGGGTCTCCAAACTTTCTAAACTAAGGGCCAGTTTCCTGTCTTTCAGACTTAAGGGGGGCCGGATTGTGGCCATTGGAAGTAGAAAAGGTCCCGACGCCACTGGGAAAAAACAATGCCCCATCATTGGTGTCAGTGGAAGGAATTGTGCCCTATCATTGATGTTATTGGGGGAAATTGTCCCATCATTCGCGTCATTGGGCCCCATGGTTATTGTTGTTAGGAGAAATTGTGCCCCATTGTTGCTATCAGTGGATGAAATGGTGCCCGCATCTTTCCCCCGGGCCACAGTTTGGAGACCACTGATTTCAGCAATTGGGATAACATGCTGCAATAAAACACTAGGGGAGATATACTAAAGCTGGAGCACTAAGAATCTGGTGCAGCTGTTCATGGTAGACAATCAGCTTCTAATTTCAGCTTGTTCAATTAAGCTTTGACAATAAAACCTGGAAGTAGATTGGTTTCTATGCAGAGCAGAACCAGATTTTGCACTCTTCAGTTTTAGTAAATCATCCCCAATACACCTTCCCACAAAGGCTCATGGTACCTTTAAAGTCATTCTGGTTATTTTAGATATTGTTTTTGGCCAAGAAAATCTACAGAAGCTCCATTCTGACATCGGCTAAAGGTTGGCTATAGAAAGACACATGACTCACCAAATTAAATATCTGCTCATCCTCGGCAGAGCCGGCCAAGTTGTCTCCTCTACTTTTCCAAAAACAGAAGTAACAGACATCTATTGAAAATCCTCTCTCTTCTGCATATAAGGAAAAACAATTAGTAATAGTCACTTTGCTTGCTGTTATCAAGCTGCATAGGGGCATATAAAGGCTTATTACATGAGGATAGTATGAGTTGATTTTACTGTTCATTCTATAAGTAAAAATACATGCTGGATGTAGAAGATCAAATCAGGCAAATAATGGCAAATTGTGATTACCTTTATAATATATAGTTCCATCATAATTCTGTAGTGCTGTACATAAAGTTACACAGAAAAACATATGTACAATAATAGATATAGAAAACATAAGAAAGTAAGGATCCTGCTCATTATAATTTACAATCTGCTAGGTAACCTGGGACCTCGTATTGATCAACATACTAAAATATTGGAAAATTTACACAAACCCAGTAAATTAGAAAGCACCTACTGTGCAGCCACAGTATATTTAAACAAAGGTATTGAAGTGAGTGCTGTTGTTGTGGGTCCTGTTGCACTTACTGACCAATAAAAAATAATGTTATTCTGCACATTAAAAAGTGAGTTTTATCTAATTCATGAGCTCTTTTTGCACTTGTCATGTTTTAATTAGTTTCTACTGTATTCTATGGCTTGTGTATGAAGAGTACATTCCCAGTTATTGCTGGACTTTTTCACATTCCAGTGCCTATGGTGTACCAAAATAAAATAACATTTATTTATGCAGTACATTGTTAGAAAGTTGAGTCTATGTATTCTACTTTGTGTATTATTTGTTGGAAAAAGGTAATCATTCTTATGAACTTCCGTCACCAATGCCCTGTGCAGTCACATAAATAAAATCTATGTAACACTATTGACAAATATATCACAGTGTGGTTTAACAATTTGTCAAATGGGCAACAACCCGTTGTACACTTCCAGCCTGGATCCTCTCAAGTCATTAATCATAGGTGAAGTGTTCATTCCAGATGTTTAGAATTATGATTAGATGGCTGTAGAAAGAGGCATTCAAGGCTATAAAAGTATTGACAGTTCTTCTCTCTGCTGTTTGTTAAATGGAAATTATACCCAGAAATCCTTCAGGCTTAATTACCTTTAAATCCTGCTTATTTTCTGCTCCCATTGGCATTCTTTTTGATGTGTAAATTGGTCTACAGATCTAAAAACCACAGCATTGCAAATGTACGTATCTGAATTACAGAAAATAAAATTGAGGTGAATTCGCTATCTTAATTTAGGATCAGCTGCTAATTCTTATGGCTTATGCACACAGGCGCATATGACCATACACTGTAAAAACAGACATATTTCTGTGCCTGGGAGACACAGATGTTACGTTCAGCCACCTGTACAAATCAATGTCTGGATATAGCTGCACACTGGTAAATGCAGATCCTAGTCTATATATGCATACGGGTATGGATTTACATTATGCATGACAGTTTGTGTGTGGAGGTCCAGTGGCGGGCTGTGAAAATTTGGGGGGGGGGCGGCAAACAGTATTCCAACCCCCTGGTCCATCAGTCCATCGGTCAGTCGGTCAGTCCGTCGGTGGCACCTACCCCATCACCGGTGGCTTTCCCTGCCTCCCGTTCCCCTGCTCTCCACAGGTCATTACGACGGTGGCGGCTTCCGTTTCCTCCTTCCTCCTAGGCGGCCAATTGGGAGTCTTCTTTTTTTGGCCAATTGGAAAATGGGTCTCACACCCACTTCTGATTGGCCGGATTGAGGATCAGTGTTACAACAGCGAATATTCATTCGCTGTTGTAACACACCTGGGTGGGCTCCGGTCGCTTTTTCTGACCCAAGCCCACCCTATTTTGAAGCCTATTAGAGCCCCTGGCTCTAATCAGGTGCTTAAAAAAAACCCTGGCCACTGTAAATCATGCGCCCGGTGCCCTGAAAGGAGCAGGACACAGTAATAGGGTGTGGCCGTGGCGGCTGTGGATAGATTCATGCTATGCATGAATCTATCCATTGCATATAGGGGGTGGCCTGGAGAGAGGAGGCGGCGCCCAGACGCCCCTAATGGACAGGCCGCCGCTTGTGGGGGTGTATATCTATATGTGTATGCATTGTGCAGCACAGTGGCTAAGTGGTTAGCACTTCCGCCTAGTAGCACTAGGGTTGTTGGTTCAGATCCCAACCATGGTACCACCTGCCTGGAGTTTGCATGTTTTCCCTGTGCCTGTGTGGGTTTCCTCATTCCTCCCACACTCCAAAGACATACTGGTAGGTTAATTGGATTAGATTGGAATCTAGATTGGCCCTAGTCTGTGTATGAATGAATGTGATGTAGGGACCTTAAATTGTAAGCACTTTGAAATCAGGGACTGATGTGAATGTACAATATACTGTATATGTAAAGTGCTGTATAAATGAACAGTGCTATATAAGTACCTGTAATAAATAAAAAAAAGTATATGCTTGGAGCTGCATTTATCAGCATATAACTGTACCCTGTCATTGATCTGAGCAGGTGGTTGTGTGCAACATCTGTAACTCCTGGGCACAGAAATATGTCTGTTGTTTACAGTGTACTGCCCTAGGCATCCATGTTCATAAACCCTTATAACAAATTTAGCTAGTGATATTTACTGAATTGCAAACTTCTCAGAAGGGCAAGACTGAGGAACAGGAGTTGGGCCATGAAACAGGTAAATTCACACCCTTGTTAGCAAGCATAAGGCATTTCTAGCAGTGACTTAATGCCCCTAATGCGCAGACTTTCTGACCGGACCGAATCCGGCGGACAATCCGACCGTGTGTGGGCTGCATCAGACTTCCGACGGACCGTTTCAGTCAGAAATCCGACGGACTTTAGATTTGAAACTTGCTTCAAATCTTTATGTCGTAACTCCGCCGGACTCAGTTCCTGACGGAAAGCCCATTCGTCTGTATGTTGGCCTGACAGACCAGATGCGATGCAAGTGCAGGCTACTACATATCGCACTCGCTGCAATAGGAAAAACAAATTTTCCTACTGCGGCGAGCGCGGGGCATACCAGGCCCTTAGGTCTGGTATGGATTTTAAGAGGAACCCCTTACGCCGAAAAAACGGCGTGGAGTCCCCCCAAAATCCATACCAGACCCCGATCTGAGCATGCAGCACGGCCGGTCAGGAAAGGGGACGAGTGAGCGCCCCCCCCGAACCGTACCAGGCCACATGCCCTCAACATGGGGGGTGGGTGCTTTGGGGGAGGGGGCACCCTGCGGCCCACCCACCCCAAAGCACCTTGTCCCCATGTTGATGAGGACAAGGGCCTCTTACCGACAACCCTGGCCGTTGGTTGTCGGGGTCTGCAGGCAGGGGGCTTATCAGAATCAGGGAGCCCCCTTTAATAAGGGGGCCCCCAGATTCCGGCCCCCACCCTATGTAAATGAGTATGGGGTACATCGTACCCCTACCCATTCACCTAGGGAAAAAGTGTCAATAAAAAAACACACTACACAGGTTTTTAAAGTAATTTATTAGACAGCTCCGGGGGTCTTCTTCCAACTTTCGGGGGTCTTCTTCTGACTTTGGGGGTCCCTCTTCTCCCGGCGTCCGGTTCTTCTCCCGGCGTCTGGTTCTTCTCCGCTCTCTCTGGCCTCTTCTCCCGGTGTTCGACCTCTTCCAGTTCTTCTGCCGGCTCCTCCACTATCTTCTGCCACTCTTTTGCTAGCGGTGGTCCGGACTTCTGAGTCGCCTTTTTCCCTCTTCTCTTCGTCGATGTTGACACGACACTCTCTCCGGCTGTAATGTTGTCTGGGCGCTCCGCTATGACTTATATAGGCGGTGACCCCACCCCCTTATGCCGTCACAGTCCCTGGGCATGCTGGGACATCACCCGGTGACCCGACCACCGCTAGCAAAAGAGCGGCAGAAGATAGCGGAGGAGCCGGCAGAAGAACCGGAAGAAGAAGAAGAAGCCGCAGGGCGCCCCCCTCCCCCAAAGCACCCACCCCCCATGTTGAGGGCATGTGGCCTGGTACGGTTCAGGAGGGGGGGGGGCGCTCGCTCATCCCCACCCCCTTTCCTGACCGGCCGGGCTGTGTGCTCGGATCGGGGTCTGGTATGGATTTTGGGGGGACCCCACGCCGTTTTTTCGGCATAGGGTGTTCCCCTTAAAATCCATACCAGACCTAAGGACCTGGTATGCCCCGCGACGGGGCTCGCAAGGTGACAATCTCGCCGATAAAAGCGTTGAGATTGACTTCCTTTTCTAGTTCAGTCGTACCCGAGTCAAGTTCAAAATGAACGGACTTGTCCGTGTGTGGGCAAGTCTGTTAATTCTGAAAGTCCGCCGTAACTCCGTCGGAAGTCCGTCGGGAAGACCGGCGGACCTAGTCTGTCGGAAAGACCGGTCGTGTGTAGGCAAGTCCGTCCGTTCAGAAAGTCAGTCGGGAGTCCGCCGGAAGTCTGTCGGGAAGACCGTTGGACCTAGTTTCCCAGAAAGTCCGGTCGTGTGTACGCTGCATTAGCATCTATGTCTAGTAGGCAAACAAACTTCATCTGAAGGGACAAGTGATAGATCAGAGCAGATTTTAAAGAGAATAGTCAAGGTCCCTTGTTTCCCTGTGGTCTATTTGCGGGCACAAACTGGGCTATATACTGCTATCAATCCAAAGGGGTATATGGTGATCAGATATGGCATGTTTATTATTATGCACCGCTACTGAAAAAGTAAAGATTTGCTATGTTGTAGAGAACCTCTCAAAATGTTAGATGTAGTAAGTAATATGCTAAAAATGTGCATTTTGGCTGGAATCCCTCCTGAAAAATAACAGTGCATTCCCTTGTATGATAGCATGCCTAGGCACTCATGTGCCCACAGCCTCATAACTGTATTTCTGTAGTGTAAGATCTAAAGCACTACTGCCTCCAACTGCTAGTGATTGGCCACAGCAGGAGCCGATCAGCGGGTCTGGTGGACGTGATGTCCATCAGGACCCGACGATCCTTCCTGAGGAGAGGCAAAAGGGTGGTCTGCCTATGCAAATCGCCATTCTGTCTAAGGCAAAAATTGAGATCTTGTGTTTCTGGTAAGCAGAAACATGGATTTCTGTTTTCCCCCAGCCAAAGAATCCCCCCCACAGTTAGAAAGCACCCCCTAGGGACACACTTAACCCTTTGATCGCCCTTGATATTAACCCCTTCCCTGCTAGTGTCATTAGTACACTGACATTGTGTTTTTTTAAGCCCTGGCCACTGTATTGGTGTCAATGGGCCCCAAAAAGTGTCACTTAGTGTCAGATTTGTCCACTGCAATGTCGCAGTCTCACTAAAAATCGCTGATTGCTGCCATTAGTAGTAAAAAAAAAATTAATTAATTAAAATTCCATAAAAATATCTTATAGTTTGTAGATGCTATATCTTTTGCGCAATGCAATTAATATACGCTTATTGGAATTTTGTTTTTTTTTTCCATCAAAAAGATTTATTAAATCTCATACAGGTTAACAATCAAAGCATCATTTCAGAATCAGTATGGTACATGTACACATATTGTCATATAAACAGCGGAAAAGCAGGCTATTTACCAAAGTTAGCTATAGCATATGATCTACATGTACCAGTAATATCCCTCACTAGTTGAAAGTGTGCAAAAATCAAGATCCTGTTGAGGGTTTGTCTTACATTACCCACTGAAAATCTGAGAGTAATTCAGTTCACACGACAACAAGCACATCTGGTCGTTCAACTTTGATTGCTCCTTAACATAAAGTTTTAGTATGACAGAGTAGGAAAAGTAAGGGTGAAAACAGAAGGGGGATTTAGAACAGGTTACCTGAAGTTAAAAAGAACTCTCTCCCTTGTCGTCGCGACTTGTGAGTGTAAGCTTAGGGAAGAGCGAAAGACACCTGTATTCGAGTAGGCCTTATCCGTTCCTCAAGCGGTCATAGTCTGTTGAGACCTTAAAATGGAGCCAGGGGGACCAGGTGGTATGGTATCTTTCAATGGTGTCAGATGACTGTGCTAGAGCATCTTCCATTTGGCAAATCTCGGAGACTCCCTGCAACCAGTCTCGTATAGAGGGAGCCTGTGTGCTTTTCCAGGGTAACAGTATTAAGGCCTTGGCGGCGTTCAATAAATGCTTAGTTAAAGATTTTTTATATCTTTTATATGGGAAATTGGAAATATGAAGCAAGCAGCAACCTGCATCTAGCTTAATTCCCGTCTCTGTGATTTGCCGTATGGTATCTCTCACTGTGTTCCAGAAAGCATCAAGAGCCTGGCACTGCCACCAGATGTGTAGGAGAGTACCAATCTCCTTCCCACATTATTGGAATTTTTTTTACCAAAAATAAGTAACAGAGTGCATATTGGCCTACAATGATGAAGAAATTTGTTTATTTAATTTTTTTTTATTGGATATGTTTTATAGCAGAAAGTGAAAAATATTGTTTTTTTTTTTTTTTTCAAAATGGCCCGTCTTTTTTTGTTCATAGCACAAAAAATAAAAACCCGCAGAGGTGATCAAATACCACCAAAAGAAAGCACTATTTGTGGGGAAAAAAAGTACATCGATTTTATTTTGGTACAAAGTCGCACGACCGCGCAATTGTCAGTTAAAGTAACGCAGATTTCTTTTTCCAGAAAGAAATCTATTTCTATGTCTATCTGAAACTGAATTTGAAAAGTTTAAAAAGGAAAAATTAACAAGCACGTAGTAAATGGAATGACAAAATACCAGTTATCCCCTATGGAGATCCTTGTCTTCTCGTTAGTAAGGAGGAAAAGATTCTACACGATGTCACAGAAAAAGCTGATATTTCTTACAGTTGGCTAAGAGGGAGTAAAATGGATATTTTTTTAGCCCTGATAGCTTTTTACAGGATGAGCATTTATCAGCCACAAATGAAATAGGCCTTTCTGCTTATCGTACACATTATGTCCTGCGCTGACCCTTTCACTGCACTACTCTAAGCTCTTTTATATCAGAACATTATGCAGCTCAACAGGATCTGAAAGGAAGGTGCACTACAATAATGCATAAGTATCTTATACAGCCTTATAGCCCAGTACATCCTACTTAGTAAGACTGACAGGTAGAGCATAATGTGGACATCTGCAAAATGCATCTACACATCTAATGAGCTTACTATAGGAACCTGAGACATGATAAGAAGCTACTAATTAACTTATTACAGATTACCTATTTGCAGTGCTTGCAATATTTAAAAAAAGGGTGAACACACATCACTGTGACTTCTTCAACGCTAAACTTGTACAGTGGGTGAATAAGTTGATGTGCAGTGAATGTGATTTAATGCTCCTCAATATTGTCAATAAGTCTCCATAGGCATCTTTCCACAGGTGATAGCACTTTTATTCTTGCCCCTCCGCCAGGGCTCACAGTTTTGTTTGTAGCTTCTATGTAGCACAGCAACAAAAGTTCACCTCATTTATCTTTACTCTTAGGGGTCTATGTACAAAAAGATTCACTGTGCAGATCTCTTCAGCATTCGCATAGGCAGAACAAATGATTGCGGTGTTGTCTGTAAGGTGAATATCTACTAGGATCGAAGGAGCTGATATTCATAAGAGATAGCTATATTACAAACAATATGGTGATCATTTCTTTGTGCCTGTGTGAATGCTGAAGACATTCACATGCCACATTTTTTTCTATACATAGACCCCCCTAATTTCTAAGCCACTTGAAGGCTGCCTCCATTGTCTCCCTTATGTGCAAAGTCATAACTTTCTTGGAGGAGCTATTATCCAAAAGCAGACATAACCCACTTATTGTAGCATGTTATCTGCAGCTTTCTGTTTTCTAGCTGTAGCTGGCCGTTGACACATTTTGCACATGCCTCTATTCTCTTTTCAGTACCCTGAATTCTTACTTCCACAGGTTTTTATATTGGTGACAGGAATACCTTAAAGAGTATGTAAACCCAACATTTTATATTCTGATTTGTGCCTGCTGTATCATGTACGAAAAAAGTATCCTGTTCTCTTTGTATTGCTTCCTTTGTGTGAAATTCCTGGCGTTCCTTACAGTCCCCCTGCTTTCCTATTAAAAAACTGACCACACTAGGAATCAGAGCACAGCATGGTCAGTTCTCTAGTTGTGCTAAGAACTTAGCCTGTTCTCTTCTATTAATCAGACTTCTCCTGATACCCCCCACACAGCACAACACAACATAAATGTTTTGCCTTTCATTTCTATTTTAAATCGCATGGGTTGTTTTACAAGGTGAGGGTTCACATATACTTTAAGGATTATATAAGAGGACTAATGTAACACTTACCGTACATTCATTTTTTTTATCATGTATCTATTTATTATGTATGGGAGAAGGACAGTATGAAGTGTCTGTTTTGGTCAACAACTAAGGGGGTCTATGCTCCCTGCTTATCTGGAGACATTGAATGTCACAGAGGCCTAGGGGAAAGCTCAGCATTTTCATGAGGATCTACAGCAGTGGTTCTCAACTCCTGTCCTCAGGACCCACTAACAGGCCAGGTTTGCAAGATAACTGAAATACATCCCAGGTGATATCATTAGCTGCTCAGCGACTGCAGTATTCTAGTCTGCATATCCCCAAGGTAATACTTAAAATCTGGCCTGTTAGTGGGCCCTGAGGACAGGAGTTGAGAACCACTGATCTACAGGCTTAATCAGTTCCAGGCACACCTCCTTGCTAGGACATAGCTACTGGGGATGATATAGCAAAGAAACAAAGGGCGCAAACGCTTAGTGCATCATCAAAGGCATTTTAATAAAGGTGTTGAAATGAAATGTGTTCCGCTATCCAAAAGTACATAGAGCCAATCAAGTGAAAAATAAATAATACATATAAATAATTGATTATTTATCAATAATCTATAAATAATACTTAATAGTAATTGATACCACTATCAATTCCTCACAGACCACAATCAAGAAATATCAAAATTCATGTAGACATAAAATGATTGAATACTCATGCACATAAATCAATAAATATACAGTTCATATATAAATCCATCAAGTGAATAAATAAACAGATATATTCATAAATTCATATATAGTCCCCAACATATGTAAAAACAACTCAGAAAAATGATATAGTGAAAAGTCCCAGCAAAGTGCTAATAAGCATTAAATAATATGTTCTAATGTGCTCCATAAAGAGAAAGAGACATGAAATCTTCTGTGCCTCCAGTCATCACCACAGTACAATCCACCAGAAAGGATAATAAATTAACCTCTTACCAAAGATCTTAGATTTCAAAGGGGTCTAACAGCGCTTAAGGAAGGAGAAAATCCTCCACTCATGGATGGATGGATCGGCATTCTACTTCAATCAGCTGCAGGCCACCCATTCAGTAAACCTCAAGGATGCTGGTTCACACCACAAAGACAATTAAGCATTCCAAAGGATGTAGCCCAGGTGGTCATACATAAAAGAGAATGGTACCGTTTTTTGTATAGTATTTCAAACCACATTTATTTAAAAAAGGTAGAACTACTCACACAATGAGAGAAGCAACAGGCATCTTACAAATGAACATCCGATTCCTCTGTGGGCATAATGACATCACCGCTAAACTTGTTCCAACGCGTTTCATCTGAAAGAATATCATCACTAGGGCTCTGTAGTGCAGCTGTCCTATTGATTTTACCCATTGATCTGTTTATTTATAATTTATTCACATATTTGACTTTATCCTTTGGCAATTTAGTGCAGGATTGGTTTGGGATTACTTCTTTAATAAAGGTAAAAGATAAAAACATGCTCACAAACCACAGCCCTCAAACCCCATAGATCCAGACAGATAATGTCCACAGCTGACATGTTTCAGGGGGTCAAGCCCCTTCCTCATAGCTAGAGTTCAAGCCCTAAGGAAGGGGACTTGGCCCCGGAAATACATCAGCTGTGGACGTCATCTTTCTGGACCTATGCGGTTTGATTGCTGGCTTCTGGGTCTGAGCTTGTGACACCCTTTCTATTTATATGGTTTGTAAGTAGGTTTTTAGCTTTTACCCTCATTAAATTGCCTTGGATAATGCACTAAGCGGTTGTGTCCTTTTTCCTTTGTTGTTTACATTGTGAAGATTCCACAATCTGAAGAGGACTGCAATGCTGCCAACATCCAGTCTGAGTTGCACAGTAGCCACTGATGATTGATGAATATAAGGCCAGTTTCTCTATGGTTTTCTAGCACCAGGGTGTTTCTTTTATTTACTGATTATATCACTGAGATGCCAAAAGGCAGTTGCTAGCTAAATCCTCATGCTGACACCTGTGAGTAGATTCTGTTATCACGTACTCTCTGCTTTCAGTCTCTTTTCTCTGGCATCCAACAATTTGTGTGGCATGCCATAGAATGTCTCCAGAAGCCTCCAGAAAATACCCCAATAAATGTCTGACAGTGAGTAGGCAATGTCTTAAAGATAGATACATTTATTTCTGCCATATACTTGTGAAATATTGTTTTTATGGGAAATGTTAATTCACAGCACTACAGGAATAGTTGCAGTTCTTCTCAATAATTTTTTTCAGT
Source organism: Aquarana catesbeiana (assembly GCF_042186555.1). Lineage (NCBI taxonomy): Eukaryota > Metazoa > Chordata > Amphibia > Anura > Ranidae > Aquarana > Aquarana catesbeiana. The sequence continues at coordinate 297,014,509 of NC_133326.1, forward strand.
TAATAATTCTGCTTGGCATTAGATCTCGTTGTGGAACCACTGAACATTTTTACTTAATTGTAAAAAAAAAAAGTGTGAAAGTAGCCTTAGAACTTCTATGCGGCTTAAAATTTAACTCCAGCAAAAATATATTTAAAAAACAAAAACAAACAATTAACGTGATTTATTTTTGTACTGATTTTGTTAATTTTGCAGTACATACTGTAAATATAGTAAATATACTAGTAATATAGTAATAGTAAATAATAATAGTAAATGTGTTGACAAGAGGAGAGATCAAAGTTAGTAGAAAGATGACCTTACCTTATCAGCATAGATCTTCACTGTTCAATCGGGGCGGGGGTATATTTTTGACCAAGTGTTGTTGCTGCAGTAGAGACAGGAACCTGCGTGTGTTGCCTGGCAGGGTAACCTGAATTACAATATGGTGTGAACAGAATTACAAATCCTAAAGACATTTTCTACACATATACAGTATTTCAAATTTGTATTTAGCTGTTTGCCTGGAGTTCAGTTTTTAGTTAGATATAATGAGAACTCTTAAACTCAATTGCAGAGAACAGTGAAGAATCAATAGGAAGGGAGATGTCTTACTGCAGAAATACACTGCTGTATTCCATTCTAGAGAAAAAGATCTCAAACAGCTGATGGTCTGTAATTAAATGGCACACACTAGTTTTCAGAAACAGGAAAAACAATAGGAAAACAATACAATAAAAGTCTTATTTCTTTTTTTCTGAATGTCCAATCCTGATCTAAATTTATTCTAATCTGTGAAACAGAATTTTCTATGTAAAAATTTTTGCTATTTTCTTTTTAGGAACTTTCTTCTATCCTAATTTCAATAGTATTTTTTTTTCACAGAACCTCTGAGGTAGATTTGATTTTCAAATTCTAATTTTAACATAAAAATGAACTGTCAACCTATGCTTTCTGCTTAATTTTCAATGTTTTTTGCAGATGTGGGCTGCCTTTCTAGCTACAGGAGAATACTCTTGCTACACTGTCATAGCAAACGTGCTTTGTCTGCAAGCTGCAGACAAGTGGGTGGATCTTTAGTCTATTCATCATTCTCTATAAGCCAAGCCAGCATGAAGTAGACCCACTCAGATGTCTGCAGCTTGCAGACAAATCCTGGAATCATTCACAGAAGCAGCTGCCGAAAGCTTTCAACACCATTTCCTAATAATCAGTTGAGGGATGCATGGGTTGTGCTGAAACTTTCAGACATTGGCAAAACAAAAAAACTGTTAAGCCAGCCCATGCATAAATGTGCCTCCAATCTCCTACTATCCATGTAGGATGGACACTTTTTTTTCAGCTCTGCTCTAGAAAACCCTAGTTTTTTCTATAGTTTTTCTCTTCGGTCAAGATATTTATTACACCTCAGATATTTTTTCTTTGGTAACTTCAGTCATGACCTTAAACCAAGCTGCTTAAGCTTATCTCTTCTCAACAGTTATCTGGTTTATCTAATCCTTACCCATGTCTTGAAGGCCATGCTCCGACCCAACTGGACCAAATATTGTGGGGCTGGTTTGAAATGTTACCCTAGAGAAATAATGGCACCTCCAGACCTTAATGTACTGTATTAATCAGATACAGAGTGCTCTCCAGGTTCTGAGCCATGGCACTGTCTTGGCTGTGCCTCTGTTAACACAGAGGCACAGCTTTGTGAGTAACAAACTATGGTCATGATGAAGATTAGCATGGCACAACTGCTGGTTTGCCCAGTCTCTAAAGTCTCTTTTTGTGAGTGATACTATGGTCGTGGTGCAGATGAACCTGCTATATCATCTTTGACCCCTGATCTCTCCATTGTGGCACTATCTAGACCTTCAGTTCATTTTTATATTTTCCTGGCATTTTGTCCTTGGTGTGGTAATTGTTAAGGCTTGGGGAACTGTACACTGATGTCATCCACTAGGTGAAATGTGGCACATGAACACTCTGCGTACTTCCCCCACCATCTTTCAGCTTCAAAGATGCAATTGTTAGGTCTATTGCAAAGTCTGTGTGGTTGGAATCTTGAAGTCCCTGGCCTGCCTGCTTATTGTGACTCAATTGCTTCTGGTCACCTGCTATTCTCGTCAACATCTGTTGCTTTGGTATTGCCCTACTTTGGGCCTAGTTGCTCTCCTTAGGGCTTGCTATGTCTACTGTAAACATCAGCACTGGGGGGCGTGGCTTGGCAGCGTATGTATACAGATGCACGACTTGCGAGCTCCACCGAGACTCCGTGCATTTATCCTGCTCATTACATTTAAACACCGGATCTTGGAGCTGTCTAGCCCTCCGGTGCCTGCTACACCTCTCGCCCGGCTGCTGCGGTGTTTCACACCAGCCAGAACGATGTCCAGACATGGCCCTGCCTCTCATCTTGCACCAGACCATGCAGCCCAAGATGGCGGCCAGGCACACAAGTCTGCCAAGGAGAAGTACAGGGAGGCAGCACAGAATCTTTTCTCACCGCCCAGCACATTGGACACATCAGACCTGCCTGCAGACATGCTGGGGGACCACAGCGGCTCGCAGACTGACGCAGACAACACGGTGCCACTTGAAGATCCAACAGCACCATTACTGCCATGGGACACTGTAAGTACAACTTCTGTGAGTCAGACCCCACATGTGGCTGCGTCCCAAGGCCCGGCTGGGCCTGAACCCACATTGAGAGATATCTTCTCTGCGGTTACGTCATGTAACCTCTCCATTACTGCCTTAGCATCAGAGGTTAAGGGGGTGAATGCTCAAATGTCCTTCTTACGCTAGGACATGCAGAAATTAAGAGACCGCACCTCAGCCATTGAAGGGCACATTAGTATCATAGAAGATGAATGGGCCCCCATGCAAAGAGAATCACACGCTCAGCAACTGCTAGTAGCCAAACATGCCACGAGACTCGACGATTTAGAAAGCAGGCTTCGCAGGAACAATATCAGGGCTATTGGTATTCCTGAAAAAATAGAAGGGAAAAACCTGGTACATTTTATAGAGCAATGGCTGCTGAGCAAGTTTGGGAAGGAGTCATTTTCACCAATGTTTGCAGTGGAGCCTGCACAGCAGGTCCCCACCAGACCCCTGCCTCCAGGTAATCTTCCTCAAGCTTTCCTGTTTAAACTGCTCAATTATAAAGACCGAGATGCTATTGTAACGAGCCCCTTGCTCGCTCGGTTCCACTCTCCCGACACTCCTCTGCAGCTATTGAATCAGATTGCAACGTCTGATGGTTCGGTCATCCAATGCTCAGGGATTAGAACTTCAGCTCTGTGCCGTTCTAGTCCAATTGTGATAGCTCAGAACAAACACCAGGCAGGCTGTATGTAAGTTCAAACAGGAATCTCTTTTTATTGACAGGAATACAGTCTTATTTATACAATAAAAGAGGAGGTGCTCATATTACTCTAACAATACAGCTGTAACCTAATTAACCTAATTAACATGAGCTAATTAACTAATCCCTTTAGACAGCCTAGATGACTCAGACATGACCTTTAGGCCAGACTGGCCGTCTTGTAGTTCAGAACATCCAATCAACATTCTCACAATAGCAGAGTTAATTAACACAAACAACAATGGGGATCTAATGACTCTTAGATCCCATACTAGAGACGTATTTACAATACACATCTTAGCAGACAACAGACAGACAGGTGCTGGAATCAGCATCTCCTAATAGTATCTGTCCCAGCATTATGAATCAGCCACTATTCCAATATGGCAAATCCAGGGTCCCCAAAGTCTGTGTGTCCTGGGGGACCAGGACCCGAATCCACAGTAATACCACCTCAAGGGTCCCCAGGCATACAGCTCACAAAGAGCACCGTTCCCCCAAATGCAAGGGACCACGATCGATCGGCAAGAGGCTAGCATACATTCCCCTCCAAAAGTCTCTCTCCCGGCTAGGTCTGTCACATTTCTGCCCTTTCGGCAGGAGACTAACACAGGAGGAGACCCCAGACGGGTTGACTCTGAAGTTAGTCAGTAGTTCCAGTCCTCTAATGCCTGTACCCACACAGTACCCCAAACAAATTGTTCCAAACAAAGCATCTGCCGCTGGGGAGAGGCCTGGCCTGGCCCTTCTCCCTGGAGTCCTTTCTGCCGCTGGAGAGAAGACAGGGTGTCTGGGCTCACTCCTTCATGCTGTTGGGGATCTGGGTCAACTGCCCAGCATCCATGGGGTATATAGGTGGAGACTGAAGTCCCATCCACCTTCACAGGAAATCCATCCTCTGTAAGTTGAGGGCAGAGGCCAGCAGTACTCGGCCCTGTTGCCAGCCCTTCTGCTGGAAACCCCACACCATCTGCTCTGGCTAACTGTTGGGGAGGGACGACAAACACCTCCTCTCCCTGCTCCCCCTGTATCCTGATCTGCTGCTGGGAAGTGACCACCTCCTTCTCACCCTGAGCCTCCGGAACCGACGCAGGTGTAGGACAGAGATCTTGGACCCTCTGTCCGGTTGCCAGCGCTTCAGCTGGGGAAGTTCCTTGTAACTTCACAGATACTTCTGTTGGTGCTGGGCAGAGCACAGTGAAGTTTGGCCCTAATAACAGCTCTTCTTCTGCTGGAGGCTCACCAGGTTGTTCTTCCTCAGCAGAAAAGCCTATCAAATCCCTTGTCTCTGCAACTGGTGTCTGGGGATAAAGGTTCACCATCTTCTCTCCGTGGAACCCAGAAGATGCTATCAGTGCTGGGCAAAGGTTAGCAGAGCTCTGCCCTGTTGTCAGCACTTCAGGTTTGGGGACGGCAATCTTCAGATTTTCCACTGCCGATTCTCTGGCCTTCTGCTGGACAGGCACATTCCTCCATCCAAGATCATCCAATGCAGAAACAGGTTTATCAAGGTCAGTCAGTACTTGCTGCATCTGCCATAAAACCTCCGCCTCCATAGCTGCGGGTGCAGGTTGGCAAAGCACACCGTTACTCTGCCACATTGTCAACTCTTCAGCCAGGATTTCAGAGTTGTCAACTGGTATTTCCTGATAGTCCCAGGCAAAGGGAGCACCACCCTGCTGCTGAGCAGAGTCTAACAACTGTTTGTAGGTGATCTCCAGCTCCCATTCCTGAATGGCCAGAAACTCCAAATCTTCCTGTGCCCAGTGCACTTCTGAGACATTCAGTCTCCGCTCTCTGTGCTCCATTATTTCCTCCAAACGCCACTCCCGATCACTCCCAAAGTCAGGGTCCCTGGACAGCCTCCAGTACAACAATCCCAGGCCATCGTAGTCAAAGCCTTCCGTGGGGCTGTCATCCGCTGTCCATAGGCACACTTGGGCTACATACCACTGGAGGGCTCTGTAGCTCTCGTCCAACCGCATTTCTGCCCGGATCAGCCTGCTTAACTCAGCTGTCCATTCCTGGTTCGGCTGTTCCCCCAATAACAGCAATCGTACTTCATACTGCGACCAGTACCTTACATGGATGGAGGGAAAAACTTTTCCCTGGTTTCGCTGCTCACGGGCTAGTGCTTCCTTCCAGAGTTTGCAGCGGATAGAATCAAACCATCCTAGCAGGACCTGCTCTGATACTGGTCTTCTGTGCTGTATCTGCTTCTCTCGCAACCTCCTTCTGAATTCCTCATCCATGGTGGCTGGTATTTCTCTTCTCCTACTATCCTGCTACCTTGGATCCAGGTGATGGTTTGGATGTGTTGACGGCAAGGAAGCACGATCCCACCATTCCCTCCACGGCTCTCAAGTAAGTCTTTCAGCGTGGCTCTCCTGCAGGCCGGTTTGGAGTGTCCCAGTAACTGGAGAGCAAATCCCACGGCTGCCAACCAATGTAACGAGCCCCTTGCTCACTCGGTTCCACTCTCCCGACACTCCTCTGCAGCTATTGAATCAGATTGCAACGTCTGATGGTTCGGTCATCCAATGCTCCGGGATTAGAACTTCAGCTCTGTGCCGTTCTAGTCCAATTGTGATAGCTCAGAACAAACACCAGGCAGGCTGTATGTAAGTTCAAACAGGAATCTCTTTATTGACAGGAATACAGTCTTATTTATATAATAAAAGAGGAGGTGCAGACCTCCTGCTCATATTACTCTAACAATACAGCTGTAACCTAATTAACATGAGCTAATTAACTAATCCCTTTAGACAGCCTAGATGACTCAGACATGACCTTTAGGCCAGACTGGCCGTCTTGTAGTTCAGAACATCCAATCAACATTCTCACAATAGCAGAGTTAATTAACACAACCAACAATGGGGATCTAATGACTCTTAGATCCCATACTAGAGACTTATTTACAATACACATTTTAGCAGGCAACAGACAGACAGGTGCTGGAATTTACATCAGCATCTCCTAACAGTATCTGTCCCAGCATTATGAATCAGCCACTATTCCAATATGGTAAATCCAGGGTCCCCAGAGTCTGTGTGTCCTGGGGGACCAGGACCCGAATCCACAGTAATACCACCTCAAGGGGTCCCCAGGCATACAGCTCACAAAGAGCACCGTTCCCCCAAATGCAAGGGCCCACGATCGATCGGCAAGAGGCTAGCATACAGTCCCCTCCAAAAGTCTCTCTCCCGGCTAGGTCTGTCACAGCTATTCTCTCCAAAGCAAGAACATTGGGCGATGCTCTAGTATTTTTCAGCTGAGATGCAAAAGCAACAGCCCCAGTTCAACGAGGTTAAGAAGAGACTTTGCTCCTTTGAGCTGCAGTACGCCATGCTTTATCCTGCCCGCCTGTGTGTGGTAGCCAGAGATGAAGTGCACTTCTTTGAAAAACCTACACTGGTGATGCAGTGGTTGGACAGAGAGGAGCGCTCTCTATGAGATGAGCTAAGCAGACTCCGGAGAGCAACCTAATCGTTGTTACCTATACCCCATACACTAAGCCACGCTTTCTCTAAGGAGCTTTTGTTCAATTTGCGTATAGTGATCCTGCAAGTCACATCAGAACTAACAGTGCCACTGAAAACAACGCGCGGCCTGGTGCTTGTTGGCTCCTCAATGCCGGCTACTGAACTTAGCCCCCAAGTTGCAAGTCCCTCGTGGACATTACAGTTCTTCTTTTTTGATGAGTTGGACCCTGTTGGTCCCTACGCTCTCTACCTGCCTAACCTCTTTTTTTACAGGGGCTACCCTCATGATCAGGGACTGCCCTATGCCTCTTGGAACAAATCTAAGCAAATGTTTTTTGTACTCATGGGTTGCCAACTGGGTATTACCTGAGCTTCTATATGACTTGCCCACTGCTACATGATATATACGATCTTGACTTAGTACACCATGGCTAATTGTAATGTGATAACAACTGGAATGTACAGGGACTGGGAGACAGAGTGAAATGGTTGGCAGTGTCCCACGTGCTCAAACGCCTAGGTTCCTCCATAGTGTGTCTAAAGGAGACCCATCTGTACCCCGGTCAGATATCCCGGTTTTCTGTGAAGATATTTGGCATCCAGTTTCACTCTGTTTTCTCCTCCTACTCCAGAGGGGTCAGCGTGTTGGTTGGCACGAATATACCCTTTGCATGCTCAACCTCGCTTATTGACCCCTATGGTCGATTTATATTCTTATTGTGTACTCTCGATGGTCTGCACTGCATTATCATGAATGTGTATATCCCTCCTCCTTTTTCAATAGAGGTTATAAAACTTTTAGCTAACTTTCTGGCACATGACCCCAACATACCTGCAATTATTGTAGGTGATTTTAATAACTACCTAGATGCAGAACTTGATAAATACTCCAGACGGGCTACACCACACACTCCGGGAAGGGGCCAGACCTCCTTTGCTCGGCTTCTGTCGGAGCTGGGCTTGAGAGATGTTTGGAGGCTTAAACACCCACAGGTTAAGTGCTACTCATGTCACTCGATCACGCATTGGGGGACTTTCTAGAATTTACCTTGGTCTAGGCAATGATACAATGCTCCCATTAATAGCATCCTCACAATATGAAGCTAGAACTATTTCTGACCACTCCCCGCTATGTATTAAAATTCTTAAATCAGGGGTAGCCAAGCGGGTTTCCTGGAAAATTAGCCCATTTTGGTTGTCGCTATTCCCTAACCCTGATCCCATACATCATAACTTGACCACATTTATACACCTTGATAAACCAACGGTCAGTCCTGGTATTTTCTGTGACGCACTGAAGGCTTTTTTAAGAGGCCAATTTATCAAAACCATCGCTGCCATTGCGACCAAGACCAGGTCCTGGGAACAATCCGTGCTTTGGGAAGTTGAGAGGGCAGAGTCGATGTTTGTCAATTCCCCCTCTGAACAGACTGAAAGGGCTTGGAAAGAGGCTCAACATATAGCCACGGTTATCTAACGCTTCAACGTTTAACCCCCCCGGAACTCTAGCTCCTTCATTGAGGGTATTTAGGGACGTTCTCATACGGGACTTGGAACTTATAAGAAATCCGAACCCATGTATGGATAAGACCCTTGAGGAAGGGCTGGATTCGCTCTGTAATAGAAAAAACATAGTGATCCGCCCAGCAGACAAGGGCGGGGGTATTGTCATTTTAGATAGAGATGCATACCTTTTGGAAATACAGAATATCCTAGGGGATCAGGATACTTATGTCCGATTACCAGGGAACCCTACTCGGGATTATAAGAAGGCATTAATACCTATAGTCGATAAAGGCTTCAGATTGGGTATTTTAAATGAGAAGGAAAAACTTTTTCTCATTCCAAAAGCCCCGCGAATTCCCATTTTGTATTGCCTACCCAAGATTCATAAAAGCTTGACTTGCCCCCCGGGACGTCCCATTGTCAGTGGGATTGATTCCATCACATCCCGGGTGGGCAAGTATATAGATCACTTCCTTCAACCATTGGTGCATAAGATGCCCTCATATGTGAAAGATACTCGACACATAATCAATTTACTATCTGAACAGAGGGCCAATGATCGGACACTATTGGTGACTGCGGATGTCACATCCCTATACACCATCATCCCTCATCATTTGGGAGTGGCAGCGGTGGAATACTATCTGAAGAAATTCTCCACCCTACATGAACAACAACAGGCATACATTGTGGAATTACTTGAATACGCAGCTGGCCATAACTATTTTTGGTTTAGTCATCAGTTTTATCGCCAACAACGTGGCATGGCCATGAGGGCAAAGTACGCCCCCAGTTTGGCCAACCTATTTATGGCCAAGTGGGAGGAGGACATCATCTATAAAGACCGGAGTCCTCACCTCAAGTTTTGGGCCAGGTATATAGATGATGTCCTCCTCCTATGGGATGGGTCCGTCTCCCAGCTTGAGGACTTCTTCTCCGTAATTAATGACAACAATAGGGGGATAAGATTTGTCCATGAAAACAGCTATGAGAGGATCAATTTTCTTGATCTCACTATCTCTAAGGAAGGCGATACGTTTACAACAATTTCTTTTTTTAAGAAAACGGATCGGAACTCTTTTATTCCCATTGGGAGTTGCCACCATGATCCATGGCTTAAATCCATTCCGAAGAGCCAGTTCACTAGAATGAAGCGCAATTGCACTGACATCAGAGACTACAGGATACAGGCTGATATCATATCCAAAAGATTGGAGGAAAAAGGATATGATAAAGAACTTCTAGTTAAAACTAAGCAACAAGTGGAAACCATTGACAGAGCCTCCCTGCTGAATGAGGCCCCCAGAGACAACTTGGGGGGACCATCATTACCGTTCATCACAGGCTTTTCCACTCAACATTATCAGATCACAAGGATCTTGCGAAAACACTGGCACCTCTTAGAAAATGATAGGGTCATCAAGACATTTTTGCCCAACAAACCACAAATTGTATTTAGGGGGGTCCCCTCGTTACATGACAGAATTGCCCCTAATGTAGTGGACCCGCCCACTCAAAAGATATCCTTTTTCCAGAATCTATCTGGCTATCATCAATGTCGAAGGTGCCAGATATGTTCACTTAATAAGAGTAAACAGAGGAAAACAGAGTCTTTCGTATCCTTCAGTACTTCTAGGGTCCATAAAATCGAGCCTTTTGTCACATGTAGCACTAAAGGGGTGGTGTATTTATTGCAATGCCCTTGTGGGTTGCAGTATATAGGCCGCACCAAACGCCCCATGCAGGTCCGCTTAGGAGAGCATATCACAAATATTAAGAACGGATATCAATACTATTTGGTATCAAAACATTATGCGTTACACCACAATAGGAACCCTGCTAACACTTTATTTTTGGGGATAGACAGGTATAGTGCTCACTGGAGGGGTGGATCCTTGGTCAGAGAATTGTCCAGATTGGAAATGACTTGGATCCATCGTGTCCGGTGTTACACCCCCCATGGTTTGAATATTTATACCGATATGAACGCTTTCATTGATAATAGTTAAATATGTATTTTGTGGCCTTGGTCTGAGATCATGGTGTCCGGAGGTGGGTGAATAAAATATGGAAAAAAACCCCAAAACCCCCCCCCCTCTTCCATGCATTTTTGAGTTTTTTAGTCCTTTCTGAGTTTTTTTGAGTCAATCTAGTTTGTTACACAACTGACACACTGATTGGATATTCCTGATAACCCTATATTTAAATTTGGTCACTAGGGAGTAAGATACATGGGCTATACTTCATCAAGAAGTTTGGTCCATTTAATAGGCATAAAGGTCCACTAATCTATTTTGGGCTTTTGTAAGCAGGCATCGTTTGTAAAAAATTATGACCATTCTATTAATTTATCAGCACGTTTTGGATAGCATAGGATAATTAACACCCCTTCGTATGCTATCTAGATTTGAGAAGTGACGTTTTTTATCCCTAAAGGGAATTCTTTTTTTAACAACTTATTTATTTTTCGATAATGAATTTTTAATTACAATTGAGATTTATTTTTATAAAATATCATTTTTTTATCCATTCATATTTAGGTTCCATACGGTATCCTAATATCAATTTCTCCTTGAACCTCATATTGCATTCCCACACGGATAGACAGCAGCGTATAGTTAATATTGATAGGGATGGTGTGACCTCCTTGCCTATGGTGTTTTTCACTATAATGCAATGGGTCACTCTATGCAAATAATTTTTGAGCCTAAGGGTTAAATCACCAGTTTTTTCTGGCCTGAGGCTATATTAATACCATTAGGTCACCAGGGCTTTTTAAGGGTCAAATTACCAATTTTTTAGCCTTAGTCAATGACAGTATTAGGTCACTAGGGCACCCTTACATGCTGGTGATCTGATGTTTCTTCTTAAAACCCCTTTTTTTAATGATTTTTCATTATTTTTTATTTTTCATGTTTTATTCTTTATATTATTCATTACTTTCAGATGTGGTACATTCCGATCTGAATCTTAGAGTCCCTTTGGTATCCAGGGTATCATTGTGACTTATACACTGTTGGCAACAATAGAGTGTATAGGCTTCTTTGGTCTTTTCTCTTCTACCCTGACTGTGATTACATTCTCAGTAACAACACATAGGTCCCGATTGCCCTATTTAAAGATGGCGGCGGTGGCCTTGAACGCCCTGATCTCAGAGGGGGGCGTTCCCTTGTTTGAGTTCTCATATAGGTGGTGTGTCAGCACGCCGCCCGTACCCCAGGAAGACGACAGAGTTGTCGAAACGGCGTAGGGAGGAGTGGCGTGCTGACGTCACCACCACACCACGCTGAACCCGGAAGGAACGGGCAGCAGCTGAAGCCGGCCGGCGCATTTGTGATTTTAGAGGCGATCATTTACTGCACATTGTGTAAGTGCTTTTCTTTTATTTAATAAAGTAGTTTTTAACTGTATTACGCTATGGAGCATTTTTCTTTATGTTTATCCATGCATTGGGAGCGGAAGCATCATCATTAGGCTGATTTCTCGGAAAGGTGGCTTGTGACACACATCCTGACAGAGACCCAGTGGCTGGGGGACACAGCCACTTGCGTGTTTGATCTCTTTGACAGGAGATCTTTGGATCTGGTAAGGGGCTTACTTACTTGAGGTGGAGGAACTCCCTACAACACCACGCTCCTTAGAGAGACAGTTTTTGTCACGTTATACATCACTTGAAGAAAGGGTGTCTTTCTCCCTCTATCCATTAAGTTTCTGCACCCACAAGGACTTTTTTCGATTATATGGTCTCAATTGTTTTGATCACTGAACTCTTATTCACCATCATGCATGTGATTTATGTTTTTTAGTTATTGAAATTTTTTTTTTTTGCTCACGTTTAATTGTCACAAATCATTTTACTTACGTTCAATTGACACTAAGGTGGTTGTATTCATTGTGATCACGTTCATTTATTAGCAGCGCAGCCTATTATTTGTACATATAGCCACGGATATGGTTTTAACGAAAGCTGCAAACAGAAGGTTCTTTCTTCAACAGAGGTATTTTGAAGAAGGGGAAAGTACAGGCCATTAGCTGGCTCTAATGATAAGATCTCAAAGGGGAACCTCACATATACAGGCAATCACCAGTCCGTTAGGACACCTGGTCTCCTCTCATGTAGACATACTGTCCACGTTTCGAGATTTCTATGCTGATGTTTACTCCTCTAAGGTTTCTTCAACTCTGGATGAAATAAGGTCCTTTCTTGACAAGAGCTATGTTCCTCCGCTCTCAGCATCTGACGCAGGGCAACTGAATGCTCCTCTGATGATTAATGAGATGCTTGAGGCACTGGCACTTTCCTCTCCCGGCAAGTCTCCAGGAGTGAATGGCTTGCCAGCGGAGGTGTACAAACATTACTCTGAGACGCTGATGCCCCAATTGAGAAAGGTATTCCTAGATGCTTTAAAAAGCGGACACTTACCTCAGTTTATGAATGAAGCCATAGTTATTCTACTGCTAAAACCACGTAAGGAGGCCCACTGCCCAGATTCCTATAGGCCCATCTCGTTGCTAACAAGGGATGTGAAATTACTAGCCAGGGTTCTGGCCACTAGATTGGTGGCCAAAGTTATCCACAAAATTGTCCAAAAAGATCAATCGGGGTTCATCCCCTCTAGGTCCACAGCCCTTAACATCAGACGATTATTTCTCAACCTCCAGCTACCTGTCGACAACCCAGGCCAGAGAATGATTCTATCACAATTAGGCACGATACCCTCAGTGGATACCCCGCAGATGGTTTATGTGTGTTGATACCCAATTCGGGTCTTTGATATGGAAAAAACAGATAGCTAGGATCAGTCTTTCCACACTGCAGTACGGCAAAGATCAGGGAGGAGCAGCAGTGCCAAAACCTAGGCTTTATTTCTTTGCCTCTCAATTACACCTGAGTGTTCTTGGATCACCTGATGACTCTGACCTGATTGATGGCCTACTGTCGACTGGAATGTGAACCACCTCCGTTTTAGTGGTCTTGGAGGCGGGTTTACCTCATCTGCCACAAACAGCGCCTACTATTATTCTCCTAAATAAACTTTGAACTGCTTTCAAGAATAGCTTGAGGGTGTCAGGATTTCTTGAAGAAACCCTGCTATGGTACAACCCTACTCTTGTGGAAATATACTGTACAAACTGGATAGTTTCCAAATGTGGAAATTAGCTGGTATTTGTAATATCTCCCAACTATATAACCAAAATGTATGAAAATCCTTCATGGACCTTCAAATGAATTTAATCTACCCAGGCAACAATTCTATGAATACCTCCAATTGAGACATGCTCTCCAGGCCCAGGGCCGAGTACCTACACTACTATTCTCGAATCATTCTCTGATAAGAGACATTTTCTATGGACAGGAGAAAAAGGGCCTGATATCTCATATCTACTCAAGCTTACTAGCATCCACACGGGAACCCGCAGCCCTGTCGTGTAGAAGGGGTTGGACAGAGGACCTGGGGGAGATAACTGACGAAACTTGGGAACTATGCTTGCAATCTGGGCCAATCACATCAACCTCCCAATTGCATAGGCTATCTCATTTATTCTTATTACATAGGGCTTACCGCACATCCATCCAATTGCATCATTGAGGAAGGAGAGATTCTTCTCTGTGCCCCAAATGCAGTAGGGAGGAGGGATCTCTAATCTACCTAATCTGGCGATGTCCCAAACTACACCGATACTGGGCAGAAATAACCAAAGCTATCTCCACAGTCTACCAGGTTAGGGTCCCGTTGGATCCCCTGGTTTGTATCTTAGGAGCTATCGATGAAGAAATATATCCCTCACCCACCAATAGAGCAGTGATCAGATTATTATATCTTGCTAGAAAGTTGGTGGCCAGATTCTGGCTCTCCCCACATATTCCCACCATAAAACAATGGGTAGAACAGGTTAGCTACATCCTTGTCAAAGAGCACCTAACATATCAGCATAGAAATGCAACTCGCAAATTTTATTCCATATGGCAGGCTTGGTTGGAGACCCCTGGGCTAGCACCCCCGCAACTAGTTTTGCAACGGCTGCTACAGGTATAAAAAAAAATGTTCTGGTGTAAAGCTGACTTGTACCCTTTGTAAGAGCATAAGGACAGGCTCAGCTACTGTTTTACCTCACCAGGTAAATTCAACCTTTGTACACACTTTCTGATCAGAGGGGAAACTCTGGGCAGGTAGAATAAGGGCGTTCTTGTTTACTGTTTGGCGCGTTGGCCCCCAGTTTTGCTGGGTTGAATCAGAGGGTTAGACCCGGCCCACTCGGCACAGATTTACTTTCTTTCATGTTTAAGATATGTCATTACACTTTAAGGTGTCATAGTTTTATTTTCTGGATTTGGACTCCGTATAAGCTTTGTATATGAAAACTGCTTACTATTTCTTATTATTTTTATGTAACATGTAATTTACTACAAATGACGCAATAAAACTTTTTCTGATATAACATTTTTTTTTCTGAATTAAAAAAAAAACATCAGCACTAACTGGTATGTATAACATCTTCTGCCTGAAAATCTGTCTAGTTACAGTATGAGTACTTTTAAGCCCATTTAACATTCTGCCATTTCACACAGCCCTGATGAGGGGGGGGGGGGTTATGCGTGGCCCCTGAAATGCATTGGCTGTCTTTTGCCCTGATTGTTGTAATTGAATGAGCAATAAAGACTTTGGACTCCCAAGATTTTTTCATTTGGTGCTCTCTTTGACCTACAGTACTACATTTGAATTTTTCAATGCGGTGAATGTTCTCTCCCGAGGGAACCAGTGCTTTACCCAGTGCTGTACTGTGGCATTTAACAGTAAATTGCAGTGTGGTGGGCTACATATTATTACATACCTCACTCTGTGTTCACAGTGCATAAGGCCAATAGCCCTTTCTATGACTACTTTTTTGTGTACTTTAGTTGCTGTTTAGCTCCTGAACCACCCCCTCTCCCCTTTTGGAGTTTTTCATTTTTGGTGTTTAATTTGCTTGATTTTGTTTGACATTTTCATATTTCTTTTTTACTTTAGAAAGAAAAAACACACACACACACAAAAAAGGGTTTGGGGTTTAAACTAAGGATGGGATTTAGTGTTTTGGGTTTTATATTTTTAAGGACGTATATTTTATTATAATATAATTTTGCTAAGGTCTTTTTTATTTTGAGGTGAACATAATGAAATTGTTTCCTGACACAAACAAAGCTGCTCTTTATTTGTAGCACATCATTGCATACTTCTGCAGTACAGTTTGGTGCCTTGTTAAGTGCACCAAAGCACCACATCCTCAATTCCCTTATTGCCATGGCTGCTAATAAATGTAGGTAATCCCCAGTATTCCTAATGTCAGGCAGGTCTTAAGGGAGTGGTAGAGGTTCTGCACATGCAACTAGTAGGGCATGCAATCACTGCTTCTGCAAATGAAATGTGCCTAAACCATATTATTCATTCATCAAAGTGAGAACCCCAGGGCCTATTGGGTGTCTAGATTGGACCACTGGCCAGAGTTTGCACAGTATGCTCCAAATTTTATTTCTCAACCTGCCTGGTCTCTCCCTCTGAAATTGCAGCATATTAAAGCTGTTTACATACAATAAGTCTGTACAATAGTTTCAAAAATACACTCATTTTAATTTGTTGAATGAAATCTGCCTGGTGACTTCTTCTGAAATTGTGGCCTACAAAAAGTTTCACAGTGTCCATCAAAGTATATCGCAATGTTCACTCTCCTGCGCTGTGCTGTAAGTCCCAATGTGTTATCAGATTCTTATCTTGACATGTTAGTATATGTGGATAATGCACACCTCGCTGCCTTCCAAAGACTGGTGAAGTTCAAATGAACTGAAAGCATAGAAGAATATAGAGGGTGCGTAGTACTAGCGCATTATCCTTAATACATGTTTTTATTTAATAAAATGGAGGTGAATATACTCACAAACCAGTACTTGTGTCTTAGCATTATCATAAAATCATCTGCTTAAGTCCATATGCGAAAATCCACAACACTTGTATTCACATCGGTTATGTGACTACAAGTGTTGTGAATTTTCACATTTGGACTTAAGCGGATGATTTTATGATAATGTTATGACTCAAGTACTGGTTTATGAGTATATTCACCTCTATTTTATTCAACAGTGTGCATTGAGTCTGTAAAACATTTCTGACATTTGTTTCTGTGAAAAAATACCCCCTAATTTCAGTTTCTTGATTAAAACCTGCCAGTTGTTTTCCTCCAAAACTGTGGCCTACTATAGCTGCTTACATGCATTGTATAGTGTGCATTGAGTCAAAAAAATATTATTTTTTTCTCTGTGAATTTATTCACTCTAACTTTGAATTATTGATTAAAAGCTGCCTGGTTTCTCCCACTGAAATTGCAGCCTACTAAAGTCACTTATTTTTGTGCATTGAGTCAGAAAATTGTGTCTTTTTTCTGTGAAATAATACACTCTCATTTTGATTTCGTGATTAAAGCCTGCCTGGTTTCTCTCTCTGAAAATGCAGCCTGCTCGAGCTACTTACATAGTATACATCGGGTCTGGACAATATTTCTTGCTTTTTTCTGTGAAATGATGCACTTTCATTTTGATTTCTTTATTGCAATAGGTGTCCCCACCTGTGGCCTACTAAAGCATCTTACATAGCGTGCATCAAGTCTGTACAATTCTTGTAGGGTTTTTCCATGAAATAATGCACTCTCATTTGGGTTTTTGGGTTCATTATTTTTATTAGATTTTCTTGAGAAAACATAACAAGAACATTATGCAAAGGATTGTCAGGATAGAAATGAGAACTATCATCCAATAATCAGATAGTACAAGGAACTAATTGTCAATCAATCAATCAATCAAACCTTAGACTAAGCATTAGATCATCTATTACATCAAGTAAATGAATGTAAAGCTCTTTATATAGAAAGTGTAGACATCAGGGAGTCAAAACATAAAAGAGGTAAAAGGAAGACATTGTAAAGATAATTAGGGAAGATAATGTAAAATGGTATACAAGTCTGCACAGTATTGTACGTGATAGCATGATACAAGTAATAGACAGGTATATCAGCTCTGTCTTTTAGTATTTAATCAATGTGTCCACACCTTCCAAAGGTTATTAATCCAAGGAGGAGGCTATCATTGTTTCATTGGCATAATCAATTTATATTAACTCCATAACCTCCGAGAAGCTAGGCGCAAGGTATTTTTCCAATGTTTGGTAATTACTGATCATGCCACCAATAAGATATGTGTTATGATAACTTGGCAGCAGACAGAGAAGGTGTCTATATCATGATTAAGAATTACCAATGATTGGTTAGGGAGTCAAGATCCTTGTAACATTTAAAATGATTCGAAAGACTGCGCGTCAATAGCTATGGATGTTTTTACAGGTCCATAAAATATGTAGTAAAGTGCTTTTAAGTCCATATCCTCTCCAGCAGTGCGGGCTTGTCAGGGCTGGGCTCAGCCCTTCCTTCTCTGAGCTGGCCGCTCAGCTGTCGGCTAATTGCCAGCTCCCATCTCTCTCTACAGTTACTCAGCTGTTGATGATATCCTGCTCGTAAGTCCTGCCTACTTAAGCCGTTCAGCCCAGAGGAGCTCTGCCTTCGCCTTTGTCAACATCACAAGAAACATTTCCTGCGTTCCTGTTTAAAGACTGGGCTTGCTGAATCCCTTCTGGCTCCAGATCCTGCTTGCTGTTCCACTACATTGATCCCTGACTTCTGGCTTGGCTGACTATTGATTCTGGTTACTGAACTTTACTGAACTTTGGCTATGTTTTGACTACGTTTGTTCTTTTACTTTTATTATTAAACACGTGTGATTTAACTGTACTTCTGTCTAGGTCTGTTTTCATGGTTTCTGACAGTAGGTGAAGGCCATGAATTCAGAAGATGCAGTCAATCCACTTGTTGGTAATATTTTTTCCAGATTGGATGAACTGGATCACCGCATGGATCAGTTCGCCATGGCGTTACAAACACTCCTGAGTCGCACGGCTCACCTGGAATCTCCCACTGTGGCTGCCCCGATACAACCTATGTTGCATTCTGACCCTGCTGCTGCTCCAGTCTCTGTGCAGGCACCCGCCTCGAGTATTACCCCTATAAGAGGTATGTCTGGTTCCGCTCTGCTTCCCCAGAGATTTGGGGGTGATCCAGTCCAATGCAGAGGGTTTCTCAGCCAGGTTGAGATATACTTTGTGATGCTGCCCCAGGCATTTCCCAGAAGCAAAGTAGATTTCGTGATATCTTTGCTTTCTGAGAGAGCCTTGGCCTGGGCAAACCCTCTATGGGAGACGCAAAAACCTGTTGTCTTGAGTTACCCTAAGTTTGTGTCTTTTTTTAAAAGGGTATTTGATGTTCCCGCACGGTCCTCTTCTGATGCCAAGTGCCTCATGTCCATCGAACAGAGTACGAGAACTGTTGCCGACTAGGCCATTGAATTCCATACCCTGGCAGCAGAGGCTGCCTGGAACAATGAGGCCCTCCTGCCTGCTTTTTCTCATGGTCTCACGGATACCATCAAGGATGAGATAGCAGCCCGAGATATACCCACTAAACTGGAGAAGTTGATCACGTTTGCCATCCTCATTGACTCCAGACTCAGAGTAGGACTTTCTTTTAAAGAGCACTTGCGGAAGCCTCCTGGTACCGAGTCGGGCAGTGAAGGTGAACCCATGCACTTGGGTTTCACGCGTCTCTCTGCAGATGAGAGAACCTTTAGGAGGAGGGAGAGATTGTGCCTTTATTGTGGCCAGGCAGGTCACTTTTTGAAATCTTGTCCTACCCGTCCAGGGAGCGCCCGAACCTTGAGGTCCTGTCACAGACAGACCTTAGGTGGCGTTGCTTCATCCCCAGTTATCCAGAAGGATAAGCCCCTGGTTTCAGTCACCTTTTCTTGGGCTGAGTTGTCCGTCGAGATACAGGCTCTAATTGACTCTGGGGCTGCAGGCCTGTTCATTGATGCTGCCTTTGTATCGAAGCACTCGATTCCGCTGCAGCTGCGTGACATTCCACTTGCCATTGAGGCTCTTGACGGGAGACCTCTACAGCCTGCCCATGTGACTCATGAGATGGTTTCATTGGTTATGGCTTTAGGGGCTCTTCACCATGAGATAATCCAATTCCAAGTTATTTCCTCACCTAAGTTTCCGCTAGTTATTGGTTATCCTTGGTTACAGAGGCACAATGCCTCTTTTCATTGGCTCCGTGCTGAGGTTCTCTCCTGGTCACCACAATGCAGTGAGACATGCTTCCAGAAGGTAGCCAAGGTCCTGTGCACCTCTTTACTCTCCTCCCTGCCGGAGGAGTACCGCGATTTTAGCAATGTCTTTGACAAAGGTCAAGCTGGTAGTTTGCCTCTACACCGGCCGTATGATTGCGCAATTGACCTTTAACCTGGTGCCATACCCCCTCGTGGCCGGGTTTACCCTTTGTCAGTCTTGGAGGATAAGGCCATGGAGGAGTATGTTGCAGATGCACTTTCTCGAGGTTTCATCCTCAAATCCTCATCTCCTGCTGGTGCTTTTTTCTTCTTTGTGAAGAAGAAGAGTGCTGAACTGAGACCTTGTGTTGATTATAGGGGTCTCAATCATTTCACGATTAAGAATACCTATCCGATTCCGTTGATTACAGGGTTATTTGACCGCTTCAAGGGAGCAACGGTTTTCATGAAGCTTGATTTGAGAGGGGCATACAATCTCGTGAGGATTAAGGAGGGCAACGAGTGGAAAACTGCGTTTAATACCAGAACAGGGCATTATGAGTACCTCGTAATGCCTTTTGGCTTTTGTAACGCCCCGGCAGTTTTCCAGAAATGTATTAACTATGTCCTCCAAGATTTGTTGCAGTTATGTGTGGTGTTTTATCTCAATGATATCCTCATGTTTTCCAAGTCCCTAGGGAGCCACCACACAGATGTCTGTCGTATGATTCAGAAACTAAGAGAGAACAATCGCTACTGTAAACTGGAGAAGTGCGAGTTCCATTGTGAACAGGTTAAATTCCTGGGCTTTGTCATTTCCACTGCTGGTTTTTTGATGGACCCATAGAAACTTTCTGCAGTCCTACAGTGGCCCAGACCCATGGGTTTACGTCCTCTGCAGCGTTTCCTGGGCTTTTATCGGAAGTTTATTCGTAACTTCTCGTCTCTGGTCAAGCCCCTGACTGATATGACCAGAAAGGACGGTAACCCACAGAGTTGGCCTCCGGAGTCCATTAAGGCCTTTGAGAGTCTCAAGGCTGCCTTTGTTTCTGCTCCTGTGTTGGCACATCCTGATCCTACATTACCCTTTATCCTTGAGGTTGATGCTTCTGAGACTGGTGTTGGCGCCCTTCTGTCTCAACGTTCTACCTCTAATGCATCCTTATGGCTACTTTTCCAAGAAATTATCACCTGCGGAGTGCAATTATGAGATTGGTGACAGAGAGCTATTGGTGATCATTTTAGCCCTGAAAGAATGGAGACATCTCCTTGAAGGTACCACTGCGCTGCCTCTCATTCTTACTGACCATAAGAATCTCACATTCTTGTCTGAGGCTAAACACCTCTCTCCCAGAAGGGTGTGATGGGCTCTTTTCTTGTCAAGTTTCAATTACATTGTCTCATTCTTATCCGGTACTAGGAATGTAAGGGCTGACGCCTTGTCGCAACAATTTTCCTCCCCCTTCCAAGTTGGAGTCGGTTCTGGTTCCTGTGATTCCTCCTGATATTCTGGCTAGAATTCGCACCAGTCTCACTTCTCCATTGGGTGACAAAATTCTTGCTGCTTAGGTCCATGCTCCTCCTGAGAATAGTTGTGACTACTGCTTTGTCCCAGAGAATCTCCGTACTGCCGTGCTCCAGACTTATTCTCCTAAGGCAGCTGGCCATCCTGGGAAGAATCAACTCATTTGGGCCATTTCCCAACAATTCTGGTGGCCTAGTCTACGTGCTGATGTAACTGCCTTTGTAGTTGTCTGTTCCGTGTGTGCTCAGAGTAAGACTCCACCTTCCAGTGGGCATCCTATAACCCATACCCAATGGAGAGAGGCCCTGGACCCACCTGTCTATGAATTTCATTGTGGAGTTACCCAACTCCCAGGACAACACAGTTTTCCTTATGGTGGTTGACCGGTTCTCTAAGATATGTCATTGTATTCCACTTAAGAAGTTGCCCACTTCTAAGGAACTGGCTTCCATATTTGCTTGGGAGATCTTTCACTTACATGGGCTTCCCAAGGTGATTGTCTCGGACAGGGGTAGTTAGTTTGTGTTCTGGCAAGCCTTTTGTGCACAGTTGGGAATTCAGCTTGCTTTTTCCTCTCCGTATCACCCGCAGTCTAATGGGGCCACAGAACGAGCCAAGCAGTCCTTGGAGCAATTCCTATGTTGCTATATTTCTGACCATCGTAACAACTGGTCAGACCTATTACCATGGGCAGAGTTTGCTCACAACAGTGCTTTGAATTCTGCTTCCCGATTGTCCCCGTTTATGGCAAATTATGGTTTCCAACCTTCCATGTTGCCTGACTCATTTGTTCCGCAGAGTATTCCTGCGTTAGAGGAGCATCTCTGTGGTCTTCGTTCCACTTGGGCACAAGTCCAGGAGGCTTTGCGTCATGCTAATGATAGGTACAGACTCCATGCTGACCGCAGACGCCTGCCTGCGCCTTCCTATCAGGTTGGGGACAGGGTCTGACTGTCATCTCGCAACCTCTGATCTCGTGTTCCCTCACTGAACTTCGCACCTCGGTTTATTGGGCCTTTCCGTATTCTTCGCAGGATTAACCCAGTGGCTTACACATTAGACCTTCCTTCTAATATGCGTGTTTCAAACGTATTTCATGTCTCCTTAAGAAAACCTTTGGTCTGCAACCACTTTACCACCTCAGTGCCACGTCCTCACCCTGTACATGTTGAGAACCACGAGGAGTATGATGTACAGTCCATTGTTGACTCCCGTAGGTTCCGTGGGCGCATACAGTACCTGGTGCATTGGAAAGGGTACGGTCCGGGGGAATGCTCTTGGGTCTCATCCTCGAACGTACATGCCTCTGTCCTCCTCAGTGATTTCCATAGATGTTTTCCCCTCAAGCCTGGTGGTCCTCCGAGGGGGAGGGGTCGTTGAGGAGGGGGTACTGTCAGGGCTGGGCTCAGTCCTTCCTTCTATGAGCTGGCCGCTCAGCTGTCAGCTAATTGCCAGCTCCCATCTCTCTCCACAGTTACTCAGCTGTTGATGATATCCTGCTCGTCAGTCCTGCCTACTTAAGCCGTCCAGTCCAGAGGAGCTCTGCCTTCGCTTTGGTCAACATCACAAGAAACATCTCCTGCGTTCCTGTTTAAAGACTGGGTTTGCTAACATCCCTTCTGGCTCCAGATCCTGCTTGCTGTTCCACTACATTGATCCCTGACTTCTGGCTTGGCTGACTATCCATTACGGTTACTGAACTTGGCTATGTTTTGAATACGTTTGTTCTTTTACTTTTATTATTAAACAAGTGTGATTTAACTGTACTTCTGTCTCGGTCTGTTTTCATGGTTTCTGACAGGGCTGCAGTTTGGAGAGAATTTGATGAACCTATGTGGGGTTAAGTACCATCTTAATGACAATTTTTGCATCAGTTTTCACAAATTACCGCAGCACACTGCTGCGAAGATAGATTTGAGGGCACTAGTCCATTGTTTTTGTGTATAGGTCACCCCAAGGTCTGTTTCCCGTTTCTGAAAGGATGTAGATTTAGAAAACACCAGCTTGTCTTGGAAAATATTTTAGAAGAGAGAGATTCTATACGCGCCAAGTTTGGGTGATATATAAAATTGCCGGGCTAATTTAGGGACAGTGAGCATCATAATGGGATGTTTGGATAAGATGTATGCAATTAGTTTATAAGTAAATTATTCTATAGGAGGAAGGTTGAAAGCCTGTATAAGCTCATCAAACCGTTTAAGAGTTCCAATATTATAAAGATCCAGTACTAAATGTATACTTTTCTGATTCCAGGTAGCTAGGGATAGGTTAGGAATTTGAATTGATAAAGTATTAAAGGGTAGAGGAAGGTTGTGTACTTGGGCATCAGGTAATGAGAATATATTTTCAAGCATCAGGAGAAACCTAAATCTTAGGAGCTGAGCATGGAGTAGGAATTTTTCGCCAAGCCATAGCAATAAGCATTAGATATGGGTATTTGTAGGCATGAGGTTTTGTTCAATATTACACCATAAGGCATCAGAGGAGGGAGCAAACCAATACTTAAAGCGGAGTTCCACTCAAAATTGGAAACTCTGCTTATCTGCCCCCCCACTCTGGTGGAACATTTGGCACCTTTCGGGGGGGGGGGGTGGGTACCTGTTTTTGACAGGTACCCATCCCCACTTCTCGGGAGACCTTGCCACGGACCTCGCTGCAGGACGTTCGGCCCCCCTCCTCCCTCCCCCTCCACCGGACCATTCAGAAAATGCAGCGTGCTTGGCGCATGTGCAGTAGGGAACTGGCTGTGAAAAGGCTTCACTGCCGGTTTCCCTTACAAGGAATGGTGGCGGCAGCATCCGAGAGCCAACTGAAAAATTGGCTGGGGTGCCAACAGCGCGGGACCCCTGGACAGGTAAGTATCCTAATATTAAAAGTCAGCAAATACAGTATTTGCAGCTGCTGACTTTTAATTTTTGGAGGGGGGCTGGAGCTCTGCTTTAAGTTGAGCTAGAAGCGTTGCTCTATAATAATCCCTGATGTCAAAATAACCTGTACCTCCTTTGTTTATGTTTAATTAAAGAAAAATGCCAACATCTGGCTCTACCCTCGTTCCAGACAAATTTACCGGCTATAGATTGTAAAGTCTTGAGATAGCAGGATTTGTTTGGATTGGGGAGGGTTCAGAAAAGTTATAGGATTTGGGGTAGGATAAACATTTTAATGGTTGCCAACTGACTGGACCATGATAACTCATGTTTTGATAGATGGATAAGCTCTGTGTTAAAGTGGTTGAAAAGGCAGAATGTTTTTTTATCTTAATGCATTCTATGCATTAAGATAAAAAGTCTTCTGTGTGCAGGACCCCCCCCCCCCAGCACCCCCTAATACTTACCTGAGCCCCATCTCTATCCAGTGATGTCCACAAGTGCCTTGGCCATCCTGGACTCTCCCGCCTGATTGGCTGAGACAAAGCAGTGGTGCCATTGGTTTCCACTGCTGTCAATCAAAGTCAGTCAAGAGAGGGGGGGCAGGGCTGAACCGGGGCTCCGTGTCTGAATGGACACAGGAAGCTGCGGCTCGGCTCAGGTGCCCCCATAGCAAGCTGCTTGCTGTGGGGGCACTCAACAGGAGGGAGGGGCCAGGAGAGCCAAAGAGGGACCAGAGAAGAGGAGGATCTGGGATGCCCTGTGCAAAACCACTGCATAGAGCAAGTAAGTATGACATGTTTGTTATTTTTATAGAAAAAAACTGAGACTTTACAATCACTTAAATTAAAAAATACAAAATAGGGGATAGATTTATGGCATTTTTATTATTATTTTTTTTAACTAGTAATGGCGGCGATCTGCGATTTTTATCATGACTGCGACATTGCGTCGAACAGATCGGACACTTTTGATACTTTTTTGGGACCAGTGACATTTATACAGCAATCAGAGCTAAAAATAGCCACTGATTACTGTATAAACGTCACTGGCAAGGAAAGGGGTTAACACTAGGGGCCATAAAGGGGTTAACTGTGTTCCTTAGGTGTGTTCTAACTGTGGGGGGATAGGACTGACTAGGGAAGGAGACCGATCGCTGTTCCTATATACTTGGAACACACGATCTGTCTCTAGTCCCTTGACAGGACGTGGATTTACACACACAGATCCACGTTCCTGCTCTGCCACGAGCGATCGCAAGTGCCTGGCAGACATCGCGCCCACTGGGCACCGGGGACACATGGCTCACGCGCCTCCTAGATTGTCTTAAAGTAGTGACTGCATACCTGCGGGTTTGCACAGATGTACCAACCTGCCGCAGTATAACTGTGGCGGCTGGTCAGCTAGCGGTTAATGACACCTGCAGCGGTTCGCACAAGACAGTGTGCACTGCCTGCAGGAGAGGAGCGATGTGGGAACCGGAACTGGAATCGCGGTGGTTCCCGCATCGCACTAGTGTGAACCCAGGGTCAGTCAGAGCAGTTCCCCTTTATGCCTGAGTGCATAGGCCACTCTAGACCTATTTAAGTTGTTTGACTGTATTATTTTGAAGTCTGCATTTTGGGTTTGATTAACACTATTAAAGACCACAGTTTGCCATTCTTGACTATTGAGTTACCAGATCACTGTTTGTTTGATTGTGGAAAGTCTCCCAGTAAACAAACTTCCTGTTACCTACATTTTTGTCTGTTAGGCTACTTTCACACATGGTGCACAGTTGGCATCGGCGGTAAAGCGCCAATATTTTTTAAATTTTTTTTTCAACCGCCGTCGTTTTTGTGGAGGTTCTCGGCCGCTAGCGGCGCGCTTTTAACCCCTGCTAGTGGCCGAAAAAGGGTTAAAAACGCCCGCAAAGCACCGCTGCAGCAGTGCTTTGCCTGACAGTTTCGGTGGCGCTGCCCATTGATTTCAATGGACAGGGGCGCTTTAGGTGCAGTGTATACACCGCTCCTACAGTGCTGCAAAGATTCTGCTTACAAGACTTTTTTTACTGTCCTGCCAGCGCACCGCTTCAGTGTGAAAGCACTCGGGAGTGAAAGGAGAGGCTCTTTACAGGCGCTATACAGGCGCTATTTTTAGCGCTATAGCGCCTGTAAAGTGCCTCAGTGTGAAAGCAGCCTTACTGTGTTTGCAAGTACACTGTTTGTTAGGTATGCCAGAGGGGCTGAGACAGTTCTTTGGGGTTGAGAGGCAGAGTAACGGACTGAACAAACTTAAGCAGCTCCTTCAGGGGTATCGCTACAGAGGAATATGGGAGATGTTCAGTTTAATGACATTTAAAGTGTTTTGGCTCATTCGAAAACAGTTGGTTTGTTATTACTGTCAAAAGTATTAAAGCTCATTTTTAACTTCTTCAGTTGGTTCTTTTAATCTCTCCCTCTATAGCCCATTTAATTGAGAAAGGAAAGGAATGAAGAGAAATAGTTGTCTGCCTGTTTATAGAAATGTTTTATTACAGGTCAGTCCTATAAGCGAATAAAACTTGGCTTCTAGTTTTTTGCATTTTAGAGTTTCACCAATTAAAATTTATGTGATGATATATTAGAGACAAGAAATCTAGAAGTCTTTAGAAGATATTTGTAAGTTTTTTTTCTCACTCAGGAATTGCCTACTTTCTGAACCCCAGGGCCACCTGTCTTGTGCAGAGAGATAATAAGGAAATCCTGCTTTTTCTTCTTTCTTGTGAAATGTCAATTGTCTGTATGCTGCAGTAAGTATTGGACCATTCATATCACACTTAGGCTAAAACACAATAAATTATTATACATGGTATGTGTAGAAGCATAAGGCACCACATTGTTACAGCTTTAGTAAAACATATCCATTTGTGCATTATAAAAAAGTGTACATTAAAAGATATACAGTATGAAGACTATCATTGCCTAAAATGATAAAGCTAAGTGGTACTCCACTAATTGCCAACATCCCTTAAATAGTTTACAATGCATTCTATATTTCCCCCACAGGACTTTACAGGCAATGTACAAAACATTTGCATAAAAGGCATCGTATGCCAATCTTTATTACAAAAGAATAAGAATAAGACAATAAATTTACAATATATCTGGTCTAGATGAACATACTGTATACAGGACAACACAATGTATTATTTGGGATGCCCCATTATCCACAGTAAACCAATATAATCTACCCTGTTGTATGGCTTGATCAGTTTGGATGTAGAGGCAGGACAATGCCCAGCTATCACTGCCTCCCTTATTTATAGCATGCTGCTTGCCTGGCTGTTCCTAACTTCAACTTTCCCAACCACTGACCAGGAAAAAGGATACAGCTAGTGAAGTCAGAACACCTGATCTGCATATTTATTACAGTGAACAAATATAGAGGCCTGTTTTTATAGAATAGGAAATCCTTTATTACCATTTTACCCCATATTTATAAAGCAGAAAACAATGACCTAGTAAAACTGAAAAATGGTGAATTAGGCGCCAAAAGTACTAATCTCAAGTAATGTAATTATTCCAAAATGCTGAGCAGAATTTGGAAAACACAAAATTGGTGTACTAACCTGAGAATGATGAATCTAACCATACATGGTGAACAGGTGAATTTTACATCTTGGGTGAGGGTGGTGCAGAGTTCATTAGGACTTACCCATTCTCTCTACTTAATTTAGGGTTTATCATTATTGTCACACAATCACCATGTCATAACCGTCATAATGATCCTATGATCAGGAACCATGCTGATTAGTTTACAACCATTTCTTGAGACCAGACTGTCAGAGGTAGTGTGGTCTGGCAGCTGGGGGCACACATTTGTGCTAACCCCAGGTGTCAAACGGAGAACATAGAACAACGTTCCCTCAGAACAGAGAGATGCTTGGGAATTTTAATCTGCAGATTACAGGTGGGAATGTGTAACACAAGAGCAAATTGCAAAAGTGGCAAAACAAGGATTTCAGAAGATATGAAAAATAGCAGAGAACAGTATACTGTAAACAGACCCCACTAAAACAACTAGATTTGCATTACAGCCAAATACCTATATTTTCAGAGGGCTTAGCAATGGCCGTGCATGCATTTCTTTTAGTGCTGTTTTTTTTAAGGATGCCTCCAAGTTCATCCTATTTAGACATAAGGCTTTTTAGGTAACCTAAATATATGATATATCAAGCATTTTGTTAATGCTAAGGAGCATTGTATATAAACTATCATATAAGGAAATTTCCTGTTGTACATTGTACAGCACTGGGCTGTCCCCTACGATAAAAAAAAATGGAAAAGTCCCCAAATGGCATGGACCATTAATTGGGTTTTGACTTCAGATTGGCCACACCGAATCTAAATACCTTAGGATATAAAGAAATGCATTTTAAGTAGGAAGCACCTCAATACTTTCCTTGTGGCCTCTGCAAAATAAAACCCAGTGAAGAATGTTCTCCAAGCTTAAATTGTAACCATACAGCCTAGAGCATATAGTACCGTAATGATGGGAACCTGCCATAGGACTGCCATCTTACCTTTGCACATACACTATAATTCTCTATAATAGTTATCTGATCAGCTTGGATAAAGAACAACAGGCAATTAGCAGTACTATTAGTAAAAAAACAGCTTACAGCTTGATAATATAAATAAATACTATTTTTGTGTGGAGTTGGTGTAATGTCCTAGCCATACCACCCAGTACAGTTTGTGTAATTAGAGAACCCTCACCCATCCGCCATCAGCAGATTGCTGCATAAAATATAATCTCCCTACTGTGAAAAAACGTCAATACTAGTTCTACTGCAGATTACAATCAAATTTCATATCACTTGAGAACTGTAATTTTGCTTGTGATTTTTATCCTGACTGCAGTGCTCGTTATAATCATAGGGGGTTATTTACTAAAGGAAAATCCACTTTGCACTGAAAGTGCACTTGGAAGTAAAGTCGCTGTAGATCCGAAGGAGACATGCAAGGAAAATAAAAAACAGCATTTTAGCTTGAACATGATTGGATGATAAAATCAGCAGAGCTTCCACTCATTTCAGATCTACCCCTTAGATTTAGAGCGACTGCACTTCCAAGTGCACTTTCAGTGCAAAGTGGATTTGCTTTTCGTAAATAACCCCCATAGTGTCTTTACTTTGCAAATGAAAATGAAAAAGTAGATAAACCATGTTCCAAAAAGGTAAGAGAACATAAAGGATTGTGAATTTTTAAGTACATTTCCAACCCTTTTGATAAACTGTTATGCTCCGTACACACGGTCGGACATTGATCGGACATTCCGACAACAAAATCCATGGATTTTTTCCGACGGATGTTGGCTCAAACTTGTCTTGCATACACACGGTCACACAAAGTTGTCGGAAAATCCGATCATTCTGAACGCGGTGACGTAAAACACGTATGTCGGGACTATAAACGGGGCAGTAGCCAATAGCTTTCATCTCTTTATTTATTCTGAGCATGCGTGGCACTTTGTGCGTCGGATTTGTGCACACACGATCGGAAATTCCAATTTGTTGTCGGAAAATTTTATATCCTGCTCTCAAACTTTGTGTGTCGGAAAATCTGATGGAAAATGTGTGATGGAGCCCACACATGGTCGGAATTTCCGACAACAAGGTCCGATCACACATTTTCCGTCGGAAAATCCGACCGTGTGTACGGGGCATTACAGTGCTTTTTGTTCTTTGTTGACCTTGTAACCTAATGCAATATTAGAATACAATTTTTATGTGATTGTTGCTGTTTCTTTTGGTATTTTATCTAGTCTGTAGGGATACATTCTTACTGTAGATAAATGTAAATGATCCAGTTGCAGGATAAGATTGATGACAGATCATTTTAAGTGAATCTGTGAACCCATTTTAAACTCCGTGTTCCATATCTACATTACCTGAAACAGCTATTGTGCCTACAGAAATATCTTGCAACATTACTTATTCAAGGAAATCAAGTTTTTTTTAAATTCTATATATACACAATGATTTTGCTATTCAAGTAACTTTGTACAGTATGTTCAGTTACAAATCTCAGAAAGTTTGTCTTTGTGTAGTGTAAAAAACTATCTGTTAACCTCCAAGGACCAAACATGGTTAAATATCAAAGCATTTTCTAAACAAAAAAAAATCAAACTTTGCCTGCAGCATCACTTCATTTGACCTACAACGTTATTCTCCAGTGTTTTTATCGCTAGCTTGGGAACTTACAATTGTATTCATTGCTTGCAGAATAATGTTAGAAATGTTTGATCTTTTAGCGGTGTCATTTATTGTTAGGGTGAAATGGAAAGTCTGGAAATAATAGAATGGCACAATACACAAACAAATATAAAATAAACGTTTTGAATTTAGCGACAATATGGTACCTGTTTATTTCTTTCTTTTTTTTAATTACTTGCTTAAATACAATTGACAAATTTTCCAAAATGCTTTGGGCGTTGTTGTCAGATCAGCTGGAAATGAACAAGAGAACACAGAACAACAGATCCTAGCAACAAACAAAGCACCTCTTCTGCAATGTTTGTGTAATAAGGATGATTGGTTGTTAATTTCTTAGAAGTTGCTTGAGTAAACGTTTGTGATTAGTATTTAATGAACTGTGACAGTTTTGAGTGCCAATAAACATTATGATTAGACCATTTCACATGACTTGGAGTTGTACATATCTGACCCAATTCAAAGATTTTGACAAATTTTATAGAACCAGATATTCATGTACCAAATCAAAAAACGGTTTTAAACATTTTTGTTTGGTGAGGAGAAACATTTTTAATAATGCTTAAAGTGAACCATTAAAAATGCTGAATTTCTTTAACCACTTCAATTTTTAGCTTTCAGCGCTGAAAGGTGTTAAAAAACATGATTGCAGGAGATGCTCTTAATCTGCCCTTATCCCTTGTTCACAAGAAAACGCAGTGCTTAAAACCCATGTTTCTCACCACGTTGAAAACCCACTGCAATAGTGATCTGCAGCGCATGTCAATGTTAACTGAATAATACCCCAAACGCAGGTTGCAAACGCCGTGCATTTGCCTGCACCGAATCGCATGGTACAGTAGTACCATGCAATCTGGTTGTTTTGCATTTTTAAATTAGTGCATGCACTACTGTAGGTGCAGTCAAATGAATAGGCTGAAATTGCACTGCACCTGGATCGCATGTGAATCGCATTGGATTGTTCAGCATTTTCCTGTGCAATGCATGGTGTGAACCTTCATAGTGCAATTAATGGTTCAACCTGTGTTAAAACTTACACTTACAAAAAATGCTGTTGCCCATAAATCACAATTACCTATGTTTAATCAGTAAGGGAGTCTCCAAATAAGACATTCAGATGAGATAGTAGATCCAGATCTTAAGATAATATAAGTAGGTGCTTTATTGTATACACTGCAGTGGAGAGACACAACACACGCCAATATTCAGCACTACCAGGCCGAATGAAGAAGGAGGTGTCTCTGACTTAAAAACATCAAGTTTACCAATATATACTTTATGAATATGCATAAGCACTAGGCATGTTATAGGTGTGATCATATAGTTTAGTCCAATCAGCATTCATATCTTCTTAGTAGAAACTGAACAGTTAAATGGGTGGTTACATCATGTGACTTATAGAAAGTGAAAGAAAACATGGGCGCGGCCATGATGGTACTGGATCAGACCAGCTAGATAACACTGTCCATTTCTCAGAGTAAAAAGGGAGTAAACTGTTGCTTCTTATCTGGCTGTGAAAGTCATCATAGACTGAAAACTCTGTGTCAAAGAAGAAGCAAGAAAGTGTATTACAAATTCTTAAAGTGATAGTCTTTATATATATAACATTATCAGACCCCTATAATTCTACTCACCTGCCACTTTGTTCTGCTTGTTTTGTTTGGGAGTTAGCAATTCCTTTCACCTATATCAGACCCTGGCATAGATGGTAATGGTGCCCCCCCTCCTCCCGCAAAGATACTTGCCCCCAATGTAAATGAGTAAGGGGTACATGGTACCCCTACTCAATCACAACAAAAAGTAAAAAAAAAATGAACACACTGACATTTGGGGTAGACCCCAATGCCATTTTTTACACTATCCCCAGCCCTTTGTGTACATTCTTCTGTTGGCTGGGAATCCCCAGTTGACAGTGGAATGAGCCAGAATGGGACTACTCACTGGTTGCCTGCATATATCTGCTCCCTAACAACCAGCCTGAGCGGGAAGCTGTTACACTTAATACCCCTGATAAATGTGTCAGCTTCTGCTGCAGCCAGTGGTTGGGCTCAGTTGAACACCTACTTAATTTGACTCTTTGCTAAACCTCTGAACAGGCAAAATTCAGTCTGAACATGGGTTTGGCCTGCACCCAGAGCTCATCCCTAGTGAAGAAAGATAACCCTGTGTGAGCTCCATGTCATGACTTGAAACATACTGTGTGTTGAGGAATCTCTCCCTACCCCCATGTAACAGTGCTTGGTGCTTGAGTAGCTGATCACCAACAACCTGTCCTATCATGGATAAGGAAGAAGGGGAGTGAGTAACATGCTCCTCTACACCCAGGAGGCAACCAAATGGGGGTTGGGAGTAAAGACAAAGTCAGTGTGGGGCCCTGCAAGGCAATGTTCAGTGAGATCAATGAGTAAGGATGAGTAAGGGTGAAGACTAACTATGAAAATACTGTATATGGGGCAGGAATGAAGAAAACAGCCTGACTATTAAAGAGAACATAAGGCCTCCTTAACATGAAAGAATATGTGTATACATTGGATTCCAGCTGTTAGGATCAAAGGAGTCCCGGGATGACAGGTGTATACAAGTAGCAGCACCCCCTCGGCCTGTACAAAGCAATGACAAGCAGACGCGTTTCTGTTCACATTTACCTAGACCAGCAGCTGTTACCTGCCTGGACGCATCAAGAATCTGCTGATTCTTGCTGCTGGAATCTAGTGTATGTACATAATTGCCCATGTGAAGGTTTGGGAATATATTATTAAATAATATACATTTGACAACAAAGGGGTATCTGTTAAAATGCATGCCTTTTGGTATTATGTACATGGAACAGATACTTTATACAATACGGCAGCAGGAAAACTCACCAGTGTTTGCAAAAATGTACTTTCTGTTATTCAGAGAATAGCTGACATACTTGTTTTGGGCAAGAGGAACAGCAAATCACCATACTAGGGGGTTAATTATTCCACATATATTGTCTGTGATAAGTTATCTATGAAGAATTGCTGCAGCCTCTGGATTCACTTTAGGTAATATTATGCACTGTGACTGAAGCCATGCGGTTATTCTTTCAGCCATTACCATGTCTGTCTCGTAGTTATGAGCAATTGTGTGAAGTGATAGCATGTTTAGAAAACAACAAGATACATTTGCAGAAAAACGCCTGCTTACGATAATGTGTTT
Source organism: Aquarana catesbeiana (assembly GCF_042186555.1). Taxonomy (NCBI): domain Eukaryota; kingdom Metazoa; phylum Chordata; class Amphibia; order Anura; family Ranidae; genus Aquarana; species Aquarana catesbeiana. Next base: position 297,047,826 of record NC_133326.1, read on the forward strand.
CTATTGTGACCCTTTACAGAACTTCCGATGCAATACAGAAATCCATTGGAATAAGGCACAGTATCTGAACAGATAAAGCTTCACAAGCTCTATTGCTATGATTTAAATAATACACTACTTACTACGAAATGCTACAGTATGTGCTTTTATAGGACACAATGAGCAGGAAAATGTATGGTTAAGTACTACCTTTTCTTAGTTTTGAGTAGACTAGAAACAAGAGTTTTTAATGCCACTCAGGTCTTACTCTAACGTGCCTGACAAAGGGACAAGAGCTATCTCGAAAGCTTGCAGTTTTAAAGAAAACCTGTACTTAGAGAACATGGAGGCTGCCATTGCCAAACTTTCCTTCTGAAAGACTAGAAACCCAGATTGAGTATTGCAGATCAGAAGACCTGACTATACTATGATTTTTTGATTTTCATGCTTGTTCTGGGTCAGAGATTCAAAAAGTATTAAAGCCTGAGATAGCTAGGAAATTAGAATTGGATAACCTTGCATTCCTCTCTCTACTGGTTTCCTTAAACCCAGATAGCAAGGATAACTTGCCACAAATTTTTGGCAGATTTTAATTATAAGTCGTGTTAACTTGCTGCACATTTTCACTGGCAAGTTGTACACTTGCAGAACACTTGAAGCACACATTCTAGTTGACACTTTTCCAATTTGTAGCAAATTTGCATGGCAAGTCTCTAGCAAAGTTGCAGTGGTGAGCCGAAGAGCTCTGCAAGTCTACAGCATGTAAAATCAGCCACAGTGACCTCGGTGGTGGGACGACTATTGCACAACATAACTGAACCAGAACTTGCAGCAGACTTGCAGAATGTTTGCAAAGAAAGTTGATCTGGCAGTGGTGGCTGGTGCTCCCCCCACCCCCACCTGCTCGCCCTCTCGCCAGCCCCGTTCGCAAGCCCGCCAGTCCCGCACTTACCCCATCCAAGTTGCAGGGGGCCTCCCCGGCTTCTCCTCCCGACCAATCCTCTCACTTCTCCTCCTGGCCAATCTGGTTTTAGGATCCACTTCCTGTCCTGATTGGCCGGGAGGAGAAGCAGGAAGACAATAGCAAATCAACATTCACTAATGTCACAAGTGGGTAGGCTTGGGGCGCAGTGCTCTACGCCCCAAGCCCAACTTTTTTTAAGCCAATCAGAGCCTCTAGCTCTAATCATGTGCTTCAGAAAAAAAAAACTAGTAGAAATCTATGCGTCCGGTACCCTGAATGGAGATTAAGGGCCGGCGAATAGAGATTATGGACAGGCCGTTGCTGTGATCTGGAGTCATACAATGCGGACTTGCTGCAATTGTGCAACAAACTTTTGAAGCCTGGCAAGTCTAGCAATAGCTTAGCAAGTCATTTTAAACTTGCAGCACAATTGCTTGCTATCTGGGAATCTACTCAGCAACCAAAAGCACATCCGTTATCTGTTCATTTGTAAGCAACGGTGATTAAAATTAAAGTCTACCTAAATGAATAGTTCTTGTCTAATAACCTGCTAGCACATTATTCATAGACTTCAGCATAGAAAACCATTTCCCCACTGCATATTAATTTAATTAGCTAATGTAGCCCTCTTTTGTGAGGAGGGGGCTATGAGAAATGATTCACCCCAAACAGAATAGTATGCTAAATCTGTAGGTAAAAAAGAGAACCATAACATTTGCTAAGTGGAAGAATGGGTTTGATAATAATGTTGGCAGTGCCTCCACCAAGGACAGGACCTCTGTGAACAGTAGACATGTGCATTCGTTTTCGTCCGAATGCATTTTTGTCCGAATTTCAGGTATTTTCGTTATCGTTTTAACAAACAATAATGAAAGTGCTGAATCTGAAAAACGAAATATCCGACATAAACAAATGCTTTATTTTCATTTTCGTTGTGACAACAGTTCGCTGTAGATAGGAGATTCGACATGATGATGACAATAACAATCTGTGTCCATCAAACCTGTGGTTGAATGTGCCTAACCTTAGCTCTATTAGTCCAAGATTATTCGACATAGAGAGAAAAGGTTCTACATAGAGAGAAAAGATTCGACATAGGGGAGAAAAGATCGCTGCTGGAATTGGGTGGGGGAAGTAAAATAAAAATAATAATGACGATGAATGTTATTGGCCAATTGTAACCAAAGAGGAGGGGCAGTAAAATAGCTAGAACTAAGTACACACGTACAGCCAACTTACTTTCACTTACGATTTGCTAGCAGAGAGAGACACACACTGAATCATTTCAGAAGACAGTCAATCTTAGCTGGTTCGTTTGTCAGAGAACCTGAATTATTTAGCAATTAAGCATAAGCACAGCAGCAGAACAATAGTGAAGCAAGCTACAGTTCAACTTAACTTTTTCATAATAATCTGCTGCTATTGTGTTAGTGTTGTGAACTTGATAGTGATACTAGTGTTGCTAGTGTTGTGATAGCCTCAGAGGCTGCCCGTGTTGTGGGGGGGATTTATTATTATAGATTCTATATTATAGATTGAGATTCTATATAGATTCTATATACCCTCTCTATATACCCTCTCATCTTGTTACCTGTCTGATCAGTGATCACTATCACTATCAGCAGTCCTATATACATTCAACATGAATGACGAAGATTCGACAAAGCAGCGAAACATTCGACAGACACCATAAGCCTTCAATGACAGATTCGACCTTAATTAATTTGGATTTTCGGACGAATGAAATTTTTAACGAAAAACAAAATAAATAAAAACGAATTTCGGGAGTAACTAAATAAATTTATTTTTCGGATAAAAATGAAATTCCGAAACGAAATATTTGAGTGTGCACATGTCTAGTAAACAGAGGGGATTCCCTTCCTGGGAAATTAGCTAATAATTTAATCAAAGTTTTTGGAGGCTAAGGAACTACTGCAACCCACATATAACATTAACCACAGGTAAATAGCTGAACAACAGTATGGAAATAATATAAGCTTTATATAAGAGAAGTATGGGATTTGTTTTTTTTTCCAAGAATCATACTTACCTAGGTGGATGCAGCATCGGTCTGATGCTGCATCTATCCTCCCGCTGGCTCTAAGACTGAAAACTGAGTGATCAAACACCGCCAATCGCTTGGTTCTCAGAGCTCAGTGAGTAGAGAGCTGGTCACTGTCTGTCAGTGGCTCTCTGCTTTGCCCCCCACGCTCACTGGAGTGGTGCGCTTTGGAGGGGGCGGGAGCAGCCAGCTCAGGCTCTCAGCGGCTTACTGAGAGGCTGAGCTGGGTGCCAGTCCAAGGCATGTGGGTGGATCCTGACTATATGGTCGCAATCTTTCCTAAGCTTGGACCGGCTCTGTGACGTCAGCCAACCACGGTCTTTAGCCCACTGTTGCTGAAAATGGGTCACAGGAGTGCAGAGCGACTGCACTACTGTGATCCATAGGAGAAGTACAGCCAAACAAGCTTTGGCTGCGCTTCTCTTTTAATAACAGTATATACATACAATGCACTAACAGGTATTATCAGCGATGGGCGTGAGAAGAATCCTGGTGGAATTGTGCACATATACCTAGGCATATGTAGTTTTTAACAGTACTAACAGTAGAGGGCCGCAGATCCCAACACTAACATTGGAGATTGCATTGGTGGATATTTTCAATTCTGTTGAACTGCTTATAGTTACATGATTCATTCATTAAACTATCTGCTCCGTATCATCCACCACCACTGGTTGTTCTAGACCAGCCATTATAAACCAAGGTTTCTAGTGATTCCTTGAGCTGTGGCTGACTGCCCTTCAATCTGATGGTACCTGCATAGTTTTGATTCCAGTGCCACTTAACAGAGCCAACCACATAACACCAATGAGCTGTCTGTAATGGTTGCATTCTTCTTACTGACCACCGAGGGGCATTTTTCCCATTAACCCCTGATAAATTGGTTTTAGTAAGTGTTCCCCATGTTCCAAAAATTATTTTAAGGGTTATAAAGGTGAAGAACAGCTGTTCTAGACTAAAGTGTGTACCTAGTGATATAAAGATCTTTCAATGTTTAAATAATTTGCAAGAGCGAAACTAAGAATGTTTGCTCTACTCATTTTTTACCTACCATGTAAGCTACAGCAATAACTAAATTTACTGATTCTAAACATATATGTTACTATTTGTATGGTGAATTTTTGCTTGATGGTTTGAGTGACATATCAAAGTAAATAAAAGGACTTGTTTAAGCTGTTAAAAGGACACTGCAATTTCCTTTGAAATATGTTCTGGAGGCAGATGATAGTGAAAACCTTGAAACTGTATGGATTTTTAGATAGTAGCATTTTAGATAGTTGCAGAGGATGTCTTTTCTGAGCCAATGCTGTTTTGGAATTCCTAGAAGTGAACAAAAATCCCCCCAGTTTCTGTGTATATGAAAGATGTCAGACACAATAGGAAGTGAGGGAGATTCTCCCTAACAAAGACAAAGACAGCAATAAAAACACATTTTCTAAAATAGAGAGGAAGATTTAGACACTCTATCAGGATTTTATTGTTTTCTGTGTTCCCACAAGGCAAATGTACCCTCATTTCTTGCCCAAGGAAGCCTGATGGCAAACTATATAGGAATTTTTACTGCCATTCCATCTTCCTTGTCATTTCATCTGATAACATGGACATTCACATTTGTAATTAGGCTTTAAATACATGCACAAAAAATAAATAAATCATATTTTCAAGTCTATTAAGGTACCTGTTTTGTTCAAGTAGTAACTTACATTTAAAGTGGTTGTAAACCCTTACATATACCCACTGAAGAGACTAGCCTCTGGTGATACTCAAAGATGAAACAAATTTTCCTACGTAAGTTGTACATGTTTATCTGCAGCTCTCTCTAGCCATCTAAAACATACAAATCAAAGTCTTTTTCTCAGCTCCAGAAGCCAAGGGCTGGAGATCTGATGTCATACACTGCGAGAGCTCAGTGTAATCTGAGACCCAAGTGGAGGGGATGCTAAATGAATGAATAAATGAATAATTATAGAAGTTTAACCACAGTTCATGGATTTTGTAGGCACAAAGTTGTGGTTGTGCCTACAAAGTCCATGAACTGAGGTTGAACCTCTGTAATTATTCATTTAGCATCTTTTTGGGATGTGGCACTGTTGTACTATTGGGGTTGGAGTGTGACTATTGTGCCTCCCAATAGCCCCCTGTCCTCTTTGTCTCTATTTACCAAATGGAGGGAATGGACACACCCACCGTTACAAAGTTTCATAGGAAAACATGTACAGCTGAGGCTGCCAAACACTTTCTGTGTGCTGGCAAGGTTGGATCCGTCTCCCAGGACTGCTTAGTGTCAATTTAGACTGTCAGAAGTGACGCATGCAGATAGCAGAGGAATTAGAGATCAGATAGGAACCACAATGGGTGATTTGGATTGAGGCTAGTACACACTAATCTCAGGGAGACCAACTATTTAGTTATGAGCCACTAGCAAGGTATAGATGGGAGCGAGCTTAGCTCTCTGCGACTGTTTTAAATTTGCCTTATAGACTTCCCTAAGTTTTTGGGTTAATATGGGCGTTCCACAAAGTATATTTTCATTCACCCATCCATGTTTAGTAGCCTGCTGTACATTTATTGTGACAAATTAGAATGTTTAAAGGGAACACAGATTCACTTTAAATTGACTGTCTCTTTAAAACCATTGGCTTTACACATCTATAGAATGGAACACTTTGTGATGGATGTCTTTCAACCTTAATGGAGTCCGTCTTCCAATCTAGGCAGTAGCCTAGACTGTAATCAAATATTATTGACAAGCTGAGCCACTTAACCAAGATGAATAGTTACATTTCCTCGTAGTTTAACTTATGGTGTGTGTAATAATTAATGTGCATATCAAATACATGCACGAGTCACCTGAATGCAAATTTCTCACTGATATGTTGCCATACACCATGAATTTTAATGCAAATGTTTAACAGAAATAACATCGTATAACAAAGAAATTCTATTCTAAGTCCACACCTGTTTTAGTGTGATACCCATTGCTTTTTTTTGCTCACAGCAGCAGTAAAATATGTTAAGCACAGGATTGCAAAAAAGAGACAAAAATCTCAAGCCAAGATAAAGAAAATACTGTAAAGTTAGGCATCCAGTAAAAATAAGACCTGTGTGTAACAAGATAAGAAAGGTAGTTTAGGCGCAAGATTGGAAGGCAGCAGCTCTGTTGTAAGGTAAAAGAGCATCCCCTGCAAAGACAGGCCCTGCGTGACTAGCTAAATGGAATCATACCCAGTGTGAGACAGCCTTCTGCTACATGCCTTGTTTTGATTATAAAACATGGAACTCATTTTGCAGTTAGAACTATGCTGTTTAGGTCTACACGCTGATGATGAGTTTTCAGTTAATGGCTTTGAAGTGGATGATTGAAGAAGCGGTTACTGCACATATGACATTCTGCCTGTCATTAGCCTTGTATTTACTATGTGGTCTGAGCATGTGCATGGTACACTTTTATTGTATGATGACAAAAAATAATCCTCTAACTCACATTTTTCAGCTAAAGAATTTGTAGTCCTTTCCATGCGTTATTTATGATGGTCTGTGTCTTATCAGATAAATCCATTGTACCATGCTGATGCAATATAGGCTGTTGTATATTTGCCTTTTAACATATTATGTCATCTAGAGTGTATGTTTCGATTTACTTTAGGCAACAAATAAAGTCAATTACTGAAACCGTATTGTAAGAACAATGCAGCTGTGAAAATACATACCATCAGTTAACCTTTTATTTTTCTTTCTTTCTTTTTTTTTTCTTTATTTTTAACGGTTAGTTTAACCATGTTTTTAATTGTGTTATTAGGTTGAACTACAGTATGTTGTCGATAAGGATGAGCTCAGGCGTGTTCGCAAGTCCACATGCCCGCGCCCGCCAGGAAGGTGACACTCCGCAGTGCTAATCACAGGTAGTGAGACATTTCCCGATCTGTGCAGCCGCGGATTGGGAAATGTCTCACTGCCTGTGATTAGCACTGCGGAGTGTCAGCTTCCTGGCAGGCGCGGGCATGTGAACTTGTGAACAAGCCTAAGCTCATCCTTAATTGTCAATATGATTCTGTGCAATGTCCCTATTAGTCACCACTGCATGTGGGCAAGGCTGTGGTGGGCTCATGTTATAATCACAGAACACACTAACAAGAGGGGCATGTTTTCCACAGGTCCAGGGTCATTCCAATGAGGATAATACTGGTCAAGGAAGTTCTAGCCTTTTTACGCCTGACAAAAATTTTAAAGGGAGATTCAAACCAGCTGCTGAGACCTCCTTTATCTTGTAGAGAATTGCCCACAGTACAAAATGATACCAGGGTTATGGTAGCTAGCTGCTGCCATAACAACGGTATTTAACGTCAAAGTAATGACGTAAATTTATTGTGGATGGTCGGCAAGTGGATAATATCAGCATGGTTCTCACACTACTACTACCTGGCATAGCTCGAACCACTGGCATCTCCTTTCATCTCTTGAGTGAGTAACAACTGGCACCAGTTATTATGTCTCTCGCTGACACCAATATCCCAGGGAATTCTTCCTCCCACTAACACCAATGCAAATAGCAGTCTTTCTCCCACTGACACCAATGTTTGGCATTCTTCCTACCGCTGACACCAATGTAAAGTGTAGTCTTCTTGCATTGATTTCCACTGGCACCAATGTAAGGTCATCCTTTCTCCTACAACCATTATTGCTGGGGATTATTTCTTTTAATAATCACAATATAAGGCTCACCCTCCCTCTGACACCAAGGTAAAGATCATTCTTCCTCAATCTGACACTAATGTAAGGGTCATTCTTCCTCCCAGTGACACCGATGTAAAGATAATTCTTCCTTGCACTGACATCATTGTAGGAGGCAATTTTCCTCTTGTTGACAGAAATGTAAGGGTTATTTTTCCCTCAATAACAATACTTAATGAATGGAGGAAAGGCAAGTATTCTTTTGTTTGCTAAAGCAATGGTATGGTCGCATTAAGACAATATCACTGCTTTAATAATAATATCTGTGGGTTGGAAATATGGAAAGTACTTACACTTTTTTAAACGACTCTCATAATTGCTCATTCATTTATTCCATCACTTTACACCCATGCAAAGATTTAAAAAAAAGTAAGATAAGGGAATAAAACATACATTTACATGCAACTACTCGGTAGTTAAGGGTGCAGAAGCAATTTATTGTAGACTGCTGATTATGAGAATCATGTCTTGAGAGTTTTATTTCAGTCTACTTAAGCAGAGGAAGTAGGAAATCAATGTACCCATTGGATGGGAAACCCCAGCAGGAAGCTACAATGCATAAAGGATAATTTGCAAAGTAAGATGCCTATTGATAGCACTGTATTGATTATTTGGGAGAGCTCACAAAAAGTGCTACATTCAGTACTATTAAACTATAATCCAGGCAAGCAGCTGAAAAAACACAGTTGAAATAGATATACTGTATGTAAGCTGCTTTACCCACTTAAGAATTTGTATTTCTGTCCATACAGTGCTGAGATTTTTCATAGCTCTGCCAAACAGTACAACTAGACTGGTGCTTTAAATCTTCTCTACTGCAGTTAAAGGATAAGTAAACTCAAGAATAAAATTACAATATATTGCAATTTACAGTCCTTAGATAAGGTGTCTGCAGTAATTTTTTTTGGGGGGGGCTAAGAACATTTTCAGCAAAAATACCTGTATATCTTCCCAGAAATTAAATCTTTGTCACTTCCTGTGAGCTGCACAGAAGAATATCTTCCTTGCTACCTATCTTTTGTAAACCACCAATTGCCCTGCCCCTATGTAATTGAAATATATGGACATGTTTGTAGTTCATATCAGGAGAGCAACCAAGGGTTACAACCATGGCTGCTTCCATATGTACAGTGGAGGAGTGATGTAGCCACCCAAGGACTCTAAATGTCCATATTTCAGGCAGCAATAATAAGAGCTTAAAGTGGAGCTCTACCCAAAAGGTGAAGCGCCACTTATCTGCCCCCCCGGTGCTGCATTTGGCACCTTTCGGAGGGAGCGGGTACCTGGTTTTGACAGTTTGACGCAGCGCACTTCGTGCATGCGCAGTAGGGAACTGGCTGTGAAACCGCAAGGCTTCTCTGCCGATTTCCCTCACAAGCAATGGCAGCGGCAGCACCTGAGAGCTGATTGAAAGATCAGGTGGGGTGAAGACACCGTGGGATCCCTGGACAGGTAAGTGTCCTAATATTAAAAGTCAGGAGCTAGAGGAGATGATCATCTCCACTAGTCTGTCTGAATCACCACAGAGAATACAGGTGCTGCACTCACTAGCAAGATGGCGGCCACATGTGTGACTGGAAAGGAGCCCTCTCTCCCAGGCTTCGGTTGCTTCATGTCCGGTCAACGTTTTAATGGCATGGAGAGGGTCGGATCAGATCCCTGATCCCTAGGAAGAGGTTTGCTGAGCAGAATAGCAGCAGTAAAGGATGAAAGCCAGCATGTGAAGGAGAGGATAGCACAAGCAACTACTAGGCACACCCAATCATGCTCGCATGGCCATGCCCCTGTGCAGGCCTATTTTGTAATGCACAGCCCTAGCTCCCCCTTCCCCTTTTTCCTCTTGATGAGTCCTTGACACCCTGGGTTGACAGCATGTAGACCAACACTGGTATCTACAGTATCCTTGCTAACTTCAGATAAAGTAGTCCAGAAATGGGTAAAAGAGGAAAATCTATGCTATCTCTGTTTTGGGGCATTTTTATCCCCATTTTTATCTGTTTTGTCCCCTGTAATGCTGTTGCCCGAGGAACTGACCCTCAAGTGCCATTAGGGCAATACTGTTCTCTCGCTTCTTCTTCTTTCTTTAATCCTTAGCTGGTGACCGGGAGCAGGTTGTCCTCTCTACCAATATGATGCTGTAGGTGACACTGGAATCAATGTGTTGTTCACAATACCCTTCTACCCTTAATGATTGATAGAAATATTTTTTAGCCATGTCATTGATTAGCTTCTGGTTCCTTAGGCCTTCCTTGATGTGTTTGAGCCATGTTCTCTTAGGTACTATTTATAGAACCCTATTCAAGACAGGTCACTCTCGCAGCTGAATGGTATTCATTTTGCATACATGACCAAACCATAGCAGTCTGTGTTTTTGTTCTTTGACAGACGTTTGATAGTCTCAACCTGTCTAAATTGTCTCGTTCTGATGGAGATACCCAAAATCCTCAAAGTCTTAGGCTGGGCTCGCACTAGTGTGAATTGGATGCGGGTTTCCACGGCATCCAATTTGCATGACAAGAGATTGTGACCGCCTCTTTATGAAGTCGGTTCACATATCTCTATTGCGGCTGCGAAGAGGCTTGCTCAGGAGTCCGGTACATCATTGGCTCAGTTTTTTACCTTAATGCATCCTACGTGCTCTCCCTCTCTCCATGGGGTCCCGGCTCTTGATTGGATAGATTGATAGCAGCGCAGCCATTGGCTCCCACTGCTGTAAATCAAATACGACACGAGCGCTGGGAGGCAGGGCCGAGTCCAGCATCTGTGTCCATGGATCCAAATCCTGGACATGGGAGCACGCCCTCAAGGTAACCCCCCGGGAGAGCACTTCTCTTAGGGGGTTATGGATGTGGGGAGGAGCCGCAAGAGCCACCGGGGGGCCCCAGAAGGTGAGCTTCGGGGCCACTCTGTGCAAAACGAGCTGCACAGTGGAGGTAAGTATGATATGTTTATTATTAAAAAAAACAAAACAAAAAAAAAAAAACCCCTTACAGTCACTTTAAGCATTGCATTTCAAAGAACCCAAGCTTATTCAAGTCAGATTTTAGGCGTGTCCATGTTTCCAATATATACAGGAGAATTGGTAGGATCAGTGCTTGGAGGTGAATTTTGGTCTTGGAGGAGATAATAGCCTTCTACCAGAGGCACCATCTGAGGGAGGTGAACACTACTGTTGCCTGGCCAATCTTGCTGTGGGCTTTGGTGGTGGATGCCACCTTCTTCCCTTGCACTAACATCCTGGGTATTTGAATATTTGAATTTGCTCTATTTAGATTTCTGCAAGGTGAACTTAGACCTGTGATCCATCCAGTCATTACTTTGGTCTTATCCACATTGATTTTTATGCTATAAGAATGGGCAATGGAGTAGTTTAGTAAAGGAAGTGTGTGGCCTCTGCAACCACTGTTAGCAAATATGTTCACAATGTACTAATATCCATGTCTGTCCTCAAATGCTTTCCTCATAATGGAGTTGATTGTGATATTAAAAAGCAGGGGTGAAGCGACATCTCCCTGACAGACCTCAGTTTGAATAGGACATTCATTGGATAGTTTATTGGATTCATTGGGCAGTTCTCATGCAACCACTGCAATACTTAATCTTACTATACATATTACATATACACTATACATGACCACTTTCAGATCTAGAAACAACTATATATTGTAAGCGTCTCCTTTATAGGTTACAAATTGAATTATCTGTTAAAAGAGGGTCTACATTCAACAATCAGATTGTAATTTGTATGGCTAGATGAACTGACAGAAGAACTGAAAATGACTGTAGGAAGGGAGTGTTTTGTAGGCAACAATGCATCAAGTGTAGGTTCTAGTTATGAGTAATACTGTTAGTTAAAAAACAGCAGTGCAAGCCCAGAGAGCAAAAAATATTTCTTAAAGGGAAATTGTATAAAGAAATATATGTAGTTGCAATTACTGACCTTCCTCGGAAAATACTAGTTGCCTGACTGTCATGCTGATCCTTTGGCTTCAGCAGTTATCTGATCATCAACTTAGAAAAAAATTTTCAATCAGATTATATACTAATGTATCAAGGTAAATGATCACTGAAACAATAGTTTCCCTTTAACCACTTAAGCCTTGGAAAATTTGGCCCCTTAATGACCAGGCCATTTTTTGCGATACGGCACTGTGTCGCTTTAACTGACAACTGCGTGGTCGTGCGACACTGTACAAAAGCAAAATTGACGTCCATTTTTTCCCCACAAATAGAGCTTTCTTTTGGTGGTATTTTATCACCTCTGCAATTTTTATTTTTTGCGCTATAAACAAAAAAAGAATGTCAATTTTGAAAAAAAAAAAATATATTTTACTTTTTGCTATAACAAATATTCCCAAATTGAAAAAAAAACTAATTTCTTCCTCAGTTTAGGTCGATATGTATTCTTCTATAATTTTTTTGGTAAAAAAAATTGCAATAAGCATATACAGTATTGATTGGTTTGTGCAAAAATTATAGCGTCTACAAAATAGGGGATAGATTTATGTCATTTTTGTTATACATTTTTTTCTTTTACTAGTAATGGCAGTGATCTGTGATTTTCATCAAGACTGTGACACTGCAGTGGACAGATCAGGCACTTTTGACACATTTTTGGGACCATTGAGATTTATACAGCGATCAGAGCTAAAAAAAAGCCACTGATTACTGTATAAATCTCATTGGCAAGGAAGGGGTTAACACTAGGGGCGATCAAGGGGTTAAAATGTGTGTCCTAGGGAGTGTTTCTAACTGTGGTGGCATGGGACTGCCTGGGGGAGGAGACCGATTGTTGTTCCTAAGCATTAGGAACAACTGATCAGTCTCCTCACCCCTGACATAACGGAGATCTGTCTATTTACATTGACAGACCTCCATTCTGTCTCTGTGTGGAGCAATCACAGGTGTCTGGCGGACATTGCGACCGCCGGGCACGCGCATCGGCTCAGTCGTCACGCCGTGGCGTGCGTGTGCCCCCTAGTGGTCTTGCGCTATGACGGCTCGCCCAGGGGAATGAACCTGCCTCAGTATAACTGCGGCGGCTGGTGGGGAAGCAGTTAAAGTGGACTCCAGGCAAACAAGTAAATACACAGTTGAGGTACAGTTGTGAAAAGGTTTATCTGCCAAGGAGCATGTAGTTCTGTTAAGCTGGTCTTCCACACTTCATAGCCAGGCTAGTGACTCACATTTCCTGGTTTACTTGGACATTGAAACAGTGGTGTTATGGCACTAATTCACTATGTAATGAGAAGACAGGGAATCAAGGATGCTGTAAAGAAACATGTCACCCATCTGTGCCGCAAAAGCACGTGACGAGAAAACTGACTGAACAGAATTATGCTTAAAATGCTGTATTCTAGTTCACAGGTATTTTATCTGAGCTACATATTTAGCTGTCTGCTTTGAGTTCTGCTAACATTTCTTGACATGCTATTCCATTATGAATATGGTGTGTTAACAAAACATACATTTCCACCTAAAATACTTATATGTTTTTCATTTCTGTAACTGACCCTACTCCGTAACTCATACAATAATAGATCTAACCATCTTATTTCGTTTTTATTTTAAGAATTAGTTCTATATTCAAGACCCAAACTGAATCCTGGTTTTAATCTATATAAGGTGCCTTAAATTTGCACTCCCTTTGTGATTTAAAGTTCAGTGTACCAGATATTTCACATCAAAAAGGCTGTGACCTGGAATGTTGAAATGCTTTTGCAACCCTTGTTTTTGCTTTTCTTTTCCTTCTTGCTGGGCTTTGACAAAAAGCAGACAAGGGTGGCACCTGTTTTGGGTTCGCTGTGTCAGATTGAGTTAGATTCAGAGAGAAATAAAACGCACAGACAACAAATTATATATTTAAAAAAAATCTTTTTTTGGTGATTTGTTAATAAAAAAAGAAATAAGCTCTCCACTTTTACACCTTGGTGCTTGACTTCCAAATCGAAAGCACTACTACTCAACTCCACTAAAAGAGAATAAATTAAGAAAAAAGGGTAATGCTTCTTCACAGTCTTCATTAGTTGCAAAAGGATAGCAGACCATTGACTTGAATGGGAGGCGTTGAAAGGCTTCAAACGCCTCCTGACTCGACATGAGGCTTCAATTTTGAAGCGACGCAACGCTAACGCTTATTGTGAACAGCACAATGTGCTGTCTGTTATATCTTTTGCATAGGCGTTTGAGGGGTGTTTTTAATGCCTGTCAAACAACTCTCAAACATGCTCTTAATGCCAGTGTGAACTAAGCCATAGGCCCCTTTCACATTTGTACGACTTGTCCTATGACTTGGGATTGGAAAGTCGCATAACAAGTCGTTCCCCATAATTTCTAATGACAACTATTCATATTAGTACGACTTCAAGTCGTGTCGATTTAAAAGTAGTCCCTGCACTACTTTGGTCCGACTTTGATCCTACTTCAGCCCATTGAATATCACGTCGGATCAAAGTTGGATCACCGTCTTAACTGATCCAACTTTGGCATGTAACTTGTGCTCTGATGATCTTGAAGGGGAACTCCACGCCTAATTTAAAAAAAAAATGGGTTCCCCCTCCAAGAGCATACCAGGCCCTTTGGTCTGGTATGGGTGTTAAGGGGAACCCACACGCTGAAAAAATGGCGTGGGGGTCCCCCAAAATCCATACCAGACCCTTATCTGAGCACACAGCCTGTCATGTCAGGAAAGGGGGTGGGGACAAGCGAGTGCCCCCCATCTGAACCTTACCAGGCCGCATGCCCTCAACATGGGGGGGTGGGTGCTTTGGGGCAGGGGGGGCTTGCGCCCCCCATGCCAAAGCAACTTTCCCCCATGTTGATGAGGACAAGGGCCTCTTCCCGACAACCCTGGCCGTTGGCTGTCAGGGTCTCCGGGGGGAAGCTTATCAGAATCTGGAAGCCCCCTTTGACAAGGGGGCCCCCAGATTCTGGCCCCCCACCCTGCCGGGTCTTCTCCACTGTCTTCTTCCTCTGTTCTTCTTCCGATGTTGACTTGATGCTCTCTTCCGCTGTAATGCTGCGTGAGCAGGGCCCCCCTGCCCCAAAGCACCCACCCCCCCATGTTGAGGGCATGTGGCCTGGTACGGTCCAGGAGGGGGGGTGCTCGCTCATCCCCACCCCCTTTCCTGACCTGCCAGGCTGTGTGCTCGGATAATGGTCTGGTATGGATTTTGGGGGGACCCCCACGCCATTTTTTCAGCGTGTGGGTTTCCCTTAAAATCCATACTAGACCGAAGGGCCTGGTATGCTCTTGCACGGAGAACCCATGCCATTTTTTTTTACATTGTGCGTGGAGATGCCCCTAAAGGTTCAGGGAAGACAGGTTTTCCATGTAAGCGCCCAGCGTGCACGCATGCGTACTAGCACTTTAAGACACACACCTGTCACTAATACTGAAGTCAGGCGGGCTATTATTTAAACAGGGATCCTACAGAGGTTCATTGCTGTTTGGTCTGCAGCTTCTGTGTTGTATCCTGTTTCCTGTGTGACCTCTGATTCTGATCCAGCTTGTTGTTACCTGTGATTGCCTGCTGCCTGTTCTGATCCCGGCTTCCCATAGACTCTGATCCTGCCTGCTGATTCTGTCTGCTGATCTTCCGATACTACTTGGCTTGTGACCTGACCTCTCTTCTGCCAACTGTCTATGCCTGATCTGCCTGATTATTACCGAACCGGCCTGTCTGACCCTGCATCTCGCTCATCCAGCCTGCTACAGCTCCCAGCCCTGCAAGCCTGCATCTGGTACTGCTCTGTGGTTCATCCCAGCCTGCCACCAGTCAAGCATCGTGTCAGCTCATCTACTATCTGCCTGCTGATCACTACTGAACTGTTTACAGGCACTCATACCCCACCGTGCTCCTGTGGCTGCTGTATCACTACCAGTAGTCCGCGAGCCGGAGTTGTACGAGAGGCCTTCCTCTACACGTCAGGCTCACATCCCAGGTACATAACAGTACCAAACAGCCATGTCTGAGCCTGCAAGAGGACCCTCTCCAGTGAATGAAATATGTCAGCACCTTGCTGCTCTTACACAGGCGGTTAAGTCGCTGCAGGAAGGATACGTGCGTCTGGAAGAGCAGGTACAGTCCCTGTCCACTCCAGCAAGCACAGCTCCTGCATCTGATCCTGTCTCCTTCATCACCCAAGCTGCGGCTTTAGCCAGCCATACAGTAATGATGTTACCCCCTGAGCCCCATGTACCTACTCCTGAGAGGTTTTCCGGTGATCGGAGTAAATTTAGAGCCTTTCGTAATGCCTGTCAGCTCTACTTTGCTCTCCAGCCACAGACTTTTTCCCTAGAAACCACCAAGGTGAGATTCATTATTTGCCTCCTCCAAGGGGAACCGCAGTCTTGGGCCCACCGGCTGTTAGAAGAGAACAACGCACAACTAAACACCATGCAAATGTTCTTTGACGCCATGGCGCTGATTTATGATGACCCACAACGTACCACCACTGCTGAAGCTGCTCTTCATGCTCTCCAGCAAGGCCGTAGAGCGGCAGAGGACTATGTCACCGACTTTAGACGCTGTAGTGCAGACACTAGCTGGAATGACGCAGCCCTGCGTCATCAATTTAGTCTGGGTCTCTCGGAAAGCCTGAAAGATGAGCTCGCTCGGGTCGGGGTGCCAAGCTCTCTGGAAGCCCTAATCACTCTGTCCATTCAGATTGACTGCCACCTACGAAAACGCAGGTCTGAAAGAACCACCCAGAACTTCCGTCCAAGCTGGATGTTACCTAAGATCCCTGCTTCTCCTAACCCGGCTCCTGGAAATTCCACTTTCCCCACTCCAGAGGTGCCTAAACCCATGCCATTGGGCCTGATTCGCTCTTCTTTGACTCCAGAAGAACGCCAACGCCGACGAGTAAATAACCTCTGCCTGTACTGTGGAGAAGCCAGTCACTTCTTACATACCTGTCCTGCCAAGCTAAGTGTCTTTTCCTTTCTTCACTCAAGCAGTCACCCCTGCCTGCCTTGTCTGCCAGCTCAGCTCATATCGCACTGCCTGTTTCCTTCCAACTACCGGGAAGAACCGTATCAGTGACCTCTATTATTGATTCTGGAGCGTGTAGCTGTTTCATCGACCAGTCCTTCGCAGCTCAGCAACACATTCCTCTACAAACCAGAGGACAGGGACTCACTGTATTCCTGGCCGATGGGTCTCGCATTAAATCTGGACTGGTAACCAAGGAGACCCCACCGATGCTGACCATCTCCTCCACCAACCACCGAGAGCTTCTGCGTTTAGACGCAATCTCTTCGCCCTTATTTCCCATCATCCTGGGCCTACCCTGGCTACAGGCCCACAACCCACAGATAGACTGGGAATCCAGAAGTGTCAAGTTCCAGTCAGCATATTGCCAGAGACACTGTTTGGAAACTTCACCACCATCACCTGCTACCCTGCTGTGTATGGACGCAGACCCTGAATTATGTCAAATAGTTCAGAATTCTTACCACGAATACCTGGGAGTTTTCAGTAAATGAGGAGCAGACACCCTTCCTCCACACAGACCTTATGACTGTCCCATTGAGCTCCTTCCTGGGGCCGAGATTCCATTCGGGCGCATCTTCCCTTTATCTGAGCGGGAATCAGGAGTTCTGAAGGACTATATTGATGAGAATCTGCAGAAAGGATTCATCCGTCCCTCTACTTCACCCGCAGGTGCTGGTATATTTTTTGTAGAAAAGAAGGATCATTCCCTGAGACCATGTGTGAACTATCGTGACCTAAATAAAATAACAGTGAAAAATCGCTACCCCCTTCCTCTAGTCCCTGAACTGTTCCAAAGACTCAAATCAGCAAGTATTTTTACTAAGCTGGATTTAAGAGGGGCCTATAACCTGGTTCGCATACGAGAAGGGGATGAATGGAAAACTGCCTTCCGTACCCGATTTGGGCACTTTGAATATCTAGTTATGCCCTTTGACCTTTGTAATGCCCCTGCCACCTTCCAGTACTTTATTAACAACATTTTCAAAGACTTTCTGGATATTTTCGTGGTTGTCTACCTTGATGACATCTTGATATTCTCTGTATCATTAGAGGTGCACCGAGGGCATGTTAAAAGTGTATTGTGCCGGCTCCGCAAATATGGACTTTATGCCAAAGCCGAGAAATGCGACTTTGAGCAACGGAGCATCCAGTTCTTAGGTCTGATCATTTCGACCGAAGGGATCAAGATGGACCCACAGAAAGTCTCAGCGATACTAGATTGGCCAGCCCCCACAGACAAGAAGGGAATACAATGATTCGTGGGCTTTGCCAATTTTTATCGCAAGTTTATCAAGAACTTTTCTGCTATCATTCACCCTATTACACAACTGACCAAACAAGGTATCCGTTTCTGATGGACTTCTGAGGCTCAAGCTGCTTTTGAAACTTTGAAGAGACGGTTTACCATTGCTCCTGTCTTAAGTCACCCAGACTCTACCTTGCCCTATATTGTGGAGGTGGATGCTTCAGAAAGTGCAGTTGGGGCCATTCTATCACAACGTCAAGGCCTCAAAGAAGTGACCCATCCAGTGGCATTCTTTTCACGCAAACTCACGTCAGCTGAAAGAAACTATGATGTAGGGGATCGGGAACTTTTGGTGATCAAAGCCGCATTGGAGGAATGGAGGTACTTGTTGGAGGGAGCGGCCCATCCAATTCTGATCTACACAGATCATAAGAATCTTGAATATCTGGGATCCGCTAAACGCCTCAAACCACGCCAAGCTCGCTGGGCACTCTTTTTCTCAAGATTCTCATTCCATATTACGTATAGGCCCAGATCAAAGAACACTAAGCCTGATGCGTTGTCGCGCATGTTCGAAGGTCCAAGAGACATCCTAATACCAGACACCATTTTACCAGCTGTAAATTTCCTACTATTACACACTGACCTTATGTCTCAGTTACAGCAAGCTTCTTCAGAAACACCCAGTCCTCCAGGGGTCACACTACAAGCAAAGAATGGGCTATTATGGAGGGGTAAGCAGATTTTTGTACCTAAAAAGGTTCGAGCAATGATCTTGGGGGTTTGTCATGACCACCCTTTGGCAGGCCATTTTGGGGTTCATAAGACTGTCGAACTTGTACAATGCTCATTTTGGTGGCCAGGTTTGGAAAAAGACTGCAGAGCCTATATAAATGCATGCACCACCTGCATCCGGAGTAAAAGTTCCCGTAACAAAGCTTGGGGATTACTCAGACCTTTGCCTATACCTGACAGACAGTGGAAGATGATTGCTATGGATTTTATAGTCGAACTTCCACCTTCTGAAGAATGTACTGCTATCTTTGTGGTAGTGGATCGCTTATCAAAGATGGCTTATTTCATTCCTCTAAAGAGTACACCATCGGCTGCAGAAACCGCTCAGGTGTTTATAAAAGAAATTGTCAGACTCCATGGTGTACCCGCAAATATTGTGTCTGATCGCGATGTCCAGTTCACATCCAGATTTTGGAAGGCCTTGTGCGAGACCCTACAGATTGAACTCTCATTCTCTTCTGCTTACCACCCACAAACTAATGGGCAGACGGAGAGGGCTAATCAAACCCTAGAACAATACATCCGTTGTTTTACTTCTTTTTTCCATAATGATTGGGTATCATTATTACCCCTGGCGGAATTTGCCTATAATAATGCCAACCATTCTGCCACCAAGCAATCTTCGTTCTTTGCTAATTATGGATTCCATCCCACCTTCTTACCTAATCTTGTCACAGAATCTTCCGTTCCAGCCGTCCAGGATACTCAGGACTTTTTCTCTCGCAATAATATGTTATTACAGGAAACCATCGCGAAAGCGCAGGAGGACAGCAAGAAATCATTTGACAAGAAAAGAAGGGGGGAACTGATCTTGCAACCAGGAGATCAAGTATGGCTTTCAACAACAAATTTGAAAATGCTATGTCCTTCAAGGAAGCTGGCATCAAGGTTCATAGGACCATTTCCAGTAAGGAGAAAAATTAATGATGTTTCTTTTGAATTAACCTTACCTGAGTCTTTTAAAATCCACCCAGTGTTTTATGTGTCCTTGCTAAAGCCTGTTGTGCCAGATCCATTTCCGGATCATAGACCAGGTCCTCCTGCACCAATTATTATTGATGGGGATGAGGAATTTGAGGTTGAGGCTGTTTTAGACTGCAGGAAAAGAAGGGGACAGACACAATATTTAATCAAGTGGAAGGGTTATGGTCCAGAGGAGAATTCTTGGGAACCCGCACGAAATGTACATGCCACAGACTTGATCCGTGCCTTCTTCTGCAGGAATCCGCAAAAGAGGAACCAGTTGGGCACCCAGAGGTTGCCCGTAGGGAGGGGGCAATGTCAGGCAAGACAGGTACGCATGCGTGTGCCCGGCGCACACGCATGCGTACTAGCACTATAAGACACACACCTGTCACTAATACTGAAGACAGGCGGGCTATTATTTAAATAGGGATCCTACAGAGGTTCATTGCTGTTTCATCTGCAGCTTCTGTGTTGTATCCTGTTTCCTGTGTGACCTCTGATTCTGATCCAGCTTGTTGTTACCTGTGATTGCCTGCTGCCTGTTCTGATCCCGACTTCCCATAGACTCTGATCCTGCCTGCTGATTCTGTCTGCTGATCTTCCGGTACTACTTGGCTTGTGACCTGACCTCTCTTCTGCCTACCGTCTATGCATGATCTGCCTGATTATTACCGACCCGGCCTGTCTGTGTCAGCTATTCTACTATCTGCCTGCTGATCACCACTACTACACGGACTATTGAACTGTTTACAGGCACTCATACCCCACCGTGCTCCTGTGGCTGCTGTATCACTACCAGTAGTCCGCAAGCCGGAGTTGTACGAGAGGCCTTCCTCTACACTTCAGGCTCACTTCCCAGGTACGTAACAGGTTCATACCAGACAATGCCTGCTATTGTCGGGGATCAAAGTCAGATCCCTGTTCATTGAAGTTGGACGCATGTCAGACTTCAAGTTGGATCCACAGTCATATGACTGTCGTGTCGTACCAGTGTGAAAGGGGCCTTAGTCAATTTCTCAAGATGGGGAACCACTACCAATTTTTTTAGGGGTAAAAACTTACTGAAGACTTAATGGGAGCCTGTGCTTTGCCAATACAGAACAGAACAAAAGGATATTTTACAACATACAAAGCCATACACAACTCTGCCCCGAACTACATCACTAATCTTGTGATCGACCTCTCCGCTCTTCTGAAGACCTCCTGCTTTCAAGCTCTCTCATCTCCTCCTCCAATGCTCGTCTCCAGGATTTCTCCAGAGCCTCTCCCATCCTCTGGAACTCGCTACCTCCATCTATCCGGCTATCCCCTACTCTTGCTACCTTCAGGCAATCCCTGAAAACTCATCTCTTCAGGAAAGCCTATCATGTCTCCAACTAATCTCCTACCACTTCCACCAGCTCATTCCCCACAGTTATAACCTTTTGTACCACCTGCCCCACCCTATTAGATTGTAAGCTCTTCTGAGCAGGGCCCTCTTAATCCTCTTGTATTTTATTGTATTACAACTGTATTGTCTCCCTTTTATATTGTAAAGCGCTGCGTAAACTGTTGGCGCTATATAAATCCTGTATAATAATAATAATAATAATTTTAAATGGTGCAGTTACCAGCAGCACATACTTACTTTGACCTGACATGGTTTGAAGCTTACTCAAAACCTAGTACTTCCTGCCATAAAGTGACAGCACTAGGTGCCTAAGTGGCCAGTTATCCAGCAATAGTTCCCCCATGAAGGAGTAAAGCCACAGTCACAAGCTCCCCATACTTTAAGTATCTCTTTGCCAAAAGGAGGCAGAACAAATAGAAGGTGAGTATGTGCATCTTAGGGTTGGGGTTGAAGCTTCGAAAGCACTAGTCAATTTTTTAAGCTCATTTTGACAGTATTAACTGGTGCGTGAGCTGGAGGACCAGGGAACCCAAAAAGAGCAGCCCTTATCCTCCTCTTTTTGGGACCCCTGCTGGTGCTCCTGGCTCCTGCCCACTACCAAGTGCCCCCATAACAATTAACTTGCTCTGAGGGCACTTGTGCATGCTCGCTCCCGAGTCCTGCTCTGTGTGTCCATTAACACACAAAGAGCCAGTGGCTCCCACTGTTGCCTCTGAGCCAATTGGGGGGGGGACCGGAGACAGTCCCTGCTCTGATGCACGTCGCTGGATTGAGATAGGGCTTAGGTAAGTATAAGGGGGGCTGGGGAGGGGGGGAACTGCATGCAGAGGCTTTTTACCTCAATGGAGAGCATGCAGTAAGGTAAAAAAAAAAAAACTTCTGCCTGTAGAAGTTTAACCACTTACAGACCAGCCGCCTTTGTTATACGTCGGCACTTACATCAGAGTCCACACAGACCCCCCTTACATCAGAGTCCGCACAGGCCCCCTTACATCAGAGTCCACACAGACCCCCCTTACATCAGAGTCCGCACAGACCCCCCTTACATCAGAGTCCGCACAGACCCCCCTTACATCAGAGTCCGCACAGACCCCCCTTAGAGTCTGCAGAATTTCCACTTACTGTAAGGGGGAGCTCTGTGGACTATAATGTAAAGGGAGCCCTTATTTAAGGGGGGATCTTATATAAAGTGGTGTTCTGAGAACCCTGATTTAGGGGGGAATGCTGTGGACTCAAGTGTAAAGGGGAACTCTGATGTAAGGGGGTCTCTGTTCACCAAAGCCCCCCTCTTGCATCAGAGTCCACAGAACCCCCCTTAAATTTGTTTTATATATACACTGGGAGGCAGGAAAGAGGGTGAGCTTACTCACCCCAGGATGGAGGCTCAGGCACAGGCTGCCTGCAGCTTTTAATCTTGTGTTAAATCTTCCTTCACATCTCCCCAGGGATGTGTGGGCGGGGCAGACACAGGGGGCGTGGCAGACACAGGGATGTGGGCATGGCAGACACAAAGTGTAAGCGCGACAGACAGGAGTAGAGAGGCTGGAGGAGGAGGAACGGTGTCTGAGCAGAGAGCTGTGTGTGAGAGAGACACAGCTCAGCCAATCAGCCGCTAACGTAATTTGTAGTTGCGCCGGAGCCCGGAGATGACACAGGCTTGACCGCATAGTGGTAGGGAGCGGCAGCCACGGCCTGTGTTAACCCTGTCCAGGCCACAGGCGCCGCTTGCCTCTCGCTGTGCAGCCTGATCATCAACAAGCCATGAAGCGGGTGGCCCCGGCCCAACGGGCAAATGCCTGGATCTGTTCATCCAGCAGCAGCAGTTCACTCTCCTCCCACACACCTACTTGCTTCCAAGATGGCTGCACTACAGATACTCCATAGTATATCACTACTAATTGGTTTCCTATAAGAATTCTGCTAAACTTCTGCATTAATGAATGTTCAGTTTAACCCTGGCCACACTGCGGAAGGATAATACAGCATCAAAACAACAGAAGAAGTTCCACAGCAGTTATCAGCTACAGTCTAAGTTACACAGTCAAATTTGGAAAAACAAAAAAAACAAATACTATATGTTTGTTGTGTGTTCCCATTCACAGGGCATTCCAAAACATATTACCTTTTAGATGTGTCTCTGAAGTGGGCCTATGAGCAGACTGCAATCTACTTTGAACAAGTTTAAAGTGAGTCTGTCCCTAGACAAAGGCTGGAGACACACTCAGCTCCCCTCATTAACATACAATCTAGAAGCCAAGCTTCTAGATCTTTAAACCTTTGTTAGGGCAGGCAGTGTTCAAATTTAGTTTACAACTGATAATTAGTACAAACAGGGTTAATTATGGTAAATGTTAACTCCCCAGCCCCCTCTTTAACATTGCATAGCAGAGGAAAACTTTTGTATGTAGTACCCTCTAGGTAGGTAGGTGCTAGAGTAGGATTTTTTGCAGGGTAGGCAAATTTAGGCAGGCCTGGCTAGCACCCAGGCCTGTTAGTTTTGATATGATGTGGGCTGGGAGTGGATCAGGGTAGCAGTTGGCGAC
This sequence comes from Aquarana catesbeiana, assembly GCF_042186555.1. Lineage (NCBI taxonomy): Eukaryota > Metazoa > Chordata > Amphibia > Anura > Ranidae > Aquarana > Aquarana catesbeiana. The sequence goes on from NC_133326.1 coordinate 297,071,501, forward strand.
TCACAGGCAGCATCACTGAGACCTCCCTCTTCTTTCTAGAAGGTTCTGGAAAGAGAGGAGGAGAGGAGAAGTGGAGCTGCCTGGGATGTTTTAGGAAGCCCTGGCCAATCCCCAACCTGGATTGGCAGGGGGCAGGCCTCCTTAAATAGCCAAGGTCAGGCCAGCTGGGGAGGAGATGGAGTTGCTCAGAACTTGGAGATGTTATATCAGTTTGCACATGGAGTGTGTACACATGTCCTTTCTTTTTTCTTTCCCTTCCCCTCCTCATTTCTTCTGACCCCCCCCCCCTTCCTATTTCCATAACCCCTCCTCCCCCCCATTTTTTGTTCCCCCCCTCCCCTTTCTTTCTTTCCTCTCCCCCCCCCCCCCCCCCCCTTTTCAGATGACTGTTCTCCCATATCCCATATATTACATCATTTTAGAGGGATAGTCACTATAGTCACTATAGTCTCTTTCTGGACTACCATATTTTATATACTACATACCATGACACAGATCGGGTTTGTTTTAATTTACATTCTACTTTTTTTTTTTGTTATTCTATATTTTTAATTTCCCTTCAGTAATTCATGCCTCTATCTGTTTATATTTACAGTTCACCTCTTTATCTTAATTACATCTCCAGCATTACACATTCATTTATGTCTCCATCTCTATCATGTCCCCTTTTTCCGTACTTTCACTTTGTTCCCCTTCCGGTTCTGCTCACACGTCCTTCATTGCTGACACTACTCCATACAGCTTCCTCTCATGACCACTCCACCCTACTCCATACAGCTTCTTTTTATGACCACTCCCCTCACTTCCTCCCATATATTCTCTTCACTAGTCCCATAGTAACTAGCTTGACAAAGGAGTGCAGCCGTCATGCCATTCACGGCTTGCTGACTCAGGAAACGCGTCGCATTGCCTTCCAAGCCTCATTCTGGTACTCCTCCATCATTGCCGGGCGGTGGACACAGTGCATCTGAAAGACCAGTCTGATTACACATCCATGGCAGGGATGATCAACCTCACGGACCCCTCCAGTTACATCTGGGACTCTCATATGCCTTTTTAACTCAACACAAATGTGAGTGCAATCTTTGTTGCTGCTCTTTTTATTAAAATTGTTTTCAAGTCTGCACCCAGAGGCGCCTCCTTTCTTTGTTTCTTACAGAACTTGGAGATGAAATGCTAGGCTGTCTGGGCCTTTGAGGGAGCCCCTCAGTCAGGGGGTGACCTTGAGCCTTGGCTCGGGTGGAGACGGGGCCCTTCAAGAAACTGTGGAAGTGTCCTGGACATGAGGCACAGGAGGATCAAGAGAGATGCACACCATATTACCATGCACACCATATTACCACCTATTCACAATTGTCACCTTCTTATACTTAGTATTTCTTCTATTGAAAGACACCCCACCCATCCACTATTTTTAGGTTGGCCATTTCAATATACCCAATTGGTCCTAATTACCCTGATCTATTTTCCTTATTCTTGTAGCTCCCCCAGGTCGCTGCGGGAGATCATTTTTGGTGATATGAGCCCTGCACTTGGGGCCTGCTGGGACATGGGTAAGCAGTTCTGCTCCTTTTCCCCTCTTAACTTTGTCAATATCATGTTTATTTCTGATGCTGTATTATGAAGCTTTCCAGCAACTTTACCATGCATATTTTTACTACTTGTTAGGTTAGACTGTTTAGTCAGAAACATAATCTACAGATTCCCTCCTGATGAAGCGGCCAGTATCCACGAAACTAGTCGAGGAACATGATATTTGTGATTAATCGCCTTACTGTATAATCTTCCCCCTTCGGGGTCAACGACTTCACTGTCGCTACCATGTTTTACTGTGTAACTGATGATTTGTTTTCTGCATCAATAAATCAAGCTTTTATCTTTGCAATTTTATTTGTTATATTCTTTATATTGTTACACGTTTTACTGTACCGTACTAGTCCAAATGCCCATATTTCCTTTGGCAGCCTGATTGGGGATCAGGCTTCCAATATCCTTAAGCTCTAGATTCCTGGATGATGGTACAAGTCCTTAATTTTGTTTACTTCATGAATACACCACAGAGGCCTCCGTCTGTTTACAACAGTAAATCAAATAAAAACAAAAAAACAAAAAAACATAAAATTAACCACAATCAAAGAAGTCATCTAAAGTAGAACTTCATCTGAAAATGGAAGTTCTATTTATCCTCCTCCTTCCTCCACTTTCCCCCTCTTCTCTCGTCATTGTAAACTTTTTCTTTTTTTTTAGGCTGCAGATGCCTATTTTGTCCCCATTCGCAACCTTCTAGAATGTGTCACAGGTCCCAGGAAGCTGCGGGACCATTCAGAAAGCACAGCACGCCTCACACATGTGCAGTCGGGAGTCAGTTGTGAGCCAGCAGGAAGTCACAGAGGGATGTTAAGTGTCTTTTGCAAACATAACTAGAATATAATATTTTATGTACAAAAATCTTTATTCTACAGTATTATTGTGTTTCTTTATTTGTTTAAAAAAAGATGAGAAACAAAGGTGAAAAAACACTCACATGATGTCTAAAGCCATAAAATGTGAGTGTTTTTTCAACTTTGTTTCTCATGTTTTTTTAATAAATCTACAGTATTTAAGCTATTAGGAATCCCCACTGTGTTTTTTTTCCTGCATAATAACATCTGAGGACCCATCCAGAGAGGTATTTTTTGCCTTACAGTATCCTATATATAGGGGTGGTTCCCCTACCAATACAAGAGATCCCCATAGCAATAAGAGGCCTTGTCTTTGTCACCATCTAGATTCCCCACAGGCGCAAGTGACCATACTAGAGATAGTTGGTCCACATCCAGGGTAAGTGCACATCCATGTGGGGCACCTGAACTGAGCACTAGTGGAGCACCAGTTTATTCTGAAGATTTAGGCACAAGCACTTTATCACATTATGGGTCTTGTATATCTATTTGTGTGATTTTACTTTGAATACAGATTGTAGCAGTAATTGATATCCTAGTGCAATGTATGATTATGTTAAAAATTTACCAATGCATTTCACTTTTTATCATTGTCAGAACTTATTTTATCAGTGTTCGGAAAAGCAGTGTCTAAAAAGGAACCATACACAGTGGAGTGGTTGTCTTCCACGGTAACTTCACTATACACCAACTCCACTGACACAAGAGTCTCTGCCAGCAACTGTAATGACATCTGACCATCATGGCATAAATAAACCTGTGACCACAATTGCTTCATTTACTGTATACTTGTGCTTTTTGGTATTTCCACTAACACCAGCTTGTTCAGCACCACATTATTATTAACTGCCCATCAGTGATAGGGGGTAGTCTGGAATGCCTGCATTCCACAGCTCTGTCAGAGAGACTGAAAAATATTGGACAAAAACTGAGTCCCTTGATCTGACAGGATTTTGGCTGGGAAGCCCATTTGCATGAGACAGTAACCATGGCTTCTGCAACTTTGGGAGCTGTGATGCTGGAGTAACAAGTAGCATAGTCTACAATGATCAGGATGTACTGCTTCCCAGTTTTGCTGCGGCAAGCTAAGGGCCCCAAGGATGTCGATAGCTACCCGCTGGAATGGCTCATCATTAATAGGCAAGGGCTTCAGTAAGGCTCGATGGCCTCTGGTCCTCCCACTGACAGGTATTACAGGTGCAACAGTAGTGAGCCACTTATTGGGACATCCCGGGCCAACCTATTCTCTGTGAATAGCTTTCCTTGATATCCTGCCATGGGAATGTCATGGGCATGGTGCAGAAGTTTGGCCCAAAATTACTGGGGAACTGTCAGTTGTTTGGGGACGGTTTGGGTTCCACCCTCTGAAACTTTCTTTACAATTTGGTACAGTAACCCATGTTCACATTTTTCTTTTCATCTGCTCCTTCTCCAGGAACTCATCAGAGTGGGGTTGGTGGCTTTTTCCTCCTAAGGCCCCTTTCACACATGCGGACAGTATGTCCGTATTTCATCCATCCGTTTTCGGATGAAATACGGACATACATGCATCCCTATGGGATAGCTGGTGTCAGCGGATGTACATCTGCTGACACCCGATGTTGTCCGGCTCCGCTCTCGTCCGATTCTGCGGACGGAAGAAAATCCTATTTTTCTATCCGTCTGCAGAGCGGATCGGATGAACACGGACAGACGGTCCGTGTTCCTCCGATCCCCCATAGGGGAGAGCGGAGATCTGACAGGGCGGTCCCTGCACAGTGTGCGGGTCCCGCCCTGTCATCTGCCTGCTCAGCTGGGGAAAACGGAGCGATCCCCGCTGAGCAGCGGATAAACACGGGGCGGATCAACACGGATCCGTCCCGTGTGAAAGGGGCAAACTTGTCTCGGTTGCAGGCTACCTAGCTAGCGCCAAATTCCAAGGAAGGGTCACTCACCACAGGCAACAGAGTTTCATCCATGGGCTTGGATTCCTCGTCCCTCTTGGTGGCATATTCGTGGGCTTGACTTCCCATGACAGCTCAAATAAAGTGACATCAGAGGTCATCCACATCATTCTCAAGTAGTACATCTGCTGGTAGTCTTCCCATCACTCCCACATTTTAGCATTTACACACAAGCCCATAGTCCAAATTGATGGTAGCCAGAGGGATGAAGTGCTTAGTGCCACCAGCTAATTGTATTGCTATGCTAGGGCTAGGCTGGAGAGTGCCAGGACTCACAACTCATGGGTGTATAATAGTGCGGAACGCCCCTGAGTCCTGAAACTGACAGCCTTCTGCCTGTCCACAATAACTTCTTGCATGTGCTTCCCTTGGGAAATCAAGGTAGGAACCGTGATAGGCTGTAGGATAAAGACACCTGGGGTGTATCTTTGTCAGTGGGAGGGGTGCTCCAGGCCAGAGTGGGTGGATGCAGGTCCTCAGGAGCCAGGTACAAGTTCACATAGTGTAATGGCTTGGGTAACTTTGGCCTGTAAGTCTTTTTCTTAAGGGAGCAGCTGGCCTGATAGTGACTGGTTTGACAACAGCCAATGTCTCTCTATGCTAGGCCTTAGGGCCCGCTGTGGGGGGGTTGGATTGTGTGAGAGCATTGGCCGAGGGGGACAGTGCTTCCTGGGGACTCATCCAGCAGTGGGGAGGCATATAGAGCACAGACTGGGGGCTGGGAATCCTGGCAAATCGGGGACCCTTGGCACCCTCAGGGATCCAGGTCTTCTTCTATTGAAAATGAATCATGACAGCCTCATACGCTAAGGCCGCTGCTTCCTCTAGAGTGGTGGGTTTCCACTCATGCACCCACTGTCAGAGCTCAGGGTAACATTCAAAAAATAACTACTCCTTCAGGATTGCTTGGGAAATCTTCTCAGGGGAGGCTGCTTTTTCCCCTTCCAGTCATTGGCAACACACTAGGGACAGTTTGTGTGCAACCATTTTGAAAGAAGTCTCTAAAAGGAAGGGGGTAGTCTGTAACTGGGCCCAATAAGACTCTGGGGATACTGCATAATTGTTCCATAGCTTCTGCATACTCTTGGTAGGGCTTAAAGTCCTTCCTGGAGACCCTTATGCCGCGTACACACGAGTGGTTTTGCTGTCGGAATAAACTCTGAAGGTTTCTCTGATGGAATTCCGACGGAATTCCGCTCAAGCGGTCTTGCATACACACGGTCACACCAAAGTCCGACCGTCAAGAATGCGGGGACCTTTGGGCTCCTTCTGCTAATCTCGTGTTTATCTCGTGTTAGTAGAAGTTTGGTGAGAGACGATTCGTGCTTTTCAGCTTTCGTGCTTTTCAGTCCGTTACTGCTCTTCAGTTTGTGCTTGTGGGTTTGTATCTGCTTTTCAGTGTGTGTAGACAGTTCGCATCTGTTTTCAGTGTGTTCTTGTCCGCTCGTTTCTGATTTTCAGCTCGCTCTTCACAGGCCTTGCTGTTCTTCAGTGCGTTCTGTTAGTTCGTTCTGACCAGCCGACCGTTTTGAAGCCATGTTGCGGGTACATACTCGTCGTAGAGTTCCTGCTGTGTGGGGGCTTGGTGTTGGGGTTCATTCTTTGACCCAAGCCCAGTCCATGAACAGGGTGGGGAGGAGTTCATGGACCAAGAATTGGTTACTCCAGCGTGACCAATTCTCTCATAAGCCTTTGCTTCCTGAGATCCAGGAGAATAATCCTGATGATTTCAGGAACTTTTCTCAGGATGACGGACCGCGTTTATCACCGTCTGTTGGCTTTGCTGACCCCTTATATTAGCAGGCAGGATACCTGCATGAGGCAAGTCATCACTCTGGAGCAGAGGCTAGTCACCACATTGCGGTACTTGGCGACTGGGAGAAGTCTACAGGACCTCAAGTTCTCTACAGGCATCTCCCCCCAGACTCTGGGGATCATTATCCCAGAGACCTGTTCTGCTATTATTCAGGTCCTGCAGAAGGACTATATTAAGGTAAGATTTCTCCTTTAACATCACATTCTATATATTTAATGTTTGCTAATGTAGTGTATTTCTTTCCTTATTCCATAATTACCATGATTGTAATATGCTGTGAGTGTCCCCTTTGTCCTCATGCATGCTGTAATCTTTTAATGCTCCATTTTTGTCCTTCATGCATATTTGCCTTCACTAACCTCCCCAGCATGCTATCCTGGGCCCATATACACCTAGCCTACATATACACCTAGCCTAGTTACTTAACAATGTCTTTTGTCAGCTCCATTTTTAGACAAATAGGCATTACCAAATGTATTTAACCTGTATCTGCCCAAAACATCGTATTTAATGAGCCTACCATGTTTTCAATGACCTCTTACTGTGCCCACGAACATGAAAGTTGCCATTTTAAACGGTAGAACAGCTAAGAAAATCACATGGTGCAGCATGCAAGTAATAATAATAATAGGAACACAGGACAAGTACTTACTTTTTAGAAGCACTCTCTAGATCCTTCTGTACTGATCCTGCTCCCTCAGTTTCAGGTCTGACCAGCGTTTCCTCAATTGCTCCTTGGATCGTCGTATCCCAAAATTCCTATGCAGACTCTTCACAACTTTAGTCATGATCTTGGCCTTTCTCTCATTAGGGTTGGTGTACGGTCCATGCTTCCCATCATAGTCGTTCCTCCTCAATATGTCCACCATCTCCACCATGTCTATAGCCATATTTGAGTCCTTAAATCTTCTCCTCCAGGATCGGGTTGTTTTGGGCTCCAGGCTTTCCTCCTCCTCGTTACTATAATTACCACACACCTGCTCTTTCTCCGCCATGTCGCTCCTATTGCACGCCTAAAGAGAAGGGAATAGACTAGAAAGAACGTCAGGGGCGGGCAACACGGGCAGAGTTTCACGCATGCGTAGTGTATATCAAGCTAACATGCATGTGTCATACGTACATTCTGTGTGCGGAGGAAGGAGGAACGTAAGTTGCGAGAGTCCTAAACAAAGGAAAAATTTGAACTTGGCCCATCAGCGGCCTATACTGCTTCAAGATTGAGGCTATATTGGGATAAGATTATGAGAGTTTAGGCTGACATTAGTGTTTTTATCTTGTGTATTGTCTTACAGCAAAGATGAATCACTTTAAGGACCCAGAATTCATGGCCAGTTTCATAGACAGGTACAGGGAGATGAGGAATTTGTGGGAAGTGAAAAGCAGCTTATATTATAATAAACAAGCTAGGAGGTCAACGCTGGAGAAACTTCTGGAATTTGTGAAGACTCGGGTCCTCGATGCAACCATCTAGTTCTTGGAAAAGAAAATTGGGATCTTGAGGAACATGTATAAGAAGGAGCATAAAAAGATCCAGAAATCACGCAGATCAGGAGCAGCAGCAGCGCAAGTGCATGTACCCAGGCTGTGGTACTTCAACAAACTGCAGTTTCTGGAGGATCAGACTGAATCCAGGGAATCACTTTCTACCCTTCCCTGCAGCCTTCCCTCCACCCTTCCCTCAACCCCAGCAGAGGCTGACGAGGTACAACCCCGGCCTTCTATCCTGGAAGAAGTGGATGCGCCCAGCTGGAGCCAGGTATATTATTTTTAGACATATTTATTGTCCTAATATTAATGATGTTAACCAGATGTTATAATTGATAACTAATTAATGATTTAAAACAAAGAGATTTACATATCAATAGACAGTAGTGGCCAAAAATGTTTGGGACAAGAATGAAAAATGCTGGGGTCAGAATGATAGTCTTTTCTATTTATTAACATTCAATTTGCAAGTCATGAGCTAAAAATTGTGTGTGATTGATGAAGCAGAAACTAAAACTATGTTCCTTTTTTATACACAGGATGAGCTCAGCCAGGAGGAGGGTCTGGAAAGTGGTAGCCAGGAAGAGGCCATGCCCAGTGTCAGTCAGGAGGTGGCCATGCCCAGTGTCAGCCAGGAGGTGGGCGGGCCCAGTGGCAGCCAGGAGGTGGCTGGGCCCAGTAGGAGCCTCACCCATTCCCAGGTGCCTCCCCTCTGCCTTCCAACAAAAAGGCCCAGGAAGGGGACGATCACGGAGGAAGCAGCACTGGGACTCATTAGGGAAGCAATTGATGTCCTCAAAAGCCCCCCCAATGCTAAAGTGGCCTATGGCTGCTATCTAGCCACAAGATTAATGAAATTGAAGGAGGGCCAACGCTTCCTCTGTGAGGGAATTTTTGGTGAGGCCCTTCAGAAGGGGTTGAGGGGCCAGCTGACAGAGAACAGCCACGTATATGAGCTTGCCCATCCTCCTCCTCCTCCTGCCACAAGTCCACCACCAGAGCCACAGCCTCCAAGGAAGGCTGCAGGGAAGGCTGCAGGGAAGGGTGCAGGGAAGCCTGCAGGGAAGAGAAGAAAGTGATGGCCTGGGTTCAGTCTGGTCTGACAGAAGACACAGGCTGGTGTAGTTCCACAGCCTGGCAACATATATGTCATCTGCTGCTGGTCCTGATCTCTAGGGGTCCTGGACCAGATTGGGCTCCAAATTATATGGACTCCTCAAGATAACATTTTTTTTTTTTTACACAGACTTGATGTGTGCCCTGGGGGCCAAAAGGCTTCGCAAATTCCAAAAGTTTCTCCAGCGCTGCTTTCCTCTTTATTTTGTTACCCAGAATAAATGGATATTTTATTCTGAAAATACTTGCCTATGTGTTTTTCTGAAATTAGGACAGTTTGTTGTGAATAGGCAGGTACATTTCAAAAAGACAATATCAAATTAACAAGGGACACCAACCAGCCTCCTTGAGGTTAAAAAATACAAGATAATAATGTTATTGTGGTAACTTGACACACAAACAAATAAAAAACAAATTATGGAGATCACTAGAAAATAATTGCAATTATCCAAAAAAAGGAGATCTTGATGAAATAAAAAATAATAAAAAAAGATGACTATAAAAAATAATTCTAAACATTATTATGGAGATCTGGCTTTAAAAAAATAAAAGATTATTCATGAGATCACGAGAAATAATAAAGAAATAAGTTTGTGAGAACTCTGTGTGAATATTAGCAGCAAGCAAATTCATTATTCTAGCATTATAAAGCACAAAACAATGTGCTGCATTAAAAGATCACAGAATTTGCATTGTGAGGAATGTGCTACCTCCATTATGAACGCCAGTTTTACCAGACTGAGCGATTCCGTCTCGTACTTGCTTCAGAGCATGCGTGTTTTTGGTACGTCGGAACAGCATACAGACGAGCGGGTTTACATAGTAATTAGTTCCGTTGGAAAAATTTAGAACATATTCTCTAAGTCCGTCTGAATTTTCGACAGAAAAAGTCCGATGGGGCATATTCCGCGGTCGGAATATACGATGAAAAGCTCCCATTGGACTTTTTCTGACGGACATTCTGCTCGTGTGTACGCATCATTAGAGCCTCTCCACTACAAGGACTGGCACAGGAGTGGCTGCCTGGTTCTATGCATCCTCCCATCCTTATTGTCTCTTTTGTGCCTTTTCAATAGCTGCAAGTTTCCTTTCTGTTTTTGGCATCCTTTCCCAGAACCCTTTCTTGTACCAGATAACTCATGGGTTCTTACTGGCTTCATCCTCCCTGGGTAGTGCTTTTCCCATGCCGATACCCGACTCTTCCCGCTAGCTGGCTTCCTCCAGCATCCAGGCACAGCAAGGATTAAGTGTCTATGAATAGGAAATATGGAACAGCAAAAGGGGAAACAGTCCACAGGGCAACAATGACCACGGCAAGCAGAAATAATCCTCAGAGCGGTAATATGTCACAGCAAGGGGAGGTGATCCTTAGGGCAGTAGAATGGACCAGCAAAGCGCCCTGGTGTGAAAGGGGTCTAAATTAGCTAGTCTAAAGAGTCTGATAAGCACAATGATATAGCAAACACATCTGCTTAGTAAACAATATTTCATTTATTTCCCAAGAGAATAGGAATATTTCACATATTAAACAGCAGAGTATATATATAAAAGAACGTCAAAGATACTTATCACCAGGGGCGTTGCTAGGTCTACAAAAGATCTGGGGCTAGAGCCCATAGCTGCATAGTAAATAGTCATACGCTTGGGTGGGCTTACACATGTATATACAGTAATATATGTGTGTGTATATATCCCCAGAGAGCCCCCCACTTACATCAGGGTCCCCAGAGAGCCCCCCACTTACATCAGGGTTCCCAGAGAGCCCCCCCTTACATATGGGTTCCTAGAGAGCCCTTCCTTACATCAGGGTCCCCAGAGAGCCCCTCCTTACATCAGAGTCCCCAGAGAGTCTCTCCCTTGCATCAGGGTCCCCAGAGAGCCTCTCCCTTAAATCATGGTCCCCAGAGAGCCTCCCCCTTAAAATCAGGGTCCCCAGAGAGCCTCCCCCTTGCATCAGGGTCCCCAGAGAGCCTCCCCTCCCCTTGGGGACCCCTGCAGAGACTCGGGGCTATGGGCCCCAGATTCGGGGCTATAGCCCCAAAAGCCACCCCCTAGTGACGCCACTGCTTATCACACATGGTTTCATCAGCTGGTTCTGGATGATAAAAGGGGTCTGGGCCGCATGGAGTTTAGGCCCAAGCCATCAGTTAGAGCAAAGTCCCAAGATGGCAGAGAGACAGCCTCATGGCAAGGCTTTGCAGGGAAAAGAGAAAGAGCTCTCTGTAACAATCCTTTTTACATAACTCACTCATCACTCATTCAAACTCCCCCCATTGCCAGTCCCATTTGCTTTGGACCAATCAGTGTTCACATGACAATCCTCCTTATATTACTGACTGTCCTGCCATACTTGGCCTCTGGGGGCAGTATTGCAGTCCATGCGCCCTGGGCCGTCTTTGTCATCAATCTATTTGAAGCTTCTAGCACACCAGGTGGGCTGGAGACAAGTCCTTTTGCTATGCAGATTCTGTTTGGGGCCACATTCCTCTGTACCTTTTAAAACTGTGGGACTGCAAGTGTCAGCATGGCTGATCTTGGTTGTAAAATCATATGTGTAGAAACTTTAGAAATATAACAATTATTTAGATGGTTTATATAAAATAAAATTATCAAAGGCATGTTTTCCTTAAGCTAGTATTAAATGATTTATCCATATTTGAATATCTCAGATTTTTTTGTTAGTCATTTGTTGTAATCAATGTCAAATGTAATATTATTACAGAAATAAAGGAAAAGTATATATCTAGGACTCCAAAGAAAACTATAAGTCAGCCCTACAATTTTTTTTGTATGCTTGACCTACATTGATACATGGATTTGGAGGCATATCCTTCATGCAGCTGTCTTTATGTGGTTCTTTGCATATCCATGCATATATTTGCATATGTTAAAAATGAATAATAGAAGCCCTGTGATGGAGGCAAATAATCAAACCCCAAGCTCTGTATCATGGTGCTATTTTCAGGCTGCTTAGTTTTAGAACGAGTGAAGAATTCACATATATTAATCAGACTTTTTGTACCATCTGACCCAGTTACATACTAGAATTGCACATGACACTGCATGAACATTATAACTTAAAAATAGGAATATTATTCTTCTTAAAATGCTTTTAGAACTGCTTTTCATATTACATTTTTGTCAATATTTGCAAAAATGCTGTGTATACTTTTATTTCAAAGGCAAATACTGTATATGTCCAGAAATTATATGTTCTCACACTAGGCTGTTTAAAAAAGTAAATATTGAATCTGTGAAGATAGTGGCAAGTTCCCTGGGTCTCTAAGCAAGTGTTTTGGGCTTTGAGCCTGTGATTACCACCCACTCAGTTCTCTCACCCCACTCTGTAATCTTCTCCTATCTGCTGCTTTGCATTATGTAATGCTTTATTAAAGTAAAATGCCAGCCTAGTTTTGTTTTTTTTTTAATAAAATGGGAGAGGGTTAATAAAACATTAGAATTAAATAGTAGCATAGTACATAGCGATGCTTATGGTGGTTGTCTACAAGATGCCGTGCCTCCCTTAGGGCAGTACTATGAGTGCATCTCCAAGGTGTCAGCCTCCTGGAAGATACAGAGCTACAGATATCTAGGGGTGTATGTAAAGTAGAAAAAGGGGAAAGGGGGCATGGGGGCACACAAGTACAGCCAACACACGAAACAAACGACATAGAGGCACATGGCACATGACGCATACGGCAAGAGGGCACAGGCATTTTTTAGAGCTGTAAACAAATATAAATAAAAAAATGTTTAGTTGTGTACCTATGCCTACCACCTATTATGATACTAGCAATTACTCATGATCCCTAACACTTACTTATACCACCACCCCATCCCAACCAACCATTCCCCACACTAATTTAGTCCGTAACCACACAAAGGCTTTAATGTATACTCTGACTTTAAAATTTAACCCAATCCTCAGCTTAACCTTTACCTAACACTTAATCTCCCCAACAACTCAACTTAATCCTTAGCCCACGTTCACATTGGGCCGATTTGGCATGCGATTTGACATGTCAAATCGCATGTCAAGTCGCATGCCAAATCGGCGGCTATTGCCGGAAATGGCACAGATTCCCCAAAGTAGTTCCTGTACTACTTTTGGCAACTTCGGGGGCGATTTGAATAGACACCTGTGCATGAACCCGCAGAGATGTCTATCAAATCACCCCCGAAGTCAGACTGCATTGCAGGCTTGAAATTGTGCGAGTTTAGCTGAACTCGCACGATTTCTAATCCGCAGCAGTATGAACCTGGGCTTAAAGTGGTTGTAAACCTTTACATATATCCAGTGACGTGACTGGCATCACACAGGGATGAAACAAATCCTCCTACATAAGTTGTACCTGCCTGTCTGCAGTCTTCTCTTCTCTACGGCCATTCAAAGTGCTGCATTTTAAAGCTTGTCTGAGAGTTCAGAAAAAAGGGACAGAGAGCTGAAGTCACACTCTACAGAGCTCAGTGAGGAGAGCTCTGAAAGCTGAATGGGGGGAAGGGACACACCCTCCTCCACACAGTACACAGGAACAGAGGTGAGGCTGTCAATCAGCTGGAGCTCACTCCCCTGTCACCATTTTTCTCTTGGTGTGAGGAAAGCTTGTCAGAAGTGTATCATGTTGATAGCACAGGAACGAAGCAGCAGGCAAAAGTGATACATAGTGCTCTCAATTGAGACATATACACACTATAGAGGGATATGCTTTATTCATACAGTCTGCGGTTTACAACCACTTTAATGGTTCCTTGTGGGTCACTTGTCCATTAGTGACATTTCATTGTCAGACAGCCATCAGTCATTCATCACTTTGGTGGCCCCTAGCTGTGCCTCTATAGCCTGATTTCTCTTATACCCTGTATTCATCTTGAAGTCTCCTATGGCTTTTCCTGACAGCTGCTTATACATTTCATTGCATCTGCTTACTCTTGTTGCTGCCTCCTGCTTGTAGGATCTCAGGGGTCAGGTTGGGGCAGGGGAGGCTAACACATTGTTCTGGGGAACTGTCAGAGCCTGAACTTGAACCTGGGACTTCTGCTGTGTCAGGCAATGACTCTGCTTGCTGAGCCACCTAGAATGCTAAACAGCTCTCTGGACAAGTCCTTGAATGATCCTGCTTTGAATCTTGTTTATTTTGAACCTCAAACTCTTTGCTCCTCCCATGAACCTCTTGATTTAAGCCATGTCTCTGCACTTCCTGTTTGCCAGATTGTTATGCTCCCTCCAGCCAATATCTCGCTGTTGTCTCTTTGCTGCCATCCGTATCTCTGCTACCATTTGTTACCAACCTTTGGCTTGTTCCTCTACTAAGCTTCTGCTTAATCCCAACCTGCAACCATTCATTACTGACCTTTGGCTTGTTTCCTGACTACACTTCTGCTTGATCTCTACCTACTATATCTGCTACTGGACCCTGGCTTGCTCAGCTCCTGGTGGGGCGATCCTGAGGACAGCGACCTGGTACCAACATGCAGCAAAACTTATCTCCACCATCAGAAGCTATGGTGAATTCCAGTTAGTACTAAGACCCCGCACCTCTGGTGAACCCGTATCAGCATCCAGGGTGACCTACTTGTATACCTGTTCCTTTTGTCATTGGGTGCTGCTCCACTGCTGTAGCTACTGGCCTCCAAGCCTGTCTCCAGTCCATAACAGGAACAGGGATTGGATAAAAATAGGGTGGAAGCCTTACCTGCCTCAGCATCACTCTACTGATCTCCTGTACTGTCTGCACTGTGCTGGACTAAGCTGTCAAAATGAGTCTTAAGCCTCGTACACACGATCGGATTTTCCGCAGACAAAACCTCGGACTTTTGTCCGAAGCCGTGTGCCTGGATTTTGTCTTGCATACAAATGGAAAGGAATTGTCGGCCAACAAACACGAATGTAGTGACGTACTACGTGGTTTTTCAGCTCTTTAGCGCCATCCTTTGGGCTCCTTCTGCTAATTTCGTGTTTGTAGAAGTTTGGTGAGTGTTGATTCGCACTTTTCATTTTGCGCTTTTCATTTCGCACTTTTCGGTTCATTTCTGAACAGCCGTTCGTCAACCAGCCATGTTGCGGAATTGGAGGAGATAATGTGTTATTTATTATTGGCCTTGAAGTTATTGTTTTGACCCAAGTCCAGTCCAGGAACAGGAGGAGGAGGATATCTTGGACCAAAAATTGGTTGTTTTATTAATCGTGATCAATTATGTCATATGCCTTTGCTACGGGAGCTCCAGGAGAATAAAACAGATGATTTTTGGAATTATCTCCGGATGACGGACCCCTGCTTTCATCAACTCTTGGCATGGTTGACCCACTACATTAAGAAGCAGGACACATGCATGAAGCTTTTATTTTATTTTTTGGTTGAATAATGATTTGATTTGGTATATTTTCTATATATATTTTCTATATTTTTGGATGCATAGAATGCACTTTTTGGTTAAGTTCTATTGGCAGATAGCATATCTAATTTTATTTGTTTTCTTTTTTTAATGCACAATAAAAAAATTGTAGAGAATACTACTTGGCTATGTGTTTTACTTCAAATGACAGTTTGGGAGTAGGCAGTTACATTTAAAAAAAAATACAACGTAAAATTAACAAGGGACACCAACATAGTTGTATCTTTGATCTTATGGTGTTGTGGTAACTTGCCCAAAAGAAGCATAATAATAATATTCTTGATATCACTAGAAAAAAAAGCCTTTGAAAATTCGTTTGCAATAACTCCATCAATATCACCAGCAAAGCAACTTCATTATTATCCCATTAAAGAAGAAGAGAATGTGTGCTGCATTTCGAGATTACATAGAGATTTGCCGCATCATGAATGTTAATTCTCCATTACGAACGCTAGTTTACATGACCGACAGCTTCTGGCTCGTCCTTGCTTCAGAGCATGCGTGTTTGTACTTTGGACTTTTGTCTGACGGACTTGTAAAATCCGACAACAGACATTTGTCCGCGGAAAATTTAAAAAACTGCCATCCAACATTTGTCCGCGAAAAATCCGACAACAATAGTTCGATGGAGCGTACAAACGGTCGGATTTTCCCCCAACAGCCTGTCATCACACATTTCCCGTCGGAAAATCCAATCGTGTGTACGCGGCTTTAGACTGGAAAAGCATAGTCTTTCTGGTGTAATCATCAGAGCTGCACTGTTAATGTGATTACCAGAGCACGCAGCCACCTTCTCTCAAAGCGACAGTAGAACACCACTGATTACACCTAAAGAGCTACATTTTCACAGTAAAAGCCGCTGTCATGCTCTTCATTCATTTATGAATGAAAGCTGTAGTTGTAGATTTCATTTATAAATTACTGTTATGCAGAAAAAAGTTTTTTTTTTAATTCATCTGATTTTTGCTTTTTTTAACTGATTTACATTAACAATAGGTACTGAATATGACAGTATGTTAATAAACCTTACACATATACGCTTTAACAGTAGAAGTAACAATAGCATCAGGAAGCATTGTTCCAGCATAAAATTAGAATACACATGTTAAAGTCTACTACATATTAAAGGAGAAAGTTCAGGGAGTATACTGATTAGAATCCCAAAACTATACCTCTTACACGTGTACAGATAGAGATAGCGGCACTAATATAAATTGTGTAAAATATTGGGTCAGAGCAGCATAATGCCTATGACCCTCTACTTATACATAAAAATAATAATAGTGTCATGAAAAATATTATTTTTATCATGAAAAGACATTTCTTTAACACCCAGTGAAAAGTGTCACTATAAATAATAAAATACAAGAAATGAATGATCAAGTTTAACAGTTGTTTTTCAATCTTCTTGTGTGAAAAATCTTCTACTCTTCCACCACACTACCGTGATAGTGACACCACTCCCTCTGAAGAGCGCACTCACCAGATTGTATAGCCTCCCACTCTCGTGTTTGGCAAAACAGCAATTGAACCACACCTGGGTTGCATGTGATGAACCGTGAATCCAATCAAGCCAGCTCCATATGTGAAAAAATGAATAAAGTGCTCCACATAGCATGATACCATTTTGACAGATTTATTAAAATCACTTCAAACACACTTCAATGGTTACACTCACTTTTAAACTGAAACATAAAAGCCTTTAAAAAAAAATCCACAGCAAGCACAAAGCACAGCAAGCAACAGGATCAGTGATCCAACGGTGCACCGCGGTCACAGCGGACCTGAAGTGTAAACTGGTGTATCTCTCACCCAACCTTCTAAGGCCCAGCCATCCGATCGGTGTAGTCCTCCTCAGACAGCGGCATCTAATGTCAGTGCGATGGAATGCCGTGTAACCATGCCCAAGACATGTTTCGTCAAAAAGACTTCTTCAAATGGTCATCTCTCATCGCCGGCTCTCCCTCCTCACACAGAGGCAGCGTGTGAGGAGGGAGAGCGAACGGCTGCAGCGTCAGTGTAAGAAAAAAAAAGGGAAAATATAGTGCCCACAGTACCTGTCAGTGCCATCCGTCCCCAGTGCCATCCATCCCCAGTGCCATCCATCCCCAGTACCACCTGTCCCCAGTGCCATCTGTCCCCAGTGCCATCTGTCCCCAGTGCCACGTATAAGTGCCATCTGTCATCAGTGCCACATCAGTGTCACGTGTCATCAGTGCCACATATTAGTACCATCTGTCATCAGTGCCACATCAGTGTCACGTGTCATCAGTGCCACATATTAGTGCCAACTCTCATCAGTGTCACGTGTCATCAGTGCCACATATCAGTGCCATCTGTCATCAGTGCCACCTGTTTGTGTCACGTGCCATCTGTTATCAGTGTCACGTGTCATCAGTGCCACGTATCAGTGCCATCTGTCATCAGTGCCACGTATTAGTGCCATCTGTCATCAGTGCCACGTATTAGTGCCATCGGTCATCAGGGCCATGTATTAGTGCCATGTGTCATCAGTGCCATGTATTGGTGCCATCGGTCATCAGGGCCACATATTAGTGCCATGTGTCATCAGTGCCACGTATTAGTGCCATCTGTCATCAGTGTCACGTTTCATCAGTGCCACGTATAATTGCCATCTGCCATCAGTGCCACATAAGTGTCACGTGTCATCAGTGCCACGTATCAGTGCCACATGTCATTGTTCTGGTGCTCCAGGGCCTTCAAAAGTGTAATAGGTAGTCAACAAGTTAGATGTGTAATTTATGTCCCTAGAACCCCTGACGGTGCTCCCTGCATGTTGGGCCTCTATATGTGGCCAGGCTGTGAAAAAGTCCCACACATGTGGTATCGTAATACTCAGGAGGAGTAGCAGAATGTATTTTGGGGTGTCATTTGTGGTATACACATGCCATGTGAGAGAAATACCCTATTACAATGACAATTTTTGACTAATTTGGGTTATTTTTACCAAAGATATGTAGCAGTATAAATTGTGGCCAAAATTTATGAAGAAAAATTAATAATTTGCAAAATGTTATCACAGAAAATTTTTGGTCTTTTTTCGATTATAGCCCAAAAAATAAAAAACCCAGAGGTGATCAAATACCACCAAAAGAAAGCTCTATTTGTATGAAAAAAAGGACAAAAAAATCATTTGGGTACAGTATTACATGACTGAGTAATTGTCATTCAAAGTGTGAGAGCGCTGAAAACTGAAAATTGGTCTGGTCACGAGGGGGGTTTAAGTGCCCAGTTGTCAAGTGGTTAATGAAACATCCGGGGTCTTAAAGACCCAGGATGTCTCCCCTGTGCTCCACTGAATGTAATGCAGTGCAGATTGCTTTGTATTGCTCTGCATTACATACTTCCCCGCCCATACTGGCTGGAGAAACTGGCAGGGGGAAATTTATGTTTTACCTGTCACTTCCGGGTCAGCAACAAGAAGGGGATGTGTCTGCTCTTCTGCCTCCCCTCTACCCGGTGGCAGATGGGCAAGCAGAGCCCTAGATACATAGTGGGGGCACACAGGGGCCCACATTACCAGGGGTGTGTAAAAGCAATCAGACAACAGCGCAGCATCTAAAATGCTTCCATCTAAAAGACAAACTTCTGCTGTCTACTCCTACTGCTTGTCTCCTGCTGCTGTTCCAGGAGTTTTCCAGTCAGACATCATGAGGTATGCAAATGGCGTACACCTATAGCGTCATTAACAAAAGTGGTCAAAACTGCACAGCTTGTTTTTATCTACAGATGTGCCTTTATTATTATTATTATTATTATTATTATACAGGATTTATATAGAGCCAACAGTTTGCGCAGCGCTTTATAACATGAGGGCAGACAGTACACTTACAATACAAATCAATACAGGAGGGATCAGAGGGCCCTGCTCATTAGAGCTTACAATCTAGAAGGGAGGGTCAAGTGGAAACAAAAGGTAATAACTGTGGGGGATGAGCTAATGGAAAAAATGAAAATACAGTTGTTAGGTGTGAGTAGGGTAGGCTTCTCTAAAGAGAATGGTTTTCAGGGATGGTCTAAAAGCTAATAAAGTAGGAGATAAGTGGACAGATTGGGGTAAGGCATTCCATAGGATTGGACAGGCTTTGGAAAAGTCCTGAAGTGCGCATGGGAGGAGGTGACGCGGGAGCTAGAGAGCAGGGGGTCTTGAGAGGAACGAAGAGGTTGGTTTTTAGAGACTAAGCTAGTGATGTAGCTGGGGGCAAAATTGTGGATGGCTTTGTAGGTAGTTGTTAGAATTTTGAATTTCATTCTTTGGCCGAGGGGAAGCCAGTGGAGGGATTGGCAGAGAGGAGTGGCAGACACAGAGCGATTGGTAAGGTGGATGAGTCTGGCAGCAGCATTCATGGTGGATTGAAGAGGTAATAGACTAAGTAGAGGTAAGCCAATGAGAAGGGAGTTGCAGTAGTCGAGGCGAGAGATGACCAGTGAGTGAATTAAGAGCTTTGCTGTGTCATTGGTTAGAAAGGGGCGTATTTTGGAGATGTTGAGGAGTTTGAGGCAGCAGGATTTGGACAGTGATTGGATGTGTTGCTTGAAGGAGAGTTCAGAGTCTAGGACTACACCTAGAACCTTGGCATGTGGGGATGGGCTTATAGTTGTGCCATCGATTTTGACAGAGAGATCAGGGGAAGGAGCATATGGGGGAGGAAAAATTATAAGTTCGGTTTTGGATAGATTGAGTTTGAGGAAGTGGTGTGACATCCAGGCTGATATATTTGATAGTAAATTAGTGATATGTGAGGAGACAGAGGGAGTGAGCTGAGGGGTAGAGAAATAGATTTGGGTGTCATCAGCGTAGAGGTGGTATTGGAAGCCATGGGAGGCTATCAGTTGACCCAGGGAGGCGGTGTAGATTGAAAATAGGAGAGGTCTAAGAACAGAACCCTGGCAACCCCAACAGAGAAAGGAAGAGGAGAGGAGGAAGTAGAGTTGTAAGAAATTGCTAAAGGTGCGGTTGGATAAGTAGGAAGAGAACCAGTGAAGAGTACAGTCACGGAGACCAAAGGCGTGGAGTTTTCTGAGGAGGAGGGGGTGGTCAACCGTATCAAAGGCAGCAGAGAGGTCCAGGAGTAGGAGTACAGAATAGTGTCGATTGGTTTTGGCCGTTAGTAGATCATTTGTTAGTTTTAGGAGAACAGTTTCTGTGGAGTGTTGAGGACGAAATCCAGACTGAAGGGGATCAAGAAGGTTATTATCAGCGAAGTGGACGCTCAGTCGGTTGTAGACCAGACGTTCAAGGAGTTTGGATAAGAAGGGGAGCAAGAAGATGGGGCATAGGTTGTTAAGATTGGATGGGTCCAGTGAGGGCTTTTTAAGTATGGGTTTGACAAGTGCATGTTTTAGAGAGTTGGGGAAGATGCCAGAAGAGAGGGAGAGACTGAAGATGTGGGTTAGAGAGTGTAGCATAGGGCCAGAGGGTGAACGTAGCATTTGTGAGGGAACAGGATCCAGAGGGCAGGTGGTAAGGTGGACATTAGCAAGTAGTTTAGCAACTTCGTCTGTAGTGGTGGGGCAAAAAGAGGGAAGTAATGATTGTGCCTGTTGGCACGAAGTGTAAAGCGCGGCGGGTATCGGGACAATAGAGATCTCCTCGCGAATTGTATCAATCTTCTGTTTGAAGTGATTGGCAATCTCCTGGGCAGTGAGTGAGTTGGCAGGTGGAGGTGGTGGAGGACGAAGTAAAGAGTTGAAGGTGGAGAAGAGTTGACGGGGACAGGATGATAAGTTGCTAATGAGAATGGTAAAATAGGTCTGCTTGGCAGAGAGCAGTGTAGAGAAGAGAAGGGTTGAGATGACATAGGTTTCTGTGGGTAACTTTAAGGCGGTTGGAGGGAGAGGAGGTGAAGGAGAGGGAGAGAGTGAAACTAATAAGGTGGTGATCAGAGAGAGGGAATGGATAGTTAGAGAGGTTGCATGGAGTGCACAGGTGAGAGAAAATGAGGTCAAGGATATTGCCTTCGGAGTGAGTAGAAGCATGTATCCACTGCTTCAGGTCAAAAGAGGATGTTAGGCTGAGAAGTTTGGAAGAGGCAGGAGTGTTAGTATTAATAGGGATGTTGAAGTCCCCGAGAATGATTGTGGGGATTTCAGAGGAAAGAAAGTTGGGTAGCCAGACAGAGAAGTCATCAAGAAAGGTTGATACTGGTCCAGGGGGCCTATAGATCATGGCTATCCTTAGAGTGACAGAGAGGGAGGTGGCTGAAGTACCTGAAAGGTGCTATGTGGGGCTAGAAGGATTCCGACACCTCCTCCCTTACATCCACTGGATCTGGAGGAGTGAGTCCAGAGAAGACCACCATGGGATAGGGCTGCAGAAGACGCAGTGTCGGATTTGTGGAGCCAGGTTTCGGTAATGGCGAGTAGGTTAAATGAGTTAGCGATAAAGAGGTCATGGAGAGAGGTGAGTTTGTTGCAGACAGAGCGGGAGTTCCAAAGGGCACCAGAGAAAAGGAAGTCTGGTCTTGGGAAGAATATAAAAGGGAACTAAATCGTGTTGATTGTGGCTGCTGCCAGAGAGTGCAGGGTGATGGGTGCATGGGGTACAGTTAAATGATGGAGGCCCAGGGTTTGGGGATATATCTCCAGAGGTTAGGAGAAGCAAGAGGGTGAGGGAGATAATATGGGAGTGGGATTTATATGAAGGCCCAGGGTCTTGGAGATTTTTAGTGTGTGTGTGGATTTAGAATTAGCAGGAGTTGATGGGTGCAGTAATAAGGAGAGGACAGAAGTGAGGATGATATATATATTAGGGATGCACCGAATAGGTTTTTTGTGGCCGAAACCAATACCGAAAATAAATCTTCCTTGATCCCAAAAACCGAAACCGATACCGAAACAGCACCGAAACCGAAATAGGCTTTTTTTTTTGTCTATTACCCAAAAAATTATTGGATATACAAAATTGTGTTACATTCGTATTCGTTATATTATTTATATTCAACTTAATCATTAATTTTATGAAGAAAAGAATACTACAATCCAGTAATGTCAAAAAGTACTTTAATAAAAAGTAACCCACATAAAATTGGACAGTGGACACAGAAGATAAAAATAAAATAAAATAAGACTGCAGTCAGTGCACATTGCACCACCATACCAAATAAAACAGGCATAAAAAAATAAAATAAATAATAATATATAATATTAATAATAATAATTATTTAATATTAATATAATAATAATATAAAAATGCCAAAGACTGACTTTTTTATATTTTATTAATTTCCAACTTCCATCAGAACTAGTAATTCTGTTCTCTCTCCCTAAGGTTTCAGCGGCTGGATGTGCGATAAGTGTATTTATGTAGCTGCGGGTTACATACATAGTCATACAGTAGACCGCACTGTGTTCTGGCCCCGGGTATGGGCGGAGACATCCTGGAACACAGACTAGTCTACAGCAGCGGTGCTCAGCCAATCACAGCAAGCAATGTAGGCTAATCTGTGTTTATGGAAGTCACCGCCCATACCCGGAACACAGTGCGGTACTGTAGTATGTAGACAGCCACAGATACAGAATATACAGTTTTGCACATGCAGGGGGCTGACAGCTTAAGGAGAGACAATGATATAGTTTGGCCCAACAACAGAACAAACTATGTATAAGTAAGTAGTACTTTAAAGAACAACTCTCTCAACTAACCATAACAGAAATATGGCAGAAGGCCGTTATTCTGTTACACAGTTTCTGTAAATATAACATAGTACAGTGCTAGCTGCTATGCTATAATAACATTTTTATTTTATTATTTTCTTTCAACTTAAATGAGAACTAGTAGTTTTTTTCCCCAAGTTCTCTCCCAAAGGTGTCAGCTGCCGGATGCGCGATATAAAAGTGTATGTATGTAGCTGCGGGTTAGATACATACTTGTCATACAGTAGACCGCACTGTGTTCCGGCCCCGAGAATGGGCGGAGACATCCTGGAAGTGGAACACAGACTAGTCTACAGCAGCGGTGCTCAGCCAATCACAGCAAGCAATGTAGACTAGTCTGTGTTTATGGAAGTCACCGCCCATACCCGGAACACAGTGCGGTATAGTACTGTAGTATGTAGACAGCCACAGATACAGAACATACAGTTTTGCATGTGCACATGCAGCGGGCTGACAGCTTAGGGAGAGACATAGTTTAACTTTAGCCCAACAGCAACAAACTATGGTACAGTAGTTCAAAAGCTGGAGTTCTCTCTTAAATTGAAGTGCAAAAAACTGTAGAAGAACTACAATGAACAACCAACAAATGGCACAACTAGACAATTGGAACATACTAGGTAGTCAGTCATACTATGTTGTATGTTCCAATTGTCCAATAGCACAGTCCAATACCAATTAATTTACTATATTCAACATGGTAAATGAATTGGTCTAAGCTATGGATTTTTAAATCTATTTCAGTAAAAGTGTCAGATTTCGCTTTAAGAACAAAAGCTGTTCAGTTTTCTCACAGGAGAGACGGTTTCTCTTCTCATCAAGAATATGAGATGCTAGACTGAATATTCTCTCACTCTCTGTACTGGTGCTTGGGGCAGATAAATATCTGCGTGCAATCTGTGCAAGCAAGAGAAAACGTTCTTTGTTGATGCGCCAGTACTCAAGTGGATTGTCGCTTCTGGCAATAGGCTGTTCAGCTAAATAAATGTCCAGCTGTTGGGTAGCTGCACTTGTTGTGGCACCGCTATGGATTGGGGTGCATTCGTGTAAAATTTCTTCAAACATATCAGATATGGAGGGAGTGTGTTCCTCTTCACTTGTATGCGACTGTTTCTCACTTTCCTCTGTGCGACACCTCGAAACTCCTTCACTAGATGCTTCCACCACCTCCATTTGTGCCAGTATAATTTCCCGTGCACGCTGCTTGGTCTTGGTGTCTTGAAACAGGTTGGTTACGGCCTCCGGTAGAGTGGTTTTAGCCGGTTTTACGCCATGATCTGTTTCTACCTCTTTTCCAAGCAGACGCTTCAGTGCAGCAATCAAGGGGATAACTTCAGCAATGGAAGCATTAGCTGAGCTTATTTCTTTTGTTAACTGTTCAAAAGGTAGAAGAGGTAGAAGAGACAAACTATTTTCAACTAACGTCCACTGATGTGCACTCAGTGTTGCTGGCAGCTCATAATCTGCAATGTATGCAGCTAAAACACGCTTTTGTTCAAAAAGACTTTGTAGTATATAGTAGGTGCTGTTCCAACGAGTGGCTACATCTTGCTGCAGTCGTTTCGGTGCCATTCCAAACTGCATCTGCAAAGCTTGTAATCTGGAATAAGCAAGCGGAGAATGCTTAAAGTGACCCACAATTTTTCTTCCTTTTGATACAATATCAGATATGGTGCGCTGACTCAGCAATCCTTCATTCACAGCCAATTGTAGCGTGTGTGCCATGCACGGTATGCTTTGAAGTTCACTGTCCTCTATTGCCTTTGCCATGTTCCGCGCATTATCTCGGACAATCAAATGCACTTTAGACTTCTCAATGTGCCAAGTGTCAAGCATGGTTTGTAAAGCATCAGATATTGCTGCTGCAGTATGTGATCCAACAAACTCACGTGCGTTAAGTAGGATGTTTTGCAATTGAAATTTGTCATCTATCCACTGTGCTGTCAGGCTGAGCATGCTCGTTGCACTGACATCTGAACTCCAAATGTCGGTAGTAAAACTGATTGCTATGATGTCGCTAGTCATGAGCTCCTGAACATGTTTTCTAACACTGCTAAACAATTCATATAGACTGGTATCTGCAAAGTAGCGTCTGCTTGGTAGCGAGTAACGCGGCTCAATATGTTGCATGAGCCTACGGAATCCAATGACCTCCACAACAGAGAATGGCTGGTCGTCTATGCAATAAATTCTATAATTTTAGCTGTAATGGCATGAGCTTTGGGACTGTCACTTGCATATTTTTTAACCTTTTCAAACACAGATGGTGTTAAGCCTGAGGCACTTTTTGAAAGTGGCGCGGTTTTCTTGTAATCAGAATGCTGAACTGGATGACGTTTTTTCAGGTGGTGTATCAAACCTGTTGTTGAAAAATTCTTTGGCACTGTACCCCCTCTTGAAATTTCTGTTGAGCAAAGAGTACAGATTGCAAATTTGGGGTCTTTATCAGAAACTTTAAAATATTTCCACACTGCAGACATGGTCCATGTTTGCTGGTAACATAGAATAATATCATAGAATGATTTATAGTGGGAGTGAAATCTGAGGGGTGGTAAAAAAAAGGGACAAAATCAATTTAAAAGCTAAACCCCAGGAGGCAGCTTTAAAAAATAAAATAAAAATTAACCAATCCTTTTTTTTATGGTGCTGCTCTTGGCATGCAAGGTAGTTATGTCTGCACTGCAGTACATCCAACTTATACCAAAAAAATATAATTGAACTGAATAAATTTGATTTGAAATGGAATGGATTGCAAATTGCAATTGCATGCTATTTTATTTTTTTGAGCTATTCTACAGTATACTTCATGCGCCTTGTTGTCATTGAATAAAATTTGTCACTTTGTCTCACCGTAGTATTATAAGTTATACGACACTGACATGACAGCAAGCGCATTAATTTTTTAAACATGACAGTACGCAATATAATTATTAATATATTATGTATGAAATATAATATATATTTATTGCATACTGTCATGTTTAAAAAATTAATGCGCTTGCTGTCATGTCAGTACTGTATAACTTTTACTACGCTGTCAAAGTGACACATTCAATAACAGCAAGCACATGAATTTTATACTGTATACTACAGAATAGCTAAAAAAAAATAGCTTGCAATTTGCAATCCATTACATTACATTTCAAATCATATTTATTCACTCAGTCAGTTCAATTATATCATTTTTTTTGCTACAAGTCAGATCAGATGTACTGCAGTGCAGACACACAGTCATTTTAAATAGTCAGACTCAGTACTAGTACTATACTAAAATAATCAAGAAATAAAATTACTAGTTTGTTTCTGTCAGTTTAAGAAGGCAAAAGCAGCAATGCTCACCGGCGACTAGTAATGGTAGCCATCCAGGAGTGACAGTGCCCACTCTTGTACTTGAGTATGCTATGTGCAGCCCTCTATGAAGCCGTCTCTCGCTTCCCAGTACTGTCTCTCACTTCCCAGCAGCGTCTCTCAGGTCCCAGAAGCATCTCTCAGGCCCTAGCAGCATTTCACAAGCACGAGGAGCATCCACAGGGAAGGTGCCAGCGTCTCAGCAGGGAACGTGCTTACGAGTGCGGCGTTGTGGCGTCTTAACCGCAAGGAACGTGTACGCCGCCCACACAACGAGTGACGTCACCCGCTGGTTCTGCTGCCTCTACTGTGCATGTGCAATTTTCGGCACCAGTATCGGCAAGAATTCTCTTTCATTTTTTTGCCGAAAGGGCCATTTTCGGCCGATATGTTTCAGTGGCTGAAATTTCGGTGCATCCCTAATATATATATGCTGTGGGGGGAGAAGAAGGGAAAAGGAGATATAGTTTTAGGATAGAGGACAGAGCTGTCAAAAGGAGTGTAGAGAATGCATGTTACAAGGAGAAAGAGCTAAAGGGGTAAACAAGGTCACCTGATGTCTGTGTGGTGTTTTTCAAAGTGTTTATCTTGCGTCCCTTCGCTTTGTGCATTCGCTGAAGTGCAGAGTCAGAAGTGCTTCCACTTATAGAAATCGCCACTTTGAGAAAGAGCCCAGTTGCAAATGTGTGCCCCCTGCAAATGCTTCCCCCAATAGAAGCTTATATTTATAGTGATAAAGGGTGGGGCGTGGGTGGATTTCAGTTATCACTCAGGGGGTAATAAAGCTTGGCTGGTTAAGAGGGCAAAATTCCTAATTCAGAAACAGACTAGCAAGAGGGCACTAAAGTTAAACGGGCCATAATTTTGGGTAAGACAAGGTAGATAATAAAGCATTGTAATGTGGACAGGTCTACAGACGGTTAAGTAAAAATAACATACCAGCATTATTAGAGACACATAAGAAAAGCAGGTAGCAGTGTTTCAGTTTTTGGGTAGAGATGGTTCAGTTAGCACATACCAGCCTTATCTACATGGGCAGTTTTTTGGTAAAGGCAAACCAATATTTTAAGTGTTCTTACACTTTTTTGTAATAGATAAGTACAGCATGTGCATATCCTACTGGGCAACATCAAGTCAGCTAGTCTTGATTTTCTGTATCCATAAAATAAAATGAAAATATAGATCCAAGAACTTTTATTTATCAGACTTATCTGCAATCCAGTTCGAGCTACATTTTTTTCATTTTGAAAATATCAAATAAAGTTAGGGTTTCTGGCATGGTTTTAGCTGTGTCCTGATTGGAAAGATTTCCCCTCACTTCCTATCAGGGCAGGAAGTGTGGTAAAATGTCTCCAGCGATGACCCAGGCAAAAACACAGTTTTAGTAGTATGAGGAAGAACAATGCTTTTATTACTGTCCTGTTGATGCCCATACTACCCATTTCTTGTGCAAGCATCATAGGTACAGCAAGTGAGAGAAAATAATCTTTCCAATAGGTCACAATTAGAAGCAAAAAAACTAAATTTTACGTGTTGTACCTACTCTATTGAAAACTAGATTTTTTTTTTTTTAAATGTTTGGAGTTAGAATTTACTTTTATCTTATTGTCTAAGTGTGACCCTGCAAAATAGGTAGGGAATACAAACAAATAGTTTAAGACTTTTAAAAATGACTTATTGTTCAGTAACATTTTATGCATTTTTCTCAGGGAAGAATAAAGCATTTTCAGTAAGTATGTTCTTTAGTAAACAACGTAGTTCTTCATACTGTATTTTATCATCATGTATCGGTTTTTCAAATTGCTCTTAGTCACAAAGATAATTACAATAGTCAAGAAATAGAAAATACAACACATTTTACTGTTCTGTATATGGTTTTAGACCATATCCTACATTGCGTTCTAATTGTTTTAAAATCTTGTTAGTGGTACCATACGTAACATCCACAGAAAATAACTTGTTTCTATGGAAACCAGCCTAAGTAACTAGTAAAGTGTTTTTTTTTTTAAATTGATTTATTTATTTATTGATTGACAAATTACCAAGAAGACCCAAGCTATTTATGCAACCCTAACACACCATGCAACCAAATAACATAACATTCTGATCTTCCTATTCTTGTTGAACTTTGTCTTCATGACATCATCAGTGTATGAAAGTATCAGTTTGCAGGCAGAGATGATACAGTAAACATAGAAACGTAGAAGAGTGACTGAAGAAAAAGATAAAGAGGTTCATCAAGTCTGCCCCTTTTTATGGTTTTTTTTTTTATCCATAATTGCCCAAGCATGTTATCTTACTGATGGTTGACTCACTACCTCTGCAGGAAGTCTGGTTCAAGCATCCACTACTCTTTTAGTAACAGAGTGATACTAATGTCTCTGGGTTTTTTTTAGTTAAAAATTACAAACATATCATACTTACTTGCTCTGTGCAATGGTTTTACACAGAGCAGCCCAGATCCTCCTCTTCTCAGGTCCCTATTCAGCGCTCCTGGCCTCTACCTCCTGTTGAGCGCCCCCCACAGCAAGCAGCTTGCTATGGGGGCACTCAAGCCAAGCTGCAGCTCCCTGTGTCCATTCAGTGATGGAAGCCACAGATCAGCTCCGCCGCTGTCTCTCTTCATTGGCTCACTGACTTTGATTGACAGCTGTGAGAGCCAATGGCGCTACTGTCCTGCTGACTTAACCAATGAGGAGGGAGAGTCCCGAACAGCCGATTTTCTCGTGTAACAATGCTGGATCGAGGTAGGGCTCAGGTAAGTATTAGGGGGGCTAAGGGGGGATGCTGCACACAGGTTTTTATATCTTAATGAATTAAGATAAAGAACCTTCTGCCTTTACAACCACTTAAAAGGCTCATGCAAACAGGCACATTAGTTGTAAAATTCTGGCTTTTTTCCATGCCAGGGAAGCTCAGGTGCTGCATGCAGCCGTCCATAGACATAGTTAGCTGTGCATGCCTGTACACAGGTATAAACTGGTAGTCGCATACACACATGTATGGCATACAGATGTTTTCCCCCAAATGCAGACTTTAGGATTGATTTACTAAAGGCAAATAGGCTGTTTACCTAGCATGGGAAGTGTCAATTTTCCCCCAAGCTTAACCTCCCTGGCGGTATGATTATTTCGGATTTTAGGTGCTGAAAGCGGTACAATTATTTTGCATGGAAATTTGGCGTTTTATATTGTAGGTCTGTAATTCTTAACACTAACACACTTAAATCTGTCCAAACAAGAGTCTAGTAGATATCCCGGGTATGATAAAGTTTGAAACACAAAAACATAAATTATAATATAATAAAAAAAAAAAAATAATTAAAAAAAATAAAAATAAATAGTAATAAAATTAATTTCCACACGATTCACTATCGCTCAATTCTGCAAGTGTTCTAATTTACTATCGCTGTTTTCTAGCTGGTCTAAAGCCATTTTTGACGTAAAGGGACACTTTTTGGTTGCTATGGACAATCTTCAGTTTCCAGGCAGAAAGAACAGTACATGCAATATAAAACTGCATGCAGTGCATGGGCCAAAGCACTGGGGACAAAGGGGATGTGAAATAATTTCATACAGTACTGTAATCTGTAAGATTACAGTACTGTATGTGTTATGATTTTACACTTTTTTTGAATTTGCCACCAGGCTCCGCCCCCGTGCGTCGCGCCGCTCGCAGGGAACGGAGCCTGGCACAGAGAGGCTTCGGAGGAGGACGGAGCCCACGGACACTGCGGGGGACATCGCAGGATCCCGGGGACAAGATAAGTAAGGAGGCACCAGGATCCTGCGATGTAATCCCGAGTGTGGCTCGGGGTTACCGCTAATGGTCCTGAATTTTAACCCCGAGCCACACTCGGGAAAACCGCCAGGGAGGTTAATGAATGTGAAATTTCACTTTGCAAAGAATACTGTACAAGGGAAACATTAAAAAAACAGCATTTTTATTTGTACATTACTGGAAGATTATCATCATCAGAGCTTTCCCTCATTCACTAAGCTCTCTGGGAAATTCCCTTGCGAAATGCAATTTCCCTTGCAAGGCAATTTGCCATTAATAAATAAACCCCTTTGTGTCCATGAGGCCTAATGCCGCGTACACATGACCAGACTTTACGGCATACTTGGTCCGGCGAACCAGAGTCCGTCGGACAATTCAATCGTGTGTGGGCTCCAGCGGACTTTTTTTCCCCAAAAGTTTGACGAACCTAGAAATAAAACATGTTTCAAATCTTTTTAACGGACTCGAGTCTGGTCGAAAAGTCCGCTCGTCTGTATGCTAGTTCGACGATAAAAACTGACGCTAGGGCAGCTATTGGCTACTGGCTATGAACTTCCTTGTTTTAGTCTGATCGTACGTCATCACGAACAAATCCGTCGGACTTTAGTTGATCGTGTGTAGGCAAGTCCGTTCATTCGTAAAGTCCGTTGTAAAGTCTGTTGAAAAGTTTGCAGGACAAAGTATGCCGTAAAGTCTGGTCGTGTGTACCCGGCATTAGTCTAGTTTCAAACTTTCCTCCTGCTAGTTTCAGGTCATTTTTGAACATACTAAGTTCCTGCAGTCTCTCATGATATGTTTTATCCCTTAGACTTTTTGACATTGTGTTGCTCATCTCTGGACTCGTTCTACCTCATCAATATGTTTTTGTAAGTGAGGTCTCCAGAACTGGACACAGTGTTCTGAATGAGGTGTAACTAAAGATCTACTGTATATAGGGGAATCAGGACCTCCATTCTTTTTCTGGTGATCCGTCTAGCTAGACACCCTAGAAATCTTTGTGCTTTGCCCATTACCAGACCACACTGTTTGCTCATTTTGCAATCATCAGAAATAAGCTCTCCCAAATCTTTTTTCTCTTTAGTTCTGGGCAAAATTGTATCTTCAAAGGTGAACTCTATCAAAGGATTTTTTTCCTCTATGTGCATTATTTTGCATTAAAAATAGTTGAACTGCAGTTTTTGTTATAATGCAATATGTATAGAGATTTCACTGCTCCAAGCCTGTGTGAAAATACCCCACTTCCGGAAATCCCAGGTATGAATAAGGAAGCCCAACCAGGCTCTATGAATATGAAAGCAGGAAGTCACACATCAATGACATGCGGTCACATCCATCTTTATTAAACCTGGAAGTAGCGGTCAGATTTTATTGATCTAGAACAGATCAGGAACTAAACTCTAAAATACTATTAAAGGAGGAGGAGGGCACCAGAAAAAGGGGGGGAGGCTAAAGCCTGGTACACACTATACGTTTTTCTATTGTTCAACCCAGCGGGCTGAATGAAAAAACAGACATATCGCTGTACTAACACAAGTGGTGTTAGTTCATCATTTTCCCCTACTGTGTTATTGTGTTCTGACAGGGGACCACTCCCCGCCCAGCCAGAACACACCGGATGCCGATCGGATGGTGGTTTTCCAGCAGGCCTATTTAACAGAAGATGGTCATGAGACCAGCTTCTGTTGAACAGGGAGCTGTACACACAGGCCAAAAGTCAGCTGGTTCCTGCTGAACCGAGCATTTTCAGCCGATTATCCGCCCCTGTGTATCTGGAATTAGGGACAAAGGGAGGGAGAAAAATGAGGAAGGGGAAAAGAAAGAGGAGAAAGGAAAGAACGGTAATTGAGAGGGAAAGGGGAAGGAAATGGTGAGAGGACAAAAAGGAACAAAATCTGGGAAAAAAAGAGATATAACAAAGAACAATAAATTCAATGATAGAAGAAGAGAACTAGAATATATGTTCAATTCATTCATGATAGTAGGTAACTTACCTTTCATTAATTTATTTTGGAATTCTGATTTCTAATTTAAAAAATAGAATATACTTTTACTTAGCAAAGTAACCTTAATAGAATTGATACTGGAATGATGATCCATGAAATGTTGTACTACGTTTGTATTTTTTGGTTGGTCCTAATATTAGCCAGATGGCCCCACTCTCCCCTCCTTATTCCCTTTAGGAGTGTTTTAGGGCTCATGCAGCTATTCCACATTCAAGCCATATGTCTCTGAATGCATACAGCCCTAAATATGAGTACTACTCAGAGCAGCAGGCGGCAGCGTACAGGTACTGCATATTTCAGCTGTCTGTTCTTACCCATGTCATTGTTTAGATTTGTTTTATTCATTTTTTTAAAATATTTGTATTCATGTTGATTATTTTCAATAAAATTTTAGGGTATCGGAGGGTTTTTGTACTAATGAAATGTTTTAATATGCAATGAAGTTTGTCTTGGGATACGTAATTACAACTCTATTAGTTTGAGCATTATGTTTTAGTCTTTTTTGTGATTTGATGTTATTATGATAATACTATCCTATTAAGACTTTAGTCATATTGATTGTATACTGCATAAAAAAAGCTTTTCT
The DNA here is from genome assembly GCF_042186555.1 of Aquarana catesbeiana. NCBI lineage: Eukaryota > Metazoa > Chordata > Amphibia > Anura > Ranidae > Aquarana > Aquarana catesbeiana. The sequence continues at coordinate 297,104,086 of NC_133326.1, forward strand.
CCCCCTATCTCTGTGAAAAAGCCTGTATTGGGTAAAACATTGGAGAGGTGTGCTCCTAGGCCTAGCTGCAGTGTTAAGGTATATGTGCAGGCTTAATAAAGCTGGTTGTTATCTGACCTCATCTGTGTTCGACTTCCTGCTTTCCTATGCAGTGACTACTTGGACCAATGCTCCAGCAATACCAAATCTTGTTTCACATTACAAACACCTCAAGCTCTATTGATCACCTCTGTACATCTTACTGCACCTTGGCTATGACCTGATGGTGCTTCATCTATATGTTTTCCTCTCAAAAATACTTTCATTCTGTATTGTCAAAATTTTTTGCCATTGCTGTAACCTGATCCAAAGTATATTCTAAGCTCAAAGTGCATTACATAGGTGTGATATTTGGCACATTTCACTGTATCTGTGTTTTCCTACACTGTCCGTTCAGCATAATGTATGATTCAAATGCTCAGTCAGGCAAGAATGTCATCATCAGTTGGCTTTGGTTACATTTCAGTACATGGGATTTATTAACTGGTGGGTAGCGTCACCTTACTATATTCTTTTTTACACACCCAGAAAGACTGAATTTTGCATGCCTGCTAGCCTAAGCAAGTAATATTACATCTACTAAGCACTTCATTTGTCATACACCACCCTTGTACTGGGTAAAATAATTCTTATTTTGTACCTAATGAAAAATAAATAGTCTTGCTAAACATTCTGAAATATAGTACTTAGTTTAATCTGATTTAGCCACTGTTGACTACTATGACACATGTTTAGGCTTCTTTAAAAACATAGTGTAAATGGTAATGGTTTGCATTGGCCTATGAAGACTGTTAATATTATTTTCCCTTGCATTAAGATGAAATGTAATACAGTATATTCAGAGCCTGAGTGGTGCAGTGTTTTTTTTTTTTTTTTTTTTTCAAACAACAATTTTTTTATTATACATAAAGATATATACATACAAAGGACAGTAGTATCGCATGTAACTAAGTGCAACTGGTGGACAGTCAATCTGGTAATCAGTAAACTTCAGAATATAATCATCCAAGTACAGTAATGGTATAGCACATTCCATATCTTCTAAAACTGTCAACCAGCAGATGTCGTTGTTAAACTGAATATATTCTAGCATTGTAAGAAATGAAAGAAGATAAAGGAGGAAAGAAGAAAAGAGGAATAAGAAGGGGAGGGGGGGAGGGGGAGGGGGCTCAGCCGCCGGCCTAGGGTGGGTCCTCCCGCCTATGTCAATCCTCCCAGACCTTATCATGTGCCTCCAATCTATTTTGTAGTCTGGCTGTCATTTTCTCCATTAGCTCTATGTCTTTTATTCTGGTATAGAGGTCTGTTTGGGTAGGCGGGGCCTGTCTTTTCCAGTGGAGGACTACCAGACATCTCGCTGCTGTAAGAACATGGCCAAGTAATTTCCTGGAGTGTCGAGGTATTCATAATCCAGACACTCCAAGAAGAAATAATTTCGGAACTCTAGGAATGCCCAACAGTCGATTCAGCAATGATTGCGTTTCCGTCCAGAAGGGAGCTATTTTGGGACATGACCAATAGATGTGATATAAGGTCCCTCTTTCTTTCAGGCACCGCCAACATTTGTCCGAACTAGAAGGGTAGATGGCATGGAGAACATCAGGTGTCATATACCATAAAAAAATAATTTTATAGGCGTTCTCTTTGTACAGTGTACAGAGTGAACTCTTAGCTGCCTGAGACCAGATCGGGTGCAGTGGTTTTAATGAGCTAATCTCTATTATGAAATGGAGAAGGTGAACTTAATCTGCTTTTGCCCTCTGAGCCGCTGTCAATAATCTGAGACAGATATTAAAACAGTGAATCACTGATAGGAGTACAGCAGCTATTTCATATTTTTAGATTTCATAACTATTATTATTATTCATTAACATTACATTAATATTATTGAGGTTTATGTATGTTTTAGTATACAGGTCACTGATTTAGTTTGTTTGTGTTTTAGGATACCAGGTAGCACTGATTGTTGCACTTTATTTATAGTGAGGAATAGAATATAACTTGTTCATGCTGCCATGCATAGACGTTTTACAGCTTACCTCTAGGAAATGTCATTTTATGTGTGCAGGTTATCAGATATGGCATAAATCATGGGGTCTCCAAACTATGGCCCTCCAGTTGTTTAAGAACTGCAATTCCCAGAATGCCTAGTCATGTCTGTGAATGTCAGAGTTTTACAATGCCTCATGGGATGTGTAGTGGGACGTGTAGGCCCTCCGCAACAGCTGGAGGGCCGCAGTTTGAAGATCCCTGGTAGAGGTTTATTTACTAAAACTGGAGAGTGCAAATTCTGGTGCAGCTCTGCATAGAAACGAATCAGCTTCCAGGTTTTTTGTCAAAGCTTAAAGTGGTTGCACAGACAGGGATATCTCCTAAACCATGCAGGTTTAGGAGATATCCAGTGTAGCTACAGGTAAGCCAAATTATAGGCTTGCCTGTAGTATAAAGTGGTTGTAAAGGGCTTACAACCACTTTAAGGCCTCATGCACACTACTGCTCCTAAACTGACATTTTTGGGTCTTTTGGCCTTTTTTGCCTTGTAGGCACCTCAATAAAAATCTATGGGGGTTATTTACTAAAGGCAAATCCACTTTGCATTGCAAGTGCACTTGAAAGTGAAGTCACTGTAGATCTGAGGGGGACATGCAAGAAAAATAAAAAAACAGTATTTTAGCTTGCACATGATTGGATAATAAAATCAGCAGAGCTTCCCCTCATTTCAGATTTTCCCCTCAGATCTACAGTGACTGCACTGCCAAGTGCACTTGCAGCTCCCTTTAGTAAATCAACCCCTATGTGTCCATGCACATATACACTTTTAGAGGAGTTTAGGAGCAGCAGAATTTAAAGGCAGTCAAAGCGCCTCCTTCCGAATGCAGAAGAACACGTTCAGGACAGGAACTTTTGGGAATAAAAACACCAAATGAGGCTAAACGAGTCTAAAACCACCTAAACATTCCTGAGTGCTATGCATGTTTAGCACTTCAGCGTTAATTAATTTCAACGACCAGAATAAGTTAAAATTCTGGCCAATTAAATAAATAAATAAACACCCAAAAACTGCTAAACTCTGCTAAACCTGTCTAAACTGGTTTATTTAACACTGATTTTCTCTTGTCAGAAAAAACAGCATTTAGAATAAACCAACTTCATGAGGCCTAATTGAGCAAGCTGAAGTTATAAGCTAATTGGCTACCATGCACAGCTGCACCAGAGTTTGCACTCTCCAGTTTGTGTAAATCAACCCCATAGAGTAAAAGGAACAAATTGTCTGCATGCTATATAAGATTTTAATTATTTTTTATGTTAGAAGGAGCAAGCTACACTCTACTTCAGTTCTCAACCCTGTCTTCAAGTACCCCCAACATGCCATGTTTGTAATTTTCCTTTAACTTGCACACAGGCATGTACTGGCCATCGGGACTACCTGGTGATTCGGCCGATGGCTCAGTGGGCCAGTCAGGTGCAGTCCTGGAGCCGCTCCTCTCTGATAGTGAGTGATCGCAATTTCACTCCTGTCAGGAGGAGCAGCTTCCGTCATATGCTGGAGAGAGCATTAGGCTTTCTGCTCCCTCCAGCCTGCAGGGGGAGATAGACCAACGGCAGACTTTCCTTCCTCTCTCCCCTATCACTTGTTATCACATGACTGGAGAGGGGAACGAGAAGCTGCCTTCAAAACTGTGAGTACATGTGGGAGGGGGAGGAGAGGGAGGACATACTGATGTGAAGGGGGCTTCTGATGGGGACACACTGATGTGAAGAGAGCTGCCGGTGGGGACTCTGATGTGAAGTGGTCTGCTGGTGGGGACTCTGATGTGAAGTGGGCTGCTGATTGGGACTCTCTGTGAAGGGCGCTGCTGATTGGGACTCTCTGATGTAAGGGGGATTCTGTTGGGGACACTATGCTGTAAGGGGGGCGCTGTTGGGGACACTCTGATGTAAGGGGGTGCTGTTGGGGACACTCTGATGTAAGGGGGGCACTGTTGGGGACCTTATGATGTAAGGGGGGCGCTGTTGGATAGCTTTGGACAGCTATTTTACCTAAGAGAAATTCCCTAAATATGGCCTGTTGGGGGTACTTGAGGACAGGGTTGTGAACCACAGCTCTACACCACAGGTAAACAGTAGCTTTTGGATTTTCTGTTTGTTTGTAGGTATTAGTGAGAGGGATCCTGGTCTTTGCTTCCAAGTTTCCCGCCAGGACAGGAGATCCTCTGCCTCCAAAGACCTGCTGCCTGGGAGCACACAGTTCCAGAGACAAGGCCCAGGGACTGGAAGTTGGCCTATGCTAGGGCCTAAATACAGGGAGGGGGTTACTAAGTGGGAGCACCTTCAGGCTGGGTTCACACTAAACCCAGATGTGGCTGACAGCAGGGGTCCGGTGCATCCCTGTTCTCCGTGAATTCAGACCTTAAACAGAGCCAATGATGCACAGGACCCCTGTGCAATCTGTTCCACAGCCGTCCCTGAGATGTGTAAACTGACTCAATAGAGAACCCTTTCACAATCTTCTGTCATGCGATTTGGATGCAGGGAAATCCAGGCTACTCCAATTCACACTAGTGTGAACCCAGCCTCAAAAGAGCTCTGCTCAGACCATTGTTGGTCTCAGCTTAAAACCCCAAAAGCCCAAAAGGGACCAAATTGCTGGTGTCAAGGAACAGTCCACAGATCTGTGCACAGAATAAAGGTTGTACACTCATACACATGTACATAAGCATTAGCATGCTTATTTGTGTGAGCATGCACATTTAAATAGATTTTGTCTAGCAGTGCCCATTCAAAGCACTGCAAAACTCAGGATTGTTGCTGTGTGTTCATCAGCTTTGGTGGCTCATGACAAGACCCTGCTTGTTCCTGCACTATACCCTGTTTTACCTTCTGACTATGCCTGGTCTTAATCCCTCTGGTACCTGATCTCTTGCTTCCTTCTCAACTCTGCACCTTGCTTATCCCTTCAGCTCATCTTCTGCCTATGTGATACTGACCTTGACCCGGCTCCTGTTTATGCTCTCCTCTTAGGAAGAGTGGGGCCTCGCTTTCTTTCCTTCTACAGCACACAGCATTGGAAAGTAGTTGTACCAAGTCCTTCCTTCCCTCTGCCTACCTACAGGCACAAGGCAAGCTGTGGGAAGCACGAGAAGTAATTATGATGTCATTGCGATCTCAAACAAGCAAGAGATGGTGATCCCTTTCAAGGGAAGGGTTTCAGTCAGAAAGCTAGTGCCTCTCTCCAGACTAACGCGCTGAGACCGCCTCCTGTCGAAACGAGGATCCAGACGCTGTCATCCACCTGTCCCTGCAGAGGACTGTATCTGCACGCTCACAAGACCTTGCTATTAAGGAGGTCCACCGTGTCTGGTAAGGGTCCATCCTTATTATCCCTTGAAGTCACCGGTTGTTGAGATTCTCCTTCACATTTTTTCCTCCCTCCTCATCTACATGGGCTGTGCTAAACGAACTGTGGATATGTGATCCCTCTCTATGCAATTGGTGTATCTTCACTAAACTTTTATGAATGGACACAATTCACTTTTACTACCTCTATCTGTCTACTATTTATTAGTTACTTATTGAAGTTTTTTGAGTTATTATGCATTTGATCATTTTGGAGCAAGATCACTGAATTCATATCCATTTGTGTTTTTTCAATATTCACTTACATGTGTTTTTATAATTTATCCACAAGTTTCTTTTTTTGGTGTATCCGATAATATTATTGGTAATTAACACACTCACTTTAGATTGATTTAATCATCTATCTAGTTATGTGTGAATAAAATATATTAGCCATTGGATTGCAAGCACACTTAGTATATTCTTCCTAGTTTATTACACTGATATTAGTGTTTTTTTTTGTTGCAGCTGCAATTTAAGGTGTTCTAATAGCTCTCTAGCGCGGTTTCTTTTTTCTTTATATCTTGGCCATTCATAGCCTGGGAAATAGGCTGAATATACGTTTGCTAGAACGTACTAATGAGTGAAGGGAATTTTCTTTGCTGCTTTTGGGTATCCTGTAACCCCGAACTGTCCCTCCCCTGCACACTGAGCCAATTATCTTGGCCATTATTAGCCTGGGAAATAGGCTGAATAAACGTTTGCTAGAACGTACTAATGAGTGAAGGGAATTTTCTTTGCTGTTTTTGGGTATCCTGTAACCCCGAACTCTCCCTCCCCTGCACACTGAGCCAATAAAATCTGCAAAAAGATAAAAGTGGACATCTGTCTTTCGGACATCACTGCTAGGCCAGTAATTGTTGGGGTGCAGCTGTAGAGCAAATCACCACTAGAAAGGCTAGGAGGGCCCACTAAACCATGTATCTCCTTAGGGGTCATGTGAGGTTTGGACAGAATTTTCTTAGCTGTTTTTCACATGATTGATGCAAGTTTTACACTGCAGTAACCCATAGTAACCAACCACAGTACTGAAAAATGTTGTGTTTTTTAATGTGTGAGCTGTGTTTTGTGAGACCCTGGCTGATTCTCACTATCAGCCATACAAAGAGCAAGAAGAGGGGGATAGCATTAATGCTGTGTCCTTAGACATCTTCTACTCTCTCTGCAAGATCTACAGCTACTGGATTAAAGAACTTTGCAATAAAGGTGATATACTTTTTTACCACTGAGTGATGATCACGTTCCAGATAGGAATGGACAAAATTATAAATACCATTTCCCTAAAAGGAAAATCCTTGGGGAGTCATTCTTGCGATAATGGGGCTCTAGGAATAATGGAAATTGAAAGTACTGCACATAGTAAATGGATTGCAACTAATTTCTATGTAGCGCTACCCTTAATTGGTTCTCTGTTTCTGGCCTTGACCATCTCAAAGACCTCAGCCCCTCTGAGGCACCAGACTGAGTACACAGCCTCTTTGATCATTCTTTTTCACATACATAGTAGGTCTCTGGGGCTACTGCTCCTATATCAGGTTACTATACACACCTGACATTCATTCTTTCTACATATGCGGCAGCCAATGATGAATATAACCTCCCCCTTACCTGGCTTCCCCATCCTTATGATTAAGTCCCCGGGGCAGAGTGAAATGTGTTGGACGCATGGCTTGGCTAGAGCCCAGGCTAAGACTTCATGTATACGGGACATTGTTTAACCTCTCCTGAACGATTTACCTAGACAGCTAGAAACCGGCGTCTAAAAACGTCAGTTTAGTCATGTTTACATTGCACGTTTAGTCGCATTTGTGTCTAGAAGCGTTTGTAAAAAAGATGGGTTTTTTTTGTTAATAATAAAAACTTCTGTAAACAAAACGCTCTTAAACGCGAGTTACCGCGTTTAGCAGCGTTTACAGGCTGTTACAGGCATTTGGCGTTTCAAATGCTTCTGAACATCCGTCTGAATCCTTTTTTTGCGTTTCAAAAAATGCTTCTAAACTCAACTGCCTAGAAATTACTATAAACGACCCTGTGTACATGTACTGATAAGATAACATAGAGAAGAGTTCAGGGACAGCTGAAAAAAAAATCCCAACTGCTCCTAAATGTCCCTTTACCAGCAGCAGTGTACATGAAGCCTAAGAGTGCCTCAATTAGTGGATTTTCGACAATGTGCGACTTGAGGGTTCTCTCCTTCACTAAAGGCTGTGTGCACAGGCACACAATTTCACAGGAGGAATAACCAACAGTGACATTAGTACCCAGCTATAATGCTATTTTAAAGAATGCAAGCACCAAACCAATTGGTAAAACAAACTTGATATATTGTCATGAAATGAGATGGGAAAAAGCAGGCAGAAGTAAGTGGTGAAATGAATATCAATAGCAGTGATACACTTAAGATACAAGATAACTGGACCTAGGTTTTACCAATCAGCTTAAACTGTAACAAAGTCACCTAGAACAACATAAGGGCAGCCAGAAACAGATAGTATAAACCCCCAGAGGTTAGGTCTCAGAGTGACTTTGCTAAGTCCAAGTCTACAAGCAGGACTTCATTGTTCCAGGAAGGTAAAAATTGCTAACGTCTATACTATGAAACAGGAAGAAATAATCAAATAATAATAAAATAATGAATAGTAATAAAAAGAACAAAGTTATTTCTGCCAGCATGGTTGGGGTTCTTTTGGTAATGCACTAATGGTGATACTGAGTGACTAGGGCGGCCAGAAAGCACAGAGGGGCCGGAGAGCACAGAGGAGCTGGAGAGCACTGGGGAGTCGGAAAGAACTGGGGGGCTGGAGAGCACAGAGGGGGCAGAGACCACAGGGGGCTGGAGAGCACAAGTGGGGGCAGATAGCATGGGGGGCCGAAGAGCACAGAGGGGCTGGAGAGCACTGGAGGGGTGGAGAGCACTGGGGGGGCTGGAGAGTACAGGGGAGGCCGATGAGCACAGGGGACCTGAGAACACAGAGGGGCTGGGGAGCATGGGGGGCTGGAGAGCACTGGGGGGCCAGAGAGTACAGGGAGGGGCAATGATCACAGGGGGGCTGGAGAGCACGGGGGCTGGAGAGTATGGAGGGGCCAGAGAGTACAGGGGGGCCGATGAGCAGAGAGGGGCTGGAGAGCACTGAGGGGCCAGAGGGCACTGGGGGGGCGGGAGATTACATGGGGGCTGGAGAGTACAGGGGGGCGATGAGCACAGGGGGGCTTTAGAGCACTGGGGGACAGAGAGTACAGGGGGGCCTGGAGAGTAAAGGGGGGCCTGTGAGCACAGAGGGGCTGGAGAGCACTGGGGAGTGGAGGGCACTGGGGGGGCCAGAGAGTACATGGGGGCCAGGGAGTACAGGGGGGCAGATGAGCACTGGGGGGCCTGGAGAGCACTGGGGGGGCCGAAGAGTACAGGGGGGCTGACGAGCCCAGGGGGGCTAGAGAGCACTGGGGGGCCAGGGAGTACAGGGGACCGATGAGCACAGGGGGCTGGAGAGCACTGGGGGGTGGAGAGTACAGGGGGGACCAATGAGCACAGGGGGCTGGAGAGCACTGGGGGACCAGTGAGCACAGGGGGGGCCTGAGAGCACAGAGGGACCAGAGAGCACTGGGCTGGAGAGCACAGGGGGGCCAGAGAGTACAGGGGGGCGATGAGCACAGGGGGGCCTGAGAGCACAGAGGGGCTGAAGAGCATGGGGGGCTGGAGAGCACTGGGGGGCCGGAGAGTACAGGGAATGCCAATGAGCACAGGGGGGCCTGAGAACACAGAGGGGCTGGAGAGTATGGGGGGCTGGAGAGCACTAGGGCTGGAGAGTACAGGGGGGTGATGAGCACAGGGGGGCTGGAGAGAATGGGAGGCTGGAGAGTACAGGGGGGCTGGAGAGTACAGGGGGGCATTGAACACAGAGGGGCTGGAGAGCACTGGGTGGGCAGAGAGTACAGCGAGGCCAGAGAGTACAGGGGGGTCAGTGAGCACAGAGGGGCTGGAGAGCACTGGGGGGCTGGAGAGCACTGGGGGGCCAGAGAGTACAGGGGACCGACGAGCACAGGGGGGCTGGTAAACATGGGGGCCGGAGGGTACAGGGGACCCATGTAAGCGAAAGATCTCCCGAGCAAAAATGGAAACCAGTTCCTTAGAAGCGGGCAACTTCTTAAGTGGAATACAATGGGACATTTTCAAGAACTGGTCAACCACCATAAGGATAACTGTGTTGACCAGGTAGTTGGGTAACTCCACAATGAAATCCATACACAGGTGGGCCCAGGGCCTTTCTCCATTGGGTATGGGTTGTAGAAGGCCCACTGAAAGGTGTCATGGAGCCTTATGCCCCGTACGGAAAATGTGTGATAGGACCCTGTTGTCGGAAATTCCGACCATGTGTAGGCTCCATCACACATTTTCCATCGGATTTTCCGACACACAAAGTTTGAGAGCAGGATATAAAATTTTCCGACAACAAAATCCGTCGGAAATTCCGATCGTGTGTACACAAATCCGACGGACAAAGTGCTACGCATGCTCAGAATAAATAAAGAGATGAAAGCTATTGGCCACTGCCCCGTTTATAGTCCCGACGTACGTGTTTTACGTCACCGCGTTCAGGACGATCAGATTTTCCGACAACTTTGTGTGACCGTGTGTATGCAAGACAAGTTTGAGCAAACATCCGTCGGAAAAAATCCTAGGATTTTGTTGTCGGAATGTCCGAGCAAAGTCCGACCGTGTGTACGGGGCATTACTCTGAGCACACACGGAACAGGCAGCTACGAAGGCGGTTACATCAGCACGTAGACTAGGCCACCAGAATTGTTGGGAAATGGCCCAAAAGAGTTGATTCTTCCCAGGGTGGCCAACAGCCTTGGAAGAATAGTAAGTCTGGAGCACGGCAGTACGGCGACTCTCTGGGACAAAGCAGCGGTCACAAGGTTTCTCAGGAGGAGCATGGACCTATGCAGCAAGAATTTTGTCACGCAAAGGAGAAGTGAGACTGGTGCGAACCATAGCCAGAATACGATCAGGAGGAATCACAGGAACCGGAACCGAGTCCATCTTGGAAGTGGAGGAAAATTGTTGTGACAAAGCGTCCCCCCTTACATTCTTAGTACAGGGTAAGAATGAGACAATGTAGTTGAAACTAGACAAGAAAAGAGCCCATTGCGCCCTTCTGGGAGAGAGGTGTTTAGCCTCAGACAAGAATGTGAGATTCTTATGGTCAGTAAGAATGAGAACCTGCACAGTGGTACCTTCAAGGAGATGTCTCCATTCTTTCAGGGCAAAAATGATCGCTAACAGCTTTCTGTCAGCAATCTTGTAATTGCACTCCGCAGGTAACAATTTCTTGGAAAAGTAGTCACAAGGATGCATAGCGCTCTCAGAGGTAGGACGTTGAGACAGAAGGGCGCCAACTCCAGTCTCAGAAGCATCAACCTCAGGGATAAAAGGTAACGTAGGATTAGGGTGTGCCAACACAGGAGCAGAAACAAAGGAAGCCTTGAGACTCTCAAAGGCCTTAATGGACTCCGGAGACCAACTCTGGTTACCATCCTTTCTGGTCAAATTAGTCAGGGGCTTGACCAGAGACGAGAAGTTATGAATAAACTTCCGATAATGGTTGGCAAAGCCAAGAAAACGCTGCAGAGGATGTAAACCCACGAGTTGGGGCCATTGTAGGACTGCTGAAAGTTTCTCTGGGTCCATCGAAAAACCAGCAGTGGAAATGACATAGCCCAGGAATTTAACCTGTTCACGATGGAATTCGCATTTCTCCAATTTACAGTAGAGATTGTTCTCTCTTAGTTTCTGAAGCACATGACAGACATCTGTGTGGTGGCTCTCCAGGGACTTGGAAAATATGAGGATATCGTTGCGATAAACCACCACACATAACTGCAACAAATCTCAGAGGACATCGTTAATAAATTCCTGGAAAACTGCCGGGGTGTTACAAAGTCCAAAAGGCATTACGAGATACAGATAATGGCCTGTTCTGGTATTAAAGGCAGTTTTCCACTCGTCTCCCTCCTTAATCGTCACGAGATTGTATGCCCCTCTCAAATCAAGCTTCAAGAAAACCGTTGCTCCATTGAGGCGGTCAAATAACTCCGTAATCAACTGAATCAGATAGGCATTCTTAATCGTGAAACGATTGAGACCCCCTATAATCAATACAAGGTCTCAGTTCACCACTCTTCGTCATCACAAAGAAGAAACCAGCACCAGCAGGAGATGAGGATTTGCGGATGAAACCTCAAGAAAGTGCGTCTGCAACCTACTCCTCCATGGCCTTATCCTCCAAGACCATCCAAGGGTAAACCCGGCCACGAGGGGGTATGGCACCAGGTTGAAGGTAAATTGAGCAATCATACGACCGGTGTGGAGGCAAAGTACCGGCTTGACCTTTGTCAAAGACATCGCTAAAATTGCGATACTCCTCTGGAGTGAAGAGGTGCACAGGACCTTGGCTACCTTCTGGAAGCATGTCTTACTGCATTGTGGCAACCAGGAGAGAACCTCAGCACGGAGCCAAACAAAAGAAGGGTTGTGCCTCTGTAACCAAGGATAACTAATAACCATTGGAAACTTAGGTGAGCAAATAACTTGGAATTGGATTATCTCATGGTGAAGAGCCTCTACGGCCATGGATAACGGAACAGTCTCATGAGTCACATGGGAAGGCTGTAGAGGTCTCCCGTCAAGAGCCTCAATGGAAAGTGGAGTGTCACGCAGCTGCAGCGGAATCAAGTGCTTTGCTACAAAGGCAGCATCAATGAACAGGCCTGCAGCCCCAGAGTCGATTAGAGTCTGTATCTCGATGGATGACTCAGTCCAAGAAAGGGTAACTAAAACAAGGTTCGGATGTTCCCTGGATGGGTAGGACAAGACTTCAAAAAGTGACCTGCCTGGCCACAATAAAGGCACAATCTCTCCCTCCTCCTAAGGGTTCTCTCATCCGCAGAGAGATGCATGAAGCCCAAGTGCATGAGTTCATCTTCACAGACTGACTTGGTACCAGGAGGCATGGGAGGTGAGGGATGCAAGGGTGGGACTGCAAAGTTTGGAGACAAATGTACAGGAGGCTTCTGCAAGTGCTCCTTAAAAGGAAGTTTTTCTCTGAGTCTGGAGTCAATGAGGATGGCAAATGTGATCAACTGCTCCAGCTCAGTGGGTATATCTCGGGCTGCTGTCCCATCCTTGATGGTATCCGAGAGACCATGAGAAAAAGCAGCCACGAGGGCCTCATTGTTCCAAGCAACCTCTGCTGCCAGAGTACGTAATTCAATGGCGTAGTCGGCACCAGTTCTCGTACTCTGTTTGATGGACATGAGGCACTTGGCAGCAGAAGCGGAGCGTGCGGAAACATCAAATACCCTTTTAAAAGAAGCCACAAACTCAGGGTAACTCAAGACGACATGTTTTTGCGTCTCCCATAGAGGGTTTGCCCAGGCCAAGGCTCTCTCAGAAAGCAAAGATATCACGAAACCTACTTTGCTTCTGTCCGAGGGAAACGCCTGGGGAAGCATCTCAAAGTATATCTCAACCTGGTTGAGAAACCCTCTGCATTGGACTGGATCGCCCCCAAATTGCTGGTGAAGCCAGACATACCTCTTATAGAGGTAATACTTGAGTTGGGTGCCCGCATAGAGCCTGGAGCAGCAGCAGTGACGGCCTGCAACACAGGTTGTACCAGAGAAGCCACAGTGGGAGATTCCAGGTGAGCCGTGCGACTCAGGAGCGTTTGTAACTCCATTAGAAACTGATCCATGCTGTGATCTTGCTCATCCAATCTGAAAAAAATATTACCCACAAGTGGATTGACTGCATCTTCTGAATTCATGGTCTTTGCCTACTGTCAGAAACCATGAATCAGACTGAGACAGAAGTACAGTTAAATCACACTTGTTTAACCACTTGCCGTCTGTGCTATAGCTGAATGACGGCGACAGCGCGGACCTGAATTTTGCACGCGCCCCGTGCACCCCCTGCAGAGCACGCGCTGTGTTCATCGAGTCACTGTGACTTGGTTGATCACAGATCCGAGTAAGGGGCCGGTCCCGGCCCCTTACCACGTGGTCAGCTGTCAGCCAATGATAGCTGATCACATGATGTAAACAAAAGCTCGGTCTTATCTGCAAGGGACATCGGTCCCAAAGAGGCAATTATGCCTCATCTGTGCCCACCAGTACCCCCTGTCAGTGCCACCTGCCATTGCCACCTGCCAGTGCCCACAGTGCCCACCAGTGCCACCTATCAATGCTCATGAGTGCCACCTATCAATGCCCACAAGTGCCACCTATCAATGCCCACCAGTGATGGCAATCAGTGCCACCTAGCAGTGCTGCCTATCAGTGTAAACGATCAGTGCCCATTATTGCCACCCATCAGTGTCCATCACTGCCACCCATCAGTGCCCATCACTGGTGCCCATCAGTGCCGCCTCATCAGCGTACATCAATGAAGGAGAAAAATTACCTGTTTGCAAAATTTTATAACAAAATATAAAAAAAAATATTTTTTTTAAAATTCAGTCTTTTTAAAATTTTTTAACAAAAAATAAAAACCGCAGAGGTGATCAAATAACACCAAAAGAAAGCTCTATTTGTGGGGAAAAAAAATGATAAAAATTTCATTTGGGTACAGTGTATCATGAACGTGCAATTGTCATTCAAAATGCATCAGCGCTGAAAGCTGAAAATTGGTCTGGACAGGAGGGGGGTTTAAGTGCCCAGTAAGCAAGTGGTTAATAATAATAAAAAAAGGTAAACAGAGTAAACGTAGTCAAAACATAGCCAGAGTTCAGGAACCAGAATGGATAGTCAGACAAGCCAAAATGTCAGGGAGCCAGAGATGAGTGTAATAGAACAGCAAGCAGGCTCTGGAGCCAGAAGGAATGTCAGACAAGCAAGTCTTTAACAGGAACACAGGAGAGCGTCTCTAGAGATGTGACCAAGGTGAAGGCAGAGATCATCTGGGCTGGACGGCTTAAGTAGGCAGGACTGGCGTGCAGGATATCATCAACAGGTTAGTCAATGTGGAGCTTCCCGGCCACGCTCCTTAACCACTTAATTACCGGCACATTTACCCCTTTACTGCCCAGGCCAATTTTCTACTTTCGCCGCTGTTGCACTTTCCATGACAATTGCATGGTCATGCAGCACTGCACCAAATTAAATTTTTATAATTTTGTTCGCACAAATAGAGCTTTCTTTTGGTGGTATTTAATCACCACTGGGTTTTTATATTTTGCTAAATAAATAAAAAGACTGAATATTTTGAAAAAAATGTGTTTCCTTTGTTTCTGTTATAAAATTTTGCAAATAAATAATTCTTTTTTATAAAATTAAGCCCAAAATGTATTTTGCTACATTTCTTTGGTCAAAATAACCCAAACCAGTGTATCTTATTTAGTCTGTAGGAAAGTCCACAAACTATGGTATACTGTATATCAAGAAGTATCTGGAAGCTACTACTCTAATTGAAATCACCTGATTTAGATGTTTGAATGCGACTGGTCATGCATTAAGAGGTATTGAAATCCACAATGTAATATATTGCAGCCTATCAGTCCTTGGCATGGTGGCTACATTCATTTTTGCTTTATTTTCCCCACCTAAGCCTACAAATAACGCACTTCCTCTCTCTGGGTGGCTATGTAACTCCTTAAATGTATCTATGGAGGGAGCCATGGTTGTCATTCTAGGCTGCTCTCCTGATATGGACTATAAACATATCTGTATCTCTTCATCTCCTCACATGAAAAGATATAATAAAGATACTGTATATCCGAAAATAGATTAATTCTGATGTACTGATGGCCTATTTAATTTAATTTCTGATGGCCCTAAAATGCCAGGACAGTACAAATACCCCCCAAATTACCCCTTTTTGGAAAAGACAGTCGAAAGTTTTTTGCTTTATTTTAATACTTTTTTTTTTTTCAACAATTTTTTTAAAAATACACTGTGACCAGAACATAAAGTTACCATAGTAAATCAGGGCGCAGAATACACTGTGCAGCACGCAGTGCATTGCAGGGCATTCAGCAGGGTGAACACCTGCCGAACACCCTGCAAATTCGGGTTTTCCCCGAACGGGGCGAACTGTTTGCACAACTCTATTGGCCAGTACGAGACAGACCTACCTACTTAGCTACAGATAGAAAAGACAGGCCAGCTCCACAGAGGGTAGCAGTACCACCAGTGATTACACACCTGTGTGAATATAAATGCTCCAGCACTTGGCACCCCACGGCCACTCTGCAAGAGTAAGGTACCTTGCTCTGGGCTTTGTTCTCTTTGTGGCAGCACTGCCTCCTGTGCAGCGCTATCACTTCGCATCACTTCCCCCATTGTACTGTTGCAGCCAGGGCTCCTATCCCTTCTGCTCCATCCCCCCTCCCCCCTTTTCCTGTCCCTGTACACCAGGATATAATAGTAAAGAAAAAATAAGGGATAAAGGGGAGTCTTAGCACAAAGTAAAGTCCTAGTATATTGTCCCAATGTAGGGGATCCAGGGTTCATGGAAAATGTTTCGGAAGAAGTATTTAAAATGTGAAATATCATCTTTTAAAGGTCCACACAATAAATAATTACCAGTAGGTTAACAAGCTGAAGAGGTCATCTAAGGGTCCACAATGATGATCATGTCATCAAACTTGGTCAACTTTGTTGTCAGTGTGATAGTCTCTGTGATGTGAACCTGTGGGCTACTATGGTCTGGTCATTGTTGGGAAACTGAATGCAGTAGAAGTCTTGCTGATTCTAGAGTCTAGCACTCTGCTATGCCCTTAATGGTAAATGTTGTTAGTTCAAAGCACATTCAATCTCCTTTAGAACTGATAAACCTCAAATTATAATGTTTTGCCTATCTTGAAGATGCCATATTGACCTGTACCATAGTAGGCTGACAGCTGAATAGGTCTGGAGCCATTCTGCTGGAGGCTTCTGAGAAGTATCATGTATATGTGTCCATATTCCCGGTCAACAAGAGGGCAGTTTAAGCAAGGGGCTGTGTTATCCTGGAAAGATGCCAGATAAGGGGATGCAGTGACTCGTATTCTGACTGTTCAGTGGTGCACCAGTCATGTGAAAACTTTTCGTTTTTAACGTTATTAAATAAGATTGTGCCAATACTTTTAAAGCAGAGATAACACCATTGATTTAACTTTTACCCAAAAGAGTTATGTTCCAAGCATGCAGTAAATGAATACTGTCACAGTAATTTCTGGTCTCAACCGAACTGTCAAGGATCAATTGTCTGATGTCATGACTGATCTCATGTACAGCACCAAACAGAATCTAAGATGGCAGTTTCCTTGGTTATACAGGAAAGGAAGGTTTAGTTACACTTTAAATTGTGTTCCCTTTTCCAAGTTATGAGCTTATTAGATATAGATATTAAAAACATGTTTTATCAGAGACAGCACCTAAATTTTGTTAAATCATTTACCCAATCCCTTTAGCATACTAAACTGTGTTCCCATTCATTATTGGTCAATCATTCTGATATCCTAATTATACTGAAACAAGATGCTATAACTGATGTTGTAACTAAAGCATGTCCGATACTACAGTTTAAAAAATAAATTGTTTAAATGTAATTAACCGAGGCAAACATGTTGACACGAGATTCCAATTAAAGTCATGTTTCAGAGAATGCTTGAACTGTTCCCTATTTATCTGAAATTCTACATCTCTATACTTTAGCAAACATTTCTATCATCCAGAGGCAACAAAAACAACATAATTTGTATTCTGAAAACTAATGCAAATACATATAAACCTTAGTTATATTTTCTAAAATATAAAAAATATTGCTATTAGATTGATTTTTTATGAAAAATGTATGTATCAATCTCCATAGCGACTATTCTATTCTTATTCCTGCTGTCAGGCAATCACAACATTAAGCTTAGAAAAGGTATTTTTACAGGGTAATGTTAAGGACACAACGGAAAAATGTGCAAATGCAGGATTTTGAAATAATCTAAACTTACGCTAGTATGAATATTTTTTAACTCTGTGACAGTTTATAAAAATTGAATACAGTCAGCTGCTTCAATATGAACTAATAATGCTCATAGAAGCTTTCCATTTCGGAATGAATTGTATCTGTGCAGAATATTTTCCAAGTACTGCAAGATTTTCATGACCAATATAATTTTTCAATCTGTTTGTGTCATCTTGTTAGACGTGATATGGAACATTTGTCTTTTAACTTCAGTAAAGGAATCATTTGGCTTTATAGGTAAGGCTAGACTGTTCTTTCTTGGTTCTGTCTCCATTACATTTTGGAACAGCTGTGATACATCTGTTATACTTTAGATTCAAGGGAAGTCTTTGTAGACAAGTGATACATTTACAAATGTAGTACTGGCTGCAGAGCCTGTTTTAGGTTTTTTGAGAACTCTTGGGTGCAATCATTCAGGATTTACAATGTTATTTATCTATTCAATGTATATCTCAGAGGTGTTTCGAACAACTGTCTACTTAGTCTGCAAAGTTTTGTTCTTATTTTATACCATTTTCTGCCTCTTGTTAGTGCTACTTTTGTTAAGACTACACAAGTGTTTGCTGCTAATGACCAAGAAATATTTTCTGCCAAAATCTTTCATTTACATTTTAAAAGCTTGTCAGCTCTATTTTGTACTGCGTGAATACACAAAGAAAATGAAATGCTGGGGTAATTTGCCATTAGTCTTACTCCATATTTATAAACAAGCCACAATGAATTGGCAGGCTGACATAATGAGTTCTAAAGTGTCAGGCTACAGTGCCACATTTATTCAAAATACAATAAACTGGCAAACTGTAATTTAAAAAGGTGTATCCAAAAAAAAAAAGTGGTTTATCTGATTCCTAGTGGGAAACAGAAGGGGTAAGTGGGGGAAATCAAAGCCTTCTACATAGCTTGTATCCTCCTAACAACATGCATTGGTTCCCCAGTGTAAATTAGTATTATAAGATATCTGTATAAACACAAAAAGGGAAAGAGAGAGAAGCAAAAAAAAAATAGTGTAGCATGTAAAAAAACATATTTATTAAAAAATAATAGTTGCACTCACGATTGTTAAAATGTTGCCCAGCATGACAGTCAGGCAGCATCTGGGGCAGGAGCAGACAGGAAGACAGCCAGAGAGCCTTGTCTTTGCCACCAGCAAGGGAGAGGAGAAGGTGTGTGGACTGGGAGCAGCTCACTGTGGAGCCAAAACCTTTGATGGAAATCGGAGCCTGGATATGGAAGCTACCTAGAATCACTGATGAGCACATTAGCTGGAGCAGGAACTCATTTTAAAGCAACCTTGCTTATTTTTCAGAGGTAAGGTTGCTTTAAAATGCATTCCTGTCTAAGCTCCTGTGCTACTTTAAAATCTGTATAATCCTTCTGGTTATTTCACCAGCATGACCAATGGAGGTGGTTTTATCCCATCAGGTTGGTGGGGTTGATCAGGTTGTTAGCATCCTTTATGAACTTTTTGCTTTTTAAAACAAATCTGATCTGATATCTTTGTATGTGAAAGATAAGATAACAGCATGGTTATTGCCAATATCAATACGCTGGCTGTTTTAATGCCTGTCGAAGAATTAAGTAAATTCTCTTGGAGACTACGAAGCAGTAGACTCAACGTAGACTCTTGCAGTGTTTGGTTTTCACCAGAGCCACTGATGGTGAGGATGTTTCGCTGCACACAACACTAGAGTACAACCCTTTGGGCTTCCTAAATAGTGATCACTGACACTACAGACAGGACCAGAAAAGAGTACCTAATTATAGAGCAGAAACAGGTTGGAGGTTAGAGCTGGCAGCAAAGTGCAGTCAGGACGCAAAAAGATGGTCATGGCAGACAGTATGGGGGGGCATTTACTAAAAGTGGTGCACTCAGAATCTGGTGCAGATGTGCATGGTAGTGTTTTGCTTGCGTCTATCTAGCAAGGTTACTCTGTGGTATAAGCAAGGAAGCTGAGATTTCTGCAGTGTGAAAAATGTGCTTTTACTATACAAAGATGCTGTACATAAAAAATTATTACAATCTTAGGAATACAATACAAGGCTGACAGATATCTATAACAAGCAACATGCCTATCAAATGAACAGCCTATAGTCTATATCAGTACAATTAAACTTAAAAGTTACTTATCTTCTGTTACTGTATGTTTGTGATCTCCATTGGCAACGATGCTTCTTGGACACCAGGCAGTGTTCTTGTATCATGAGTGGCGGCTTCTGATGTTACAGCATGATGGTGTGTGTCTGTGTGTGTGTCTACTCACCTCTTTTATGTGTCAGGCTGTTTACCATAGTTACCAAACAACAGAAAACATACCTGTTTACTATAGCTGTAGAAACAATGGACTGTTGAAAACTGTATCTACGTACCCATTGTCTAATCAAGCCAACACCTGACAGTAATCTTGTGTACTGTACCAATAGAGACAATAGCCTGTTGAAAACTGTAACAATACAACAATGATATTTACCCCCATAGTATAAAACAGCATTTGTTTGAGAAATCTACTCAAGCCAAAAACTGACAATATCTCTATGACCAACCACTATTGTGTAATGTTATGTCCCATGTATCGTAAGTCTGATTAATAAAAAAAAAATCATATTGTAACAAACGCAACATAGGTAGCCAATCAACTTCTAACTTCAGCTTGTTCAATTAAACTCTAACAATTAAACCTGGAAGCTGATTGGTTTATATGCAGAGCTGCACCAGATTTTGCACTCTCCAGTTTGAGTGAATAACCCCCCATGAGCCATAAACAGAGGGAACTAGAAATAACAGATACGCAAGGATGAACTGTGGGGCGATTGAGACAGGTGACAAAAACAAGCCAACAACAAGTCATAACAGGAAACAAAATATGAAAACGCAATATTAGTCTGATAGATTAGATGGCAAAGGTAAGCATCTAGAGATTTGAACACCTCAAGAAGCCTGAAAGTGGTAAACATTTGCACCTATCTATTTTTTATATTAGGGTCTCCTGAAGTCCAGCTGGTCACTGTTTCTCCTTCATCTTTCCTGAAACTCTGTGTGAGGCAGAGATGATAAATGACCATTTAGGCAGAAGCCACAAATCAGTACCTCTACCTCATACAGTTAATTCTACAGTAGGGATGAGCCGAACATCCCCCGGTTCGGTTCAGAGCAGAACATGCAAACATGCACGCGAACACCGTTAAAGTCTATGGGACACGAACGTGAAAAATCAAAAGTGCTAATTTTAAAGGTTTATATTCAAGTTATTGCCATAAAAAGTGTTTGGGGACCCGGGTCCTGCCCCAGGGGACATGTATCAATGCAAAAAAAGTTTTAAAAACGGCCTTTTTTTCGGGAGCAGTGATTTTAAGAATGCTTAAAGTGAGACAATAAAGATGAAATATTCCTTTAAATATCATGCCTGGGGGGTGTATATAGTATGCCTGTAAAGTGGCACAGTTCCCGAGTTTATAATAATACTACAGCAAAATGACATTTCTAAAGGAAAAAATGTAACATTGCTTGCGGCTGTAATGTATTGTAGGGTCCTGGCAATATGGATGAAAATCATTGAGAAAAACGGCATGAGTTCCCCCCCAGCCCATTACCAGGCTCTTTGGGTCTGGTATGGATATTAAGGGGAACCCCGTACCCAAATTTTTAAAAAAATGGCGTGGGGGGCCCCTCTGAACAGAAGTATATATACTATATGGCCTGCCCTATATACTCTGCAGAAAATTGGGCCTTAGGTGTTGGTGGTGCCAGAACACTGTAACCCCTCACAGTTACTCTTGCTGGGTGCAGGAACAGGCCCTGCTGTTAAATATTATTTCAAAAATTGTAATTACACGCCCCTGTTAAACAGGGGCAGAAACATTTGGCCTTGAGTGGTAGTGACACAACACTGTAAGCCCTCACAGTTACTCTTGGTGGGCGCAGGAATGGGCCCTGCTGTGAAATATTAGATCAAGAAGTGTAATTACATGCTCCTGTTAAACAGGGGCAGGAAAATTGGGCCTTTGGGTGGTGGTGCCACAACACTGTAAGCCCTCACAGTTACTCTTGGTGGACGCAGGAACGGGCCCTGCTGGGAAATATTAGATCATAAATTGTCATTACATGCCTCTGTTAAACAGGGGCAGAAAAATTGGGCCTTTGGTGGTGGTGGTGGGGCCACAACACTGTAAGCCCTCACAGTTACTCTTGGTGGACGCAGGAACAGGCCCTGCTATGAAATATTAGATCAAGAATTGTAATTACATTCCCCTGTTAAACAGGGGCAGAAAAATTGGGCCTTAGGCAGTGGTGGTGCCCTAAACCAAAAATATTGTTGGAAGCTAGCATCATCAAGATTGAGGAGGAATAGGATAGTCACTCAGCATAGGCAGTCTTCAAGGGATCCCACGTCCATAGAAAAATCAATCAGTTACATCAGCATCAGGTGCTTGATAGCTTCTGCTGATCCAAGACTGATTCATTTTTATGAATGTGAGCCTATCAAAGGAGTCTGTGGATAGGCGCACTCTATGATCCGTTACAAACCCTCCAGCAGCACTGAATGTGAATTCAGAAAGAACGCTGGATGCAGGACAGGCCAGTAGCTCAATTGCATATTGAGCAAGTTCTGGCCAGTGGTCCATTCCCAAGACCCAGTAACCCAGTGGATGGTCTGTTGGAAAGGTCTCCAAGTCTGCTCTTGCCCCTAGATATTCCTGCACCATGTAATGCAGACGCTGGCGATGGTTGCTTGAACTGATCAGACCTTGGCGCTGAGGACTGAAATATTGTCTAAAGGCATCGGTCAGCCGACCACCTTCTCCACCGCTCTTCCTCTGACTGAATGAAGCCTCAGCAGCACGTTGTCCAGCACCACGAAATTGTAACCTCTCAGGGTCTGGAAACGCATTGCACAAACCTTTCTTTAAGGCCTCCTGAAGATGTTTCATCCTCTGCTCCCTCTGCGAAGGCAGGATGAGTTCTGAAACCTTACCCTTGTAATGTGGATCAAGAAGGGTTGCCAGGCAGTAATGATCCCTCTCCTTGATACCATGAATCCTAGGGTCCTTTCACAGGCTTTGCAGAATCAGGGAGGCCATGCAGCATAGGTTTGCAGAGGCATTCGATTCTGAGTCCTCTGAGTCACTAAGGATCACATGATCTGTAACAACCTCCTCCCAGCCCACGTACAATACCTTGGGATTCTGGGGACTGAAACCAATCCCTTGAAGACTGCTGCTGAGTGTTATCCTCCACGTCCATGCTGACACAATCCTCCTCCTCCTCTTCTTCCGGTGTGTTTAGTGGGCCCGCAGGAATACTATCTGGATAAAGGGCGCCTTGAGAGGTAAGGAAGTCATCCTCTTCCTTCCACTGTTCTGCCTCAAGTGCCCTGCCCATTATTCCATGAAGCATGTACTCCAACAGGAAGACAAGAGGGACAGTATCACTGATGCATGCATTGTCACTGCTCACCATCCTCGTGGCCTCCTCAAATGGTGATAGGACAGTGCATACATCCTTGATCAGTAGCCACTAGCGTGGCTAAAAAATCCATATTCACACAGGTACTCATTGATGGCCCTCTGTTGTGAGTGCAGCCACTGCAGCATTGCCAACATTGAGTTCCACCTGGTGGGCATGTAACGAAAGAGGTGGTTGATGGGCAGGTTGCATTCCCTTTGAATGTCAGCCAGCCGAGCACTGGCATTGTATGACCAGCGGAAATGACCACAGAATTTTCTGGCCTGCCTCAGGAGATCCTGTAAGCCTGGGTACCTGCTCAAGAACTGCCACACTACCAAATTCAGGACATGTGATAAACAGAGAGAAGGTTGGTGCCATTGTCGCATACAACCATTCCTGGCTGAAGCTGGCATGGCGTCAACCACCTCTGAGCTTGCCCCTGCAGAGTTGACAGAATCTCTGCCCCAATGTGGCTCCTGTCCCCTAAGCAGACCAACTCAAGCACCGCATGGCATATTTTTACCTGAGTGCTTGCATAGGCCCTTAAACGCTTACGGAGCACCGCTGGTTCAGAGGACAAATCTGCAGAAGAGGCCATAGAGGAAAAAGAAGAGGAGGGGGTGGAAGAGAGAGCTGTGGCAGAATCACCACTAGCATTTTGGAGGCATGGTGGTGGAACAAGCCACAACAATACTGAACCCTGTCCTGCATCCTTCCCAGCTGCCAGCAGAGTTACCCAGTGTGCCGTGAAGGAAAGGTAACGTCCCTGCCCATGCCTGCTAGACCATTCAGTGGTAATATGCACCTTACTGCTGACTGCCCTGTCCAACAAGGCCAAAACATTGCCTTCCACATGCCGGTAGAGAGTCAAAATGGCCTTCCATGAAAAGAGATGGCGTTTTGGAACCTGCCACTGAGGTACAGCACATTCCACAAATTCATGAAAGGGGGCAGAGTCTACCAGCTGAAAAGGCAGCAGTTGCAGTGCTAGCAATTTGGCCAAGCTAGCATTTAGACGCTGAGCATGTGGATGGCTGGGACCAAATTTCTTTTTATGGTTTACCAACTGGGGTAGAGAAATTTGTATGCTAAAATCAGAAGTAGGTGTACTGATAGCAGATCGGCTGCAAGTACTTGGGACACCTATTGCTATACCTTTATTCCTCTCAGTGCAGGTTTTTGAGAGGACTGGAGGTATAGTGGGGATGGAGATCCCAGATGAGGAGCAAACAGAAGTCCACCTTTTTCTTTGATGTGGGTCTTTCAAGTGCTGTTGCCAATGGACTGCATGGAAGGTCATCATATGTCTGGTCAAGCATGTGGTGCCCAAGCGGCTGCTGTTCTGTCCACGCTTGATCCGCTTCAGACATAGGTTGCAAACAGCAACGGTGAGATCTGCTGCACACATGTCAAAAAAGGTCCACGCCAAGGAACTTTTCAAAATCAGCGGGGAGTCAGCAGTGCCCTGCACCTGTGGAACTCTGCGGTGTGATGCAGTAGGGTGGCTGCCCTTAAGATGCCCCCTAGAGGACATCCTGCCTCGTTGGAGTTGTGCTTCCTCCTCCTCCTCTCTTCTATCAGGCACCCAAGTAGAGTCAGTGACCTCATCATCCCCTCCTTCCTCATCACTGGAGCAAACTTGGCAGTATGCTGTGGCTGGGGGAACCTGACTGCCAGTTTCTTGTCCTTCTTGGGCACCCACTCTCTCTAGGCTCACATTACTCTCTTCCTCAACCTGGGAACCAACGTCGGAGCCTTCTAATGGCTGTGCATCCTCCAGCAGCATGTACCGGACACTGTGGTCAAATAGTTCAGGGGACTCCTCTGTGCATGATGGTGGGGCTATGGAAGGAGTGACTGTGGACAAGGAGTCGGTGGAATAGGCCACTTTGGCAGCTGCATTAGAACGCAAACTACTCTGAGCCTGGGTGACACAGAATGAGGAGGATGAGGACGGCTTTGTTATCCACTCCACCAACTCTTCTGCATGTTCTGGCTCAATAACACGGCCAGCAGCAGAAAAAAGGACAAGCATGCCCCACGGTGACCCTCAGAGGATGCACCATGTCCATGACCAGCACTGTTGACTGTAGACACAGAGCTTGCTTGCCCTCTTTTAGTGGCCTGTGAGTGTCTGCCTCTCCTTGGTGACCTTCTGGACATGATGCATGTTTTGTTTTGCAACACCACGCTGCATCACACTGCACTGTATTGTGTACTGTGTACACAACAAGAAAAGTAGTAGCAACTGCACTATGTTTGTACTGTATTGTGTACTGTGTACACCACTAGAAAAGTAGTAGCAACTGCACTACGGCTGCACTGTATCGTGTAATGTGTACACCACCAGAAAAGTAGTAGCAACTGCACTATGGTTGCCCTGTATTGTCTACTGTGTACACCACCAGAAAAGTAGCAGGAACTGCACTGCGGCTGCACTTTATTGTGTACTGTGTACACCACCAGAAGTGTAGTAGCAACTGCACTATGGCTGCACTGTATTGTGTACTGTGTACACCACCAGAAGTGTAGTAGCAATTGCACTAGGGGTGCACAGTATTGTGTACACCACCAGAAGTCTAATAGCAACTATGGGTGCACTGTATGTATTGTGTACTCTGTACACCACCAAAAAAGTAGTAACAACTGTACTATGGGAGCATGGTACTGTGTACACCAACAGAAGTGTAATAACAATTATGGGTTCACTGTATGTATTGTGTACACCACCAGAAAAGTAGTAGTAACTGCACTAGGGGTGCACGGTATTGTGTACACCACCAGAAGTCTAATAGCAACTATGGGTGCACTTTATGTATTATGTACTTTGTACACCACCAGAAAAGTAGTGGCAACCGCACTATGGGTGCACGGTACTGTGTACACCACCATAAGTGTAGTAGTAACTGCACTATGGCTGCACTGTATTGTGTAATGTGTACACCAACAGAAAAGTAGTAGTAACTGCACTACGGTTGCAATAAAGTGTGTACTGTGTACACCACCAGAAGTGTAGTAGCAACTGCACTATGGCTGCACTGTATTGTGCACTGTGTACACCACCAGAAGTGTAGTAGCAACTGCACTACAGCTGCAGTGTATTCTGTAATGTGTACACCACCAGAAGTGTAGTAGCAACCACACTAAGGCTGCACTGTATTGTGTACTGTGTACGCCACCAGAAGTATAGTAGCAACTGCACTATGGCTGTACTGTATTGTGTAATGTGTACACCACCAGAAAAATAGTAGCAACTGCACTATGGCTGCTTTGTATTGTGTACTGTGTACACCACCAGAAGTGTAGTAGCAACTGCACTTCGGCTGCACTGTATTGTGTACTGTGTACACCACCAGAAGTGTAGTAGCAACTGCACTAAGGCTGCACTGTATAGTGTAATGTGTACACCACCAGAAAAGTAGTAGCAACTGCACTACGGCTGCATTGTATTGTGTACTGTGTACACCACCAGAAGTGTAGTAGCAACTGCACTATGGCTGCACTGTATTGTGTAATGTGTACAACACCAGAAAAGTAGTAGCAACTGCACTATGGTTGCACTGTATTGTGTACTGTGTACACCACCAGAAAATTAGTAGCAACTGCACTACAGCTGCACTGTATTGTGTACTGTGTACACCACCAGAAGTGTAGTAGCAGCTGCACTACGGCTGCACTGTATTGTGTACTATGTACACCACCAGAAGTGTAGTAGCAACTGCACTACAGCTGCATGGTATTGTGTAACGTGTACACCACGTGTACATCACCAGAAAAGTAGTAGAAACAGTACACCATGGAATGCACTTTAGATATATATATTATATTATTAATATATATATATTAGACTGTCTGTATATATATATATCAAATACACTGGCTGAAGTAGATTAGAAATAGTACACCACGGAATGCACTGTAGAATGTAGATATAGGATACACTGGCTACTGCAGTGTATATATACAGTGGAACCTCGGATTACGAGCATAATCCGTTTTAGGAGAATGCTCGTAATCCAAAGTACTTGCATATCAAATATTTGTGCCCCTGGACGACGTCAGTTTTGACGAAACGGCGTAGGGAGAGTGGCGTACTGACGCCACCAAACACAGCGTGTAGTCCCGGAAGCAACGGGCATTAGTTTGAGTGAGCCGGCCGGCTCGAATGTTTATCAGATGCTATCTTATTTCGTGTTATATGTAAGTGAAATACTTTTATTACTATTAAACCGAAGTTTACAGTTTTACACTATGGGAGTTTTTCTCTTTTCTCATTTGGTTGATGACTGACTGTGAGATATTTGGGAAAGACTGGAGAGAAGGAGAAGTGGCATCTAATTGGTTTACTAAGAGACTGTGGCTGGGTCATAAGCCACAAAGCGGAATTGATCTCCTGATAAGAGATCTGGGCAGCTGGTAAGAGGCTGTGATTTTCCAGGTGGAAGGACTTTCCTATCTTCACATCACTATTTTCTTCAGTGTTTTCCAGTTTGATGTCACGTTTTATATAAAGGAGAGACTATTTTATATTATGACCATTAATCGACGAACATTATCATCAGCTCATTTCTCTTTACAATTAACAAATCTCACATGGACTTTGTATTATTTCGAGTTGAGATTTCCTTTACAATGCGATTATTTGCAACATCTTTGTCAGAGAATACTGTAAGGCATAGTGTTTTATCTATTTTGCAATCTTTTATTCATGTTATGCAGCACCAATTGTGAAATGACAATTTTTTTTTGTAGCGCAGTTTCTTCGTTTTACATATCAAAGTTAGTTTCCCCATTGAAGTTAACTTGAAACGAAAATAATTTGTTCCGCATTGACTTCAATGGCATGCAATACCGCATACGGCCAGAGGTAGGGGGCGCCGGAGAGCCTCGGAAACGTCCGGAAAGGCCCGAGGACACCTCGTCTGACTTCGGCAAACCTTGGAAAGACTCTGTTCCCAAGGTTTGCAGAGGTCAGCAGAGCTGTCCTCGGGCCTTTCCATGCATTTCTGAACGGCGCCGCTCAGCTCCGGTGCCCCCCACTTCAGGCCAAACGCGGTATTGCACGCGCTTTGGCCTGAACTGTGCTCGTTTTGTGAGACAACAAATTTTTAAAACAAATTTTACGATTTTTAAAACTACATTGCTTGTATTGCGAAACGTTCGTTAACCGCGTTACTCGCAATCCGAGGTTCCACTGTGTATATATATACAGTATATTAGAAATAGTACACAACGGAATGCACTGTAGAATGTAGATATAGGCTACACTGGATGCCGCAGAGTATATATATATATATATATATTAGACTGTCTGTAAATATATATCAAATACACCGCCTGAAGTAGATTAGAAATAGTACACCACGGATGCACTGTAGTTATAGGCTACACTGACTGAATGCTGCAGAGTATATATATATATGTATATATAGTGGACTGTCTGTATGGTTGTATGGACTGTCATTTATGGTTCTCTTAGCAGAGGGCGCTGAGATTGGTCAAAGCATGCAGGTCAGATGCATGCTTTGGCCAATCATCATACAGCAATGCACTGCAATCTCGCAGTGCATTATGGAGCGTTCCGCGGGAGCTCGAATTTCCCACTAACACCCCATAATGTTCGCTGTTCTGCGAAAGAGCGAACACCGAATGTTTTTGTTGAACTTATGTTCGACCCAAGCATCAAGCTCATCCCTACTCTACAGTTAGGAATTAGGTGTAGAAGTGTAGAAGTGAAGACAGCAGATGGCTAGACTTCTGGGGTCCCCACTGCAGTAGATACTAAAATATGTGCAGTATCCATCTGATATTTTTTAAATGGCAAAGCATGGGGAAACTTCAGATCTAAAGTCACTTAGATCTGCCTTAAACCATCTCTGTCACTGAGAAAAAAAGCATGAATATGTAGTGACATAAAGACCAGTGAGTGGAACCACAGAACATGGCAGGGGACACATGCTCGAAATCAGGTATTTAAAAATGCCCAATAGGTGTCTGTTATTCGAAATGCTAGACTACTTCTTTTGTTTACCTTTATTTTCACATCACTGGGATTTTGACTTCCCTGACATCCTGGCTAAGCCCTGCCCAACTGCCATCTTCTGTCCTATGAGAGCAATTCAGTGTTCCTTAAGGGCACAGAATGCATGCAGGTAGGTGAGGCTTATCTCTTAAACCCAGGTACAGTAAGTCAATCTTCTAGAAAACAAAAGTTAAATAAATATAAAAAAAATAAATGAAATCCAGTAAATGACAGCGTTAATACTGGATCTGACTTGCTGCAGCTTCTAATGCACACTGTGAGAACATTTAGGCCTCTTACACACAAGACGTTTTTGCTGTTCCTAGGGGCATCTGGCTTTTTTTTTTTTACCTGCCTCTAAACTCCCCTGTATGTTAGCCTACGTGTCCATGCCCACATTGGGGTTGTTTTACCAAAGGCAAATATAGTGTTCACTTTGACCAGGGATTAGTGAAGGAGGTCAGCTCTGGCGACTTCCATCTTCAGGTCATGTGCAAGCGAAATTTTTATTTTTTTTCTTGCACATGATTGGATATTCTCTGCAAAGTGAAATTTCACCACAATCTCTAAGCTCTGGGGCAAATTCCCTTGCAAAGTGAAACACTGTTGCAGCCTATTAATTTAGTAAATCGATCTCATAGTCTTTTAGCAGTGTTTAGTGGCAGGAGAGCTTAGAGGCAGAAAAAAAAAATTGCTGCCAGTGACTCCAGGAGCAGCAGAGTTTGGGCAATACACTTGACGCTACTAAAAGCTGCTAAAAACCTAAACACTAGGCACATTTAGCGCTTGAGCATTAATTCATTTCAATGGCCAGAATAAATTATTTATTCTGGCCAATGAAATGAATTAACGCCCAAGAGCTTGATGCCTGTTAAACCCCCTCAAAGTTCATAAAACCTTTATGCCCCGTACACACGGTCGGACTTTGTTCGGACATTCCGACAACAAAATCCTAGGATTTTTTCCGACGGATGTTGGCTCAAACTTGTTTTGCGTACACACGGTCGCACAAAGTTGTCGGAATTTCCGATCGCCAAGAACGCGGTGACGTACACCACGTACGACGAGACTAGAAAAGGCCGGTTCAGAACCAAGCGTGGCACCCTTTGGGCTCCTTTTGCTAATCTCGTGTTAGTAAAAGTTTGGTGAGAGACGATTCGCGCTTTTTCAGACTCGTGGCTTTCAGATCGTTTTCTGCCGTTCAGTTTGTGCTTGTGGGTTTGTATCTGCTCTTCAGTACGTGCAGTCAGTTTGTATCGGAGTTTTCTGTGCGATCTTGCCCACTCGTTGCTGTTTTTCAGGTCGCTCTTCACAGGCCTTGCTGTTCTTCAGTGCGTTCTGTTACTTCGTTCTGAGCAGCCGACCGTTTTCTAGCCATGTTTCGTATGCGTACTCCTCGTAGAGTTCGTGCTGTGCGGGGGCTTGGTGTTGGGGTCCTGACCTTGACACAAGTCCAGTCCATGAACAGGGTGGGGAGGAGTTCATGGACCAAGAATTGGTTGCTTCAGCGTGACCAGTTCTGTCATATGCCTTTGCTCCGTGAGATCCGTGAGAATAATCCTGATGATTTCAGGAACTTTCTCAGGATGACGGACCCCGTATTTCACCGTTTGTTGGCTTCGCTGACCCCCTATATCAGCAGGCAGGATACCTGCATGAGGCAAGCCATCACTCCGGAGCAGAGGTTGGTCGCTACCTTGCGGTATTTGGCCACAGGGAGAAGTCTGCAGTATTTGAAGTTCTCGACAGGCATCTCCCCCCAGGCTCTGGGGATCATTATCCCAGAGACCTGTTCTGCCATCATCCAGGTCCTGCAAAAGGAGTATATGAAGGTAAGATTTTTATCCTTTTATATCACATTTTATTGTATTGAATGTTTGATAATATATTGTATTTCTTCCCTCATTCCCTAATTACCATGATTGTAATATGCTGTGAATGTCCCCTTTGTTCTCATGCATGCTGGATTTTTAGGTAATTATTATTTTATGTCCTTCATACATATTTGCCCTTCACTAACCTCCCCAGCATGGTCTTTCCTGGCCTATATTCACCTCATGTAGTCACTTAACAATGTATTTTATCAGCTCCATAGTAGTGCTTTACCCCAAACACCCCCTAAAATGTTTGGAAATGTTATTTTTGATTTAAATTCAGGCAGAGTGCCAGAGGCTTTTTTTTGTGGTGTCCCCAAATTTTTTTTAACCCTCCCCCCCCAACTGCTAAGTCAGCTGATCCCAATTCTCTATCCTCAATCATCTATCTGCTGACTTTGCCAAACCCATACACACTATACCCATCTCTTTACTGGTCAGATTTATGGATGAATTCCCCAAAGCATGTAGTGCAAGGGCCTGCCTGTATACTTTCCAATGGTACTGTTTAAAGTTTTTGTATCGTATTATTATCTTGATAGGTAATAGCAGAATGTTCAAATGTCCTCAAATGTGTACAGTGTGTATTTATATCTTTGTATTATGACACTTCTTACCTGTCCAGTGGTCTGCCAATAGTGTAACTAAGGAGGGGCTGTTCCAAGTAATACCCTGTATTTAGGCATTCATCTCTCAATGAAGTGAAGAGGGTTACCTGTCCAAGAGTTCCCCCCCTATAATGTTAGAAATGGCCCATGAGAGGGGGGGAGGGGGAATATGATAGGTGTACCTTATACTTTGTTGTTGTTAAATTCCCCTTAGTAAATGCTATCTGGAGGTTGCCCCATAATGTTTGTGTCTAATCTGCTTGCCATGTTTCTGTGAAAAAATAGTAATGTTTATTTTTTTTTCCTCAACAGTTTCCTTCAACGCCACAGGAATGGCAGACTGTGGCCTCCCACTTTGCCCAGCGGTGGGACTTTCCTAACTGCGGAGGGGCAATTGATGGGAAACACGTCCACATCGTCCCACCACCCAACTCGGGGTCGTACTAATATAATTACAAGGGGTTTAATAGTATAGTGATGTTGGCGGTGGTGTCGGCTAATTACGAGTTCTTGTATGTGGACGTGGGGAAGAATGGCCGGATGTCCGATGGTGGAGTGATCGTCCAGACGGAGTTCTACAGGCGTCTCCAGAATGGCAGCTTGGACTTGCTACCTCCAGAGGACAATGTTGAAGGTCTCCCATTAGTGTTTGTTGCTGATGAAGCATTTGCGCTGTGGGACCACCTGATGCGGCCATTCCCGATGAGGACCCTCACCCCGGAACAGAGGGTTTTTAATTACCGGCTGGCCAGAGCCCGAAGAGTGGTGGAGAACACATTTGGAATCCTGGCCAGCCGGTTCCGATTATTTCTGACACCCATCCATATGGCGGAGTATAAACTGAACCATATAATACTTGCCTGCTGTGTTCTCCATAATTTTTTAAGAAAACATTCAGCCAACTATGCTGGCTCAGTTGGGCCTGAGGCCATAATCCCTAATCCATCAACACTGACGGCGCTTGAAAGTGGCCGTCCTGGCTTGCCCTCCCTGAATGCCCGTGATGTCCGGTTACGCTACCTGGAGTTCTTTGTGGGTAGGGGGGCTATCAATATGCCAGACAATCTGTGACACCTTTTTCAAATAAAAAACAACCAAAAGAAATTCTTTGTGGACATTTACTGCTTGTGTTTGTTTTAGCTGACCCTGACAGAAATGTGTTGAGTGCAGAAAATGTCGTGATTGGGTAACCTTATAAAAAACAGTGTTGGCTGGTACTTCCTAAATGCAAAAACACATTTCACTACAAGTGCACTTGCAACTGCACTGAACCTGCACTTGTAGTGCAAAGAGGATTTGCCCTTAGGATATAACCCCCATTTTTGCATAAAACAGCAATTACATCACCCCAAAAGTGTTGTAGTGTTGAGACAATAATCCACACATTCTTGAGTAAGGCACTTTTTTATACCTGCACAATCACATGTGCATTTCCCAAAGGTTTTTAAAACAAACCAACATGTTTGTTGTATAACAATGTTTGCAGTAGCATTATCAAAAATCGAAATATCCATTTCAGATAAAACAGGCCTGTGTAAAACCAACAAGAAAGCCAAAAAACTTGAACTTACAAAGTTCACATATGGTAAAACCTGAAGGCTATATCAGACATGAGTATTTATGAACTGTGTTTGATATAGCGTTCAGATGGGGGGGAAATCACCCCTGGAAAAGCCAAATTTGGAAGATGCACACCAATTTACGAATGTCAACATGTGCTATCTGCCATCAGGGGGGATCAAGGGACGTGTTTTGGGGGAGCAAGCCCTTCCTCAACGCTACTTTATAATTGAGGAAGGGGTTGCACCCCCAAAACGCGTCCATTGATCTCCCGTGATGGCAGATAGCACATGTTGGCACACTGTGTGCATCCTCCAAATTTGGCTTTTCTAAACATTGAAAACATTTTGGTACGATAAAACAGGTGATTTTGTGGGGTTTAAATTCGCCCCAAAACATCAATGATGTTATTATTTTTTTTAATAACATCACTGATTTGTTGCTGGATGTTTTGCAATTGGAGATTACACCCCATGATCTCCCCAATCAGTATCTGGGCACTTTCAGATGTAAAGCGTTCTGGATCACGATCACCTAAAAAGAGATAAAGAACAAAAAAAAAGGTCTCAAAAATCTGCCACCATCCATCTCTTTTACCTGAGTCTGTGGTCGCAGACACTCACCTGTTGTGCCAATCTCCACCACGTCTTCTTCTTCCTCCTGCTCTTCTTCTTGGGTTGGTATTTCCCCTTCTTCCAGAGGGGGGGGGTCTCTGGTCTCCTGGGATGAGGGGTGTCCGAGTCTTTTCTCCCCTATGTAAAACAAAAATGGTATAATTAGCACACAGATATTTGATGGCAGAACTAGAAATAGGAAACATTGCTCGGAAGTGGGGTATAATTGTCTATTTTAGCAGAGTTCCAAGATGTATATTTTTTATTGCCCTTTGTCAAGCTGCAATACTTTACCTGTTTGGTACAAGCTTCACAGATGTAGCCCCCCCTATAGTATACACTGGAGCACCTGTGTGCCCCCCCTAATAAAAATGGTGTTCTTGTGTCCCACACTAGTGCTCCAGTGTCCAGATGTGAAAACAGCTGCTCAGTGTCCTCTCCTTACACACAATCTAGTTTGCATTTCATTCTAGTAACAAACTCATCTACACAAACAAATATTTGGCATCCACGTAGGCCCCCAAAAATGTGTGAAAATGCATATGGCCTAAACAATGGTGTTCTAGAGGCCGAAAGAAAAATGTTGGATACGAACGAATAATGTGCCCATGAACATTAAAGTTGACCTTTTTAAACGTTACAACTAATAAAAGCATATGGAGCAGAACGAACGTAATAAAGACAGAAAGAATAGGAACACAGCACAACTACTTACTTTTTTGCAGCACTCTCCGGATCTTTCGGTACTGCTCTGGCTCTCTCAACTTCAGGTCCGACCACCGCTTCCTGAGCTGATCTTTAGACCTTCGTACCCCGAAATTCCGCTCTAGACTCCTGACCACTTTCGCCATGATCTTGGCCTTTCGGATGTTCGGGTTGGGGTAAGGCCCATATTTTCTGTCATAGTCGGACTTCCTCATGATGTCGACCATCTCCAACATCTCCCCAAACGACATATTTGTGGCCTTAAAATGTCTCCTTCTGGATCGGGACTTGCCTGGATCCGCCCTTTCCTCCTCCTCCTCCTCGTTGCTACAATTAGCCCGCACCTGTTGTATGTCCGCCATCATGCTCTTCCCCCACTGCGCCGAACGAAAAGGGGCGGGGAATAGACTAGAAAGAACGTCAGGGGCGGGCGGAGTTACACGCATGCGCAGTGTGTATAAAGCGTAACACGCGTGCGTATTACGTTTGATCTGTGAGCGGAGGAAGGAGCATTGGACGCACCGATCGTAAGAACGAAGGTAAGAGACAAACTTGTGCCTATACTGCTTCTAGATTGAGGCCTATATTGTAACAAGATTAGGAGAGTTTTGTGTGACATTAGGCTTTGTCTTGTGTTGTGTCTTGCAGTGAACATGGATATCTTAATGAAAGATAATGACTTCATTTCAGTATTCATAGTGATGCTAAGGGAGCTGCCCTGTCTGTGGGAGATTAAACACCCCCATTACAAGAACCAAGCAAAGAGGAAGGCAGCACTGGAGCAATTGTGTGAAATTGTGAAGCAGGTGATCCCCACGGCAGACATCACTTATTTAAAGATTTTCATTGGTGGCCATCTATGTCCCCAGGATGTTGTACTACGACAGGCTGCACTTTCTGGCAGGCCAGACTGAACCCAGGCCATCCCTCTCCAGTCTTCCTTCCACGCTTCCTTCCCCCCCAGCTGAGGCTTCTGACGCCCAACCTGGGCCTTCCAGGCCACATGTGGAGGAGCCCAGATTGAGCCAGGTATAGCATTCCTCTAAATATTTCTGCTTGTCCAATCAATGATGTGAACTATATGTTAGTTGGGAGTACTAATTAAGGATTGTGATTGATGATGCAAAACATTACAACCATGTCCCTTTTTCATACACAGGGAAGTCTCAGCCAGGAGGTGGCCGGGCCCAGCCGGCTGGCTGATATCAAGGTCCCTCCACCCCCCCTGAAAACAGAAAGTGGCAGTAGGACGAGTGCCCTAGAGGAGGCGGCTATCAGATTCTTTTGGAGGGCTACAGAGGTCCTGGGAGCACCACACACCAGGCAGGAGAACATTGCTGCATTCATAGCCTATAAAATGCAGAGGATGGAGGAGGGCCAAAAAGCCATGTGGGAGGCTCTGGAGAAAGGTATGAGGGGCCAAATTACACCTCACACACAGCTTTGGGATGGTCCTCCTCCTCCTCCTGCAGGTCCTACTCCTCCTCCAGGTCCTACTCCTCCTCCTGCCACATCTCCAACTGCACAGCCACAGCCGGGAATGAAGCGTGAAAGGAAGACCAGACAGTGAGGATCCTGGATCCAGTCTGTTGGGCAAAAAAATGCAGCCTCTTGTGGTACCACAGCCTGCGGACACAGATGTCATCTGCTGCTATCCAAGTCTCTGTGATTCCCGGACCAGACTGCCCTCCCTTACATATGGACTCCTCAGGCCACCAATTTTGATGTTGAAGAATTGATGTCTGCCGTGGGGGTCCCAGGCTTCGCTAATTTCTCTTGTTGATCCAGTGTTGCCTTCCTCTTTGTTTGGTTCTGATCCCTTAATAAAGGATTTTTGTTTTGAATTATAC
Source organism: Aquarana catesbeiana (assembly GCF_042186555.1). Classification (NCBI taxonomy): domain Eukaryota; kingdom Metazoa; phylum Chordata; class Amphibia; order Anura; family Ranidae; genus Aquarana; species Aquarana catesbeiana. Next base: position 297,140,196 of record NC_133326.1, read on the forward strand.
TCTCCTATGTGTTTTACTTCGAAAAGGACAGTTTGTTTGTGAGGATTCAGGTACATTTCAAATATACAATGTGAAATGAACAAGGGACACCAACACCAAACAATCTCCTTGAGATTAAATAATAAAAGATATCAATGGTGTTGGGGTAACTTGACACACAAAACACACCCAAAAATATTCTGGAGTAAAAATAACATTGAACAAAGATCAGCCTTGGAAAAAATCCAAACATTAAAGAAAAAAAAAGGCTTAAAATTCCAAAATAAAAAAAAAATAAAAAATATCAAACTGTCAGTTGTGACAACTAATAACAATATATTCAGGGAATCCCACTAAAAAAACACAAATAAAAGTTTGTGAGAAGTGTGTGTGAATACGAGCAGCAAAACTACTTAATTCTTGTCACATTATAAAGAAGAAGAGAGTGCGCTGTATTAAACCATTTTTAACATTGCAGCGTGACAAAAGTGCTGTATCCATTGCGAACGCTAAGTTTACCAGAACGAGCTGGAATTTCTTCTGAGCATGCGTGGCACTTTGTGCGTCGGAACAGGCCACACACGGTCGGAATTGACGCGATCGGATTTTGTTGTCGGAAAATTTTATCTCCTGCTGTCCAACTTTGTGTGTCGGAAAATCCGATGGAAAATGTCCGATGGCGCCCACACATGGTCGGAATTTCCGACAACACGCTCCGATCGGACATTGTCCATCGGAAAATCCGACCGTGTGTACGGGGCATTAGACACGCTGCTGGTTTCTAGGAGAGTTAAAGTGTTTTTTCTTTATCTTCATGCATTCTATGCATGAAAATAAAAAAAAACTTCTGTGTGCAGCAGCACCCCTCAGCCCCCTAATACTTACCTGAGCCCCATCTCGATCTAGCGATGTTGCACGAGAGTCTCGGCTGCTCGGGACTCTCTCCCTCATTGGCTGAGACAGCAGGGGACGCAATTGGCTCAGTCAAAGTCAGTGAGCCAATGAGGAGAGAGAGGGAGCGGGGCCGATCAGCGGCTCCATATCTGAATGGATACACTGAGCAGTGGCTCGGGTGCCCCCACAGCAAGATTCTTGCTGTGGGGGCACTCGGCAGGGGTTAGGGGCCACAAGGGTCGAAGAGGAACCTGAGAAGAGGAGGATCGGGGGTGCTCTGCGCAAAACCAACTGAGCATCACTTTAAATAAATGTCCTGTGTGCATGAGGCCTTCAACTAAATAAAAGAAGGAGGGGTTTCTGGAAGATAGTTGCAGACACCTTGTGGTACCTGCTCATAAAATTATTTTAGTTTAAAATTATATCTAAAGCAAAAGCTTGTTTTTTTGGTGTTGAACAGCGTGAAGGGTTATCAAGCATTTCACATTTTTATTTTCATCTGTGTCTCTTATGCGAAGATTTACTCGTTGTCTTAGTTACCAGTGTCACTGGGACGGAATTGTGGAAATATCCAAAATTTTGGGTTGTCACCCAAACAGCAGAAATGGGGAAGTCTTCTAACAGGGCCACTAGACCCAATCCAACCCAAAAATAGGGTTTTTACTCTTTCCTACACTAGTCAAAACGGAAAAAGAAAGTTTAGGCTTAAATTATACTGTCATATAGATGTAATATTTAAAATGGTTGAAATAACGAAGTACTAAACAACTCAAATGACTGCAAAAAATGCTCTCCTCCCTTTGTTGCAGAATTCATAAAACCAGAAAGCAGTCACCTAGGAAACTTTTCAGTGAAGTGGAAAACGCTAAATTATTCCCAGAACGTACTGTGAACAGAAATGGCATAGTCACAAGACATCTAATTAACAGGAATCTCAGTTCAGAATATAATAACAGCCTCAGTAATTGCATCCTTCTGTCATTTTTGACTATCCAATGCACTGTCATGTCTGCAATGTATGCTACTTGTTCCTGTTTTCTACATTGGATAACATGCCAAACTCCTGACTCATATGGAGTTCTGCCTGCATTTTCTGGGATACAGCTCACAAAACTAGGATTTTCATGAAATAATTGATATCTTGGGGCTTGGGAAGACGTTTCTCTCTTTATTTAACAGCACATGTAGCTCAAAAGAACTGTGCAGTGCACTTATACACTTCTGGTGTGCCAGGTTGTAGGGTCTGAATTGGGAAGAAACAAGAAAAACAGAACATTCCTAATTTTAACACCTCTAAGGGTGCAAGTAAAGTTTTATTTGTCCATAGAGACTCATAGCTAAAGTGTAACTATAAATAATATATATAGCAACGCTCAAAAGCAAAGTGTGCAATGCAGATACAAATCACATGGAAATAAGATGACTCTGGCTCCATCCTGAGGTAAACACACATATAAATATCATAAATAGTATATGCAATTTCTGTTAGATGCAAATACACACAGATAAGTATGGACAGCTAATATAAGTTGCTTTTGGTGCTCATGACCTGATGCCAGCAGTGATCAATCAGAAAGAATTTACAGGCTTCAGATGTAAGCACTGATGTATCTAAAAGCCTACAAATTACAAATTCAATTTTGATTAGATCAAAAGGCTGTAAAACTTAATAAGGCTGCTGAGAGATAGTAGCATTATACAGTTTTATGGTTGTAAGAAGTACAGTATAATGCTGAGCACTTCAGTCTTTCGCCTTTTTTTTTCTCACTGCAACTTGAAAAACTGAAAAATGAATGAAGGAAAGACAGATGATAACTTTACCCAGACCTCCTCAATAGCAAGGCAGAGTACCACACAGCAAGCACAGGAGGACCACGTGAGGCATCACTGAATCCAATGGGGTTGATTTACTAAAGCTAAAGAGACTGTTCCTTTGCAAGGAAATTTTCCGCTGAATGAGGTAAAGTTCCGCTGACTTCAAATATTCAAATACTGTATGTGTAAGCAAAAATACTTTTTGCTATTTTCCTTGCACATGATTAAGTACTCTGTGCAAAGTAGATTTTCATAACGTTCACTACGCTCTGGGGAAAATTCCCTTGCAAAGTCGACAGCCTATTTTGTAGTAAATTAACCTTGGTATGTAAAGTGCATGGCCCTTGGCTCTTACACTGCCTACCTACCCATCCCTCTTCCCTTATCTATTCCTTCTTATTATAGCATATTTATAGGCAAAACGGAAGTGACATGATACGCATTGGTCTGGCAGGATCACCAGGTATTTTGTGGGTTGTAGAGTTCTGATTTAAGTTTTATTCTGATTCCATCTATTTACGGTAAAACCTTGGTTTGAGAGTAACTTGGTTTGAGAGTGTTTTGCAAGACAAGCAAACACTTTTAATAAATTTTACTTGATATACAAGCAATGTCTTGATATACAAGTGGCGTCATGTCACAACTGAGTATAAAAGAGAAGAGAGAGGCCTCTAAGTGTAGCAATATGCTTACATTTAATGAAGGTACAACATTTAGCAACATATTGCTACACTTATGCCTTGTACACACGGGCAGACTTTTCGACCGGACTGGTCCGACGGAACAAATCCGTCAGACAATCCGACCGTGTGTTGGCTTCATTGGACCTGCAGCGGACTTTTTCAGTTGAAAATCAGACGGACTTTAGATTTGGAACATGTTTCAAATCTTTCCGACGGACTCGAGTCCGGTCGAAAAATCCGCTCGTCTGTATGCTAGTCTGATGGACTAAAACTGACGCTAGGGCAGCTATTGGCTACTGGCTATCAACTTCCTTATTTTAGTCCGGTCACATGTCATCACGTACGAATCCATCTGACTTTGGTGTGATTGTGTGTAGGCAAGTCCGTTCGTTAGAAAGTCCATTGAAAGTCCGTTGTAACTCTGTCGAAAGTCTGTCGGAAAGACCGTCGGACCTTTGATTCCCGAAAAATGTACACGGCATTAGAAGCGCCTCTCTTCTCTTTTATACTCTGTAGCTCCTGTTGGATTTTGCTTCTAATCCCCTTGTGGAGGCTTCCATTTGTGGATGAATATTTTATGGTTACACAACATTCCTTCTTATTATAGCATATTTATAGGCAAAAAGGAAGTGACATGATACGTATTGGTCTGACAGGATCACCAGGTATTTTGAGGCTTGTGTGATGAGTTCTGATTTAAGTTTTATTCTGATTATTCTGATTCTGATTTTATTGTTACACAACCTATCACATTGCTATGATCTTTTTATACGGACTTCTGTACAAACGGACACATTTGATACCCCCTCCTTCTCCGGAGGCTTCACCAGTATATAGATATATATATATATATATATATATATATATATATATATATATATATATATATATATATATATTTTAATATATACTTTTTGTTGTCCTGGTTGTAGGGTATGATTTACTTGTTTTTAGTTGTGCTGAGCCATGTTTTATATGTTTTATGAATTTATACATTCTTGAATGTTAAATCTTTTATAATTTTTTAACTCCAATAAAGTGCAGTGGCCACTTAAAAGACATTAACATTATGAAAAGTTGTTGTGGCTTAAATAAATATTTTTGAGGTTTTATTAAGTATTATTTATTTTTTTTGTGATGGTTTCCTGGGGGGGGGTATGGGAGAGGGGTGGGGTGATATGGGTTTTTGCAATCCCATGCCAGGGTCTTGCAAGGCTCCACCCACATCAATGCGTTTTTTTCATGCTTTTTGCAGAAACAGAGGTACACTTATCATAGACAATTGCTACTGCTGCAGAGAAATAGAAAGAAAATTCAAACAGTGAAGCGTACTAAAGTGTCATTTACTTAAAAAAGAAGAAGAAAATGAAAGTACTGTAGAAGTAATAACAGGGCACAAGGTACTTATTACTTTAGAGAGATTCATGAAAGCTAATAAGATGAAAAAGACAATCATTCTCCCAAATGAATGCCTATTTAGAAACCAATGTTCATATATCTTTGTAAAAGGTCTTATACAAGGATTTGACCCTTTGTTTCCAAATAATCATATCTTTGAGAGAAGTTTATCTGCAGTTTTCAGTGCATGTAAGGTGACATTGGCAACATATATGGATCATTATTTTTATATCACGGTTTATTAGAGCATATAATGCTATTTCATAAATACTACCTAAAGTCAGTTTTCCCCTAATTGCTAGTTCTGCATAAACCTAGCATTACACAGTAGAACAAGAAGATGGGTTAGACATGGTTTTCTACTTAAAGCGGTATTAAACCCGAAAGCAAACACTTTTTTTTATATTGCAGTTAACCAATTCTTAGATGTGATGGCTGTATTGGTTTCCTTTTTTAGGCTTTTTTTCTTCTATTTTCAATCTGGTGATCCACCCCATCATGTCTATTATTTTTCAAAAGCACAAGCTCTCCTGCAGAATGTATCAGTTTACATGGATGAGGCAAACCAATTAAGACTGGCAGGAATGTTTAAAATGATCAGCTTTTATTTATTCAAGTAAAAACTTTATTCCAAAAGGAAAAAAAAAAACAGTTTGCTCTAACTCATTATTAAGTGTGAGCTGGAGTTTGGCTTCAATTTGTTAGTGTATTTAAATCTGCTAATACACTGCTCAAAAAAATTAAAGGAACACTTTAACCGCTTCCAGACCACCCACTGTACATATACTGTGGCAGGAAGGCCTAGTGGTCTGCCTATGTAAACAAGCCAGACCACTGTTCCGTCAGAGAGTAAAAGAGAGATCTTGTGTTTCAGCTGAGCTGAAACATGAATCTCTCTTTTCCTCCAGTGCATCCAAACCCCCACAGTTAGAAAGCATTCTTTAGAGCACACTTAACCACTTGATCACCCCTGGTGTTAACCCCTCCACCAGTGTCATTTATACAGTGACTGCCTTTTTTTTTTTTTTTTAGCACTGATCACTGTATTGGTGTCACTGGTCCCCAAAAAGTGTCACTTAGTGTCAGATTTGTCGGCCTAAATGCAGCAGTCCTGCTAAAAATTGCTGATCACCGTCATTATTAGTAAAAAATATTTTTAAAAATAAAAAGTCCCTGAATCTATCCCATAATTTGTAGACGCTTTAACTTTTGCGCATACTAGTCAATATACACTTATTGGGATTTCTTTTACCAAAAATACGTAGCAGAATACATATTGGCCTAAATTGATGAAGAAATTCGTTTTTTTTTATTTTTTTGTTTATAGCGCAAAAAAGAAAAATGCATTTTTTTCATGCTTTTTGCACAAACGCAGGACATTATTTTTAACATTGGTTCCTATGGAACACGTTCACATCAATGCATTTTTGTGCCTCTGCGTTTTTGGAAAGGGTCAGGGACTTTTTAACCACTTCAGCCCCGGAAGGATTTGCCCCCTTCCTGACCGGAGCACTTTTTTCAATTCGGTACTGCGTCACTTTAACTGACAATTGCGCAGTTGTGCTACGTTGTATCCAAACAAAATTGACGTCCTTTTTTTCCGACAAATAGAGCTTTCTTTTGGTGGTATTTGATCACCTCTGCGTTTGTTTGGGTTTTTTTGCGCTATAAACAAACAAAGAGCAACAATTGAAAAAAAAAAAGAAATGTTGTTTACTTTTTGCTATAATAAATATCCCCCAAAAATATATAAAAAAAACAATTTTTTTCCTCAGTTTAGGCCAATATCTATTTTTCTACATATTTTTGGCAAACAAAAAATCGCAATAAGCGTATATTGATTGGTTTGCGCAAAATTTATAGCGTCTACAAAATAGGGGATAATTTTATGGCATTTTTATTAATAATTTTTTTTTTATTAGTAATGTTGAGCGATCTATGATTTATATCATGACTGCTAGATTATGGCGGACACTTCGGACACTTTTGACACTATTTTGGGACCATTGTCATTTATACAGTGATCAGTGCTATAAAAATGTAAATGGCAATGGCAGTGAAGGGGATAACCACTAGGGGGGCGATGAAGGGTTTAAGTGTGTCCTAGGAAGTGATTTTAACTGTGGGGGGGATGGGCTTCAACACACATAACAGCGATCACTGCTCCCGATGACAGGGAGCAGTAGATCCCTGTCCTGTCACAAGGCAGAACGGAGAAATGCCTTGTTTACATCAAGTCCGCGGGACCCGCGGTCACGAAGAACGCACCGCGCGCGCCCCGCAGCACCACTTCTTAAAGGGGATGTACTTGTACGCCCTTTTGCCCACCCGTGCCATTCTGCCGGCGTATATCACCGTGCAACGGTCGGGAAGTGGTTAAAATGCAAATTGATGCTTTTTTTGCTTTTTTGGCTCAATAGACTTCAATGGAGAAGCTGAAGAAAAGCATGTAGTTCGTTTTTACCGCGATTTTGCCATGATTTACATTTTTTTTATTTGCCCAACGACATATTTACCAAAAAAAAAAAAAAGCATAAAAAACACAAATCGCTGCAAAAACGTGGCAAACTAGATGTAAAATCATGGTGAAAAAATGCAAAAAGCACTGCAGAAATGTTTAAAAGAAAACTGCATAGGTGTAAATGGAGCCTAAGGCCTAATCAGAGGTACACTAATCATAGACAATTGCTACTGCTGCAGAGAAACAGAAATAAAATTCAAACAGTGAAACGTACTAAAGTGTCATTTACTTACAAAAGAAGAAGAAAATGAAAGTACTGTACAAGTAATAACAGGGCACAAGGTACTTATTACTTTAGAGAGATTCATGAAAGCTAATAAGATGAAAAAGACAATCATTCTCCCAAATGAATGCCTATTTAGAAACCAATGTTCATATATCTTTGTAAAAGGTCTTATACAAGGATTTGACCCTTTGTTTCCAAATAATCATATCTTTGAGAGAAGTTTATCTACAGTGTTCAGTGCATGTAAGGTGACATTGGCAACATATATGGATCATTATTTTTATATCACGGTTTATTAGAGCATATAATGCTATTTTATAAATACTACCTAAAGTCAGTTTTCCCCTAATTGCTAGTTCTGCATAAACCTAGCATTACACAATAAGACAAGAAGATGGGTTAGACATGGTTTTCTACTTAAAGCGGTATTAAACCCGAAAGCAAACACTTTTTTTTTATATTGCAGTTAACCAATTCTTAGATGTGATGGCTGTACTAGTTTCCCTTTTTAGGCTTTCTTTCTTCTATTTTCAATCTGGTGATCCACCCATCATGTCTATAGTTTTTCAAAAGCACAAGCTCTCCTGCAGAATGTATCAGTTTACATGGATGAGGCAAACTAATTAAGACTGGCAGGAATGTTTAAAATGATCAGCTTTTATTTATTCAATAAAAAATGTATTCCAAAAGGAAAAAAAACAATTTGCTCTAATTCATTATGAAGTGTGAGCTGGAGTTTGGCTTCAATTTGTTAGTGTACTTAAATCTGCTAATACACTGCTCAAAAAAATTAAAGGAATACTTTAACCGCTTCCAGACCGCCCACTGTACATATACTGTGGCAGGGAGGCCTGGCTGCGCAAAATCACATACCTGTACGTGATTTTGTGCACGCAATATACGTATTGGACACAGCGGGAGGCAATTAGCGGGTCCGGTGGCCTGCGTTCGTTTAGAGGAAAGGCAGAATGGCGGTCTGCCTATGTAAACAAGCCAGACCACTGTTCCCTCAGAGAGTAAAAAAGAGACCTTGTGTTTCAGCTAAGCGCTCTCTTTTTCTTTGGTGCATCCACACCCCAACAGTTAGAAAGCATTCTTTAGGAGCACACTTAACCACTTGATCACCCCTAGTGTTAACCCCTTCACCGCCAGTGTCATTTATACAGTGGCAGTGCCTTTTTTTTTAGCACTGATCACTGTATTGGTGTCACTGGTCCCCAAAAAGTGTCACTTAGTGTCAGATTTGTCTGCCGCAATGCCGCAGTCCTGCTAAAAATTGCTGATCACCATCATTACTAGTAAAAAATATTTAAAAAATAAAAAGTCCCTGAATCTATACCAAAATTTGTAGACGCTTTAACTTTTGCGCAAACCGATCAATATACACTTATTGGGATTTCTTTTACCAAAAATATGTAGCAGAATACATATTGGCCTAAACTGATGAAGAAACTATTTTTTTTTAATTTTTTTTGTTTATAGCGCAAAAAAGAAAAATCGCTGAGGTGATCAAACACCACCAAAAGAAAGCTCTATTTGTGGGAAAAAGGGACATCAATTTTATTTGGGTACAGCGTCACACGGCCGACCGCACAATTGTCAGTTAAAGCAACGCAGTGCCGTATCACAAAAAATGGCCTGGTCAGGAAGGGGGCAAAACCTTCCGGAGCTGAAGTGGTTAAAAACAAAAATCAGATCTCAATAAGGAAAAATACCATGCTGTATATATATATACTGATATGGACTGGGTAATGTGTTAGGAGTGAAAGGATGACACATCGTTTGATGGAAATGAAAATGATCAACCTACAGAGGTCTGAATTCAAAGACACCCCGAAAATCAAAGTGAAAAAATTATGCAGCAGGCTAGTCCATTTTGCTGAAATTTCATTGCTGCAACTCAAAATGGTACTCAGTAGTTTGTATGGCCCCCGTGTGCTTGTTTGCATACCTGACCACGGTGGGGCATGCTCCTAATGAGATGATAGCATCACTGAGCTCCTGAACAGACCTGCAACCTGGCAGGATCAGATGGACTGAAACATAATGTTCCAGAGGTGTCCTACTGGATAGGTCAGGCGAGTGTGGGGGCCATTCAATGGTATCAATTCCTTCATCCTCCAGGAACTGGCTGCATACTCTCGCCACATGAGGCTTGGTATTGTCGTGCACCAGGAGGAACCCAGGACCCACTGCACCAGTGTAGGGCCTGACAATGGGTCCAAGGATTTCATCCCGATACCTAATGGCAGTCAGGGTGCCATTGTCTATCCTGTAAAGGTCTGTGCGTCCTCCATGGATATGCCTCCCCAGACCATCACTGACCCACCACCAAACCGGTTATGCTGAACGATGTTACAGGCAGCATAACATTCTCCACGGCTTCTCAAAACTCTTTCACATCTGTCACATGTGCTCAGGGTGAACCTGCTCTCATCTGTGAAAAGCACAAGGCGGACCTGCCAATTCTGATGTTCAATGACAAATGCTAATTGAGCTCCACGATGCCGGGCAGTGAGCACAGGGCCCACTAGAGGACATTGGGCCCTCAGGCCACCCTCATGAAATCTGTTTCTGATTGTTTGGTCCGACACATTCACACCAGTGGCCTGCTGGACATGATTTTGTAGGGCTCTGGCAGTGCTCATCTTGTTTCTCCTTGCACAAAGGAGCAGATACTGGTCCTGCTGATGGATTAAGGACCTTCTACGGCCCTGTTCAGCTCTCCTAGAGTAACTGCCTGTCTCCTGGAATCTCCTCCATGCTCTTGAGACTGTACTGGAAGACACAGCAAACCTTCTGGCAATGGCACGTATTGATGTGCCATGCTGGAGGAGTTGGACTGCCTGTGCAACCTCTATAGGATCCAGGTATCACCTCATGCTACCAGTAGTGACACTGACCCTAGCCAAATGCAAAACCAGTGAAAAACAGTCAGAAAAAAAATAAGGAAGTAGGGTAAAAAATGTCACTGGCTTCCACCTTTAAAACCATTCCTATTTTGGACGTTGCCTCATTATTGCCCATCTAGTGCAAAAGCAACTGAAACCATTTAAAAACACCCTCTACTACTTAACTGATCAGATCAATCTCCCAGGAGTTTTATTAACCTGATGCCATATTCTGGTTAAAAAGTGTACCTTTAATTTTTTGGGAGCCTTGTACATTTAACACTCCCCTCCCACCAGACTGACAATGCTTCTGTCTGTTGAGCCTCCTGCGCTCCTTCATTTAGTTGTATCTCACAAATACAGGAGGTGTGTTACTGGCCAGATCACCAGGGGAAAAGCAAAAGTAAAGAAAACTGATGCAGCCACCACATCTAATGATTGGTAAGCTGCAATATAATACATTTTTGATTTTGGGTTTAATACAGCTTAAAAGTGAACTTATGCTATTATTGTAATAGTGTGGGCTTGCTCTCTATTAAGGACCTCATATATCCCAACACACTATGGCTCACAATACATTTGTAAATAAACAATTCACCAGAACCCTTGGACCTGTTTGGCATAAAGCCTTTAGTTACCAAAACAAAAGCCTTCTGCTGGGATCACTACTTTTTTATGTTACCGGTCCTTAGGTGGCTTTAAGATTTATCTGAGATTATTGTTTTTCTGCTGATGTTGAGAAAATATGTGTGGTCAATGACTGTAGAGAAAAACAAATGTCTCTTTGCTTGTTCCTCCCACAGACATAGACCTACCATGCCTAATGTAAATCAGGCTCTGCAGTACGCTACAGAATCTGGGAGCACAAAACTAAATTACAAATTTAGTACACTAACGAAATCTTAAAATAACATGGCCATCATTTGCAATGTTATTTATTAATGGCTCAGAATGAAAAAAGTAAATCAATCCAACATTTCTTTGTTTATACATACTAGCTATGTGAACTCATTTGCTTACTAATCACTCTCTTCCATCATGCTTAATTCGTCCTAAGCTGAACACGCCAGTTCCAGTAAATATACACTATATTGTCAAAAAGATTGGGACGCCTGCCTTTACACGCACATGAACTTTAGTGGCATCTCAGTCTTAGTTTGTAAGGTTCAATATTGAGTTGGCCCACCCTTTGCAGTTATAACAGCTTCAACTCTTCTGGGAAGGCTGTCCACAAGGTTTAGGAGTGTGTCTATGGGAATGTTTGACCATTCTTCCAGAAGCGCATTTGTGAGGTCAGGCACTGATGTTGGGCAAGAAGGCCTGGCTAGCAGTCTCCGCTCCAATTCATACTAAAGGTGTTCTCATCCATGTCTTTATGGATCTTTATTTGTTCACTGGTCCAAATCATTTGGTGGGGGGGAGATTATGGTGTGGGGTTGTTTTTCAGGGGTTGGGCTTGGCCGCTTAATTCCAGTGAAGGGAACTCTTAAGGCATCAGCATACCAAGACATTTTGGACAATATCATGCTCCTAACCTTGTGGGAACAGTTTGGGGATGGTCCCTTCCTGTTCCAACATGACTGCGCACCAGTGCATGAAGCAAGATCCATAAAGACATTGACGAGCGAGTTTGGGGTGAAGGAACTTGACTGGCCTGCACAGAGTCCTGACCTCAACCCGATAGCACCCTTGGGATGAATTAGAGCGGAGACTGCGAGTCAGCCCTTCTCATCCAACATTAGTGTCTGACCACACAAATGCGCTTCTGGAAGAATGATCAAACATTCCCATAGAGTTGAGTTGGTGTTAAGAGAGGAGAGTTATATGCATATGTCCTTGTAGGAGGCAGTTTTTTTATCTATCCCCTGAAAAAGAGGTAAGAAAAAAGGCACTCTTCTAATGTATACTGTATTTAAAACAACATTTCTTTTTACATCAGATTCCAAAAAACATTCATTTTTTAATGCAGCCATTGGAATGTATTGCATTTTATTATTGTCATCTTTTTGAAGCAAGCAACACAGGAAAATTGAGCACATGAGAGGTGACTCACTTTGCTGAATTTTCATTTATTTTATCTACAAAAAGTGTTTTAAAAAATCCATGGTGTATCTTATTTCTTACTAATACCTTTTCATGATTTGAAAAATCAAGCATAAATCTACCCCCCTGCTTACAGTGAGTAAAATAAATCTTATTGGGATTCACTATGCAGTTCCAGAGACTAAGAGATTCTGGCAGATTCCAGACACCAATTTGTTAGCCAATTGATTGATTCATATAATTGTAGCAGCCCATGTTCTACATACACCCCCCACCCCTCCCCCCACACACACATGCCCCAGATTCTGACAATTGGGGCACAGGAGATATAGACATCCCAAGTATTCTTCAGCACTGAACCAGGACTTTCAAGATTTTGATAGTAAAGTCCCTTTTTGTAACCCCTTCCATAGACCCAGTGCTGAAAGACATATGAGATGGCATCAGTATTTCAGGGACCTACACACTGGGGGTTATTTACGAAAGGCAAATCCACTTTGCACTACAAGTGCACTTGGAAGTGCAGTCGCTGTAGATCTGAGGGGGACATGCAAGGAAAATAAAAAACAGCATTTTAGCTTGCACATGATTGGATGATAAAATCAGCAGAGCTTCCCCTCATTTCAGATCTACCCCTCAGATTTACAGCGACTGCACTTCCAAGTGCACTTGCAGTGCAAAGTGGATTTGCCTTTAGTAAATAACCTCCAGTGTCTTGTTGGATTGATTCCAGTCTGTATGTCTTTTGCACTGAGCTGGCATCTCCAGAGAAAGAATCCTTTATGTTTCTTATATGCGATTAGGGTCCTGCACCTCTTTCTGTATTTTTAGATATCTGCTATTGGTCAATGGGGATGGGATCGCCATCTGAGCTGATTGGTTCATTCATCTCTGGTGATTATTTTGCACAAACTTTTACTTTCCAATTTAAGTAATGTCATTTGTACAGAACCTAATCTCTACTTTATACTTTGATCATATAGTGCAGAAAATAATTATTACTTTTCATCTAACGCCTCTGTCTTATCTCCGATATAGACTATAGCAGCACTGTGTTGTTACAAGACTTTGTAATTGCTTGATGCGAAAGAACATTTTTAATAATCCCATCTATTAAGATAAAGAAATGGCCTTGGTTGCATTTTTCTGTATTATTTCCATGTTATAATGTTAGATGTGAGTGCCTAAGTCAGATTGCATTCTACTGAATGGCTTTTAAAGTTTTAGTGTTTCATTTGTTTATGTTAAATTTATGAAAAATCTATTATTATATTGATACATTTTGAATTGTTTTCCCTGCCCAAGCATCTGAACTAATCTATACTGAAATGTTTAGCCTGGAACTGGGTCATTTTTTTTTAAATCAGAGCTTATTCTCAGCTATCTAAAAAAAATGAGTTCATTATTTAAAGCTTATTAGGCAAAACTCAAAACAAACTAGCACTAGTGTATTATATGGACCTGGTTTCTTCATGTATCCCTACATGTCATATTGCTGTAAATGCTATTTGCAATGAACAATAGGAAAATAGATATTTGTGAAATAAGCACTGCTATATAGAAACTTAACCAAACCTAAAAAATGTTTTCCACTCTCCTATCAATTAGCAGCATGATCCCTTTTGTCATTCACTCAAGGTGTATGTAAAGCCAAACATTTTTGTATTTTTTATGTTGCGGTTGCGGATAGTGTAGGGGTGGGTTAAAGCCTCTATCAGGTTATTGTTGACTGTGTTTCCCTGGGAAGGCTTTTCTTTATTTCCTATCTTGGAGAACCAACATGAAATGAGAGGAACTCTGCCCGAAGTGTGGCAAATTTCCGAAGACAGTTGTCACTAGAACATTTGTTGCCATTGAATGGTTTATCCTCTCCTTATGTTCTGGTGAGAACGCAACATTTTTGGACTTCCTCTGATGCTCTGTTTCAGTATCAGGGGGTTACCAGGACAAACAGAGGGGTGAATATTCCCAGGGGTACCATAGACAACAATAAAAACATGAAAGAGCGGGGAAGGGTTGGATCAAAATTTCACCTTTGCATGCACTTTAAGTCATACATGGATCTGGTTGGGCAGCTCTATTGATGACTCTCCTGACAAATTAAAGGGAGGCTGAAGATTTGCCAAGAAGGGCTTCACACCTGTTAGATCTTGATGTAGCCAGAGAAATTTGTTTTAAAGCATCACATTTGGTAAACTGAGTGACCTCAACAGCTAACACTTTGGTGTTGATTTACTAAAACTGCATGGTGCAAAATCTGGTGCACCTCTACATAGAAAGCAATCAGCTTCCAAGTTTTTTTTGCCAAAGCTTAATTTAACAAACTGAAGTTAGAACCTGATTGGCTGCCTTGCACAGCTGCATCAGATTTTGCACTCATCAGTCTTAGTAAATCAACCCCTTTGTACACACTTGCATCATGGTTCAGGATTGTACTTCACTCACAGTTGCACATATTAAGGTTATTAGCTTTCTCTAAAAAATACACATAAACAAATTTCCTAACACTTTGCACTGTGCACTCAAATATGCTTACAAGCAAAAGAGACCAAACTAAACCTGCGACTAACATTTAGGTAATACAAGAGTCTCACCTGAATGTGTTTGTACATGCTGTATACAGTATGTGGAAGGCACAAATCACCTATAAGGTGCTCCTGTAAATCAGTCCTAAAGTAATATTATTAGGACAAGCCAGTAAACATAAATAGAGAGAAATATTGGAAATATGTGTCTGAATAATGTAGTATTTCTGAGCTTATCTAGGGACTGCTTAGAATACCGCAAAATAAATGTTACCAGTTCACTACTAATTTTCAGTACAAATTCTTTTTACATTCTTAGAAACTGAATAACAGAACTTTGTTTGAAGTAAATAGCTCTTTGATAATTCTATACATTGTGATATTTGGATAACACTTTCAAACTCTATGGTTAAAGGTTTACAGCTCTACTAGCTGGCTTAGTGCTCATTTAAGTACCTGGCAGAGGTCCTTACTACTGTAGCCTTACGTTTCACACTTTCCAGCAACAATCTTATATTACAGATACTTTAAAAGTTGAACTTCAAGCAGCTATAAAGAAAACACCAATTAATGCAGTTATGTGCTCATAACAATAATTAAATGTATTTTTAAATGAAACTAGTGTAAATACCTTAATGACTTTATGACTTGGAACCATCCCCTTGTATACAACAGCACACACACTTGAGGAAGAGGGAGCAGAACTTGGGGTCTTTTAGGCATGCTGCATGCAAATATGCTGACAAGGAACATGTTGCTACGAGCAGATTGAAGAGGGATGATCTCATCATTTTACTGTTCTTCCTTTACTGTCCAGTCATTGATTAGAGGTGGGTAGGCCCCAGGCAATATCGCTACAATGGAGAAAAGCCTGATCCCCAACCTAGCTCTGTTGTTGGCAGGTCTGTGTAAATCTCTAGACTAGATGGATAAAAAAAAAAAAAAAAAAACTTTGGCAGGTAAAGCAGGTCCATCATATGAATTTCAACTGTTTATTTAGCTGTTTGCTTGGAGTTCAGCTTAAATTCTCTGCAGAGGCAGATGTTGCAGTTTACTTTGGTGAACCTGCCTTCACCAAACATACCTAATTTCCAAGATAATAACCCATTGTTAGGATCCGGATCCGAATCCATGGTCTGTGCTGCCTTTGGCAGTGGTTCTTCCTCCTACAACACCCAAAGTTCTGGACAGCTTCCTGCCGGATGTCTTGGTCAATCTTCCTAGATATCAGTTTCTTGAGGACCTTTCAACTCCATGCTCCTCCTTTGAACTTACTATTTAAATCACGTCTCTGCACTTCCTGTTTGCCAGAATATTGTGTTTTTGACAGAATCTTTATCTTTGTTACTACCACTATATTATGTTTCTACTGACTGCTACCTGTGTACTGACCCTTTACTGCCAATAGTCAAACATTCCCTTAGACACACTCCTAAACCTTGTGGAAAGCCATCCCAGAAGAGTTGAAGCTGTTCATGTGTGCGTAAAGGCAGATGTCCAAATACTTTTGGTAATATCGTGTATGTCCCTTCCATGATTACACATTTTAGATGGACAATCAATTACAAACCATAGGAGCACCCCTTTTTCCTCTATTCATATGAGGTAAGTAGTTAGTATGTGCTTCATCATTGAGTATATTCAACCCTTAGACATGACTCACTGTTACTCTTTAGTCGATTGTAGTACAAGCATTATTGTTGATTCCTTTTAGTATTCATCATCCCCCGCATCGGATGATTTTCCCACGGCCCTGTGGGATTGTGTCCGCACGTTTTTCTGCCAATGTTTTATTACTTTAGCGCAAATCTAACGAAGGTGGCATCTGGTGATGATTTTTCTATGAGGTATATATATTTCCTATCTTCTTGGCTTTTTCTTTCTGTTCCGTGTGTTCTTTGACCCCCCCCCCCTTTTTTTCCTAACTTTCCATGGATTTTAGGGGATAGTTTTTGCTATTAAGAAATGTATGTACAATTATTGTTTTACACACTGCTTGCTATATTATGTGTATTTTTTTTCTCTTATGTTACATAATTACATTGAAACATATGCATACTTTTTTCTGCTATTGTAGTAAGCAGTGATATATGCATGAGAGATTCAAGGTCCTGATGAAGAGGCTTTGTCTGAAAAACGCATCGACCTACACCATACAATCTGGGAGTATCTCTATGCTATAAATCCTCTGTCTCCCAAGGGGAGACAAGCGGTAGACCTGATACCATTTTTTTTTTAAAAGATTTGCTTTTAACAAACTAGTGTTTTTATAATTTTATAATTGACAAAATAAAGACTTGTTGTTTATATTTTACAAGATGTTTCAAATGTAGATGTTTTCATTGGATGGGTATTGAAAGTCACAATTTATGTTGCACTGTTCTTTGAACATGTTCATTTAGGGACGATACCCTCCAATGACAATAGTAATGATCTAGCAACACTCCCAAATACTTAATATCTTGGATAGTAGATGAACCTTCATGTTTTGAGAATCCAAGATATGTTTCCAGAGGTCAGTTTCTGATTGGGATAGGAAACATGGATATAAAAATCCTTGGCTATTTAATAGAGCTTGGTAAAATAGGGATATGCAATGTAGTGGTGGAAAGGTACAGTACAGACTCGAGTGGAGTTAAATCTTTCAGGGATCTTAGGAAGAGAGCACACAAATTATGTTTATTGGGGGTAGTGCCAGATTAGAAAAGCTCCAATAAGATTTGTCAGTGGTATAGAAGGTGGGTTCTTGAAAACATGGTGTCATACAAGAGGATGGTGCAGTAGCCAAGTTTGATGTCCTTCATCTAAAAGACCATGTATAAAGTAGAGATGGTCCAAAAGGGTCATTTAGGGTTAGATGCGAAAAGGTACCTATGAGATCTAGGGATTTATGGCACAATAGAAAAGCTCAGCATTGCATAAATCTGATTCCAGTTTAACTTAAGCTTAGTATGATAGATGTACTTTCAACTAGCAATTCTAGTTAAAGAAATCACGTGGTAATATTTTTTAAAATCCAGAAACACAAGTCTAGACAGGACAGCAAGGGAGATTCTTGGATCTAAGACCCCATACACACTATTAGATTTTTTGCAGATTTTTGTCTTCAGATTTACCAAAACCATATAATATAAGGTCAAACCTTAAGAGTTTCAATTTATATGCACTCAGGCAGGCCCTTGCACTACAGGGTTTTGGTTAATCTGAAGACAAAAATCTGCAGAAAATCTAATAGTGTGTATGAG
Organism: Aquarana catesbeiana; assembly: GCF_042186555.1. Classification (NCBI taxonomy): domain Eukaryota; kingdom Metazoa; phylum Chordata; class Amphibia; order Anura; family Ranidae; genus Aquarana; species Aquarana catesbeiana. Next base: position 297,158,416 of record NC_133326.1, read on the forward strand.
GCCTTATTCTACACATATGTGGTTAGTAGGGAGTGTAAAAGGGAAAAAAAGCCTATAAGAACATCCATAAGAATCATTTGAAAAAATAGTATAATGTTGATAAATGTTGGGTAAAATGTTGATTTTGACCATTGCTGGAGATAGCTTTTAGTAGTGTTCAACAAGGGGACAATGTTGGATTCACAAAGATTTAGTAATCAAGGAGTCAAATGAGTCCCTAGGTATTTTAAGATTTTTTTATTTCCATTGAAAGGGGAATTGTGGCTTCCGTCTAATAAGGCTTTTAATACCAGAACACGAATAACCAAAATACCAAAATATTTATATTGTTCTTTTACGGTTCACTCTATTGTAATACAATCTAATAGGGATGAGCTGAACACCCTCCGGTTCGGTTCGCTCCAGAACCTGCAAACGGACCGAAAATTCGCACGAACGTTGGAACCCCATTGAAGACTATTGGACTCGAACGTTCGAAATCAAAAGTGCTAATTTTAAAGGCTAATTTACATGGTATTGTCCTAAAAAGGGTTTGGGGACCCGGGTCCTGCCCCAGGGGACATGTATCAATGCAAAAAAAAGTTTTAAAAACGGTCATTTTTTCGAGAGCAGTGATTTTAATGATGCTTAAAGTGAAAAAAAAAAGTGAAATATTCCTTTAAATATTGCTTAGTGCTTAGAACAGTCCCTGCACAAAATGACATTTTTAAAGTAATAAAAGTCATTTAAAAGTGCTTACGGCTTTAATGTAATGTCCGGTCCCAGTAATATGGATGAAAATCAGTATGACAAACGGCATGGGTACCCCCCCAGTTCATTACCAGGCCCTTTGGGTCTTGTATGGATATTAAGGGGAACACCGCACCCAAATTAAAAAAAGGAAAGGTGTGGGGCCCCAGGCCCTCTGAACAGCAGTATACAGGCGGTGCAAACAAGACAGGGAATGTAGGTTTGTTGTTAAGTAGAATCTGTTTGTAATTTTGAACTGGTACATTTTTAAAGTGTAGCTCCAGCCAAAAAATCTATTTTTAAGCTTTTTGGAAAACATAGGGAAGAGTTATCACCCCTGTGACATTTGTTTTGCTGTCTGTGCAACTCTTCAGAAGATTTTACCTCACTTTCTGTCCCAATGACAAATGTTTTTTGACAATTTGGGGATTTTAGTGCAACAAGGACTGGTGATAAAACATCAGTGGAGAGGAGACATGTTTTTCCCATATTAACTCTTACAGGAGAGAATTTCCCTTCCTAGGGGTAAATTTCATCTCACTTTCTGTTGTCTCCTTCCGTTTGCAAGTAGGAGTCGTTTGTAAGTTGGATGTTTGAAAGTAGGGGCCTGCCCTATATACTCTGCAGAAATTGGTGCCTTAGGTGTTGGTGTTGCCACAACACTGTAAGCCGTCACAGTTACTCTTGGTGGGCACAGGAACGGCTCTGCTGTGAAAAAAATTAGATCAAGAATTGTAATTACATGCCCCTGTTGAACAGGGTCAGAAAAATTGGGCCTTTGGTGGTGGTGGTGCCCGTGCCACAACACTGTAAGTCCTCACAGTTACTCAGGGTGGGCGCAGAAACGGGCCCTGCTGTGAAATATTAGATCAAGAATTGTAATTGCATGTCCTTGTTGAACAAGGGCAGAAAAATTGGGCCTTAGGCACTGGTGCCACAACACTGCAACCCCTCACAGATACTCTAGTTGGACACCAGGAATGAGCCCTCCTGCAAAATATTGCATCAAAAATTGTAATTACACGCCCCTGTTAAACAGGGGCTGAAAAATTGGGCCTTAGCCACTGGTGGCGGAGCCTAGAACCAAAAACATTCTTACAAGCTATCAGCATGAACTGATCAGAATCCCAAAACTATACCTCTCACACGTGTACAGATAGAGATAGCGGCGCTAATATAAATTGTGTTAAATAATGGGTCAGAGCAGTATAATGCCTATGACCCTCTACTTATGCATAAAAATATTAATAATAGTGTCATAAAAAATATTAATTTTATCATGAAAAGAAATTTCTTTAACACCCAGTGAAAAGTGTCACTATAAATAATAAAATACAAGAAATGAATGATCAAGTTCAACAGTTGTTTTTCAATCTTCTTGTGTGAAAAATCTTCTACTCTTCCACCACACCACCGTGATACTGACACCACTCCCTCTGAAGAGCGCACTCACCAGATTGTATAGCCTCCCACTCTCGTGTTCGGCAAAACAGCAATTGAACCACACCTGGGTTGCATGTGATGAACCGTGACTCCAATCAAGCCAGCTCCATATGTGAAAAAATGAATAAAGTGCTCCACATAGCGTGATACCATTTTGACAGATTTATTAAAATCACTTCAAACACACTTCAATGGTTACACTCACTTTTAAACTGAAACATAAAAGCCTTTAAAAAGAAATCCACAGCAAGCACAGCAAGCAACAGGATCAGTGATCCAACGGTGCACCGCGGTCACAGCGGACCTGAAGTGTAAACTGGTATATCTCTCACCCAGTCTTCTAAGGCCCAGCCATCCGATCGGTGTAGTCCTCCTCAGACAGTGGCATCTAATGTCAGTGCGATGGAATGCCGTGTAACCATGTCCAAAGCTATCAGCATGGTCATTGAGGAGGAAGAAGATAGTCACTCAGCATAACAAGATAGTCACTCAGCATCAGCATAGGCAGTCTTGAAGGGATCTGACATTTCAAAAAAATTATTTGGTTACATCAGCATCAGGTGCTTGGTAGCTGGTGGTAAACCAAGACTGATTCATTTTTACTGAAGGTCACCGAGTCGGTGGACAGGCGCACCCTGTGATCGGTTACAAAACATCCAGCAGCACTGAATGTGCGTTCCGAAAGAACACTGGATGCAGGACAGGCCAGTAGCTCAATGGTGGCGATGGTTGCTGGAACCGATCATACATTGAGGCTGTGGACTAAAAGATTGTCTGAATGCATCGGTCAGACGGCCACCTTCTCCACTGCTCCTTCTTTGACTGACCGAAGCCTCAGCAACACGTTGTCCAGGAACAGGAGTTTGTAACCTCCCAGTCTCTGGGAACGCGTTGCACAGACCTTTCTGCAAGGCCTCCCGAAGATGTTTCATCCGCTGCTCCCTCTGTGATGGCAAGATAAGGTCCGCAACCTTACCCTTGTAATGTGGATCAAGGAGGGTTGCCAGCCAGTATTGTTCCTTCTCCTTGATACCACGAATACGAGGATCCTTCCACAGGCTTTGCAGGATCAGGGAGGCCATGCAACGTAGGTTTGCTGAGGAATTCGGTCCGGAGTCCTCTGGGTCACTAAGGACGACATGATCCGCAGCCACCTCCTCCCAGCCACGTACAAGTCCATGGGTTTCTTGGGACTGTAAATGATCTCTTAAAGACTGCTGCTAATGCTGAGTGCCAGGCTCCACCTCCATGCTGACACAATTCTCCTCTTCCTCCTCCTCATCCTCTTCCTGTGTGATCAGCGGGCACACAGGAACACTATCTGGATAAAGGGGGCCTTGAGAGCTAAGGAAGTCCTCCTCTTCCTGCCTCTGTTCTGCCTTGAGTGCCCTGTCCATTATTCCACGCAGTGTGTGCTCCAACAGGTGGACAAGGGGGACAGTGTCACTGATGCATGCACTGTCACTGCTCACCATCCTCGTGGCCTCCTCAAATGGTGACAGGACAGTGCATGCATCCCTGATCATGGCCCACTGGCATGGGGAAAAAACCAAGCTCCCCTGACCCTGTCCTGGTGCCATAGTCGCACAGGTACTCATTGATGGCCCTCTGCTGTGTGTGCAGCTGCTGCAGCATGGCCAACGTTGAGTTCCACCTGGTGGGCATGTCACAGATTAGGCGGTTCTTAGGCAGGTTAAATTCGTTTTGGAGGTCAGCCAGCCGAGCACTGGCATTATATGACCTGCGGAAATGCACACAGACTTTCCTGGCCTGCCTCAGGACCTGTAAGCCCAGGTACCTGCCCAAGAACTGCTGCACCACCAAGTTAAGGACGTGAGCCAAAAGGGCACATGGGTCAGTTGTCCCTGTCGGAGGGTGGAGAGGAGGTTGGTGCCATTGTCGCAAACCACCATACCTGCCTTAAGCTGGTGTGGCCTCAACGACCTCTGAACCTACCCCTGCAGAGCTGACAGAATCTCTGCCCCAGTGTGGCTCCTGTCCCCCAAGCACACCAGCTCAAGCACCGCCTGGCATGGCATCTTTTGGCCTGCGTGCTTGCGTAGCCCCTTGAACGCCTATGGAGCACCGCTGGTTCTGAAGTCAAATCAGCACAGGAAGAGGCAATGGAGGAAGAAGAAGAGGAGGGAGTGGAGGAGAGAGGTGTGGCAGATTCACCACTAGTAGTATTTTGGAGGCGTGGTGGCAGAACAACCTCCAACACTACTGCACCCTGTCCTGCATCCAGCTGCCAGAAGAGTCACCCAGTGCACAGTGAAAGATAGGTAACGTCCCTGTCCATGCCTGCTGGACCATGAGTCAGCGGTAATATGTACCTTACTGCTGACCTCCCTGTCCAGCGAGGCCAAGACATTGCCTTCCACATGCCGGTAGAGAGCCAGAATCACCTTCCATGAGAAAAAGTGGCGTTTGGGAACCTGCACATTCCACAAACTCATGGAAGGGGGCAGAGTCTAACAACTGAAAAGGCAGCAGTTGAAGTGTTGGAATTTAGCCAAGCTAGCATTCAACCGCTGGGCACGTGGATGACCGGCGGTGCAGCAGCTGTGGCAGGGAAATTTGCCTGGTACAATCTGACGTTGGTGTACCAATAGCAGATTGCCCACAAGTACTTGGCTGTGACACACCTAACTCTACACCTTCATTCCTCTCAGTGCAGGTCTCAGAGAGGACTGAAGATATAGTGGGGTTGGAGATCCCAGCTGATGAAGAGCAAGGAGAGGTCCTCTTTGTTCTTTAGTGTGGGTCCTGTAGGTACGCTTGCCAACGAACTGCATGGCAGGTCAACATATGTCTGGTCAAGCATGTGGTGCCCAAGTGGGAGATGTTTTGTCCACGAGAGATACGCTTGAGACATATGTTGCAAATAGCAGCGGTGGGATCTGATGCACTCGTCTCAAAAAAGGCCCACACCAAAGAACTTTTGAAATAACGCGCAGAGACAGCAGTGCCCTGCACATGCGGAGCTCTGCGGTGTGATGCAGTCAGTGTGCTGCCCTTAAGCTGGCCCCTGGAGGGCATCCTGCCTCATTGGTGATGTACCTCCTCCTCCTCCTCTCTCCTATCAGGCACCCACGTGGAGTCAGTGACCTCATCATTCCCTCCCTCCTAATCACTGGAGCAAAGCAGGCAGTATGCTGCAGCTGGGGGAACATGACTGCCAGATTGCTGTCCTTCTTGGGCACCCCCTCTCTCTGGGCTCACATTACTGCCTTCCTCTAGCTGGGTACCATCATCGGAGCCTTAAAAATGCTGGGCATCCTCCTGGAGCATGTACCCAACACTGTGGTCAAACAGTTTGGGGGACTCCTCAGGAGGACATGGTGGGGCTAGGGAAGGAGTCACTGATGCCATTGAGCCGAGGGAAGAGGCCGCGTTGGCAGCTGCTTTGCAAGACAAAATACCCTGAGCCTGGGTGAGAGAGGATGAGGAGGATGAGGACGGCTTGGTCATCCACTCTACCAAGTCTTCCGCATGTTACGGCTCAATATGGCCAGCTGGCGAAAAAATGGACAAGCGTATCCCATGGCCATGTGCTGATAAGAATGCACCGTCTCCATGACCAGCACTGTTGCCTCTAGACACAGAGCCTGCTTGCCCTCTTTTTTTGGCTTGTGATTGTCTGCCTCTCCTTGTTGGTCTTCCAGACATACTAATGGCCTGCAGTGAGATGTAGCTGCACAAATCTGGGATGTATATCTATATTGATACTGCAGCTAGCAGAATCAACTGCCTGCCTGTAGTATTATTAGTATGAGAACACCAGCAATTGTCTTCAGGTAGCTTTAGGTGCACACTGTGCAGAGGACACAGTACACTAACTGTAAATACTGTAGATGCCTGCCTGTGGTATTAATAGGATCAGAAGAACACCACCAATTTTATTCAGGTAGCTTTACGTGCACACTGTGCAGAGGACGCAGTACACTAACTGTAAATACTGTAGCTGCCTGCTTGTAGTATTAATATAGGAATAGAACACCACCAATTTTCTTCAGGTAGCTTTAGGTGCACACTGTGCAGAGGACACAGTACACTAACTGTAAATACTGTAGCTGCCTGTGGTATTAATATAGGATCAGAAGAACACCACCGATTTCATTCAGGTAGCTTTAGGTGCACACTGTGCAGAGGACACAGTACACTACCTGTAAATACTGTAGCTGCCTGCCTGTGGTATTAATAGGAGCAGAATAACAGCAATTGTCTCCAGGTAGCTTTAGGTGCACACTGTGCAGAGGATGCACTACACTAACTGTAAATGCTGTAGCTGCTTGTCTGTGGTATTAGTAGGATCAGAAGAACACCACTAATTTTCTTCAGGTAGCTTTAGGTGCACACTGTGCAGAGGACACAGTACACTAACTGTAAATACTGTAGCTGCCTGCCTGTGGTATTAATAGGATCAGAAGAACACCACTAATTTTCTTCAGGTAGCTTTAGGTGCACACTGTGCAGAGGATGCACTACACTAACTTGTAAATACTGCAGCTGCCTGCGGTACTGTACTAATAGGATCAGAAGAACACCACTAATTTTCTTTAGGTGCACACTGTGCAGAGGATGGACTAAACTAACTTGTAAATACTGCAGCTGCACTGTGGTACTGTACTAATAGGATCAGAAGAACACCACTAATTTTCTTCAGGTAGCTTTAGGTGCACACTGTGCAGAGGACGCACTACACTAACCTGTAAATACTGCAGCTGCCTGCGGTACTGTACTAATAGGATCAGAAGAACACCACTAATTTTCTTCAGGTAGCTTTTGGTGCACACTGTGCAGAGGACACACTACACTAACTGTAAATACTGTAGCTAATAGGACTAATAGGATCAGAAGAACACCAGCAATTTTCTTCAGGTAGCTGTAAATACTGTAAAAACACCTGCCTGCCTGTCAGTAGTAGGAAGAGAATAACAGGAACGGATCTAGTTAAACTGAATACAGTGTATATACACCTAGGATGTATATATACACAATACACTGTAAGTGAAGCTAACTGACTCGCCTGCCTACTCATTCTAACTTAAATCAAATGACACTCTCTCTCTGTCTATCTATGTCTCTCTCAACGCTGGAACACATTACACAGGTCCACCATGTAGGTGGCCTTATATAGTGTGGGGCGTGTACTAAACCCCCTGAGCCATAATTGGCCAAAGCCACCCTGGCTTTGGCCAATTACGGCTCTCTGTGCAGTCGGCGCTGTGATTGGCCAAGCATGCGGGTCATAGTGCATGCTTGGCCAATCATCAGCCAGTAATGCACTGCAATGCTGCAGTAAATTATGGGCCGTGACACACTACTCGAATTTGGCACGAACGGCCCATATCATTCATAATTCGGCGAACGACCGAACAGGCGATGTTTGAGTCAAACATGCGTTTGATTCGAACACGAAGCTCATCCCTACAATCTAACAATCTAACCAAAAGAAATTTTGTTTTATACACTTAGTGGTTGATGCAGCACTGCTAAAGAATTTAGTGATTTATTTTTACATCTAGATAGAACATATTTTATTATTTTAAGTCAATTATTGTTTTTACATCCAAGTACAAGAATTGGTCATTCACAAGTGAGAAAATATTTTACATGCAAGTTACATCAACTATAATGTGCACATGCAAACTTTGGTTCTGTATACTGTATATGGGTGTGAAATGGGATCTGTCGAATGGCTCAGTATATAGCAGTGCTCAACATAGTTTTCACCTTGTTTATTCCAAGGAAAGTGCTGTGCCTGCAACTTTTATATCACCAGTATACCAGTTCTTTTTAATAGATCTTCTAAATATTCTGGTGCCGGTGGCCCCCAAGTGTTTAAGGCGTTTCTTTTGGTTCCAACTGAGAGCAAATTAAAACCCTTGTATTAAAAACACTTAGATATGTTTGAAAATATACTGTATGTGGAAGCTAGTAAGTGAAGTAACTCCAATCTTCATTCATAAGTCATTGTTAGATTGTAGGGATGAGCTTCCTCTAAGTTTTCTGGTGCATGTGGCCCCCAAGTGTTTAAGGCTTTTCTTTTGGTTCCAACTGAGAGCAAATTAAAACCCTTGTATTAAAAACACTTAGATATGTTTGAAAATATACTGTATGTGGAAGCTAGTAAGTGAAGTAACTCCAATCTTCATTCATAAGTCATTGTTAGATTGGAGGGATGACTTATGAATGAAGATTGGAGTTACTTCACTTACTAGCTTCCGCATACAGTATATTTTCAAACATATCTAAGTGTTTTTAATACAAGGGTTTTAATTTGCTCTCAGTTGGAACCAAAAGAAATTTTGTTTTATGCACTTAGCGGTTGATGCAGCACTGCTAAAGAATTTAGTGATTTATTTTTACATCTAGATAGAACATATTTTATTATTTTAAGTCAATTATTGTTTTTACATCCAAGTACAAGAATTGGTCATTCACAAGTGAGAAAATATTTTACATGCAAGTTACATTAACTATAATGTGCACATGCAAACTTTGGTTCTGTATACTGTATATGGGTGTGAAATGGGATCTGTCGAATGGCTCACTATATAGCAGTGCTCAACATAGTTTTCGTTCGAATGCATTTTCGTCTGAATTTCGGGTATTTTCGTTATCGTTTTGACAAATGATAACGAACATGCAGAATCCGAAAACCAAAAGATCCAACATAAACGAATGCTTTATTTTCATTTTCGTTGTGGCAACAGTTCGATATAGATAGGAGATTCAACATGACGCTGACAATAACGTTCTGTGTCCATCAAACCTGTGGTCGAATGTGCCTAAACTTAGCTCTATTAGAGACCTCATGTTGGAAGAGGCATCACTGGAGGCATGGCTGGCACTGAGAGCAAGTAAGTGCCAGAGCAACTGATCCCATCTGCCTGACTGAACCCCCCCACATCTGCCTGACTGAACCTCCCACATCTGCCTGACTGAACCTCCACATCTCCTTGACTGAACCCCCCCACATCTGCCTGACTGAACCCCCCACATCTGCCTGTCTGAACCTCCTCCACACTTCTGCCTGACTGAACCCCCCCAAATCTGCCTGACTGAACCCCCATCAACCTGACTGAACCCATCCCCACCACCATCACTCTGACTGACCCTCCCACCATCACCAATTCTGCCTCTGACTGAACCCCCATCTGCTTCTGACTGACCCCCCACATCTGCCTGACTGAACCACCCCACATCTGCCTGACTGAACCCCCATCTGCCTCTGACTGAACCCTCCCATCTGCCTCTGACTGACCCCCCCCACATCTGCCTGACTGAACCCCCCCACATTTGCCTGACTGAACCCCCACATCTGCCTGACTGAACCCCCCATCTGCCTCTGACTGAACCCCCCACATCTGCCTGACTGAACCACCCATCTGCCTCTGACTGACCCTCCCCCCCACGACCACATCTGCCTTGGACTGAACCCCCCACCTGCCTCTGACTGAACCCCCATCTGCCTCTGACTGAACCCCCATCTGCCTTTGATTGAACCCCCCACCACCACCACATCTGCCTCTGTTTGAACCCCCCACCACCTCTGCATCTGACTGAACCCCCCCCACTACCACATCTGCTTCTGACTGAACCCACAACCACCACATATGCCTCTGACTGACCCCCCACATCTGCCTCTGACTGACCCCACCACCACATCTGCCTCTGACTGACCCCACCCCACCACCACATCTGCCTCTGCCTGAACCCCCCCACCACCACATCTGCCTCTGACTGACCCCACACATTTGCCTCTGACTGAACCCCCCACATCTGCTTTTGAATGACCCCCCACCACCACCACATCTGCCTCTGACTGAACACCCCTCCCCACATCTGCCTCTGACTGACTCCCCCTACCACCACCACATCTGCCTCTGACTGAACCCCCCCAAATCTGCCTCTAAATGAACCCACCACCACCTCCACATCTGCCTCTGTCTGAACCCCCCACCACTGCCTCTGACTGAACCCCCCACATCTGCCTCTGATTGAACCCCCCACATCTGCCTCTGACTGAACCCCTATCTGCCTCTGACTGAACCCCCCACATCCTACATCTGCCTCTGACTGAACCCCCCATATGCCTCTGACTGAAACCCCCACCACCACATCTGCCTCTGTCTGAACCCCCCACTACCGCTGCCTCTGACTGAACCCCCCACCACCACCATCACCACTGCCTCTGACTGAACCCCCACCACCTCTGCCTCGGACTAACCCCCTTCCCCACCACCACTGCCCCTGACTGAACCCCCCATCACCACCACCACAGCTGCCTCGGGCGGAACCCCTCACCACCACCACTGTTGCATTTAAATCTGACTTCCTGATAAACTGAATTTTAGTTTTAATTGCCTTGATATAAAATAATGGATGTGGGAGTCTTTTGGTGGGCATTTTTTTTGGGGGGGTGGTAGGGGGGCCAGCATTTCATTCTTGGACCCAGGCAGCACAATTTCTTGGACCAGCCCTGCTTCTTACCAATAATACAGGTTTGTTTATTGACAAAAACAATGTTGTGCAATAGCTGATGTCACCCAATCAGAAAGCTGTTTCTATTGGTATAGGCTAAACAGAGTAATGCCCCGTACACACGGACGGATTTTCCGATGGACAATGTCCGATCGGAGCGTGTTGTCGGAAATTCCGACCGTGTGTGGGCGCCATCGGACATTTTCCATCGGATTTTCCGACACACAAAGTTGGACAGCAGGAGATAAAATTTTCCGACAACAAAATCCGATCGCGTCAATTCCGACCGTGTGTGGCCTGTTCCGACGCACAAAGTGCCACGCATGCTCAGAAGAAAGTCGGACACGGGACAGCTCGTTCTGGTAAACTTAGCGTTCGCAATGGATACAGCACTTTCGTCACGCTGCAATGTAAAAAATGGTTTAATACAGCGCACTCTCTTCTTCTTTATAATGTGACAAGAATTAAGTAGTTTTGCTGCTCATATTCACACACACTTCTCACAAACTTTTATTTGTGTTTTTTTAGTGGGATTCCCTCAATATATTGTTATTAGTTGTCACATCTGACAGTTTTATATTTTTTATGTTTTTTTTATTTTGTTTTTAAGCCTTTTTTTTTCTTTAATGTTTGGATTTTTTCCAAGGCTGATCTTTGTTCAATGTTATTTTTATTTTTATTTTTACTCCTGAATATTTTTGTGTGTGTTTTGTGTGGCAAGTTACCCCAACACCATTGATATCTTTTATTATTTAATCTCAAGGAGATTGTTTGGTGTTGGTGTCCCTTGTTCATTTCACATTGTATATTAGAAATGTACCTGAATCCTCACAAACAAACTGTCATTTTTGAAGTAAAACACATAGGAGAGTATAATTCAAAACAAAAATCCTTTATTAAGGGATCAGAACCAAACAAAGAGGGAGGCAACACTGGATCAACAGGAGAAATTAGCGAAGCCTGGGACCCCCACGGCAGACATCAATTCTTCAACATCAAAATTGGTGGCCTGAGGAGTCCATATGTAAGGGAGTGCAGTCTGGTCCGGGATTCGCAGAGATCCGGATAGCAGCAGATGACATCTGTGTCCCCAGGCTGTGGTACCACAAGAGGCTGCATTTTTTGGCCGACCAGACTGGACCCAGGGCAATCACTGTCTGGTCTTCCTTTCACACTTCCTTCCAGGCTGTGGCTGTGCAGTTGGAGATGTGGCAGGAGGAGGAGTAGGACCTGGAGGAGGAGGAGGACTGGGGGGACCTGGAGGAGGACTGGGAGGACCTGGAGGAGGACTGGGAGGACCTGGAGGAGAGGGAGGAGGAGGAGGACCATCCCAAAGCTGTGTGTGAGGTGTAATTTGGCCCCTCATACCTTTCTCCAGAGCCTCTGATATGAGGGCCTCACACATGGCTTTTTGGCCCTCCTCCATCCTCTGCATTTTATATGCTATGAAGGCAGCAATGTTCTCCTGCCTGGTCTGTGGTGCTTCCAGGACCTCTGTAGCCCTCCAAAAGAATCTGATAGCCGCCTCCTCTAGGGCACTCGTCCTACTGCCACTTTCTCTTTTCAGGGGGGGTGGAGGGACCTTGATATCAGCCAGCCGGCTCGGCCCGGCCACCTCCTGGCTGAGACTTCCCTGTGTATGAAAAAGGGACATAGTTGTAATGTTTTGTATCATCAATTACAATCCTAAATTAGTACTCCAAACTAACATCTAGTTAACATCATTGATTGGACAAGCAGAAATATTTAGAGGAATGCTATACCTGGTTCAATCTGGGCTCCTCCACATGCGGCCTGGAAGGCCCAGGTTGGGCGTCAGAAGCCTCAGCCAGGGGGGAAGGAAGTGTGGAAGGAAGACTGGAGAGGGATGACCTGGGTTCAGTCTGGCCTGCCAGAAAGTGCAGCCTGTCGTAGTACAACATCCTGGGGACATAGATGTCACCTGCTGCTCCGGATCTCTGTGAATCCAGGACTTTCTTGCGCTCCCTCAGATATGTGCTCCTCAGGCCACCAATGAAAATCTTTAAATAAGTGATGTCTGCCGTGGGGATCACCTGCTTAACAATTTCACACAATTGCTCCAGTGCTGCCTTCCTCTTTGCTTGGTTCTTGAAATGGGGGTGGGTAATCTCCCACAGACAGGGCAGCTCACTTAGCATATCAATGAATAGTGACATGAAGTCAGTATCTCTCATTAAGATATCCATGTTCACTGCAAGACACAACACAAGACAAAGCCTAATGTCAGACAAAACTCTCCTAATCTTGTTACAATATAGGCCTCAATCTAGAAGCAGTATAGGCACAAGTTTGTCTCTTACCTTCGTTCTTACGATCGGCGCGTCCAATGCTCCTTCCTCCGCTCACAGATCGTACGTAATACGCACGCGTGTTACGCTTTATACACACTGCGCATGCGTGTAACTCCGCCCGCCCCTGACGTTCTTTCTAGTGTATTCCCCGCCCCTTTTCGTTCAGCGCAGTGGGTGAAGAGCATGATGGCAGAGTTACAGCAGGTGCGGGCTAATTATAGCAACGAGGAGGAGGAGGAGGAAAGGCCGGATCCAGGCACGTCCCGATCCAGAAGGAGACGTTTTAAGGCCACAAATATGTCGTTTGGGGAGATGTTGGAGATGGTACACATCATGAGGAAGTCCGACTATGACGGAAAATATGGGCCTTACCCCAACCCCAACATCCGAAAGGCAAAAATCATTGGTAAAGTGGTCAGGAGTCTAGAGCGGAATTTTGGGGTACGAAGGTCTAAAGATCAGCTCAGGAAGCGGTGGTCGGACCTGAAGTTGAGAGAGCCAGAGCAGTACCGAAAGATCCGGAGAGTGCTGCAAAAAAGTAAGTAGTTGTGCTGTGTTCCTATTCTTTCTGTCTTTATTACGTTCGTTCTGCTCCATATGCTTTTATTAATTGTAACGTTTAAAAGGGCAACTTTAATGTTCATGGGCCCATTATTCGTTCGTATCAAACATTTTTATTTCGGCCTCTAGAACACCATTGTTTAGGCCATATGCATTTTCACACATTTTTTGGGGCCTACTTGGATGCCAAAGATTTGTTTGTGTAGATGGGTTTGTTACTAGAATGAAATGACAACTAGATTGTGTGTAAAGAGAGGACACTGAGCAGCTGTTTTCACATCTGGACACTGGAGCACTAGTGTGGGACCCCAGAACACCATTTTTATTAGGGGGGCACACAGGTGCTCCAGTGTATACTATAGGGGGGGCTACATCTGTGAAGCTTGTACCAAACATGTAAAGTATTGCAGCTTGACAAAGGGCAAGAAAAAAAATATACATCTTGGAACTCGGCTAAAATAGACAATTGTACCCCACTTCCAAGCAATGTTTCCTATTTCTAGTTCTGCCATCAAATATCTGTGTGCTAATTATACCATTTTTGTTTTACATAGGGGAGAAAAGACTCGGAGGACAGCCCTCATCCGAGGAGACCACAGACCCCCCACCTATGGAAGAAGGTGAAATACCCCCAAACGAAGAAGAAGAGCAGGAGGAAGAAGAAGACGTGGTGGAGATTGGCACCACAACAGGTGAGTGTCTGCGACCACAGGCTCAGGTAAAAGAGATGGATGGTGGCAGATTTTTGAGACCTTTTTTTTGTTCTTTATCTCTTTTTAGGTGATCGTGATGTGAGGGATCCTGAACACTTTACTTCAGAAAGTGCCTAGATACTTATCGGGGAGATCATGGGGTGTAATCTCCAATTGCAAAACATCCAGAACCAAATCAGTGATGTTATTAAAAAAAATAATAACATCATTGATGTTTTGGGGCGAATTTAAACCCCACAAAATCACCTGTTTTATTAATGTGGCCCAAAATTTTTAAAATGTTTAGAAAAGCCAAATTTGGAGGATGCACACAGTGTGCCAACATGTGCTATCTGCCATCACGGGAGATCAATGGATGGGAGATCAAAACACGTCCCTTGATCCCCCCTGATGGCAGATAGCACATGTTGCCATTCGTAAATTGGTGTGCATCTTCCAAATTTGGCTTTTCCAGGGGTGATTTCCCCCCATCTGAACGCTAGATCAAACCCAGTTCCTAAATACTGATGTCTGATCTAGCCTTCAGGTTTTACCTAATGTGAACTTTGTAAGTTCAAGTTTTTTGGCTTTCTTGTTGGTTTTACACAGGCCTGTTTTATCTGAAATGGATATTTTGATTTTTCATAATGCTACTGCAAACATTGTTATACAACAAACATGTTGGTTTGTTTTAAAAACCTTTGGTAAATGCGCATGTGATTGTGCAGGTATAAAAAAGTGCCTTACTCAAGAATGTGTGGATTATTGTCTCAACACTACAACACTTTTGGGGTGATGTAATTGTTGTTTTATGCACAAATGGGGGTTATTTCCTAAGGGCAAATCCTCTTTGCACTACAAGTGCAGGTTCAGTCCAGTTGCAAGTGCACTTGTAGTGAAATGTGTTTTTGCATTTAGGAAGTACCAGCCAACACTGTTTTTTATAAGGTTACCCAATCACAACATTTTCTGCACTCAACACATTTCTGGCAGGGTCAGCTAAAACAAACACAAGCAGTAAATGTCCACCAAGAATTTCTTTTGGTTGTTTTTTATTTGAAAAAGGTGTCACAGATTGTCTGGCATATTGATAGCCCCCCTACCCGCAAAGAACTCCAGGTATCGTAACCGGACATCACGGCATTCAGGGAGGGCAAGCCAGGACGGCCGCTTTCAAGTGCCGTCATTGTTGATGTATTTGGGATTCCGGCCTCAGGCCCAACTGAGCCAGCATAGTTGGCTGAATGTTTTTGTAGAAAATTATGGAGAACACAGCAGGCAAGTATTATATGGTTCAGTTTATACTCCGCCATATGGATGGGTGTCATAAATAATCGGAACCGGCTGGCCAGGATTCCAAATGTGTTCTCCACCACTCTTCGGGCTCTGGCCAGCCGGTAATTAAAAACCCTCTGTTCCGGGGTGAGGGTCCTCATCGGGAATGGCCGCATCAGGTGGTCCCCCAGCGCAAATGCTTCATCAGCAACGAACACAAATGGGAGACCTTCAACATTGTCCTCTGGAGGTGGCAAGTCCAAGCTGCCATTCTGGAGACGCCTGTAGAACTCCGTCTGGGCGATGACTCCACCATCAGACATCCGGCCATTCTTCCCCACGTCCACATACAAGAAGTCGTAATTAGCCGACACCACCGCCAACATCACTATACTATTAAACCCCTTGTAATTATAATAGTACGACCCCGAGTTGGGTGGTGGGACGATGTGGACGTGTTTCCCATCAATTGCCCCTCCGCAGTTAGGAAAGTCCCACCGCTGGGCAAAGTGGGAGGCCACAGTCTGCCATTCCTGTGGCGTGGAAGGAAACTGTTGAGGAAAAAACAATAAACATTACTATTTTTTCACAGAAACCTGGCAAGCAGATTAGACACAAACATTATGGGTCAACCTCCAGATAGCATTTATTAAGGGGAATTTAACAACAACAAAGTATAAGGTACACCTTTCATATTCCCCCTCCCCCCCTCATGGGCCATTTCTAACATTATAGGGGGGGGGGACTCTTGGACAGGTAACCCTCTTCACTTCATTGAGAGATGAATGCCTAAATACAGGGTATTACTTGGAACAGCCCCTCCTTAGTTACACTATTGGCAGCCCACTGGACAGGTAAGAAGTGTCATAATACAAAGATATAAATACACATTGTACACATTTGAGCACATTTGGACATTCTGCTATTACCTATCAAGATCATAATAGGATACAAGAACTTTAAACAGTACCATTGGAAAGTATACAGGCAGGCCCTTGCACTACATGCTTTGGGGAATTAATCCATAAATCTGAGCACTAAAGAGATGGGTATAGTGTGTATGGGTTTGGCAAAGTCAGCAGATAGATGATTGAAGATAGAGAATTGGGATCAGCTGACTTAGCAGTTGGGGGAGGGAGGGTTACAAAAAATTTGGGGACACCACAAAAAAAAGCCTCTGCCACTCTGCCTGAATTTAAATCAAAAATAACATTTCAAAACATTTTAGGGGGTGTTTGGGGTAAAGCACTACTATGGAGCTGATAAAATACATTGTTAAGTGACTACATGAGGTGAATATAGGGGCAGGAGACACCATGCTGGGGAGGTTATTGAAGGGCAAATATGTATGAAGGACCTAAAATAATAATTACATAAAAATCCAGCATGCATGAGGACAAAGGGGACATTCACAGCATATTACAATCATGGTAATTATGGAATGAGGGAAGAAATACAATATATTATCAAACATTCAATACAATAAAATGTGATATAAAAGGATAAAAATCTTACCTTCATATACTCCTTCTGCAGGACCTGGATGATGGCAGAACAGGTCTCTGGGATGATGATACCCAGAGCCTGGGGGGAGATGCCTGTCGAGAACTTCAAGTCCTGCAGACTTCTCCCTGTGGCCAAATACCGCAAGGTAGCGACCAACCTCTGCTCCGGAGTGATGGCTTGCCTCATGCAGGTATCCTGCCTGCTAATATAGGGGGTCAGCGAAGCCAACAAACGGTGAAATACGGGGTCCGTCATCCTGAGAAAGTTCCTGAAATCATCAGGATTATTCTCACGGATCTCACAGAGCAAAGGCATATGAGAGAACTGGTCACGCTGAAGCAACCAATTCTTGGTCCATGAACTCCTCCCCACCCTGTTCATGGACTGGACTTGTGTCAAGGTCAGGACCCCAACACCAAGCCCCCGCACAGCACGAACTCTACGAGGAGTACGCATACGAAACATGGCTAGAAAATGGTCGGCTGCTCAGAACGAAGTAACAGAACGCACTGAAGAACAGCAAGGCCTGTGAAGAGCGACCTGAAAAACAGCAACGAGCGGACAAGATCGCACAGAAAACTCCAATACGAACTGACTGCACGCACTGAAGAGCAGATACAAACCCACAAGCACAAACTGAACGTCAGAAAACGATCTGAAAGCCACGAGTCTGAAAAAGCGCGAATCGTCTCTCACCAAACTTTTACTAACACGAGATTAGCAAAAGGAGCCCAAAGGGTGCCACGCTTGGTTCTGAACTGGCCTTTTCTAGTCTTGTCGTACGTGCTTGACGTCACCGCGTTCTTGGCGATCGGAAATTCCGACAACTTTGTGCGACCGTGTGTAGGCAAAACAAGTTTGAGCCAACATCCGTCGGAAAAAATCCGAGGATTTTGTTGTCGGAATGTCCGAACAAAGTCCGACCGTGTGTACGGGGCATAAAGCTGATTTATGATTGGTTATACAGGCAGGGCTGCTGTTATAAACCACGGGCCACGTACAGCCTACCTGACGAGCCCCCCCGCACGAAAATATGAAAACAATATTTTCACAAAAATTAAATGGAAATCATTATTAGTGGACACAAACATTCCATCATACATAAAAAACATAAATTCCATCTTCAAGCCAAAATTCTCCCCAAACAATAATGCACATGTTCCACCAACTCTCAGTTCCAATCCCCCCTCCCAGCACAAATTTTTGCCCCCCATCCTGCCCCCCAGCTCAAATCCCACCTGAATCCCTGAATCCCCCCTCCTAGCACAAATCTCCCCCACCCCAAAAAATCATCAGCCTAGCACACATCCACATCCTTCTCAAACTTTCTATCCTAGCACAAATCTTCTCCCCCCAAATCCCCCCTGCCAGCACAAATACCCACCCCCAATCCCTCCTATTAGCCCAAATTCCCCCACCCCCCTCCTGGCATAACCTGCTCATCTCCATCTCCATCTCCCCTCCCAGCACAAATCTTCTTTCTTCAATCCCTCTCATAGGACAAATTCCCACAAATCCCTCCTCCTAGCACAACCCCCTCTATATTACTTTTCCCAGCACAAATTCTTCCTCCCTACCCAAATCCCATATCCTTGCACAAACATCCTCTCTCCTGGTTCAACCCCCCCCCCCCAAATCTCCATTACACTTCCCAACACAGATACCTATCCCCCCCACTTACAGGGGGAAGCCATTACAAAGCCAGGGGGAGGTGAGCTGTGTTGTGCTCTTGCCTCGTATCAGAAGAGCGCTCATCTATACAGCATGGATCGCTGTTACTCTAGATAGCATTGCAATGTACACACACACAGTTTGATTGCTGCCCCCTATCTCCTCCAAGGGCTTCTCACATCCCAGAAGCAGGAAATGTGGACGGGGGTAGTGATCAAACTGTGTGTGTACATTCAGTGCCATTGGCATTTGAGTCTCTTGCCTTTGGGCCTCGGAGACTGTGATGTTACACACGGTAAAGTGAGATTCGGTGCCGTTGGCACTTGAGTGTCTTGCCTTTAGGAAACCAAATAAGATATACCCAACCTACAATCTGCTACAGAAAATTTGGAACAAAATTAGATACCTGCAGGGGGTGAAGGGATACACTGACTTTAGCCCGATATGGTCTAACGGGACTTACCCTGAAATAGCACAGTTACAGCATGGGGCACTATGGAAGAGATATGGGGTGGTATATATTAGAGATATTTTTCAGAACGGTGTTTTGCTATCTTTTGAGGCTCTGCAGGAAAGACACGGCTTGCCATCCAATATGAGGTTCTATTATATGCAATTGAAACATGCGGTGAAGGCTCAGAGCATTGCTTCCGAGTGGTCCCCTTCACCTACACCGCTATTTAACTTAGTCCTGAGAGCTACTAATACTAAAGGCTTTATCTCTCAATGTTATAATATGCTCCTGCAGGGCTTCATGAATAAACACCCCTTGAGAGTGATGGAGAATTGGGAGAGAGATGTGGGACAGATGGACGGGGATCAGTGGGAGGAGATTTTACAAGCAGTGCCCATGAGTTCACTTAATGTATCTCAGAGGTTAACACAACTGTATCTTATTTTTAGAGTGTATTATACTCCACACAGACTGCACCAAATGGGTCTTAGAGCCACCCCGACGTGCACTAGATGCAAAAGAGATTATGGAGATCTGATTCATCTTCTGTGGCGGTGCCCGAAGCTTCATCCCTATTGGGGCGGAGTGGTGGATACCATTAATAGGGTATTTCAGATCTCTTTGCCTACTAACCCAAAACACTGTTTATTAAATGTGCTGTAAGTATTTGAATGGGAAGAAAGCGTCAGATTAGCAGTTACTAGGCTACTGTTGGTAGCACGTACGATAATAATGTTACATTGGATATCAGAGGACCCTCCCACAGTTAGGGAATGGATTGCTGCAGTTGGGAGCATGATCAGAATGGAGAAAATGGTATACCAGCACAGGGGGTGCACCCAAAAGTTTGAGAAGCTATGGGGACTGTGGCTAGATGTACCGGGACTAGTCCCGGTTGACCTGGTGATGGAGAGATTATTAGGTATTAATGCTGACTAAATGCATTTGAACATACTATTGATTAGAATGATGGGCCGCACTTAGGATTGTGGTATTGCCAAAATGTAATGAGAATTCATAAACTATGCAATGTAACTGAGTACTGTTGAAGCCTGTCTATGTATGTTTGTTTATGTAGAACGAACAAAATAAACTTTTCTTTGGATTAAAAAAAAACTGTGTGTGTACAGTGCAATGTGATTGACCTGTCTCATGTACTGTATAGACCAGCGCTCTTTTGACATAAGGTGAGAGCATAACACAACCCCCCGTCCTTGCTCTTTCTTCTCTGCCTCTTCTCCTCCCACTGCTCAAGCTTCCAGACTGCTGTCTCCTTGTCCCAGCTGTGAGTGCAGGCAGGGGCAGGGAAAGGAGCTCAGTGGCGGCCGACCAGGTACAACATCCAAGGGAGCGCTGGCCTGGGGGACAGAACTGAAATCTGGGTGGGCACAACCCACCCCAGCACCCCCTAAATCCAACCATGTGTGTCTCTCACCCAGCAGCTGAAAGCCGGTGGGAGGGAGAGGGGGAGAAACTGGCATTCAGTTGCTGGGTGAGAGACACAGAGGGCATTGCTCTGTCATCCTTCATTCTCTGCTCCACCGATCTTCCTGCTGTCTGGGCCCCCCTGTGTGTCTGGACCCACTACAGGAGGACTGGTGGTCCCCACCCGTATCATCGGCCATGTGTAAAGGGCTAGCACAACTGCTTTTTGAAATAATTTGTAAACTTGATATTTTTTTAGTTATTTGATGTGACTCTAAAAATTGTCTGACAGAAAAATCAGAAATAATTCACTCACATCTGAATATTCTGACAGTGATTCTTTATAGTAGGTTTGCAGCAAAACATTATTTATGGATCGTTACTGAGCATTAATTAGTTAATTAGCTGCATGATGTCTGAAACACCAATTAATTGTTGTGGTGGAGTTTGTGTCACTTCTGTAAAGGACACCCCTGTGGAGACACTGGCTAATGATCTGCTGATTAAATAAAGTAGGTTTACTTGATTCAATTGCATTTGATCAACATATCCGTAGTTGAAGCCAAATGTAAACACAGAGTATTTTCTGTAAAGGATATTTTTAGCATACTAGAAATGGTCCGAAAGTAAAGACTGTTCATTAGAATGTCTAAAATATGTTATGCCTTTAAAAGACTGCTGGAGTAAACAATTAATCAAGTCATCCAAATAACGACATGGCTTTATGCCTAAGCACATTCACCGTGCCTGGCAAGTGTTGAACATTGTGATGGCTTTCTAAGCATGGTCATATGCAGGTCTCTAAGGGAAAACTAAGAAATGTATTCTGCTAAGGCCATTGAAAATGACTGCGCTTATTACACTCAGGCGCTTTACAATAGCAATAACAATATTGTAATTCACACTACATGAACAAGCTTGGGTGGATCTGGCTTAAAAAAATATTTTTATTAGTCATCTTTAAACACTTTTAAAATGATTAATGTTGTACTAGAATGTACTTATGAGAACTGGTAAAAATATAAACTCTATTAAGGACACACTTCTAATTACATGGTTTTAATTAGCAAGCTTGCAATAGGCACGTGTGAGACAGTGAAGATAAAGTACTGTAAAAGGCATGAAGCTGTCAGATAACTCGACATGAAAGTAGATTTAAAATCAAAGATCACTTAAAATTAATGACTTTAAATAAAAATGCTTCTTTGTTAAAGTATGCTTTATTTCCTTGGGGAGAATGAAAATTTAAACTAGACATTACGTTAATAATTTTCGTTAAAGTACGTTTCTTCTGTGACTTGTGTTGGTTTTTCTATGCTCTTTTGCCATCTGAAGTACAGATAAATCATATGTGACATGCATGTGATGTCCTAAGATGTAACTGGTTCCTGCATGTAGGCACAGGCGACACTGGAGGTCTGGAATGGGATCCATTAAAGTGGGATCACAGCTGGAAGACATTTAATTAAAACAGAGTTCAGAATAAAAAAAAAATCGGGTTAGGGGAAAGCTATTTCAGTATAAACAAGCAGCTGCTTCTTTTCATCATAAGATATAGCATTCACATTTGAATGATACTTGTGGATGTATTCAGTAAATCAGTGCAATGACAATGCACAAAGTGCAGTTATCATCCATGGCAACCAATTACACTTAGAGGACTAAGAGAGAAAATACCACAATCAGCTGTCCATAGGACACAGCAGTGCTTACTCTATGCTGCCTCTGTATTTTGCAAATAATTCATAAAATGTCCATTGGAATTTCATCATAGGCGGAGATTTGGTCACTATGAACGGTCATGTGACCAAGTTCTTCTCCTATGGTCACTCTTCTTCCTCATTCATTAAAATGAATGTGGCTTTACTTATTTCATGTTACCAAAGCAAGCTTTATACATTTTTTATTTTCAACAGCAGTATGGCCCTTTAGTTAAGAGATGATTTCTGAATAGTTATTATTAACTGCACTTTAAACTGTTTTACTGAATAACCCTTTTTCAGTCTTAAAAATTATGAAAATCATAATTACCAACTTTCCTGGATTTACCAGGACAACCTCGTAACTTTGACTTTGTTCTGCTAATGGTGGATCCTGGGATATGTCCTAGGATCAAAAAATCAACCTTAATAGTGCCTGCTACCCAGCAAAGCTATACACTGTGTGGAGAAATCCATGGTGTTGAAATGAAGGCGCTCATTGGGTGAGACAGCAATCGAGCAGGAGGGTAGCTTTAGCTGAAGTGCAGTTAAATGTTCTAATTTTGCACCTGTTTAGTAAACAGCAAGTCACAGTTAATTCCTGTATGATCATTCAGACAATTACTGATCTCTGTCATACCCTCTGCACTCCTCACCTGCACAAAGTGTCAGCCAATAAACCCTCCACACTCCTTGATTGTACATACTGCCAGTCATCACACCCTCTGCAAACATCTTCTGTACATACAACCATCATACCCTCTGCAATCCTTTCCTGTACATACTGCTCACGGTCATAATCTCTGCACTCCTTTCCTGTACATACTGCCCATGTCATACCCTCTGCACTGCTTTCCTGTAAATACTGCCCACTGTCATACCCCCTGAACTCCTCCCTTTATATACCTTCCACCATGATACCCCCCAGAACTCCTATTCTGTATATACTGCCCACTGTCATACCCTCTGCACTCCTGCACATACTGCTCATCATCATCGTGCACTCCTGCACATACTGCAAGCCACCACATGCTCTGCTTTCCTGTCCTGCACATACTGCCTTGTAATGGACCCTCCACACTTCTCACCTTCACATACTGCCCACTGTCATATCTTTTCACCACTTCTCTATTGCACATAAAGGACCACTCACTCTCTTCTTCTGCCCATTCTGTTCCATGTCATAGCCTCCATGCTTGCATGGGACTTTCTGATCCGGCACCAGGAGTATTCTGTCCAGTTCGGGGCACCAGTCCTCAGGAAGGATGTACTGGAAATGGAGCGAGTACAAAGAAGGGCAACAAAGCTAATAAAGGGTCTGGAGGATATTAGTTATGAGGAAAGGTTGCGAGCACTGAACTTATTCTCTCTGGAGAAGAGATGCTTGAGAGGGGATATGATTTAAATTTACAAATACCATACTGGTGACCCCACAATAGGGATAAAACTTTTTTGTGGAAGAGAGTTTAACAAGACACGTGGCCACTCATTAAAGTTAGAAGAAAAGAGGTTTAACCTTAAACTATGTAGAGGGTTCTTTACTGTAAGAGCGGCAAGGATGTGGAACTCCCTTCCATAGGCGGTGATCTCAGCGGGGAGGGGGCATTGATAGTTTCAAGAAACTATAAGATAAGCACCTGAACGAGCAAAACATACAGGGATATACAAGGTAATACTGACATATAATCTCACACATAGGTTGGACTTGATGGACTTGTGTCTTTTTTCGGCCTCACCTACTATGTAACTATGAGAAGCATATGTTGAAAATGTATATTTTTTTAATTGATATACAGTATTGTCTTTGCATCTCAATATTAACACAGTACTTTTCTATCTTCAGTGTACTTTCAGCCCTATTTTGTCCAAAATATTGCAAAGCAAAGGCATAAATGGTGCAACATTAAAGCTATGTGCCATGAAGCAACAACCACTTTTGGTCACACCCACTTTTGGCTACTCTCTCAAGGTGTCCCTCCTAGTTTTTTCAAATTTTGCCAACTGTGACACTTATTTAACTCAAAATTTTAAAATAACTAAAGTAAGTTTAAGAAACATTGGCATCCAAAATCATTTTTTTGAAGGATAAATATGTCTTCTTATGCCAGAAGTGACAAATATCCTACTAATAATCACATTCATATGTGCAGGAAATGCATATGCATATATCACTATGTGAAAGCACTAAGAAGATGTGTCAAATGGTTGGCACAAGTAACTAGATTTGCCTGCTAAAAGAAAACCACACATGTCATAAATCTGGCCACATGCTAAATTGCCAAAAGAAACTATTACACTGTTTGCTAACATGAGATATTACAGATTGCTTAAAGCGGAAGAAAACCCATCCATAAAACTCGTGCCGGAAACAGGTAACACTCCCATTGGTTGTGCTCTCAACCAAACTGTCAAGCCATCCAATGGCTGGTGTCATAACTGATCACATGTGCAGCATCATGGCAGTTGTAGATTAAACAGAGGCAAAGATGGCAGCTTCCTTGGCTGAAAACGATAGGAGGGTTTACTTACACTTTAAAGTGTATGTGTAGCCAAAACTTTTTTATATTTGAACGAAGGAAGGGTTAGAACCCCTGTCAAGTCTTTTTTTGCTATCTGGGGGGATTCGGTTTATTTATTTGTCCTATTGGCTATTTTCATCTAAACAGAAAATGATGGGAAATCCAAAATCTACAGATGTCCACAGAAAAGAAATAGAGGGATAATTTTCCAAGAGGAGACAACGGTCTAAGAAAGAAATTTCTCCTCAACAAGAAGTCAAATCTTACCAACAGGACACAGAAAGCACAAAATAAACTGAGAAGGGTGTGTAACCCTTCCCTATTCAATCCAAAACCAAAAATGAAACTTTTAGATGTACCTAAATCTTAAAGGTATGAATGTCTGTGAAACACTTATTATGACTGATTGTTTAAATGTACACTGCAGTCGTTTGTTCATCAAGAATAGCTGTAATGCACCAGAACTCTTTCTTTTGTCAGTAATCTGATGACCATTTTCCTTACTGGTTTGCAATGGAGGAGAGGTGTTCACAACACACACCTAATGCAAGCTTTGTATTGGCACTCAATTGTAGAAAACCTGATATATCAAGAAGTATCCAAAAGCTACTACTCTAAATTTTCTTTGGTGCAGCTCACAGGAAGTGGCAACGACATTTATTTTCTGGCAAGATCTAAATGTATTTTTTGCATTTGCTGAAAATGGTCATATATTAAAAAAGAAAAACTAAGCAGCCAGAACATCTAAGGACTGTAAGCTGCAATATATTGCATTTTTGTCCTGGGTTTAGCTATCCTTTAGGCTGTATTCACACCTGAGCAAAGCGATTTTCAGGCATTTTATTTGAATGTTTTTGAGCATTTGTTCCAGTGAATATGATCATTTTAGAAGCATATTTCAAGCCTTTTTTGTGTTAGCCAATAGAAAGCACTAGAGGGAGGAGTCCAGTCCTTACAGGCCAAAAAACACCAGAAATACTGTATGTCTGAAAAAATGCAAATTTCAAGCATTTTTAGGAATTACCGTTGAAGTCTATGGGACCAAGATAGGCTGGATCTGTCTGAAAAATAGCTCATGTTGGTTTTGGAGCTTCAGGGATCAAAGTGCAGGCTGAGTTCTCATATGGCAACAGTCAGCAATGAAATACACAGAGTTTTGGATTTTGAGCAATTTGGAGCTATGAGCTACAAAACTCTCAGGTGTGAATGAGGCCTTAAAGGGCATGTAAACCCAATTCATGAAATTTGAGCCGGGCACATATATCTGCAGTGTTTTCTTATATCTCTCCAAAGCAGTAAGTCCTGTGGCTTTCCCCTACTCTGTTCTTCTGTTATCAGCCTTATAAATCCTGAGTCCTGACAAGTTCTCCGACACATGTGATAAAACCAGCCTAAAGCTGCTTTACTCACAGGGCAGCTCTGAAAGTCTCTGCCTATTTGGAGGGGGTGCCTTTCCTCCAATCAGCTGTCTCCCAGTGTAATCCAAGACTTCTCTCACAGTGCAGAATGAGGAAGTGAAAATTCTAACACAATGTACACTTTCTAAACAGTTTATAAAGCTGAAGACAGCAGATATACATGTACAACTTATGTAGGGAGATTTGTTTAATCTCTGTGTATCATATGAGGCTGTTTACTTTACTGGGTATATGTGAGGGTTTACATTCACTTTAAGCAGAGAGGACAAAGGTTACACAGCACAGTTTCAGAAAAGGATGTACCCATCCAACATTTGGGAAGGTTTGTGAAATTTGGCTGTGGTGGATTACATACCGTAGATCAAATTTAACTGACTAATCTTTCTTAAACCTAGTTGCAGTGTGTTCTGGAAAGGATTAATCTGTTTGGTTACACTTGTTTCATAGTGCTGTTCTTTAAAGCTCACTTGTGCTTTGTCCAGCAGCACATACTTTTCCTTCACTCCCTTGTCACCCTTTTCAACTGCTCTGTTGTTCTCAGCCTGAAGCTACATTGTCCTTTTATTGCTTCCAACAGGTGAACAAATCAGCAGGAGAGAAAAGGTTAGATGTGTGCTTCTAGGGGAGGCATTCAAAAAATCTTAACAGGGGGTTTGACGAATGTGAGCACTAGACCTTAGTCTTGTTGTCCCTGTGATATGTTTTTTGTTTTGTTTTAATTAAACAGACACTAAACAATATCTTTATGCCCTGTACACATGAGCGGAATTTCCGTCGGAAAAAACTTGGATGGTTTTTCTGACAGAATTCCGCTCAAGCTTGGCATGCATACACACGGTCACACAAAAGTTCTCTGTACTTTCGACCGTCAAGAACACAGTGACGTTCAACACTACGATGAGCCGAGAAAATGAAGTTTAATGCTTCTGAGCATTCGTCGAATTGTTTCTGAGCATGAGTGTTTTTTTGCGCGTCAGAATTGCATACAGACGAATGGAATTTCCGTCAAGAACTTTTTCCGTCGGAAAAATAGAGAACCAGCTCTCAATCATTTGCTGGCAGAAATTCAGACAGAAAAAGTTGGATGGAGCATACACATGGTCGGAATATCCGACCAAAAGCACCCATCACACTTTTTTTTACGGAAATTCCGACCGTGTGTATGCAGCGTTAGTCTCCAAAAATAATTCATAAACATCCACTTATTGGCCTATTTTTTATGAAATAGTTTCTTACTGTGTTTATCTGCCTACTTGTAAAATTCACCTCCCCCCCTGAGCTTTGGCTATATTTTTCCTTTAAGCAAAGGTTAAAGGTTTAAGAGTTGTGCTTCTCCATTGTACGTTCATGAGAACTGGACTTGTCCAGTCTCCAACCCAGCTATCGGATCACGCTGAGCTAGCTAAGAAATGCTTGCAGTCAGCCACAACATTTTTTTATTCAGAAACATCACAATATTTTAAGAAAAAAAATCAGTGCCTATCAGTGACACCAATCAGTGCCCATTAGTGATGCCAGTCAGTGCTGCCTCTCTGTGCCTGCCCATCAGTGCCCATTAGTGCCACCCATCAGTGAACATCAGTGCCGCCTATCGGTGCCCACCAGTGCCAGCCATTAGTGCCCATCTGTGCCACCTATCAGTGCTGCATGTCAGTGCCACCTATCAGTGGTCATCAGTGTGGCATATTAGTGCCTCCTCATCAGTGCCACCTAATCAGTGCCACCTCATCAATGCCGTCTATCAATGCCCATCAGTGCAGCCTCATCAGCGCACATCAGTGAAGGAGAAAAATTACTTATTTACAAGGTATATATGGATAGGGGCAAGTGGCGCTACCTATGTTGGATACGTATCAATGGTGCCTTAACTATATGCTGTATAATAACTGTGTGCTCTCCTAGGGTTGGAAACAATGTACTATTGCAGAACCGTATATAAGTTATATATGTGCCCAATGGGATAGATATCCCATAACAAAGAGTGCAACCAAAATATACAAGTGTACCAGCAGAGTATATATATATATATATATATATATACAAGTGTAGCAAAAGTTACCAACAATAGTGAATATTATTGACATTAGTTTTATAAATAGTAAGTGTATCAGCACACACCCTCCTCCTATTTTGTAAGGGGTTAACCATATATTAACAATTCATTCTCCAGCTGTATCACTGGCTAGTGAGAGGTCTCTATTCAGTCCATACCCAGTCCAATGTAATAGTTAAATATATCTCCACCGTGTGCAAGTGGCTTGTTAGCTGAGGGTCCAGTCACACCTCCTTTTTTACCATAAGTGCAATCACTATTAATAAAAGCCAAGTGTAACGTGTGCCAAAATATATATAGAAAAAATATATGTACCACATAAAAAATAAATTAACAAAATGTGTCAAAGATAAACCACTTGTGACATAAATAAAAAAATATATATATATGAAAAATTTTTTATATAGTTATTAGAGATCACTATTGTAAAAGTTCTATTTTGAAGACAGTTCATTCAGAGATTCCTGCATGAGGTGACTGTGGTGATAGCAGTAGTTGATGGTATCCAGTGACTTAAGTGCTCCCCCTCAAGGGTCCCCACTCACCAGCTCCCTGCACCCCTGCAGGGGTAACACGCATCTAGTATCCTCGATGTTCCCTTGGAATCCAATAGGGTTTCCGCTCCAGATGTAGCTATCCTTCAGGATTAGGTTTTATCTTCATATAAGAAAAAACAGGGCTCCCATAGTGTGATAACGTAGTGTATTTATTAAAAAACTCGGTCCATTGACCAATGGTAAAAATAAGTATACAAAAATTATTTTAAAAACAAATATCACTCCCGCAGAGGAAGTGGAGATATCACACTGCGTTGGGGAGATCAAGCCCGGAGAGGAGCTCGTGGATGTAGGCTAACAGCTGAGCGGCGTGCGCCCCAGCTGCGTTCCACACTTTCTCCGACTTCCGCGTGTGACGTAGGTACGTAGCTCCGCCTTACGCGTTTCGTCATCGACGTTCTCAAAGGCGTGCTGACGTACCTAATGCTAAGCTATTTGAAGGCAAGCGGGGATATCTCCTCCCATGGGCGGATTCCCTTAGTGTGTATTCCCAAGACGGCCCTTAATAGACCGAGCCAAAATGCCAGGGGTGCTTGAAATGTATTTCCTTATTAATAAGGCTTTATTATCCCCGCTTACCAACATTACGACAGACTTGAGTATTTTCATAAACCTATAGATACAGGCATTAATGCTATTTTATCCATGTAACTCGATATATGCCATTAACGATGATCATTGGGTGATACCATTTCTCCCATCAATATGCACGGGGCTAGAATACTGGGGTTTGTGAATTATGACCCCTACTGGTATCTTTAAATATTACAGCCTCTTAGGTATATATAAACAGGTCCCAAAAAAATTTATTAAAGCTGATATATTGCTTAATTATAATTTCTATGTGGGCCATTCCCCTCACCCCTCCGGAATCCAGGTGCCTTAGCTATAACCACTTGCATATACTGATTTGGGGAATTAGCATCACCAGGCTTACATTTCCCAAATTATAATATGACTAGTTTATCCAGCTGAATGTACATTTTACCATAACCAGAATGGGCATGCATCCATTTACTAAAGGTTGGAACATCAGATTCATATCACATATACCCCACCACGCCCGTCTATTTTGGGGGGGATGGTATTGGTATCCTATCTCTAAAGGGGACCTATTCACCAAGATGCATTACCATAAAGTAAAAGAACCCAGAATTGCTGGTCATGACTCAAGTCGGGGGGGTCAGGAGAATTTCTATTGATGATGGCTAAGGTCAAAAGTGGGGGAAAGAGATAATTGGGTCCTCAGTAGCCTCAGGGCTTGTCATAAGGGGTACACTTAGCTGTGGGCCCACTATAGATGCAGGAGAACCAGTGCTAAACAGATAGAGGATAAAAGAATGGTCATAAGGCCTATATTACAGCTCCCATAGTGTACCCACAGTCAGCCATCTAAATGCCATGTCAGTACATTGTAACCCATTATATCTGCTAGGGGTTAGCAATAAAGCAGTTTAGGTCTATATCCAGATTTAACCCCTTAGGAGCCAGAGATTGTAATCGATAGATCCACTCAGTTTCATTGCGAGAAATGAGTGTGAGTTTGTTATTCCCTCTCCAATGATCTTCAATGTGATCTATACCATAGAACACAAGGCCTGTGGGGTCCCTCTGATGTACCTCCTCAAAATGTCTATATAGATAGTGTTTGGGGAACCCCTTCTTTATATTATTAATGTGTTCCCTTATTCTGACTGCTAGAGGCCGGGTGGTTCTACCCACGTACTGGAGATGACATGGGCATTCCAGAATGTACGTTACATGGGTAGTCTGACATGTAATTAGTTTTTTTTATTTTATATTGTTTGTGGTCAACTGTGGATTTAAATATTTCTTTCTTTCTGGGTTGTGGCTTGCTAACCCTACAGCCCAGACATCTACGACATTTGTAGAACCCCCTCAAATTCGTACTAATTTTTGCTTGTTTCGGGGGGTCTATAGCATTGTGTACTAGATAATTCCGCAAGCAAGGTGCTCTTCTATACACGAATTTGGGTCTTCGGGGAAGGATTTTTGATAATACCCTGTCTTCTTGTAAAATTGGCCAGTATCTGTTAATGATCCGTTCAACATCTTTATACTGATTATTATATCCTGTAATAAACAGGATATCTTCTTGTTTGTTCTTTTTCTTCTTAGTGTTGTTCAGTAAGGCCTTTCTGTCCACCTTTATTATCTCCTTCTTTAGATTAACCAGGGTCTCTTTTGCATATCCCTTATCTTGCAACCTTTTAATCAACATATCTGCTTGTTCATCAAAATCTGCAGTTAGGTCACAGTTCCTGCGAAGGCGCATTAATTGGCCCTTGGGGATATTTCCCTTCCAGCTTGGATGGTGGCAGCTGGAAGTGGGTATATACCCATTCCGGTCTGTATCCTTAAAAAAGGTACGAGTGCAAAGGGATGTTCCTGACTTGAAAATTTCCAAGTCTAGGTAATCTATCTTCTGGGGATTCCATTTTCCTGTGAACGTTATTCCATATTTATTATCTCCAAGTTGTCCAAGGAAGTCTTCAAAGGCGTCTGATGTTCCATCCCATAAGATGATCAGGTCATCAATATAACGCCTGTACATCTTAATCTGAGGGATTTTCCTGCCATATATATATTCCTCCTCCCACATATTCAGGAAGAGGTTCGCTACACTGGGGGCATAACGTGCCCCCATGGCTACACCTTTGGTTTGTACATAATAATTTCTGTTGTACCAGAAATAATTACATTCCATAGCTAACTTGAGCCCCTCCAGTATGTAATTGATCTGCTGTTGCTTCATTCCTGTGTTTTCATGCAACGCCTTTTCTACTCCGGCTAGGCCGTCTTTCTGTACAATACTGGTGTACAATGAATTGACATCTATGGTTGCCAGGATCCAATTACTACCTTCTTTGATTTCTTGGAGTTCCTGGATAAGCTGTTGGCTGTCCCGTAGATATGATTTACCTTGTTGTACTAACGGCTTCAAGTATTTGTCTAAATATTCCCCTAGTCTTGAAAATATGGAATTAATCCCACTGATTATGGGCCTTCCAGGTGGTTTATGTAATCTTTTGTGTATTTTTGGTGTATAATACATAACAGGAGTTTTGGTGGATCTTAGGAACAGGTATTCAGCTTCTTTAGGGTTTAATATCCCCATATTCTTCCCTTTTTCGATGTAGGTCTTCAGTTTCTTCTGGTACCTCTTTTTGGGGTTACTCTTAAGTTTCTTGTAGGTGTCCTCCACCCTTATAAGATTTTCCATTTCCTCCTGGTAGTCTTTTTTGTCCAGGATAACCAGTCCTCCCCCCTTATCTGCTGGTCTTAT
Source organism: Aquarana catesbeiana (assembly GCF_042186555.1). Taxonomy (NCBI): domain Eukaryota; kingdom Metazoa; phylum Chordata; class Amphibia; order Anura; family Ranidae; genus Aquarana; species Aquarana catesbeiana. Next base: position 297,190,528 of record NC_133326.1, read on the forward strand.
AACTACTTCGTGCCGTTCCCCCAGTTTCTTAATGGCATCCTATACATGTTTCCCTTTCCTTTCTTTCTTCTTGAGGTTTCTGAGGTCTTCTTCAACCATTTTTTTAAAAACATTCATGCACTGGCTCCCTGGAGTCTTCGGGTTATAGATGGAATTATTTTTAAGGTTAGTTTGTATGTATTCAGGGGTATCTCGAGTTCTTGTATCTTGGTTTAGAGCAAAATATTTTTTGAGGTTCAGTTTTCTCATGAACTTCTGGAGGTCAATGTAAGCTTCAAATTTATCTAACATTTTTTCCGGAGCAAACTTGAGTCCCAGGTCCAACACTTTAAGTTCTTCATCAGAGAAAGTGGAGTTACTAAGATTAAAGATTCCTTTTCCTAATACACTCTCCTTCTTTTTCTTCCTACCTCCTCTTCTTCCTCTTGTCTGTCTCTTCTTTCCGGGTGGCTTGGTATTAGGTCCCTGTTTCTCTCTTGAGCGTTTTCCCATCCGTTGTTGGGGTGTAGCCTCCCCCCTCCTTCCCGCCTCCCCATAGGGAAGGGGTCTCCCTGCCTTCTTTGTCTTCCTCTCGGGGGTCCTCCTCCGTTGCCGCGTTGGGCTCTCCATCCTGGAGTTCTGTAGGGTACATGGGCCTTCCATTTTCCTGGTGGCCTGTCCCGATATCCCTCCCTGGGAAAATCCCTCCGTTCCTCAGCCTCTCTTCTATATGGAGGGTAGGTTGGGTAGGCGTTTCTAAGGGGGGAATATCTGTTATAAGTGGAGACATTGTAGGTTCTGTTTCTCGATGTTCTCTGATCTGAGGGCTCCCAATAACTGACTCTCCTATACCTCGGTGTGTCATCATACCGGTTTGGTGTTCTGGGCCTCCCTCTGTTATTCATAGTGGGGTATATTGGCGTTCCCAGTATCGGGATATTTTCCCTCAGACCCAATAGTCCGTCCTCAATGGGTTCCTCCAGGCATTCATCCATTAAGGTGTCCTCCATATCATTACTAGGATCACCTATGGTGGATTGCCACTTATATACTCTGTTATTCTTATAGTCAAGGACATCTCTCTTGAATTTTTTCTGTTTCTTTGCCTGCACTTCGCCATCATATTTCTTAATATATTCTTGTAGCTCCCTTTCTTTATCTTTGTAGTCCCTCTGATTAGCAAATGGCACCAGTAAGCTTTTAATTTCCGTGATGTTATATACCCCACTATGAATAACAGAGGGAGGCCCAGAACACCAAACCGGTATGATGACACACCGAGGTATAGGAGAGTCAGTTATCGGGAGCCCTCAGATCAGAGAACATCGAGAAACAGAACCTACAATGTCTCCACTTATAACAGATATTCCCCCCTTAGAAACGCCTACCCAACCTACCCTCCATATAGAAGAGAGGCTGAGGAACGGAGGGATTTTCCCAGGGAGGGATATCGGGACAGGCCACCAGGAAAATGGAAGGCCCATGTACCCTACAGAACTCCAGGATGGAGAGCCCAACGCGGCAACGGAGGAGGACCCCCGAGAGGAAGACAAAGAAGGCAGGGAGACCCCTTCCCTATGGGGAGGCGGGAAGGAGGGGGGAGGCTACACCCCAACAACGGATGGGAAAACGCTCAAGAGAGAAACAGGGACCTAATACCAAGCCACCTGGAAAGAAGAGACAGACAAGAGGAAGAAGAGGAGGTAGGAAGAAAAAGAAGGAGAGTGTATTAGGAAAAGGAATCTTTAATCTTAGTAACTCCACTTTCTCTGATGAAGAACTTAAAGTGTTGGACCTGGGACTCAAGTTTGCTCCGGAAAAAATTTTAGATAAATTTGAAGCTTACATTGACCTCCAGAAGTTCATGAGAAAACTGAACCTCAAAAAATATTTTGCTCTAAACCAAGATACAAGAACTCGAGATACCCCTGAATACATACAAACTAACCTTAAAAATAATTCCATCTATAACCCGAAGACTCCAGGGAGCCAGTGCATGAATGTTTTTAAAAAAATGGTTGAAGAAGACCTCAGAAACCTCAAGAAGAAAGAAAGGAAAGGGAAACATGTATGGGATGCCATTAAGAAACTGGGGGAACGGCACGAAGTAGTTATAAGACCAGCAGATAAGGGGGGAGGACTGGTTATCCTGGACAAAAAAGACTACCAGGAGGAAATGGAAAATCTTATAAGGGTGGAGGACACCTACAAGAAACTTAAGAGTAACCCCAAAAAGAGGTACCAGAAGAAACTGAAGACCTACATCGAAAAAGGGAAGAATATGGGGATATTAAACCCTAAAGAAGCTGAATACCTGTTCCTAAGATCCACCAAAACTCCTGTTATGTATTATACACCAAAAATACACAAAAGATTACATAAACCACCTGGAAGGCCCATAATCAGTGGGATTAATTCCATATTTTCAAGACTAGGGGAATATTTAGACAAATACTTGAAGCCGTTAGTACAACAAGGTAAATCATATCTACGGGACAGCCAACAGCTTATCCAGGAACTCCAAGAAATCAAAGAAGGTAGTAATTGGATCCTGGCAACCATAGATGTCAATTCATTGTACACCAGTATTGTACAGAAAGACGGCCTAGCCGGAGTAGAAAAGGCGTTGCATGAAAACACAGGAATGAAGCAACAGCAGATCAATTACATACTGGAGGGGCTCAAGTTAGCTATGGAATGTAATTATTTCTGGTACAACAGAAATTATTATGTACAAACCAAAGGTGTAGCCATGGGGGCACGTTATGCCCCCAGTGTAGCGAACCTCTTCCTGAATATGTGGGAGGAGGAATATATATATGGCAGGAAAATCCCTCAGATTAAGATGTACAGGCGTTATATTGATGACCTGATCATCTTATGGGATGGAATATCAGACGCCTTTGAAGACTTCCTTGGACAACTTGGAGATAATAAATATGGAATAACGTTCACAGGAAAATGGAATCCCCAGAAGATAGATTACCTAGACTTGGAAATTTTCAAGTCAGGAACATCCCTTTGCACTCATACCTTTTTTAAGGATACAGACCGGAATGGGTATATACCCACTTCCAGCTGCCACCATCCAAGCTGGAAGGGAAATATCCCCAAGGGCCAATTAATGCGCCTTCGCAGGAACTGTGACCTAACTGCAGATTTTGATGAACAAGCAGATATGTTAATTAAAAGGTTCCAAGATAAGGGATATGCAAAAGAGACCCTGGTTAATCTAAAGAAGGAGATAATAAAGGTGGACAGAAAGGCCTTACTGAACAACACTAAGAAGAAAAAGAACAAACAAGAAGATATCCTGTTTATTACAGGATATAATAATCAGTATAAAGATGTTGAACGGATCATTAACAGATACTGGCCAATTTTACAAGAAGACAGGGTATTATCAAAAATCCTTCCCCGAAGACCCAAATTCGTGTATAGAAGAGCACCTTGCTTGCGGAATTATCTAGTACACAATGCTATAGACCCCCCGAAACAAGCAAAAATTAGTACGAATTTGAGGGGGTTCTACAAATGTCGTAGATGTCTGGGCTGTAGGGTTAGCAAGCCACAACCCAGAAAGAAAGAAATATTTAAATCCACAGTTGACCACAAACAATATAAAATAAAAAAACTAATTACATGTCAGACTACCCATGTAACGTACATTCTGGAATGCCCATGTCATCTCCAGTACGTGGGTAGAACCACCCGGCCTCTAGCAGTCAGAATAAGGGAACACATTAATAATATAAAGAAGGGGTTCCCCAAACACTATCTATATAGACATTTTGAGGAGGTACATCAGAGGGACCCCACAGGCCTTGTGTTCTATGGTATAGATCACATTGAAGATCATTGGAGAGGGAATAACAAACTCACACTCATTTCTCGCAATGAAACTGAGTGGATCTATCGATTACAATCTCTGGCTCCTAAGGGGTTAAATCTGGATATAGACCTAAACTGCTTTATTGCTAACCCCTAGCAGATATAATGGGTTACAATGTACTGACATGGCATTTAGATGGCTGACTGTGGGTACACTATGGGAGCTGTAATATAGGCCTTATGACCATTCTTTTATCCTCTATCTGTTTAGCACTGGTTCTCCTGCATCTATAGTGGGCCCACAGCTAAGTGTACCCCTTATGACAAGCCCTGAGGCTACTGAGGACCCAATTATCTCTTTCCCCCACTTTTGACCTTAGCCATCATCAATAGAAATTCTCCTGACCCCCCCGACTTGAGTCATGACCAGCAATTCTGGGTTCTTTTACTTTATGGTAATGCATCTTGGTGAATAGGTCCCCTTTAGAGATAGGATACCAATACCATCCCCCTCAAAATAGACGGGCGTGGTGGGGTATATGTGATATGAATCTGATGTTCCAACCTTTAGTAAATGGATGCATGCCCATTCTGGTTATGGTAAAATGTACATTCAGCTGGATAAACTAGTCATATTATAATTTGGGAAATGTAAGCCTGGTGATGCTAATTCCCCAAATCAGTATATGCAAGTGGTTATAGCTAAGGCACCTGGATTCCGGAGGGGTGAGGGGAATGGCCCACATAGAAATTATAATTAAGCAATATATCAGCTTTAATAAATTTTTTTGGGACCTGTTTATATATACCTAAGAGGCTGTAATATTTAAAGATACCAGTAGGGGTCATAATTCACAAACCCCAGTATTCTAGCCCCGTGCATATTGATGGGAGAAATGGTATCACCCAATGATCATCGTTAATGGCATATATCGAGTTACATGGATAAAATAGCATTAATGCCTGTATCTATAGGTTTATGAAAATACTCAAGTCTGTCGTAATGTTGGTAAGCGGGGATAATAAAGCCTTATTAATAAGGAAATACATTTCAAGCACCCCTGGCATTTTGGCTCGGTCTATTAAGGGCCGTCTTGGGAATACACACTAAGGGAATCCGCCCATGGGAGGAGATATCCCCGCTTGCCTTCAAATAGCTTAGCATTAGGTACGTCAGCACGCCTTTGAGAACGTCGATGACGAAACGCGTAAGGCGGAGCTACATACCTACGTCACACGCGGAAGTCGGAGAGAGTGTGGAACGCAGCTGGGGCGCACGCCGCTCAGCTGTTAGCCTACATCCACGAGCTCCTCTCCGGGCTTGATCTCCCCAACGCAGTGTGATATCTCCACTTCCTCTGTGGGAGTGATATTTGTTTTTAAAATAATTTTTGTATACTTATTTTTACCATTGGTCAATGGACCGAGTTTTTTAATAAATACACTACGTTATCACACTATGGGAGCCCTGTTTTTTCTTATATGAAGATAAAACCTAATCCTGAAGGATAGCTACATCTGGAGCGGAAACCCTATTGGATTCCAAGGGAACATCGAGGATACTAGATGCGTGTTACCCCTGCAGGGGTGCAGGGAGCTGGTGAGTGGGGACCCTTGAGGGGGAGCACTTTAGTCACTGGATACCATCAACTACTGCTATCACCACAGTCACCTAATGCAGGAATCTCTGAATGAACTGTCTTCAAAATAGAACTTTTACAATAGTGATCTCTAATAACTATATAAAAAATTTTTCATATATATATATTTTTTTATTTATGTCACAAGTGGTTTATCTTTGACACATTTTGTTAATTTATTTTTTATGTGGTACATATATTTTTTCTATATATATTTTGGCACACGTTACACTTGGCTTTTATTAATAGTGATTGCACTTATGGTAAAAAAGGAGGTGTGACTGGACCCTTAGCTAACAAGCCACTTGCACACGGTGGAGATATATTTAACTATTACATTGGACTGGGTATGGACTGAATAGAGACCTCTCACTAGCCAGTGATACAGCTGGAGAATGAATTGTTAATATATGGTTAACCCCTTACAAAATAGGAGGAGGGTGTGTGCTGATACACTTACTATTTATAAAACTAATGTCAATAATATTCACTATTGTTGGTAACTTTTGCTACACTTGTATATATATATATATATACTCTGCTGGTACACTTGTATATTTTGGTTGCACTCTTTGTTATGGGATATCTATCCCATTGGGCACATATATAACTTATATACGGTTCTGCAATAGTACATTGTTTCCAACCCTAGGAGAGCACACAGCTATTATACAGCATATAGTTAAGGCACCATTGATACGTATCCAACATAGGTAGCGCCACTTGCCCCTATCCATATATACCTTGTACTTTTATCTCACCCCTGTAGGGGGGAGTAAGGGGAGGCTGCAAGCCTTGATCTGTGAGCGCGAAAAAAAAAATATATCTTTTTTCTTACTTATTTACAAAACTTACTGACAGAAACTAAGAAAAACTTTATTTTTTTTCAAAATTTTCTGTCTTTTTTCTTTTTTTGTGTTGCATGACCGCGCAATTGTCTTTCAAAGTGCATCAGCACTGAAAGCTGAAAAATGGCCTGGGCAGGAGGGGGGTGAAAGTGCCCTGTATTGAAGTGGTTAAATACTTTGTTTGAAACCAGAGGTGCTCTTTGGAACATTACACTAAACCCAGATGGAACCGAAATGAAAAAAAAAAAAAACAGACCTCAGGGATGACATGATACAGCCTTGGTACACACAGATGCCAACCTAGAAGCAAATGAATATGGACAGGTGAATGGTTCGGCCCAAGCATGAGTTCGGGCCGAACATTGGCTGAAAGTAAGTTCTCTGAACAACCGAATTATAGGGTCATTTGACCGTTTGTTCGGCCCGCCGAACGACCACAATGCACTGTGCCACAGCACAGTGCATTGAAAGCCCTGATTGGCTAAAGCAATGAAAGCTTCCCATAATATATATATTTTGGTACTGTCACCAAAGAGTGGCACTGTGGATAGTACAATGGTACACCATGCCACATCCTAATTGGTTATACAGAAATAGAGAGTAGAAAAAATGGACTTTGCAGGCATATTTTCATCATATAAAAAATATCAAAATTTTATTGGTTGACAAAACATCAATGAAAAAAGACTAAGACAAAGATAAAAAACATATACAAAGTGAAAGTGGTTTAAAACATGTCTCAGTGACCAACCGTATATTCTGGGGTTCAAACTGAACCTACCGGATCAGGTTGATGAGTTGTGACTAGGTCCTACGGCTTGACTTATAAACCCTTGAAGGGGAAATATCCATGTATGTACACACACACAATCATTTCATCATATATCAAATAGTAACATATAGAGGGTTAGGTAAGGTCAAACCGAAGTGGGTCACTTCAACTCCAATGCTCAGAAAATGTATTCAAAAAAGTGTGCTCAAATTGCTTGACTATTTCCACGATCTGGACGCGCTTCTTCAGGAGCTGTGTATATATATATATATATATATATATATATATATATATATATATATATATGTATATAGAAAGCATTATATACCCAATTACTTGCATATAAGCCTTTAAAATTGGCACTTTTGTGTTTTTACGTTCGGGTCCTATAGACTGCAATGGGGGTCATTATTCTGTTCCAAACTTTCCAGATGTTCGAAAGTTCTGGTGCAAACCGAACATCGATTCATTCAGCCCATCCCTACGAAATGAACAACATTACATGTGATGATTTATTAACAACGACAACAACTTCTGTTATTTTAATTTTATTCAGTTTGTCAGAACATCTTTTCATCTTTTTGGATTATTAAAATAAATTAGACCTGTCCGGGAGATGTTTCAATACATTTAAACACGTACTTTTGGCAGGCAGACACAAAACATTCCAGTGAAACAGACTAAAGTCCTTTTTTTCTCAGCTAAATAAAGACATGTCTGAAAACTATTTTTACCAAGTAAAAGAATAAAATCAACAAGGATCATTTTGATAAAGATCAGGAGGTAGAGTGAGCTCAGTGGGCCACACACAATCCACAATTTCTATCCACACAATTACATTAACTCCCAAAAGTCACTTTATCACTTTCAACAGTTGGAATTACGTCTGTCTTCTTGCTCAGACACAATCTAATTGTTACATCAAGCAACCTCTCACTTTGCTGGGCAAATGATGACAATCTGATTTCACATTTATAAAGCATAAATCCGGACATTTGCACATCTACATTTTATATTTTTGTTCATCTTTATTGAACACACAGAAAAAGCTGTCTAGCCTTCGTTATGTGGTTCTCATAAAGCATTTTTAAGCTTTGATCTATAAAATTATAGTTGGATATTCATTCTCATATGCTGCTGAAACAACATAATGGGTATGCTTCTCCTTTAGCCTATCAAGATTCCAATTCCATCTATACTGGATGATTCCCCCAGTGCTGGCTGCGATATCTAGATTTAGTATGGCTCTTTTCCCTCGTAGCGTCCTAGGAAGCCACCCTTTTGAGCACACCCCAGCCACCTAAATGTGTCCATAGAAAAAGACAGACTTCAGAAACCATTCTCCTGATCCCCTCTTCTCTTTTCTACCTGCACCTACCTATCCCTTCTGGACAGTGCATGTGAGATACTCAAGACATGCACTCCTTTACCCAGAAATTTGGGGAAGTGGCGTTCTAAAGCCTGGAGCCAGCTGGGGCATTCAGGTAGCTTGGTAAGTGTTTATACGCACACACACACACACACTCTGAGCTACTCATGTCCAGGGCAGTGCTTATTAAGAAGTTTTTAATGTATTCAATTGGAAAAAATATGTAATTTAATACCACTTTAATGCTGACCATAGCTAGGTCATTTTTTTTTAATTGCGTGATTGCCAGCAAGTAAAATTTGAAGACTTAGCTGAACAAAAAAATAAAAAATCTTCTGAAAACACAAATTTCATAAAGCAAACTTCTCTACACAGACATTCTACAGCAGAAGTAGATAAGACCTAAAATCTATCTTGAAAATCATAATACATCAGTTATCAGAAGAATTTACAAACATCACGGTTTTTGATGAATTAGCTAAAAACCAGGCCACACATCTGGCCACAGATTTGTAGGGCAGCAGATGTTAGCGAATTTTGCTTCAGAAAGATCTTTCCTGTACTCAAACAGAACATTTATCCCCCATTTCAACTTGTTTTCCTATGCCTGACTATGTTCAACATGTGGAATCTCATTATTTCTAATTGCCGCTTTTCAAACTTGTATGTTCAGTAGCCCTATGTTCTCTGCTGCATGCTCAAAAAAGTATATGAGCTTTTCTCAGTGTATTCAGGCTGTTTTTCCTCCATAGACTTCAATGAGTGCACATGTAAATGCACAAAAAGTGTGTGACTGAAAAACTACTCTCCTAATCAAGAAGTGCTATCCCATCGCACTTTCCTTTGCCCAGTCTAGGAAACAAACACCTGAATCTTGCAAAAACACTCACACAAAGCTTGAGAAATGCCTCTACAACCCCCCTCCCCTCCTTCCCCAAAAAAACAAAAACTTCAAAATCACCATCTTGCATGTTTATGGGAATTATTTATATGAACTACAGATAAAATTAAACTCAGGGAGTCTTGTATGAAAGTTAGGTAATGTGCTTTTCCGTATTACCAATTTCCCTCATTGGTGGATATCCGTGATGCCTGTAGGGCATTTTATAGTGACCTCTAGACAGTCAGACAGTTAACTAACTCTATACAAGGGAGGGGAAGTCTTCCCAGCAGAAATACAGCAACACAAACCTGGCAGAGATTCATATCTTTCCCAGGCCTCCAAAAAATTTAGTATACAGTACATATGATACAAAATATACCTTTATATATAACTTACCATTAAAGTTAGTCATTAACGTTCCTCTAAAGGCCTGTCGCAATTACCCCTATTGCAGGTGATCAGACACTACAGCTAGCTGCTGTGGCCATCACGCTGGTGCAGGCGTGAACCGAGCAAAGCAAACAGTTACTTGTGGTTGGCAGACAAGCAGAGTGGTTCAATGACAGTCCAGGTACAAGGCAGGCAAAGTTCAGAATAGTTAGGAACAGATCCGTAGTCAAAGGGCAGGCAGCATTTAAAGAGTAGTCGATATATGATCCAAGGTCGTTAAAGAGGGAATCCAATCTAGCAGAGCAGGGCAGACAAATAGGGAGCTTGGAACACATGTAACAAATGCAATTTATCAAGCATGAGACTGGGCACATCAATCACCTTGCAGGTGGACAGACAGACATGGATGCATCATAGTCAAAATTAGGATGCTGGAATAAGACCAGCAGCTGTCAAGATCCTCCTTTATTTCTGTCTCACATACCATCTGTCAGGACCAGGACTTGAACCTGGGACCTCTGCTATGTCTGCTATGTCTGGCAATGACTCCTCCAACTGAGCTACCTAAGCGGCTGGACAGCACCCTGTCTGATCTATTGGACAACCCTGCTTTGTGCCTTGACTTCTTCTGAACCTTGAACTCTTTGCTCCTCCCATGAACTTCCTGATTTAAGCCATGTCTCTGCACTTCCTGTTTCCAAGATTATTGTGCTCTCCCCAGCCAATATCTCGGTCTGTCTTCCCTGCTGCCGTCTCTATACTTGCTACCACTCATTACCGACCCTTGGCTTGTTCCTCGACTACGCTTCTGCCTGAACCCAAACTGCAACTACTCATTACTGACCTTTGGCTTGCTTACTGACTACACTGCTGTTTGATCCTTTCCTGCTACATCTGCTTTTGGACCCTGGCTTGCTCACCTCTTTGTGGGCCAATCCTGAGGACCACTACCTGGTACTAACATGCAGCTAAATCCATCTCCACCAACAGAAGCTCTGGCAAACACCAGGTAGTACTTAGATGCCACACCTCAGGTGAACCCACGTCATCCACCACTTGTATAGCTATCCCGCTGGTTGGTGGAAGTCCCGATACTGCTATAGCAACTTGTCATCGACCCTGACCCCTAATCATGACACTGTCCTAACAGACACTGCAGCAGTAGGAGGGTTTCAGAAATGGAGGCATTGCTGCCAATTCAGAAAGCAGTGTGCAGAACTAGGTGTAGCCAGGTTCTGATTGACAAGCTACAGGCTTGTCAATTAGTAATGACAATTCTGGTAACCACGCCTCCATAACATTTTTTTTTCTTTCCACTGTAGGGCAAGCAGGCACACATAAAAGTGGCAACTCTGCTGGGAATTCTGGATCAGTGCAGCATCATTGCCATACCATCACAGGAAGCTGCATTAAATTAAATTTGTGGAACTTTGCAGAGGATTAAAAAGACTGCAAGGACAGATGTATTTATAATTAGGTGCTGTAGTACAGTTTTTAGGGAGGGGGCATAGTTCTAATTTTCTCAATGGAAAAGGAAGGACAAATTTGCTACAGGCGTGACGTACAGACACCTAGAGTTGCCTATATATACCTTCTTGTAACACCTGAAGGATAGGCCTTTCTGAGAGACAAATAAATTACAGTTTATTTTGTTATCCTCTTTCTGAAGACTTGCATGCTTGTCTGGTTAAAAAATGATCCAGACAGGCACCCCGAAAACACAGTGGTGTGTGCAGCATGGACTTATCTGGAGTGGTGTAGACTTTTCATGCTGAACACTTATAAGCAGATTTGTAGCACTTCATGGAAATAAAGAGCAAAAAAAGCACCCCTAAGTGTAGCATATTCATACAATTTATTGACACACTATTGACACACAATTTATTGACACACAACTTGCATGTAATACAAGAAGGTAAGGCTCATCAACACTGGTCGACATCAAAGATGTAGAACACCCAAGGTCCGCAACCCGGGAGCTGTACTTCACATCTCGCATGCTCCAAAACACGTCATGCACTCCCATTCCTGGTGATATCATCATACCAGGGTTGCGGATCACACTGTCCTCCACAGAGAGATAAACTTCTAGTGATCTGGATGAGGGTGGCCAGCCGTTCCCTTCCTATATCACAGCTCCCAGATTGCAGACCTTGGGCATTTTATATCTTTGATGTCGACCAGTGTTGGTTGATGAGCCTTACCTTCTTGTATACATGTGAGTTACCCCTGATTAGTAAATTGTATGAAGATACTACACTTAGAGGGGCTTTTTCTTCTTTTTATTTCCTTGTTGGCATACAGAGTTGTCTTCTACTCTTGGAAGAGCTTGTCGTAAGTGAACTCCCTCTACTAGGTGGACCCTATAAAATCTATCTTAATAGACTTTTAGTGAACTTTATTGCCATTTTAATGAACTTTAATGCCACCTACTGACCCCAATGCGCCTGCAGCGTCTTCTTTGTATCTGTAGCTCTTCATCGCAGTAGCAGTTTTTCCCCCCTTCCCCCTATAAAATATGACTATTTAACACATCCATTTAAAAACACCAACAAGATATTATATCAAACCAGAAAATAGAATCTCATACAGTACTGTCCAGCAGGAAAGTAGATTTACGCTTTTCTCTACTGCAGTTCAGTAACACTGGTCTTGTCCTGTCCCAGCCTATAATTGGACAATGAAGCAGCAAACAGATGATTCACCAATCAGGATGAATGCCACCAATCAGTATGCTCCTTGTTAGCACAGAAGCACTGCAGCTTAACCAACTGGCTCCTTGTGAACCAACTAGCTCCTTGTGCTTCTTCTCTCTTTCGAGGTCTCAGCTCTATTCTACAGGGAAGTGCAAGGGGTTGATAGAAGGTAAAATTTAGGCACTAACACTGCTTGCATTTAAAAAAAATATATGTTTAACATTGTATAAATGAAAACAGAGATGCATTAATTTGTGTCTTTCATATCTGCTATTAACTTTAACTGGCTATTTTCCAAAGTGGCTGAAGTGTGCTTGTGGCAAGGACATTTGACTGCAAGCTCTTTGTGGTACAAGGACTAGTAAATGGTTCTGTTCAGAACTATAATAATATAGTAAATAAAATAAAATAAAGCTTTTCTTTTTTATGACAAATCCATGTGTATATCCTATACGTGTTAAAATTTAGTTACCATCAATCTGCTGGTTCATCTTCCAAGCTTTCTCTTCTCTACCAAGCATATATTATGTGTACCCTTGTAGGCTTCTTATAATATACAATACTGGCCATTGTAAGCTGTAAATCAAACTTATAAAACATAGTTGCCGCATGCTCAGGGTTCTTTACAATTACATTTCTGCTTCATTTGACTTTATTTCTTCACAGAATATGTGAAAAATATGTGGCTATTTTCCCTTAAAAGTCATATTAATCAAATCTCGTTTTTTCCCAGCGAAGTAATAGAGTTAGAGTAGAAAATTGGAGGGAAAGATTGACTCATGATGTAAGATGAATGTCACCACAGAGCAATTGGACTCTTCTGTTAATTTCACCTAAAATGGTTTCTCTGATCAGATAAATTGGATTTCATGCACATTATATAAACAAGCCTAATAGAAAAGTTGCATTAGCAATTAATTTCCCTGGCACTTCACTAATTACATGTTGTGTGTGGTCAGACTTCATGTATGATAACGGTTATAATATAAATGTATTTCTTAATTACTTTTTCCGGTAATGCTTTTATCATGTGCAATGAATAAACCGCAGGATAATATCTTTCAGCAGACTGCATATATTTAATTGGAGTTAGGCTTTAATATTTACTTCAGGGTTTTTGTTTCTAATGAAAATAATCTATCACGTTCTAGAAATGGATTGCTTATATGAAAAATATTCTTTCAATTATGGCTTAAAAACAGAGAGAAGAGCACCACCCTGCAGGCCTTTTGCAGAAACTACAATTGACATTGAATCACATCCCTCTAGAGCCCTTTTTACTTCCCTCATCTGTCAAGAATCTGGCTTAAGATTTACTATGGTGAGTATACTTAGTCTTTTTTGTTAATATGTGTTCGTATGCATTTATAGACACATATTTGTGAAATAGATATGTTTTTACTGTCAAAAGGATGGATGTGATTTCGTGTCAGCAAATTTAGCTTTTCTCCCTCCTTTTTCACGATGCATAATTTACCACATCTTGGTCACTCTTCAGCCATGTCAGTAAGCTCTAATGAGATCAGACTAATGCACTATTTTTATTTTTAGCATTGTTAGACAGAAAGCTTCAACACTGTGACCACAAGGAGAGGAAAAGAAATAGGATTTTTTTCGATTGCAAACACTCAGGAATAAAGCTCTGAAGTTTTAGATAAAATACTACATTTTATTGTATACAAAATGTTAAAATCATATTAAAAAAACAACAGTCAAATACAGTATCTCCCACAAATGAGTACACCCCTCACATTTTTAACAATTTATTCTATCTTTTCATGTAACAACACTGAAGAAATGACACTTTGCTACAATGTAAAGTAGTGAGTGGTGGATGTTAGAGACCTTGCGCTCCTCCACCTTCTATTTGAGAATGCCCCACAGATGCTCAATAGGGTTTAGGTCTGGAGACATACTTGGCCAGTCCATCACCTTTACCCTCTGCTTCTTTAGTAAGGCAGTGGTCGTCTTGGAAGTGTGTTTGGGGTCATTATCAAGTTGGAATACTGCCCTGCGGCCCAGTCTCTGAAGGGAGGGGATCATGCTCTGCTTCAGTATGTCACAGTACATGTTGGCATTCATGGTTCCCTCAATGAATTGTAGCTCCCCAGTGCCAGCAGCGCTCATGCAGCCCCAGACCATGACACTCCCACCACCATGCTTGACTGTAGGCAAGACACACTTGTCTTTGTACTCTGCACCTGCTTGACACCATCTGAACCAAATAAAGTTTATCTTGGTCTCATCAGACCCCAGGACATGGTTCCAGTAATCCAGGTCCTTAGTCGGCTTGTCTTCAGCAAACTGTTTGCAGACTTTCTTGTTCATCATCTTTAGAAGAAGATTCATTCTGGGATGACAGCCATGCAGACCAATTTGATGCAGTGTGTGGCGTATGGTCTGAGCACTAACAGGCTGACCTCCCACCCCTTCAACCTCTGCAGAAATGCTGGCAGCACTCACACGTATGTTTCTCAAAGACAACCTCTGAATATGACGCTGAGCACGCGCACTCAACTTCTTTGGTGGACCATGGCGAGGCCTGTTCTGAGTGGAACCTGTCCTGTTAAACCGCTGTATGGTCTTGGCCACCATGCTGCAGCTCAGTTTTGGTGTCTTGGAAATCTTCTTATAGCCTAGGCCGTCCTTATGTAGAGCAACAATTCTTTTTTTCAGATCTTCAGAGAGTTCTTTGCCATGAGGTGTCATGTTGAACTTCACGAAAGAGTGAGAGCAATAACAACACCAAATTAAACACACCTGCTCCCCATTCAAACCTGAGACTTTGTAACACTAACCAGTCACATGACACCGGGGAGGGAAAATGGCTAATTGGGCCCAATTTGGATATTTTCACTTAGGGGTGTACTCACTTTTGTTGCCAGCGGTTTAGACATTAATGGCTGTGTGCTGAGTTATTTTGAGGGGACAGCAAATTTACACTGTTATACAAGCTGTACACTCACTACTTTACATTGTAGCAAAGTGTCATTTCTTCAGTGTTGTCACATGAAAAGATAGAAGAAAATATTTTCAAAAATGTGAGGGGTGTACTCACTTGTGTGAGATACTGTATGTATTCTTAATTCCCCTAGGTAGGTAAGCCCTGGCACCAAAAAAAAAGCCCCATTCTTTTTCCTCTTCTTGTGTTTATACTTACAACTAGGGATTTAATACACTTCATACCAAATCGCATCTTTGTGAAATAGAGGTGGAAGACACCCAGATGCAAGTTTTGGTATGATCTCAGGAAAATATTCAGTTGAGCTGATTTTGGTTTTTGATGTTGTTTTGTTTTTGGGTTTGTTTTCTTTTTGGGTTATTTAGAATGTATGATTTATAATAGCAAATTTTGTGAACAAATGTGGGAAGGTTTTATGAACAGACTTCAAATAGAATATCTGTCCCTAATAACATCTATGTTGATTTGGAAGTTTATTTTTGGAAATGCAAACAGTAATTGACATAGTCCAACTTATATTGACAAAGTCAAACTTATTTTGGCACATTAATTATTTCAAGAAGTTCGTTAAATGTCAATGTCTCCCATTTGGGTTGTGGTTCCAAATTTTCCCGCCATACCTCAAGGTAGTGTGGAGATGAGGGAAGAATGGGAAAATAATCTTCAAAACTGTTCTATAAAAATTATGCAGCTTCTTAATGATCATTACAATAATGAACTACTTGAATTAGATAAACAAATCCAGATAGTATGTTCTCAAAAGTAGAACTATAGGCAAAACTTTTTTTTTTCATTTTGGATAGATCAAGGGAGGGTTATAACCCCTGTCAGATTTTTTTTCACCCATTGCAGAGATTTTCCTTCACTGCCGGTCACATAGCCAAACAGGAAGTGAGAGGAAATCCCTCTAAATCAAGGGAATTTCTTGGGGACCCCCAGGTCACTAGAACTAATGTACTCATTGGAAAATGTCCACTTTATTACTTTTCTGGGGACAACCCAAAATTTGGGTAATTTCTTGTACTTTCACTTTCAATGATAATGGTAAACAGGACCAATAGAGAGGGTGAATCTCCTTAAGGGGGGAACAGGCAGCAAAAAAATAACTGGTAGGTGTACTAATCCCCCTCCACTCTATCCACAACTAAAAACAAAGTTTTGCTTTTAGTTATACTTTAACATTTTCTGCAATATGAAACACAAAATAAAAATTTGAATGATTACATTGAATCATACAACAAAAAAGGATACTTTGAATAGGAATAAAAAAAACCTGCAAGGGATTCTGCGTATAGTACAGGACAAGCATACAAATGGCAAAGAGAACTAGGTCTCCACGTTCGCTCCCTGGCCCCCACACTCAAACCACATCTAATATACTTAGTAGATTTGAACACTGATATTTTCTCAACTGCTATTTCTCTTCATGGAATATTGAAGTCTCTTTAGTACACACACCAGAAATTGAGAAATAAATTCAAACATGGAAGCTATAATACCTGGCATAGACATACATAAAAACTTTTTGAACAGTTTGAACATCTGCACTAATGAATCTGTTGTACTTATTCATATTCCTTCTCATTTATATATAGGTGGTGATGGTAATTCAGTTGGTGGTGGGAACTTGAACACCACAAGTGATGGGAGATGAACCTACAGAAAATACAACTATATAGTATGTAAGACTTATTCCAGCAAAGGATATGTATCTCATGTTGTCCCACAGACTTGGGCCCCTTTAGGGGAACCGAAAATGCAGGGCAACATGGACACATGTGTGATAAGAAAAACTTAAGACAAAATGAATTACAGATCATCAATTTATCCTTGTATAAATTATCTGTAGAAGAGGAGAAGCTATTGCGTTTAGGATTGAGCTTTTGCCCCTACCAGAAAGTCGATCGTTTTGAGGTTATTATAGATGTTTATCTTTTTGCTAGAAAGTTAATTCTACATATAATTCATGGCAAATACTACCACGGGGCCCTCCAATGAGGATACTGATTTATGGAAAGACTTTACTATAAACGATTTTCAAGCCCTCTGTAATCGTTCCTCTGGAAAGAGGGTAATGTTGAGGATTTGGGAACATTCATGGAGGAAGATGTTGTCAATCTTGATTATGCTAAATTTAATTTGTCTTATAGGAAAAAAAAACACAAACTTTTCCATCACTTCAGTTAAATACCCATATTTGGGCATTTGTACAGAAGGTAATATGTGACATCAATAAAGCTCAGTCTGACCCTGAGAACCTGGAACCTATATTATATCAAGCGTTTTTACAATTTTAAAATGATTAGGATATAGTCATTAAACCATCAAAAAAGGTGGGAATGCAGTAATCATGGATCAACATCATTATATAAGCATGTGCCATAAAATATTATCTAACCATGATTGTACAGGCTTATCCTAAAAGTAAACTTGTAACTTTTTATCAAGAAATAAAGAAACATCATTGATAGAACAGTTTATGTTGGACTTATTAAGACACTTGGAAATTTTCGAACATTCAGTCACCCCCATATTTTACACATTGTCAAAAGTTTATAAAAATGTAATTGACCCTAAAGGGTGCGCCATACTGTCTGGAATTGGATGTATTTTAGAACATGCCAGTTAACTTACTGATGATTATTTAAGATCTTTCATTTTATATTTGACCTCATACATAAAGGATATGAGACACTTATTGCGAAAAATTAAGGATTTGGAAATCCCATGGTTTGTACGGTTAGTGACGACTGACGCAGAAGCTTTACATAGTTCTATTCCACACCAAGGGGTCATTGCTGTGGTGGTTGAACTTTTGAAAGAAAAACAACTTGGCTTTATAAAGCCTTTATGTTGGAACTACTTAAATATGTCCTGTTTTGAAACATGTTCATGCGTAAAGTCTCCCATTTTTTCCAGGTGCAGGGTGTAATGATGAGGGACTTTGTGTGCTCCGTCGCATGCCAACCTGTACCTGGGGGGATGGGACCACCACTTGTTGTTTGCCCTGTTTAGGGGAACTGAGAATACATATTTGACTGTTGTTTTTTTAACATGATTTTAACATTATTTTTGTATTCAATAAAATGTAGTATTTTTATTTTAAACTTTGGAGCTTCAGGTGTAGTTTTTAGGCATCAGAAATGGATACACAAAATCTTGGAGTAAATATACAGGTAAAGAAAGAAATTAAACAGAATTCATTTGATTTCTTGTTTAATTTTCCCAGTGAATGAAAGATTAAATGGAAGAAAAAGAAAAGATCACACACACTGAGGTTGATTTACTAAAAGAGTGGAGTAAGTTCACCTTGAAGTGGGAACTTTTACGGCACACACTAGGGGAGGGTGAAGTTGTGCGGGAGATCCCTGCAACCACATCACTTGTGTGGATGCTGGGATCTGTGAGTTATTTTTTTTGTTCAACCCGCTGGTTGAACAAAATGAAAAACTATGCTTGTATATACCCTGCTTAAATCACCCCCACCACTAATGCTTAATTAAACAGATAGACCACTGGTCTATTAACTCATTGATTGTACTGATGTTGGGATGAATGACTTAATAGGTTGTACATCTGTTTAATTAAGCACTGAATTTAAACAGTGATGTTGTTCATTATGTGCTATTCGACAAAGCACTGCGAGTACAGCAACAAATGTGTCAGCACTTTTTTGGGGCCAGAGCTGACCGTTTTTCCTTTTTCTTTGATTGGATATTGTCAAGGCTGGGAAGAAGCCTGGATCTGTGCCTAAGTTCTGCTGGGCTGATTATGTGTGGATCCAACTGGAGCAAGTGCTATCCCAAACCTAAAGCTAAGGCATTTACACTAGCTCTATACCTGAACTCTAATGTTAACTTTACAATTGACAACCCAGTCCTAGCTCTACTTCTAATTTTCTTCTTTCACCCTATCCTTAGATTATCCTCTAAACCCTTACTGACTCTAGTTGTAACCTCCTCATCTTTAGGCCTCATGCACACTGGACGTTTTGACAGCTGCTCCTAGCGGCGCCTGGTGTTTTTTATTTCCTGCCTCTAAATTCCCCTGCATGTTAGCCTGTGTGTCCATGCACACATAGGCTTTTAGCAGCATTTAGTGGCAGGAGAGATTAGAGGCAGGAAAAAAGAACTGCTAGTGCATCCAGGAGCAGCAGAGTTTGAGCAGAAAAAACGCTTGATGCTTTTAAATGCGTGTTAGCGCTAGGCTCCCTTCGTGCATAAGCTTTAATTAATTTCAATGGCCAGAATAAATTATTTATTCTGGCCAATGAAATAAATAAACGCCCAAGTGCTTGACACCTGTAAATTCACCTAAACCCTTGTAAAAGCGTTAGACACTGTTACAAGCATCAGACGTTTTTTTCTGCAAAAATGCTGCTGCCAGGAGAAGGCTTCTAGGAGATTTAAAAAAATGTGCATGAGGCCTTAACCTGTAACACAACTTTTCAATAACCACAGAGCTAAAGCCAAATCTCTTTTTCTAAAAAAAATAACTTGTTGGAGCAAAAAAAAAACCCTTTTTTTAAAATTCTTTCTTTAAAGTTTTTGGCAGAATAAAAAACACAGTATAGGAATACAAACAGTGCATATCAACCTGTCTGCAGGGGGTAACCCCCTGTCCAAATGTTATTGAAAGAAAAAGCAAAACAAAAACCGCGCTTACACCAGAACATAGCTGAAGGATTTAGGGAAATGGACCAGAATAGTCCCACATACTGCAAGAGGGTTCCCTACCACAGAAAAAGCAGGGTCCTTTCATCCACCGTCAGGATTTGCCTTTCACCGATATATAGATTTATAGGTCTGGGACTCCGGAGTGCGGTTCAGGAAAAAGGAAAAAAAAAGGGGGGAGGAGATGAGAGATATGCAATCAGAGGCCCAACCCCAGCTGCTTCATACAGTGGCCCTCAGGGATGAAAGCTCCCAGAAGACATGGGAGCTTACCCCCCAGACAAAAAATCACTTTTAAATAACCCACGCCAAAACATGCCTGTAAAATACAACATTTCCACTGGAAATTCTCAGACAGAAACAATAATTACCTGGCTACTTTGCTTGACTTCATAGTGATCCTTTGATTGGGCAGGCTCAACTTAAAGCGGAACTAAACGGTTTCAAAACCTAACTGTCACATTTGCTTGTGATCTCAACCAAACTGTCAAACCATTAATTGGCTGGTATCATAACTGATCACATGTGCAGTACCATGGCAGTTGCAGATCAAAAAGAAGCTAAGATGGCAGCTTCCTTGACTAAAAAGAATAGGAGGGTTAAGTTCCGCTTTAAAAGGTTAGCTGAAGTTTTCAGAAAAACCGCATACACTCCCCTTCCTGGTCCCCGATGTACTTACCTCTGTGGGCTTCTGGAGAGTGATACTCTGTGCCGGCGCTGATCTGTCCTGGAAGCTCTGCAGAAAGAAAAGGGAGAAGAACAGGGATTTAAAATCCCTGGACCACTGCACTGGCTGTATGGGCACTGACAGCTCATCACCCACATCATCACCCACAGAGGTAGGTACAGCGGAGACCAGGTGATGGGAAGGGATGTACTGTGATAGTTCATCTTTTCATGTTTTCTAAAAAGGTGAACTCACACTTTAAAGCTGAACTCCAGGCAAACAGCCACATGAACAGATGAAATACATATATGAGAGCTGTTTTACCTGACAAAGGGATTTGTATTTATGTCCATCCAGTACTAAAGTTTACACATCTCTGCACACAGCACAGGCCTGCCTAGCAACACCAGGGAAGTGAATTTTTGTCTGTTGAAGTTAAGTTATACTTACAGGTCTTGCTTCTCTCTGATCCTGTGATTGGACAGTGAAAGGAGAAGCAGTACACAGATGAGTTCCTTTCTCATTAACTTTGCTCTCTTTTCCTATTAGCATGCTCCTTGCACTTCCACACAGCTGATTGGTTCCTGATGCTGCTCTTTCTCTCTGAGACTGAGTTCTGCTATACAGGTTCAGGTACTTACACTGCTTGCATTTAAAAAATACTATTAATGATGTATTATTAAGTTTGCATTCATGTGTGTCTTATATCTGTATGGAGTTCAGTTTTAGGGGACTCTGTTGCATTCCATCTTACCAGAGCCAGCTGAGTTTAATAACATCCCCAGAAAGTGGACTTTATCTGACACCTGGGCTATATAGTAGATCTTGGCTAGTGGCCAACTGGCTACATGTTCTGCCTCCCTGACAGTGACATATTAACCCAGAAGCAGCATGTAGTCACTGTGCTGGACAACAGTTCAAGCAATTGCAGAGGCTGCTTTTGAGGCCAGGAGATGGCAAGCTTTACAGTCAAAAACCACTATATGGGATATACTTATGCCAACGTACACATATTTTTATTAATAGTAGTCGTCAAAGTAATACTGCACATGCAAAAAATTAGGAGTTTTGTAGGTTTTTTCTTAATAGGCATATATTTTTAAATCTGACCTGAACAGGGAAACTACTAAAATTGCAGAAAAAGTGTCATTTGTGCACTTTCCAGGTCTTGTAAATGGCACACTTTTATAAAATATTTCCTAGAACCCAGGAAAATCCAAATAAATAGACAAGGAAACGACTAGTAACAGTATTTAAGTCTGCAGTTAACATACAAATCAAAGGTATTATTAAATTCAATGTTAAATAATTATAAATTTAACAGTTTTTGGAATGCAGCCTGAATCTACTACTGTAACCATAATTGGAATTTGAATACACGTGTTACACTAACCAAAAATATTAGAATTTAGGAACTTTAAGGCAGTAGGGGCATGCTCTAAATGTTGAAACACAAATTCAGATGTGCAAAAGTTCTATTTTATACTTAAAGCGTTAATTCCAAAAGCAAAAAAAATCCTTTCCAATCTTGAAATGTGATGGCTGCATTCCTTTTTTTTAGGCTTTTTTTCCCCGATGATGGGGAAGCATGGTGTATTTTCAAATGCATGCAAAAATAACTTCTGTTTTTCACCTGAGATGTTGAAATTGTTAGTTTAAAGTGTACAGAAAAGCATAAAAGCATCTGCACATTTTTCTTTTTAAAGATCCTGTACATTTAGAAATTTACGGGTTGAACTGTCATAAATATACTCAGTTCCTAAGTTTTCTTGTGGTCTGGCAACACAGCATTTTATAGACTGCCTAATTATAATTTGCAAAAAAAAAAAAATCAAACCCTCCCACTTCAACATGTAGGCTAATCATTCTGTAGTCCCAAGATAAGAAGTAGGAAGGTTAATTACCCTCCTTGAGATACCACAGGAAGTGAGCACTGGACACGGAACAGTTATTGTCAGTGTTAACATGCGCTTTAGGTTTTTCTGAAAACTAACTGGTGAATGTACTAGGGAGTATTTGCATTGGCAAATATTGTCCCAACCTTAACACCTTCAAGCTCAGCCCAGGTTACAGCCCAGCCCAGGTTTACCATGTGATCAGCTGTGGTCAATCACAGCTTATCACAATGCTAAACACAAAATGAATAGTTTTCAGTCACAAAAAAATAGTTGCTTGAAACAGAAACATTCACTGTTACAAGCAATCATAGTGTGTACCAAAAAAAAGAAATCCTGATCCTTTCCCCAGAGTAGTACAGTGTTAAAATTGTAACACTATATTGCTCTGGTCTGGTCACAGTATGTAAAAATTGTAACAAAAAGAAAAAAAATGTAATAAACCAAAAAAAATTTTTAAAAATTTAAGAAATATATAAAAAATGTATTGTTATTTTTATTTTTTACATACTGTCACTGGTCAATGTCCCTGATCACTGCCACACCAGTTATATGATTACTCTGTGCTGCACTGGTGACAGTATTAAAAACGTTTTAAAAATTACATTTTTTTAATTTCTCATTTTCCAAAAAATTATGACAAAAAATTACATCTTCCAAAAACCAGCTAGGCCTTTTACTAAGTACCTTGGACTGTCTATTTTCCAAAAAGGGGACATTTGGGGGATATTTATACTGTCCTGGCATTTTCAGGCCTCAAGAAATGAGGCCGTTTTTACATCAGGATCCATCGATTTTCAGATACAGTATCTCACAAAAGTGAGTACACCCCTCACATTTTTGTAAATATTTTATTATATCTTTACAATGTAAAGTAGTGACTGTACAGCTTGTATAACAGTGTAAATTTGCTGTCCCTTCAAAATAACTCAACAAACAGCCATTATTGTCTAAACTGCTGGCAACAAAAGTGAGTACATCCCTAAGTGAAAATGTCCAAATTGGGCCCAAAGTGTCAATATTTTGTGTGGCCATCATTACATGATGACATCACAGAGCTGGTAGATGTTAGAGACCTTGCCCTCTCCACCTTCCGTTTGAAGATGTCCCACAGTTGCTCAATAGGGTTTAGGTCTGGAGATGTGCTTCGCCAGTCCACCACCTTTCCCCCCAGCTTCTTTAGTAAGACAGTGGTCGTCTTCGAGGTGTGTTTGGGGTCATTATCATGCTGGAATATTGCCCTGCAGCCCAGTCTTCGAGGGGAGGGGATCATGCTCTGCTTCAGTAAAACATAGTACATGTTGGCATTCATAGTTCCCTCAATGAACTGTAGCTTCCCAGTGCCAGCAGCACTCATACAGCCCCAGACCATGACACTCCCAACACCATGGCTGACTGAAGGCAAGACACACTTGTCTTTGTACTCCTCACCTGGTTGCCACCACACATGCTTAACACCATCTGAGCCAAATAAGTTTATCTTTGTCTCATCAGACCACAGGACATGGTTCCAGTAATCCATGTCCTTAGTCTACTTGTCTTCAGCAAACTGTTTGTGGGCTTTCTTGTGCATCATCTTTAGAAGAGGCTTCCTTCTGGGACAACAGCCATGCAGATCTATTTGATGCAGTGTGCAGCATATGGTCTGAGTACTGACAGGCTTCAACCTCTGCAGCAATGCTGGCAGCACTCATACGTTATTTCCCAAAGACAACCTCTGGATATGACGCTGAGCACGTGCACTCAACTTCCTTGGTCAACCATGGCGTGGCCTGTTCTGAGTGGAACCCGTCCTGTTAAACCGCTGTATGGTCCTGGCCACCGTGTTGCAGCTCAGTTTCAGGTTCTTGGCAATCTTATTATAGCCTAGGCCATCTTTATGTAGAGCAACAATTCTTTTTTTCAGATCCTCGGAGAGTTCTTTGCCATGAGGTGCCATGTTGAACTTCCAGTGACCAGTATGAGAGAGTGAGAGTGATAACACCAAATTAAACACACCTGCTCCCTTTTCACACCTGACACATTGTAACACTAAGGAATCACATGACACCGGGGAGAGAAAATGGCTAATTGGGCCCAATTAGGACATTTTCACTTAGGGGTGTACTCACTTTTGTTGCCAGCGGTTTAGACATTAATGGGTGCGTGTTGAGTTATTTTGAGGGGACAGCAAATATACACTATTATACAAGCTGTACACACACTACTTTACATTGTAGCAAAGTGTCATTTCTTCAGTGTTGTCACATGAAAAGATATAATAAAATATTTAGAAAAATGTGAGGGGTGTACTCACTTTTGTGAGATACTGTATATACTGTATATACTGTATACTATTGTTTGTAGACTCAATAATTTTCCTACAGACTAAATTATAAACATTGATTTGGGTTATTTTCACCAAAGAAATGTAGCAGTATACATTTTGGCCTAAATTTATGAAGAAAGATTATTTATGTGCAACATTTTATAACAGAAATAAGAAAAACTATTTTTTTCAATATTTTCTGTCTTTTTTCGTCTATTTAGCAACAAAAAAAACCCCAGTGGTGATTAAACACCACCAAAATAAAGCTCTATTTGTGTGAAAAATGATAAAAATGTCATATTAGTAGAGTGTTGCATGACCTCGCAATTGTCATTCAAAGTGCAACAGTGCTGAAAGCTGCAAATGGGCCTGGGCAGCAAGAGTAAAAGGGCCCTGTATGGAAGTGGTTAAGTTACCTTTACCTATATAGCATGTAAGACAGAACTAACAGAAACAAATACTAGCCATATAGAAAAATAAAATATTTTACAGGCAGTCGGTAGTCATTACTGTGCAGATTTCTTCCCCTTGTTTTGAGTAAAGATGCAATATAAAAATATAAAAACAAGTAAAACTTTTGAGCAAACATTGCTTTTTAATGTCTTTGGATTTACTAAATGAAATTTATAAAAAATTTCTTTGAAGGGTTGCTTATAATTCCTCTGTTCCTACACACTTAAGTCTTTGGAATTATTGTAAAAGAAGGTTTGCATTTATTTATAAACTTCAGAGATTTTGTGGTTGGGGAATAAAAGCATCTGTCATCCTTTATTTCCAGATCTGATGTGAGCTGGATTGTTGCGAGAGACTGTTTCCTAGCACAACTGTTGAGCACTTGTGTCCTCAGAACTTTATTGTGCAAATAGAGACCTGCACATGTACAATCCTATTCATTCACTCTACCTATTTATTATTTTATGATTTTTCCATGCTGTTTCAGGAGGAGCTTGGGAATTCAGTATTCACCTGGATGAAAAGTAAAATAAAGTAATTGCATATTGAGGTTTAAAGCAATACAGCATACAAAGCTGTTCTAGAAAATTATGTTTTCCTTTCAATTGCTCCTCAAATAAAATGTATCAGGTAGTCTACGTTCTTTTTCCAGAGTGTGAAACATAAAGCTCATTTAATTAGAAAGCAATAAAATATAATTTCCCATGAAAAATATTTGCTTTAACGATTTTTAGAATTTCCAAGCATTAGCTACAATTATTATTATTTTCATTCTTGTTATTCTTCTTGGTCCTCTCTCCACCCATCCAGTTCCTTCACTGGCATCTTACCCTACTGGCAGGGTGCACTATAACAAGACATTTGACCTCACCACCCACTAGGATTAAGTGGAAAAGCAGCTGGGCATAGTGTAGCTTCACAACAAAGGAAATATTAGTTTGCTCAGTGCAGTGTCTGAGCAAAAAGCCTCTCCTCTTCATTTCTTATGTTTTAGTATTCTGCTCTGTGTTTGCTTCAGTCATTAGGGCTGTTGTGGATTCTACTGCAAGATCATGTATTTCAAATACTCTATGACCTATCTATCTGGGGAAGCTCCAAACTTTACAGACATTTTTTTAAACTTCTTCTAACATCAGCTCTGGTGATTTCCAACCACTGCAGCCATACATGTTTTAAATCTGCTTTGTTATCTATACAGCTACAGCAACTTTTTAGTGAGGACATAAGCCCCATGAAGTCCCATACAACCTGTTGCAGATAAAGTCAGGAAGACTAAAACAACTTTTGTTTTCTCTTTATTGTCTGAACTATTGTCTGAACTATGGAATAAAAACATCACTTGATTCTATGATTTATCAATTTTTCAGGCAAAGTCTCAGCATTTCTTTGCTAACCATGTCTGTTTTTTCAGTAGGTTTCCAAATACTCCAACTGCATCATGTTTTTTCTGATGCAGTAAGCTCCAGAAATAAACTAGAATTAAAAAGCTATTAATGCCCTAAAGTGATTGTAGCCCTAAAAAAAATGTTCCTGTCCCTTTAGGGCACGAGATATAGCATAGTGCCTTTGCCCTGTCAATTGTCCCTTTCTATCTTGTACAATACCTGGTTGATCATGCCTGTTCCTGTCTACCCCTCTGTAAACTGACCACCTTTATCATAGCTGCTGATCTCTGATAGCGTAATCAGTTTACGTGCTTTCGTTATCCAGCTGTCTCCTCAGTGTCTCTGCATCTCCCCCTCCTTCCCTCCCTGTCTCTTTCCCACTCAGGCCAATTCTGACATTTCTTCTCCTTTTTGCAAGAAAATTAGTTGGAACCCCAAACATTATATATATGTTTCCTTTTTAGATCATTTTTTTTATTATTTATTCTAGTCTAAACTTTCTTTTTACACTGTCTCTAACTTTTCTTATCAACTTTATTGCTTTTGCAAGGGATGAACAATCGACCGACCGATTGTTCCATCAATCAATCGACTAATCCTTCCTTACTTTGACCTTCCTGGGATCACCTGACCAATCCTTCCTGTAATCATGAGAAAAGATGGACCACAACTCCTTGCTTGCTCATTAAAATCTTCCAAGTTTATTGATTCTCCATAAAAGACACAGTAACAGACAACAGATGTAAACGCATTTCAGACTTGTGGGCTTTGTTGGTAGTGAACAAGGCCCACAAGGCTGAAACACATTTACATCTGCTGTCTGTTGCCGTGTCTTTTGGAGAATCAATAGATTTTTGAAGAGCAAGCAAGGAGTAGCGGACTATATTTTCTCATGATTGCCATTGCAGCTGTGCAACTGCCTTTCCGCATCCAGCTAGCTCTGAAATTTTTTTTCTAATACTGTTGGGTAGTAGCACCCTACCTCTGCTCTACTTCCTGTGATCGATCGATTGAGCCTACCTCTGATCGATCCTTCTTTTTATTGAGCGGTGCTTCCTGCGACCAATCAACGAGATCCTTCCTGCAATCGTCCGTCTGATTCTTCCTGCGATTAAACGCCCGGTCCTTCCTTACTTTGATCCCTCCTGTGATTGGTCAACCAATCCTTCCTGTGATTGATCAACCAATCTTTGACAGATTGATCCTTTCTGCGATCTTTCGTCAGGGGATCCCCTGAGTTTGCACACGTGATTGCATTTCACAGTTCGTAATGCTGCACATTTATTTTGCACATTTTATTAATTGCTTTTAGCTTTATATTTTGCACTGTGCACTTTACCATTCATACGTATTTATTATGTTATACCACTACCTCTTATTTAATGACTTGCAGCTAGTTCTAGGACTGCCTCACCTGTAATGTGAGAGTTCCACTTACTCATTTGCATTTTGTACTACTACTTGTAGCAACATATTATTTTTATATTTTTGGAGTAGCGCAGCATTTATCTTTCATCCTTTTGCACTGTATAGATATGATGTCATACAATATCTTTCCATATCATTTATATTAGTGGGACGCCCCTTATCCCACTAATATAATCTTACATCTTACATTACTCTGTTATCGGTTTAGCACAGCACAACCCCCCTTATTACATATTTCTTTCCATTGTTCTCTGAGCTATTTGACTCTCTGCAAGGGCCAGTAGGAAATTAATAACTACTTGCAGCCAAAGAATGGTGCCACACGCTATCAGACAACATTTTTCCAGTCTTAGCCCTACTAAATATATACAAGACTTCCAAGCACCCAGTAGTCAGCTCCTTCTCCTGCCTTTTATCCTTCCTCTCATATCTACATGGATTTTGTTTTTTGTCCTCCTACACCAAACAAATCTATAGTCATTTGCTATGGATCTATGATTGTCATGGACCTAGTCTCCAATATCGTGCAAATATTAATATTTATTATTTTCTCTAAGGGTCCTTTCACACTGGGGCGGTTTGCAGGCGCTATTGCGCTAATAATAGCGCCTGCAAACCGACCCGAAAGTGCCGCTGCTTTCATTCCAGTGTGAAAGCCCCGAGGGCTTTCACACTGGAGCGATGCTCTGGCAGGACGGTAAAAAAAGTCCTGCTAGCAGCATCTTCGGAGCGTTGAAGGAGCGGAGTGTATACCGCTCCTTCACCGCTCCTGCCCATTGAAATCAATGGGACAGCGCGGCTATACCGCCGGCAAAGCGCCTCAGCAGAGGCACTTTGCGGTGGTTTTTAACCATTTCTCGGCCGCTAGCGGGGGGTAAAACTGCCCCGCTAGCGGCCGCATACCGACGGTAAAGCGCCGCTTACAATAGCGGTGCTTTACCGCCGACGCCCACCCCAGTGTGAAAGTGCTCTAAAGGGAGGTTTAGATTATGTCTTGTTTCTAGAGATGCCCAAGAGAATTAGGTGCAAAACTTGAGTTCTTGTCTGCCTATTCCAAAGTCTGCCTAGCTTTCAATGCTTCTTTGGAAAGCTAGAAAGCAAATTATATACCATTTAAAATTAGGAAAATATGAAATATGATAGAATATTTTATATTTTTCAGGGACCATTACATTTTTCTATACTGTAATGGTACCTAATTTTAGTAAAAAAGTATCAAAAAATATTTATTATATGATATAAATTGCACATATATACATATCAAAAAACATACCAAACACACAAAAACTGCACATAAAACATAACCAAAACCATCTAGTACTCCTTGAATACAAGTTCTTGGTGGCTTCCCTATGGTGGAGCACAGTGAATTGCTGTAATTTTGATGCAGTTTGCATTTCGCAGGAGATGATCCACTTCTTTAGGAAAAGTTTCAGCAAGAACACTGAATATGGAATGGTACATATCAGTTACAGCTTCTTATTTGAACAATAAATGTACTAGGTGACCAGCTGTTACTACATACCTCACAGTTAATAGTCAGAAACATCAAAATAGAAACACATTGAATGGTCCTCCTACAAATGGTCATTGTCACCCATATAATGCCACAGGATGGTCCTCCTCCTTTTCCAAGATAGTCATTAGTTCTTATGTTATTGGAACTAGGTATCCGAACGTGTATCATAAAGACATCATGGCAGTGTGCGTAATCATATTGCACATATTGAAGCATAATGGGTTCATTTGGTGGGCTTTAGGGGAATATGGGGTGAAGTGATAATGTGGAATCCCTATAGTTCCAAGCTGCACCCCTACTCCCCAGTTTCGATAATTATCTGGTCAAATTATTATTCCAATGTGTAATCCATGTCAGCAAAGAACACTTACCAATAGTCAAATCATATAGTATGTATCTAGTAATACAATACAAGGGTAGTTTTTACATTTCTCTGAAGTTCAGCTTCAAAGTTAATAAATTTTATAAAAATGGAAAGTTAAGAAATTCTATTTAGCCTCTTCATATGTACGAGTTCCCATAGCACCAGTAAGAAACCGTATTGTTCCGTCTCTGTGAAATGTTACAAATGAACATTATAAGTTTATGCTTCATTTATGTTGCTGGAACACTGAATGACGCCTAGTAGTCAAGCAATGCAAGGTAGGGTGGGTAAGCTTCAGGTGACATATTAACAGGAAAATAAATCAGGAGAACAATATTCATAAGTGGAGGGAAATGTGTCCTCAGGAAATCAATGCAGCCAAAAAACTGAACACAGAATGGGAAGATGTAAATTAGGAGTAGTACTTTACTTGGGTAAAAAATTGTCAGCATTTCTAAAATAGCTGCATAGAGAAAACATGCCGATGAATTATATGGTAAAACTATGCATACAGCATTAGCATTTTCATTACAGAAATACAGCAAACCAGAATTATCAAATCAATGTATCTGTGTTGGATAATTGAGCACAGAAGAATTGCTTTTAGGACATTCCTGCATTTATACTGTAGCTCCCTAAATCAGGATTTTTTTAAATTTTTTTATTTCTTTGCCTGTTTACTGGATCATGGTAGAAGTATAATAAATTATATCAGTAATCTGCTAATGCAATAGAGTTCTGAGAGATTCTAGTTAGAGCTGCAACTTCTGATAAATAGCTACACTGAAAGTAAGTATAATAATTGTAACATATACATTTGTAGTTTTGGCCTTCTATAAACGTTTTAGCTGAGGTGGACTTCTAAACTAGTAGTTATTTTAGGTAAATGTATATGCTGTACAATTATTATTTAATCCATTCAGGGGAATATGCTATTTGCACATTTGTAATTTTCCTGAATGTTTACATGTAGATTTGCCTGCTGAGCATAGAATTACATATTTCAGGAATCTAGGAATTTATTATTTATGCATCCGTCTCTGCAGACTACACAATTGTGGATGTACACATTCAAGAAGAACAATAAAATATGCGATTCGCTTTGTTTTGCTACTGGTATGCTATTGCAGCTGTTACTAGTTCTTTAATTATGTTTTTTGAAATGTACAGTGCCTTGCAAAAGTATTCACCCCCTTGGAATTTTTCGTGTTTTGTTGCCTCACAACCTGAAATTAACATGGATTGTTTGAGGACTTGCATTATTTAATTTACAGAACATGCCCACAACTTTGAAGATTTTTATTTATTGTGAAGCAAACAACAAATAGGACAAAATAACAGAAAAAGTCAATGTGCATAACTATTCACCCCCCCTAAAGTCAATACTTTGTAGAGCCACACTTTGCGGCTATCACAGCTCCAAGTCGCTTTGGATAAGTCTCTATGAGCTTGCCACATCTTACCACTGGGATTTTTGCCCATTAGTCTTTCTAAAACTGCTCCAGTTCCTTCAAGTTGGATGGTTTGCGCTTGTGAATAGCAATCTTTAAGTCTGACCACAGATTTTCTATTGGATTGAGGTCTGGGCTTTGACTAGGCCATTCCAAGACATTTACATGTTTCCCCTCAAGTGTTGCTTTAGCAGTGTGTTTGGGATCATTGCCCTTCTGGAAGGTGAACCTCCGTCCTAGCCTCAAATCACGCACAGAGTGGTACAGGTTTTGCTCAAGAATACACTTGTATTTAGCACCATCCATCTTTCCCGCAACTCTGACCAGTTTCCCAGTCCTGACTGCTGAAAAACATCCCCACAGCATGATGCTGCTACCACCACGTTTCACTGTGGGGATGGTGTTCTTTGGGTGATGTGATTTGTTCGGTTTGTGCCAGACATAGCGTATTCTTTGATGGACAAAAAGTTAAATTTTAGTCTCATCAGACCAGAGCACCTCCGTACATTTTGGAAGTCTCCCATATGCCTTTCACAAACTCAAAACGTGCCATTTTGTTTTTTGCTGAAAGTAATGGCTTTCTTCTGGCCACTCTGCCATAAAGCCCAACTCTATGGAACGTACGGCTTATTGTCATCCTATGTACAGATACTCCAGTCTCTGCCGTGGAACTCTGCAGCTCCTCCAGGGTTACCTTAGATCTCTGTGCTGCCTCACTGATTAATGCCCTCCTTGCCCGGTCCGTGAATTTTGGTGTGCGGCCATCTCTTGGCAGGTTTGCTGTTGTGCCATGTTGTTTCCATTTGGTCATGATAGATTTGACAGTACTCCTAGGGATCATCAAAGATTTGGATTTTTTTTATAACCTAACCCTGACTTGTACTTCTCCACAATATTGTCCCTTACTTGTTTGGAGAGTTCCTTGGTCTTTATGGCAGTGTTTGGTTAGTGGTGCCTCTTGCTTAGGTGTTGCAGCCTCTGGGGCCTTTCAAAAAGGTGTGTATATGTAATGACAGACTATGTGACACTTAGATTGCACACAGGTGGACATCATTTCACTAATTATGTGACTTCTGAAGGTAATTGGTTGCACCAGAGCTTTTTATGGGCTTCATAACAAAGGGGGTGAATACATACGCACATGCCAATCAGTTTTTAATTTTTGAAAAATATTTTTTTGTATATGTTTTTCTAATTTTACTTCACCAACTTAGACTATTGTGTTCTGATCCATCACATATAATTCATATTAAAAAAACATTGAGCTAAAGGTTGTAATGTAACAAAATAGGTAAAAAGCCAAGGGGGTGAATACTTTTGCAAGGCACTGTAAGTTTCGTGTTTTTTGGGGGGGTTTTTATGTATTTTCCAAAGACTTACAGTGCCCCATGTTAGGGGAGGATAAATTGACAGCATGACTTGAAGGGACATTTCCTTCTTTTCAGTACTGGTGCAAAAGTGAACGGTGCACAGTATGGCCAGAACTGCGGGTGGTTTCATTCAGCGCAATATAAATTCAGTCAGTTTGAAGAGTCAGCACATGACAGTTGGCCTTAGGAGACAGAAAGTATACCAACCTCAAAAGTCTAAAGGGAATTTAGGAATTTAGGTGAAAAGCAGTCAAGTTCACAGCAGGAATGCTTGCATGATCATTACATAGGGTTAGTCTTATGAATCATTTATAGTCGGTTATGAACAAAATATCCATGGATGACTGGAGTGTACCATTACATTTGAGCCTAAAAAGATATATAAAAACTCTGTTTGATACAGTTATGAAATATTAGATATACATTATATATACTGTGAACAGTGAAATGGCAGAGGTGTGAGTTTGGCTCCCTAGGATGAGCCCACAACATAAACATATTGACAAAAGAACACAGAAAGTCCAATCTTTGTGAGGTTGTTTTCAAGCATTATGCAATATTTACAAATGCAGTATGGAAAATGAAATATCAAAATAAGGGCTCATTCACACAGATGATTTTAGTCATACGCCAACAATAATCAGCATTTCTCTGTGGCAGGTGTGCAAAAGGTGTTCATCATCAGCTGTGGAAAGCAGACTGTACATATCAATGACAGGCATCATGGCTGCTTGCATGTAACTGTGCATCCGTTCCTTATGTAGCACCCTCTAGTTAGGTAGGTGCTAGAGGTTAGATTTTCCTATAGAGTAGGAAAATTTAGGCAGGCATAACTAGTGGTTAGGCCTGTTTGTTTTCATTCTGGGCTGGGAGTGGCTCAGGGTAGGGCTGGGTGACTCACAGGTAGCATCATTGTGGCCTCCCTCTTCTTTCTAGAAAGTTTGAGAGCAGGCTATAAAATTTTCCGACAACAAAATCCGTTGTCGGAATTTCCAATCGTGTGTACACAAATCCGACGTACAAAGTGTCACGCATGCTCAGAATAAATAAAGAGATGAAAGCTATTGGCTACTGCCCCGTTTATAGTCCTGACGTACGTGTTTTACGTCACCGCGTTCAGAATGATCGGATTTTCCGACAACTTTGTGTGACCGCGTGTATGCAAGACAAGTTTGAGCCAACATCCGTCGGAAAAAATCCTAGGATTTTGTTGTCGGAATGTCTGATCAATGTCCGACTGTGTGTACAGGGCATCAGAGTCTCCAGGGAGGACAAATGGTTGCAGCCGGGGGGCTGGTGAGTGAAGCACGGTCGGGAGGACTGGGGAGGCATGCCTAAGAGAACTGGGAGTTTGCAGCTTGAGATGGGTGCAGAACCAGAAGAGTGGACTGTGGGAAGGGCAGTGGAGAGAGGTCATTGTAGCCAGCTAGTCTGGGAATCTGCAGCAAGTGAAGTGCTGGAGGAGTAACGGTCTGCAGCAAGTGAAGTGCTGGAGGAGTGAAGGAAAAGAGGTCTTAAGCAGGAGTTGTGCTGGAGAGAAGACTGGAGTGTATATACAGTAGTCCCAAGCAAGTTACGGTATCTCACAAAAGTGAGTACACCCCTGACATTCTTGTAAATATTTTCTTCTATCTTTTCATGTGACAACACTGAAGAAATGACACTTTGCTACAATGTAAAGCAGTGAGTGTACAGCTTGTACAATGGTGTAAATTTGCTGTCCCCTCAAAATAACTCAACACACAGCCATTAATGTCTAAACCGCTGGCAACAAAAGTGAGTACACCCCTAAGTGAAAATGTCAAAATTGGGCCCAATCAGTGCCCTGATTACAATAAAGTGCCCACAGTGCCAGCAGTGTGCCCACCAGTGCCAGCAAACAGTGTCCACAAGTGTAAGCAATCAGTACCCATTAGTGGTGCCAGTCAGTGCTGGCTATCACTGCTGCCCATCAATACCTATCACTGCTACCCATCAATGCCACCCATCAATGTCCATCAGTGCCACCCATCAGTGCCGCCTATCCCTGCCGCCTATCTGTGCCCACCAGTGCCATCTATCTGTGCCCATCAGTACCACCCATTAGTCCCCACCAGTGCCGCCTATCAGTGCCACATATCAGTGCCATCTATCAGTGCTCATAAGAGCGGCATATTCGTGCCTCCTCATCAGTGCCACCTAATCAGTGCCCATAAGTGCTGCCTCATCAGTGTCCATCAGTGCCGCCGCATCAGTGCCCATCAGTGAAGGAGGAAAATTACTTATTAACAAAATTTACTGGCAGAAACTAAGAAAAACTTTTATTTTTTTCAAAATTTTCAGTCTTTTTTTTTTTTTTAGGAAAAAATAAAAAAACCCAGAAATTATTACATACCAGAAAAGAAAGCTCTATTTGTGTGAAGAAAATGATACAAATTTCACATGTTACAGTGTAGCATGACCGTGCAATTGTCATTCAAAATGTGACGCTGAAAGCTGAAAAATTGCTTGGGCAAGTGCCCTGTATTGAAGTTGGTAAATATATATTGTACGTTCACATCAGTCCCTGCCCTTAAGGAGCTTACAATCTAACGTTGCTAACTCACTTTCATACATACACATACTAGGGCCAATTTGGACAGGAAACAATTAACCTACCAGCATGTCTTTGGAGTATGGGAGGAAACCGGAGTACCTGGAGGAAACCCACATAGCCACAAGGAGAACATGCCAACTCTAGAGAGGTAGTGCCATGGTTGGGATTCATTCACATGGCCAATTAGCATGGTCAGCTACAGCCATATCTGTGCTCTATACAAACCGATGTCTGGAATCACTGCTCTTCACATGTAGCTGCTCATCCAAGTAGTTACATGTGATAAGGTACTGGGACTGGCCCTGGACACAGACAATTTCTGCCCAGGGACAGTGCTTTTGGCTGCAGCTAGTCATCCAGTTTGTTTGTGGTCATAGCACAGTGCAGCTGCATTTAGAGGTGATATTTACCCGTATCTCAACATAACAGACTATTCACCCTCATTCACCCCTTTGTTTGAGGCCTAACTTGCTTCTAAGTTTCACAAAAAATAGTATCCGCTCCCAAGC
This sequence comes from Aquarana catesbeiana, assembly GCF_042186555.1. NCBI lineage: Eukaryota > Metazoa > Chordata > Amphibia > Anura > Ranidae > Aquarana > Aquarana catesbeiana. The sequence continues at coordinate 297,226,495 of NC_133326.1, forward strand.
CAGAGCAAATCAGACACTGAGCGGCGTTAAACCAAAAAATACAAAATGTATTTTACTGCAACTTACCAATGTTTAGATGTGGTGGTTGCATTAATTCTTCTCTTTTACTTTCACTTGGTGAACAGGCCAGTAAGTCTGTTATTAAATGTAGCCATTTAATAATGACAGGAGTGCTTACAATGGTCAACTTTTATTCATTTACATAAAACCTTTATCCCAATTAGGGATGAGCTTCGAGTTCGAGTCGAACTCATGTTCGACTCGAACATCGGCTGTTTGCCAGTTCGCCGAACACGAACAATTTGGGGTGCTCGCGGCAAATTCGAAAGCCGCGGAACACCCTTTAAAAGTCTACAGGAGAAATCAAAAGTGCTAATTTTAAAGGCTTATAAAAAGTGTTTGGGGACCTGGGTCCTGCCCCAGGGGACATGGATCAATGCAAAAAAGTTTTAAAAACGTCCGTTTTTTCGGGAGCAGTGATTTTAATAATGCTTAAAGTGAAACAATAAAAGTGTAAGATTCCTTTAAATTTCATACCTGGGGGGTGTCTATAGTATGCCTGTAAAGGGGCGCATGTTTCCCGTGTTTAGAACAGTCTGACAGCAAAATGACAATTCAAAGGAAAAAAAAGTCATTTAAAACTACTATTAATGAATTGCCGGTCCGACAATACACATAAAAGTTCATTGATAAAAACGGCATGGAAATTCCCTACAGGGGAACCCCGAACCAAAATTTAAAAAAAAATGATGTGGGGGGGTCCCCCTAAATTCCATACCAGGCCCTTCAGGTCTGGTATGGATTTTAAGGGGAACCCCGCACCAAAATTTAAAAAATAATGGCGTGGAGTCCCCCCAAAAATCCATACCAGACCCTTATCCGAGCATGCAACCTGGCAGGTTGCAGGAAATGAGGGTGGGACGAGAGAGCGCCCCCCCTCCTGAACCGTACCAGGCCACATGCCCTCAACATTGGGAGGGGGCTTTGGGGTAGCCCCCGTCAAGTCCCTGTGTGTCAGAGGGGGGCGGGGTCACCGGGTGGCCCCGCCCGCCGTTATTTAAGAACCTTTAGAAGAGGAGAAGCGTCACACAGCGGGAGCCTCCCTCCATGCCATCATGGATGCGGAGCGGCCCGAGGAGAAGAAGGAAAAAAGACGCCGCGGAGGAAGATGCCAAACGAGAACACCGGAGGAAGAACCAGAAGAACCAGAAGAAGAAGAAGATGGAGGAAGAAACCAAAGGAGGATAGAAGAAAGAAGATAGAGGATAGAAGAAAGAAGAAGCATTTAAATAAAGGAATTGTAAAAACTGTCTCTTGTCATTTTTAACATTTTTGACAGTTTTTCTGTGAAATGGTAGGGGTACTTTTGTACCCCTTACCATTTCACACAGGGGGGAGGGCCAAGATCTGGGGGTCCCCTTGTTAAAGTGGGGCTTCCAGATTCCGATAAGCCCCCCGCCCGCAGACCCCCACAAGCACCGGGCAAGGGTTGTGGGGATGAGGCCTTTGTCCCCATCAACATGGGGACAAGGTGTTTTGGGGGGCTACCCCAAAGCACACTCCCAATGTTGAGGGCATGTGGCCTGGTACGGTTCAGGAGGGGGGGCCACTCTCTCGCCCCCCCTCTTTTCCTGCGGCCTGCCAGGTTGCGTGCTTGGATAAGGGTCTGGTATGGATTTTTGGGGGGACCCCACGCCATTTTTTTTTAATTTTGGCGCGGGTTCCCCTTAAAATCCGTACCAGACCTGAAGGGTCTGGTATAGATTTTGAGGAGGACCCCACGCCATTTTTTTTTAAATTTCGGCCTGGGTTCCCCTTAATATCCATACCAGACCTGAAGGGCCTGGTATGGAATTTAGGGGGACCCCCCACATCATTTTTTTTTTAATTTTGGTTCGGAGTTCCCCTGTAGGGAATTCCCATGCCATTTTTATCAATGAACTTTTATGTGTATGGTCGGACCGGCAATTCATTAATAGCCGCGAATAGCTTTAAATGACTTTTTTTCCTTTGAAATGTCATTTTGCTGTCAGACTGTTCTAAACACGGGAAACATGCGCCCCTTTACAGGCATACTATAGACACCCCCCAGGTACGAAATTTAAAGGAATATTACACTTTTATTGTTTCACTTTAAGCATTATTAAAATCACTGCTCCCGAAAAAACGTCCGTTTTTAAAACTTTTTTTTGCATCGATCCATGTCCCCTGGGGAAGGACCCAGGTCCCTAAACACTTTTTATGACAATAACTTGCATATAAGCCTTTAAAATTAGCACTTTTGATTATTCATGTTCGTGTCCCATAGACTTTAACGGTGTTCGCGTGTTTGAACAAATTTTTTGCCTGTTCGCAAGTTCTGGTGCAAACCGAACAGGGGGGTGTTCGGCTCATCCCTAATCCCAATAGGAAAAAAAAGTTGCTTGTAACTGTTGTAGCATAGCATCCCAGAGAGAGCCGGGAAAAGTCCTGTTCGAGGTTTATATGTCTCCCAGGCTCCTCTCATACACGTTCAGGGATCTTTGATCCATGGTCCAGTTCAGGTCTTGGTCCTTTCCCCCAGGCTAATTTAAACTCACCTGAGACAGACAGCCAATGCTCTTGGTCTGGGAACCTCAGACAACTTCTGTCTAGGAGAGCAACAGGTTGGTAAAAGCTATTAAGCTGTGTATGTGGAAGCTGACAAGCTGTAGGCTTGCTCAGCCTGGTAGTTAAGATCTGTAAATATTGGATAGTTTGCGCCGAGACACGGCTAGGTTTTTGTTTGGCTATTTTTGTTCCTATTTGTTTTTGGAACACTGTACAGCACCTGTATATAGACTTGTATATATCACAAATAAACACCGCACTGTTTGTCATTACCTCACTGGATTTGGTATCTGTGCCTGAAAGACTGCTCATCCCAGGGAGCTTTGTACCTGCTACCTGCCCCCCAGGTTACATATGATAGAGGCTGCGACCAGCAGTAGTAAGTTACTACTTAAAGGGCCAGTACCTAAAGTGACTAAACATGGAGGAAATCCTCAAACAAAGGGTGTTATCCAACGCTGCACAACAGCAAATGAATGCTATTATACAGGAGCAATCAATTGAGCAAGCAATTGAACAGCTAGCCACTGAGGCAAAAGCGGATAAGAAAACCCTGACTAAGGTTGTGGAGACGCTAGCACAGTGGTCATCTGCTAAAATTGATGATGTTGGAGACAAGCCCTCAGTCATCCATGTGGGTCAATTTCTTTCCAAGATGATTGCAGATGATGATCCAGAGGCCTTTCTGCTAACGTTTGAACGCACCGCTGAGAGGGAAGGTTGGCCTAAAACCCAGTGGGCAGGACTGGTCGCTCCCCTTGCTGTCTGGAAAATTGCAGAAGGCCTACTATGATCTGGAGGCGGCAGAAGCAGGAGACTATGAAAAGGTCAAGTTAATCTTGGCGCGACTCTGTGTCACCTTGGCAGTTTGAGCACAGCGGGTCCACAGCTGGTTCTTCCAAGACGAGAGGCCCCCAAGATTTCAGTTGTTCAACCAAATCGACCTGGTGCGGAAATGGCTACAGCCAGAGTCCCTGTCTGGGCCACAAATAGTGGAGTGTGTGGTCATGGACAGATTCCTGAGGTCACTACCAGTTCCCCTGCAGAAGTGGGTGAGTCAAGGAGACCCCAAGTCGGCAAACAACCTGACGGAGCTCTTGGAGAGATACTTTGCTGCAGAGAGCCTGGTCACCACCCCTACAGCCGCATGGACTTTCCACCCAAAGCCACAGTCTCCTCAGACAACTGGTAAGACTGTTCCAAGGGATGTGGGTAGTAAGCATGGCAAGATGGGGGGAGGATTTTTGGTGCCAGGGCTGAAGTTTGGCATCCCAAACAAGGGAAGCCACTGCCTGTCAACAAATCAAACTGGAGCAACATCAGTCTGTTTGCTGCTGTTTCATACGCTGCAGCACCAAGTGTAGGAAAACACATGTGCCAAATGACTGTTAATGGTAAACCTATTATGGCATTGCTGGACTCTGGAAGTCTAGTGACTTTGGTTAAAGCTGAGATGGTTGAAACTGTGAATTTTCGGGGGCGCATGCGCAGCACGGAACTGGAAGGTCGCTTCTGAGCAGAGCTCCGTCACCGCGGGAACTACATCGCCTTCCCCGGGGTCAACTAAATCTCTAATTGTTCCCAAACTTACCTGCACCCCCAGGGGATCAAGCGGTGCATGCCGTCCTACAGGTCCCATCACGGGAAACCGGCACAAAGGTCCCTAACAAACTATCTCCTCAGAGCCTGGGAGATGGAGGAGAAATCCCAAGATGGCGCCGCTACTCAGCGTGCTTCAGCCCCTGCACACAGTCTGACGGCCTCTCCTGCACATTCGTTCGGGGATAGTAAGTACACGCTGCAACTCACAAAGGTAGACCTGGATGACAGCCTTACAGCCATGTATAACAAAATTGCTGAGAAATTCCAGACAGAACTCCATAAATACACAAACACGCTACAGCATGAGATAGCGGTACTTGGTTGGAGGACTGATCTCTTAGAGACTAAGCATGATGAGCTGCAGCTTGCTTACACGGATCTCCGGAAGGATCATGAGGCCCTTACAGATTCTGTTACTCGGCTCCAGGCCCATTTGAAGGACCTGGACAACAGAAATAGGAGAAACAACCTAAGAATCAGAGGTGTCCCTGAACTGGTTACTGAATTAACCCCAGCCGTCTACAAGTTATTCCAGTCCCTGCTGCCAGACTCACCTCTAACTGCCTTTGCTTGTGACAGGCTACACAGAGCGCTCCGACTTAAACCCCCAGACGATAGGCCTCCAAGGGACATAATTTTATGCCTCAAGGATTATCTGGTGAAAGAGGAGATTCTTAGGGCCTCTCGTAACACCACTAACATCATGCTAGATGGCACCAAAATCCAAATATACTCAGATATTTCACCAGCCACCTTGGACAAACGCCGTAAGCTTAAAGAAATCACCATTCCTCTCCAAGAAGCACATATTAGATACAGATGGGGGTTTCCCTTTAAACTCCAGGTTATTCATAATGGATCCACGTACACTGTCATCACCATTCAAGAAGGCAAAGAACTCCTAGTGAAACTAGGTCTCATGGCCAAAGAAGACCTTCCCAGGATGCTTCCCCCCCCCGCCCTTCTGCCATCTGGGCCACCCCATCTCCTCAGAGGGATCGCAGACGACAGAGACAGGAAAGCAGAGATTGCAGATTCTAGTAGTTTATTACTAGCCTCCCGCATCGGCTCTCTAACCCTAGATGTCTCTTTTCCTTAACATAAATTTTTTTTCTGCTGGTTGTCTTGCTTCTTTTTTTTTTTTGTTCTCTCACATAGAAAACGGGACTTTTCTGGACCGGCTGAGGTGCAACCTGAACTTCCTCCGGAAGATTGAGAAAGAACTGCCTCTCTTGTATTTCTGAAACACCTCTCCTTCCTAAAGTATTTTACACCTCCATGCACATTTTATCCCACATTGTGTTCCCCGCATTGCCGACGTTCAGTGGCACCCACTTGGTTGTTCCCCCACTCTTATTGAACTCTACAGTTTGAGGGATTTGGAGAGAGGGAAAAGGCGAGGGTGTGGTACTTTTTGGTCCCCTCTCCTTGAACTAGTTTCTTCTCACACAGACTGTTTTTTGTATTTTTCCTTATTCCCTCATACAGGTAACCAAGAGTGTTGGACATTTTTGTCCTACTGTTTAAGAGGTTTTTTTTCTTTTACAGCTAAGCATTTTATCCTCTTGTCAGGATGGTCTTTCCCCTCCTGACCCCAATATTCTGTATTTTTGTTTTTCAGTTTTCTAGTTTATGGTTTTTGGGTTACGGGACCTTGTCAGTAGATGCCACAAAATATGTCCTTTTCCACACAGTTTTCATACTTATATACCGGCCGGACATCCCCGCCCTTTTAGGGTGGTGGACGATGGCTATCAACCCCTCGGGATCTTTTAAAACTGAGCTGTGCCCTTATGCCTTTTTACCTGCACAATGGGTCTTAAATTAATATCCCATAATGTTAGGGGTTTTAATTCCCCTCAAAAACGGAAGAAGGTGTTTGTTACATATAAACGTCTTCATGCAGATATTATTCTCCGAAAACAATCGCCCTTCTTATTTTGATAGAGCATTCGGGCAGGGGTATTACACGACTTTTGGTTATAGATCCCGAAGGATTGCAATATTTATCAAAAAAGGTTTATTTTTTGAAGCTCATAATATATATATAAAGATCCCTCCAGTAGGTTCATCATATTACAGGGCTCCTTACAGGGTAAGAGGGTTACTATTGCCAACGTGTATGCCCCTAATGATTCCCAAGCATCATTCTTTAAGGCCTTTTTCCAAATATTGGACAAATATAACTCCCCTCATTTAATTCTTGGAGGGGACTTCAACTTGGTGGCACATTCGGCCATGGATAGGAGCAGAACGGGCAGCACCTGTAACGCCTTCCCTAAAACCCTAAAGTCACTGCTACAATCTCATAATTTTGTGGACTCCTGGAGAGCACATAATGTCGGGGCTAGAAAGTACACTTTTTATTCCCACCCTCATGATAGCTATTCCAGATCGGACTATCTGTTTTGTTCTCTTATCCTATTGGCCAATTCTACTTCTGCTGCCATTCACTCCTGCCCATGGTCTGATCACCAGATGGTGTCCCTTGACATCTCCCACATAGGCCTCAATCCCTCTGTTGCTGGATGGAGACTGAATGGAGACTGAATGAGTCTCTCCTCACAGATCCTATTATTGTCTCCCAGATCTCAAAACATTTAGAAGAATACTTTGCCACCAATAATGTTGAAGATGTTTTGCCTACTATCTTCTGGGCAGCCCATAAGGTGGTAATCAGAGGTCATTTGATCCAGTTAGCGGCCAAAAGGAAGAAACAAAGGATGATTGATATCACTAAATTAACCCCTGAACTTGATAAATTATATCACTTACATTCACAGAATCACTCCACAGATTTCCTACAACAAATTAACCACACTAGATTTGAACTGGACAAAATCCTCTCTGAACAGATGGAAAAAGCCCTTAGGTGGTCGAAAGCTAAGTTCCTGTTACACAGTAACGCGGCGTCGGCCATGTTTGCTAGGAAGCTCAATCAATCCATCCAACCCCCCCATACTTATAAACTACGAAATCCTAATGGGAGTCTGATCCCCCAACCAACTGAAGACCTACAAATCTTCTCTAAATTTTATGAAAATCTGCTCTCCCCCCTGCCTCCACTCCTGACCCAACCCTCAAAACATGGCTTGATAATATCCCTCTCCCCAAACTAACACAAGACCAGCTTCTAGCACTTAATGCCCCTTGCTCGGACATGGAAATTACTAAAGTTTTCAATTCCCTGAAACCCTCTAAAACTCCAGGCCCACATGGGTATTCGGCCCCTTATTACAAGAAATTTACCCAATATTTGACCCCATATTTACAGGCTAACTTTAATCACATATTAAAAGGTAATGTTTTCCCAGATGATATGCTTCATGCTAACATGTCTATGATCCCTAAACCCAACAAGGACCACTCTCTGCCACAGAATTACAGACCAATTTCTGTCATCAATACGGATTTGAAGATTTTTGGGCGTATTTTGGCAGACAGACTCTCGACTATCATTACCTCCTTAGTCTCACCCAACCAAACAGGATTCATCCTGACCACACAAATCACTGACAATATCAGACTGGCATCTAATATCATACAAGATGCTGACCTACACTCCCGTAAAGTACTATTTCTGAGCCTGGATATTCATAAGGCCTTTGATAGTGTGCTTTGGCCATACCTTGAACTAACCCTAGAAAAATTTGGATTCTTGGGAGCCTTTGTTCATGGCTTTCGAGCATTATATCATCAACCCCACACCCGGATTAGATTACCGGGTTGCAATTCAGAATTTTTCAGGTTAGGCAGGGGAACTAGGCAAGGCTGCCCCTTGTCACCACTTTTATTTGCCCTCGCCATCGAACCCTTAGCCCAGTCCATTAGTCTGGATCCTTATATTAAAGGTTATTCAAAAGGGGATCAGGAATTCAAGATAAGTTTATATGCAGATGACGTCCTCCTTTTTCTACCTGTTCCGATAGTCTCAATCCCCAACGTGATTTCCACCCTCCATACCTTCCAGGATCTCTCGGGTTTAGGGGTTAACATTTCCAAGTGTTCAGCCCTCCCTATAAACTTCCCCCAACATATTATCTCTACAATTCAATCCAACTTTGGTTTCACCACTGATGGACAGTACTTATCTTACTTGGGGATTAAATTGGCACCTTCACTCCACAAATTATACTTAGCTAACTATCCTCCAGCATTTTCCAGAATCAGACAACTTTTAATCACACGGAACTCATACCACATCTCCTTTTTAGGCAGGATTCAGGAGGTAAAAATGTCGATTCTTCCTAAACTTTTTTTTTTTTTTTTTAGAGCCCTCCCAAATTATGTGTCTAGACAAGCAATTGAATTCATCCAAAGAGATATAAATAAATTTGTATGGCACAATAAAAAACCCAGATTAGGTAAGCAGATGATCTACAGACCCCAGGGCAGAGGAGGATTGGGCCTTCCCAATCTTTGGCACTATTACCTTTCAGCTAGACTTACACAATTGGCTCAGTGGCATGTCCCCCCTCTTGGGATCCCCTGGCTCAGTTTTGAATGCTCCTCCATAGCCCCTTACTCTTTACCGGGATTATTATGGGCCCCTACAATCCGTCCAAGGGATATTTCCCCTTTTAATTCAGTAGTGGGTCAATCCTTACACTTGTGGTCCCTTTACAAAAAGAAATTCTCCCTAATCCCACCTTACCCCAAATGGGCCTCGTTTGTTGGTAACCCATCATTTATTGCTGCTTTTCCTAACCCTAACTCCTTTGCCATATGGATCTCATAAAGACCTTGTCATCCTTGGATCCCTCCAGAAAGATGGAGTGCTCCACTCCTTTTTAACATTACAAGCCTCTCACTCTCTACCCCGGTCAGAGTTTTACAGATATCTGCAGATCAGACATTTTTACAACACATACTTCCCTAGGATGGATTCCTCACCTGTTAACACATTTGAGGGTCTCTGTGGCCCTACATCCAGAGACAGAGGGATAATCTCCCTGCTATACAATTATCTGAGTGGTTTAGGCCTCTCAGATAAATCCGCTGCCTTGATTCAATGGGAAGTAGGGACTGGACAGGTGGCATCCCCTGAGGATTGGATAGTCAGGATAACTAACCTGCATAAATGCACTAGATCTGAAGCTGTTAAGGAATCAGTGATGAAGTTACACACAAGGTGGTATTATACCCCTGCTAAATTCTTCCCCACTGTTTCGGAGAACTGCTTTAGGGGATGCCTCGAGCAAGGGACCCATCTACATATTTTTTGGAGTTGTGTTGCTTTGAGAGGCCTTTGGCAGAAAGTTTCTGATAAGGTGGCAGAGATCACAGGGGTATGGATAACTATAACTCACCAGATGGGATTGCTTTTTGCAGATATCCCTGGGACCTCTCCCCATGCCCAAAAACTGTTCCACACATTATTTAGCGCAGTCCACTGGTGTATTGCCTTGTTTTGGCGCACCCCAGGGGTCCCATGGGACCAGGTCCTTAGACGTATGTCGCCATCCAACTTATGGAAAAAATTTCTCATACAATTACGGACACTATGCATATTTATGATAGAAAATGGAAATCCTGGGTTCCTTAGTCTCTCGGAGTCCTCAAATACATCCTAATACTGGCTCCTTAACTAATAGGCACTAACTTGCGCTGGTCCAATTTGGTCTCCTGTAACCCGCTCTGTTTCTCTTGTTAGTGGTTGTACACTGACTGATTTATGTTCTTTTTGTTTTTATATTTTATGTCACATAATTGTTTTAACATTTATTATTAACATATGCGTCAAAATATTTCAAAGAGACTCTCAGGTACTTTTTTAAGCCTCAGGGCCTCCCCTTCCTGGAGTCCTCCTCAGACCAATATGGCTCCTTTTGAAACTTCTAGGTATTTGACTACTGTATGGATATTAGATATTCTGATTTCTAGCAATGTCATATTTATACATTATTCACATGGACTTTGGATAATAGTTGAGTCTTCAGTTTCCATTATTGATGATATTGTCACGCTATGTACTTTTAACTGATTTTCAATAAAAACGTGTATTAAAAAAAAAAAAGGAAACTGAATTTTCATGCAAAAAAAGTTGCTGTGATCTGTGTACATGGGGATACCCTGGGGTATCCTACAGCTACTGTTAACTTTAAAACTGACCTGGGTACAGTGACCCATCCAGTCAGACTTGTGCCCCACTTGGTGCATGAAGCCATCATTGGTAGGGACTTCCCTAAAGTTTTGGGAACTCTGGGATTGTCCTGACCTGGTTGCAGTAACTGACTCAGTGGCAGAGCCAGAACTCCTGGCTGGCACTGACAATATGGGTTCAGGGGACTCCTCTCAAGGTTCTCTGGGTTTTCCTTTCTCGGTTATGGTGGGGGAACTGGAGGAGCCTAAGGAAGTCCCCACAACCAGTGAAGGTGGACAGCCGTCTGCTGACTCTGGAGCTACATTGGAGTTTGCTGACTTTAATGTGCACAAAAAAAACTTTGGTACCGAGCAGAGAAAAGACCCTACGTTTGCCAGGGCCTGGGAAAATGTAGTAGTGATTAATGATGTACCTGTCGAACCAGGGGACAGGCCCTGTTTTCCTTATTTCATCAGCAATGAGGATTTACTGTATTGTATATGTAAAAAGAATGATGAAATTGTTGAACAGTTGGTCCCTAAGCTATACAGGTGGGTGGTATTGGAACTTACGACGGGCACTTGCTAGGAGGTCACTTAGGGGTTGAGAAAACCCCGGAAAGCGTGTTGCGCAAGTTTTACTGGCCCGGGATACAGAAAGATATTAAGAATTATTGTCAATCCTGTCCTTTAGTGCCCTTACCCATTATTGAAGTGCCCTTTGAGAGGATCGCCATGGACCTGGTGGGCCCACTCCTTAAGTCTGCCTGGGGTCATTAGCATATTCTTGTAATCATGGATTACGCTACCCGAGGCAGTTCCCTTACGCACTGCATCTGCTGTTCATGGTGTTCAGTCATGTTGGTGTCCCTAAGGGAGTTCTTACTGACCAAGTTGTGCAAGTTATTTAAGGTGACGCCGTTGCGAACCTCTGTGTACCACCCTCAAACTGATGGCTTGGTGGAACGCTTCAATAAAACATTAACCGGTTCCCGACCGGCTCGCGTACATATACGGGGGGCAGAATGGCTCCCATGTGTAAAACCCTGTACAGGTACGGGGTTCCTTTTAAGAGCCACTAGAGGGCGCGCATGCCCGCTGCACGGTGGGGGACCTGATGCACGTGGCCAGCGGTCACCGGCGGCCACGAGCGAGCGCCAGCATGGGGATTTGTGTGTGTAAACACACAAATCTCTGTGCTATCAGAGGAGAGGAGACATGTTGTTTGTTCCTACTATGTAGGAACAGCAAAATGCCTCCTCTTCTACTCAGTCATATCCCCATACAGTTAGATACACTCACGAGGGAACACATTTAACCCCTTGATCTCCCCCTAGTGTTAACCCCTTCCCTACCAGTGTCATTTACACAGTAATCAATGCATTTTTATAGCACCAATCACTGTATAAATATCAAGGGTCCCAAAAATGTGTCAAGTGTCCGATCTATCCGCCGCAATGCTGCAAAACCGCTAAAAATTGCAGATCACCATTACTAGTAAATAAATAGCGGGGCGTGGCTTGGCGCGCGGCAGAGATGGACGCTTAGTACAGGAGCTCCGGTGGAACAGCAGCCTGAGCCCGTCTCTTAGCGCCGACAGCACTTCATAATGAGCAGGAGGAATCTGGGAACACCCTGCACCAGATCCCGCCGTTCAGCGGATACATATAAAGGAAGGAACATATCGGATTTACTTAGAAGTCTCCCGGCGGAGCGGATCAGCAAGTCAGGATCCAAGATGGCGACGCCACAAGTGGAGGACGATTTCAGCGAGGACTCTCAATCCACCGCGGATGACACTGGTAGGAACACTCCTCACCCCGATCTACCGCTCACCTACGCTGGCATGTCAGGCTTTGCAGCCGACATTAAAGCCACTTTCTCTGCAGCCATCACAGATTTAAAGTCCAGCATGATTGTACTCACAGACAAGATGGCCACTGCAGAAGCTGCAGGCAGAGGCAGAGACATAGCAATTCACCGTCTAGAAAAAGTAACCTCCACCCAAGCCCAACATCTTATTGAAATCAATAAGCATTTAGAAGATTTGGATAACAGGGGGAGGAGGAACAATATAAGGGTGAGGGGGATCCCCGAATCGGTGGAAGCTGATCAAATACTCCCAGCTCTGCAAAGAGTCTTTAACAGCCTACTAGACAGACCTGAAGACACGGCCATAGAATTTGTGAGAGCCCACAGAGCACTTAGAGCGAGAGGCCCTGATACTATGCCACCCCGGGATATCATTTGCTGTTTGCAAAACTTTTCCCTAAAAGAGGACATCATGCGCAGAGCACGCAGAAACGACCAAATCATCTTTAATGGCGAGACTATTATGCTCTTCCATGACCTCTCCCAGATAACTCTAAAAAATCGCAGAGCCCTGCGACCACTCCTTGACAAACTTAGAGAAAAGGACATTCGTTACACGTGGCGCTTCCCATTTGCACTTCTGGTGAACCACAATGGCAGACAACATACACTAAGATCACCTGAAGATCTACCGGATTTCTGTCAAGCACTTCAATTAGAACTCATAGAATTACCAGAATGGTATCAGGAGTTCCTTTTACCTCCTCTGGAGAACACACAATCGAGATCACCACTTACTTCGCCAGACAAGCGGCATTCAAAGAAAATGAAATCTTCACGCCCTGGTGGTTCTCAAGCCGGAACTCCAAACAATAGACCACACTCTTCCAGAGGACTGGATGATGTCTGAGGATCCCTCTTCATTGACGCATTTCAGATGAACATTAGGGTCGTCTGGATGGAAAAGACACACCACCTACGCTGAACCCAATTAATCTATGGATCTGTCTCATAGACTTACTCAATGAGGATCAAGACAAGTCATCATGGAGCGGTCACCACAAAGACTTCCAAAATTGATACTGGCTATGCTCCTTATGAGGGAAGGATCAAAGAACTTTACAGTTATAGAGATGATAACAGAAAGGGGTAATTCTAAGTTATTAAGGTTAGATAAATTGATAAACCCATATAAAGGATTAATATTGAAACTAAAACTGAAGCGGGGGCAATAATAACAGCAACGCTACGGAAATCCTTCCCTTGCTCATTTGAGCGTGAAGATGGTGGGAGACAAGCTCCATTTAAAGGAGACCCCGCGACCTTCACGTAACAGGGGGTCATTTCCCACAAATCGTGGTTATTATTATTTTTTTTTTTTTCAGTTCAGGTTTAACTCTATATAAGTAGGGTCCAGAGTTTCCTTTTTTCAAGTATTTTAGGCGCTAAGCTGACTAACACAACTACAGTTATACTTACATAGGCTGCTACCGGTTTCAGCTCTAATAACTAGTGTTGTTTTATTAACATATTTAAATTTGTATTTCTAATAATCCGGGCAGTCATCCACTGCTCCCAACAAGTGCTCTCTAGCGGGAGGGAATTCTCCTACTGAGCAGCACTAATTTAAATTACTTCCTTGGACCAATTTGGTAACCAGGGAGAAAACAGTATATCTTACTCCTTTTTCTAACTCTCTCTCACTCTCACCCTTCCTTTCTAAACATATCTCACCTCCCTTTTCTCTCTTCTTTCTTTTTCTCTTTTTCTTTTACTTTTATTTCTTATCTATTTTTCTTCCTCCCTAGGAATTGAAAGTGTATTGATTAATCACAATTTATAGCTAAAATACTAACGGTCATCAAGCTTTGTTTCCAGATCTTGTGCTGACAGCTCTCTTTGAATCCACAAGATGGCGTACTCATCCCTGGGACATTCTCCCACAGTGATTTCTCATAATACGAATGGTCTAAACATTCCTGAAAAACGCACCGCTCTACTAAAAGAACTCAAAAAAGGTAGGCCCAAATTTGTATTTTTACAAGAGACTCACTTCCAGACTGACAAGGTCCCCAAACTGACTGACTCCTTTTTCACACAAACCTACCATGCAACTAATAGTATGGCTAAATCCAAGGGAGTGTCTATACTCATTAGTAGAGACGCTTCCTTTGAAGTCACAGATAAAATAGTGGACCCGGAGGGCAGGTTCCTATTTTTGAAGGGAAATTGTTCTGGCACTCCCATGACTCTAGCCAATGTCTATTTCCCCAACACAGCGCATGCAACACTTTGTAAACGCATTCATGACAAACTCCGAGATTTCAGCACAGGCTGCCTTATTCTAGGAGGAGACTTCAATGTACCATTAAACCCGCTAACTGATACATCTACCGGCAAAACTTATATCACTTACAAAATTCTTAAAAAGATTAAAACACTACTCAACTCCCTACAATTGGTCGACTCCTGGAGATTTGTACATCCTAATGACAAAGATTATACCTTCTATTCAAACCCACACAACAGATACTCCAGAATAGACTATATTTTTACCACACAAAAAGACCTTGATAGGATCACGGAAGCAAAAATAGGGATACAAACTTTATCAGATCACGCACCTACATCACTAACTTTAAATTTATCTGATTCTCCCTCAAAATCCAACCAATGGAGACTGAACTCAGCTTTATTGACAGACCCAATTTGGCTACCGCAAATTGCTAAGGCATTGAAAGAGTACTTTGCACATAACACCACACCTGAAGTAAACCCCTTGACAATTTGGGAGGCCCATAAATGTACAATCAGAGGTGACCTCATTCGAGCCGGCTCCCAACGTAAAAAAGAAAGAGATAAACAAATTAAACAATGGACAGGTAAAATCTGTAGCCTGGAAACTTTACATAAACAATCACTAACAGAACAATCAGCAACAGAGCTGTTAGAAACCAGGAAGGCACTACAACAGATTTATGACACGAGGTCTAAAAGATTTTTATTCTTCAGGAAAAAAATCTATTACGAACATGGTAACAAAACAGGCAAATTCTTAGCGAGAGCCCTGAAAGCCACTAGAACACAACACAACATCTCCGGCATTAGAACAAAAGAGGGAAAAATAGACATTACCACCAAACAAATCGCACGCAACTTTCACGAATATTACACGGCCCTTTATAATCTACCTGTTTCACAAAAACCCAACGAGACGCAGGGAACAAGACAACAAAGCATTCAAAATTATCTTAAAGATTCCAAACTACCCACCCTGACAGCAGAAGACATAACCTTATTAGAAAAACCCATTGAAGCTATAGAACTACAACAAACAATTAAAGACCTTAAACCAGGGAAAAGCCCAGGCCCAGATGGCTTCACGGCCATATATTATAAAATGTTTCAGACCACTCTGCTTAGGCCGCTGCTGAGAGCACTGAACTATATGTCACAACCCAGGGAGATCCCACCGAACTTTCTAGCAGCACACATCACAATTCTTCCCAAGCCACATAAAGATCCAGCGGAATGTACCAGCTACAGACCAATTTCACTTTTGAATTTAGACGTGAAACTGATGTCAAAAATCATAGCCAATAGGCTGAAACCTCTGCTACACAACCTGATAGGTGCCGAGCAAGCAGGGTTCTTGCCTGGCAGAGAAACCAGAGACAATGTCATTAAAACGCTCAACTTGATTCATGCAACCAGGAAAGAGAACATCGAGGGCCTTCTCCTATCGACCGATGCGGAGAAGGCCTTCGATCGAGTGGCCTGGGACTTCATGCTGGAGACTTGCAGGTATATTGGCTTGGGATGTCACATGATGACGTGGATCTCCTCTCTCTATTACAATCCCACGGCTCAACTCAAAATAAATGGTTCACTTTCAGAAACAGTCAAAATTAAAAATGGTACGAGACAGGGATGTCCTCTCTCACCAATTTTATTTATTCTAACACTGGAACCATTCATTAGACGGATTGCGGCAGAGAAAGCAATAAGCGGTTTTAAAATAGCCGGGAAAGAGTTCAAGGTAGCGGCTTACGCGGATGACCTGTTATTTTTTGTATCTAACCCCCATATTTCTCTCCCTACTCTATTAAAAGAATTCTCTTTATTTGGTCGTCTCTCCAACTTAAAAATTAACTATTCCAAATCCGAAGCAATGAACATTAACATACCCATGAATAAAATAGAAGCTATCAAATCCAACTGCCCCTTCAAATGGGAAAATTCAGCACTTAAATACTTAGGAGTATGGCTGACTCCCCAGATCTCCCAAATCTATGAACGCAATTTTACCCCGCTATTAAAGTCAATCTGCTCGGATCTCCAAACGTGGCACGTGAAAGGTTTTTCGTGGTTTGGACGCATTGCTATATGCAAAATGACTATACTACCTAGGGTCCTGTACTTATTTAGAAACCTGCCAATTAAGGTACCCCAAAGTTTCTTTAAAGCCTTAAACACAACCCAAATGAAATTTATATGGGCTCACACAAAACCCAGAATTCGCTGCACAATACTCACACAACCTAAGGAGAAGGGAGGGATGGGAATACCAGACTTCCGAATGTACTACTGGGCTGCACACATCACAAGGATAGTGGACTGGCATTGTCATCACAAAATAAAAGATTGGGTAGAACTGGAAGAAGTAGTGAGTCAAACCCCAATTAGGTTCTCGCCATGGATATCATGGATCAACCTTCCGGCAGCTATGAAATCTCACCCTCTCATAGGCACCACGCTGGCAATTTTTCATAAACTAACTAACTTCACAAATTTCTCTTCTCACTTAAGCCCACTCACACCACTACAAGACAACCCTGACGTTATACCAGGCATTAAAAACCACTTCCTTTGGTCTACAAGTACTAACAGAACATTACTAGCCATGGATTGCTTTCGCAACCAAGACTTCAGAGACTTTACTGATTTAAAAACGACGAATAACATCCCAGACCTACCTTTATGGACCTACTTTCAATGCCGAAGCTACCTGAATCAAACAGGGAAAAAAACTAACTTTAATAGACCAATGACAGACATAGAAGAGGCCTGCAAGAAAGGAGAACCGATTCACAAAACGACTTCTCTAGCTTACAAATGGATACAAAATGGTGCAGGTATGATAGACCATGGATTCAAGGAGAGCTGGTCGGAAGCATTAGAGATTTCATTGTCAGAAGAACAATGGAGAAAGGCATGCATTTTTGCCCATAAATGCTCACTGAGTACAAGCACTCAGGAAACAGCATACAAGTTGCTTACCCAGTGGTATGCCACGCCGGCAAAACTGCACTCTTGGTTGCCAGATTACCCCGACACATGTTGGCGCTGCCATAATGGAAAAGGAACGCTGCTACATATTTGGTGGCAGTGTCCTGTGCTAGAACCTTATTGGTCGGAAGTTACGGAGATCATTCTCCAAATCACTGAGACATCATTAAAACTAGACGCTGCGGGATGCCTCCTCCATGTCACTGATTTCCCTATCAAAAAATATAAACACTCACTTTCTAAGCACTTACTGAACGCTGCAAAAGCTCTGATTCCAACCCACTGGAAATCTACAAAAAATAGGATTTTTTAAAACAGCTTACCTGTAAAATCCTTTTCTTTTGAAGGACATCACGGGACACAGAGCCACAGTAATTACTGATGGGTTATATAGGTATCACTGGTGATTGGACACTGGCACACCCTATCAGGAAGTTCAACCCCCTATATAATCCCTCCCCCTTGCAGGGATACCTCAGTTTTGTAGCCAAGCAATATAGTGTATTAGAAGAGGGGTGGGACCTCTGTGTCCCGTGATGTCCTTCGAAAGAAAAGGATTTTACAGGTAAGCTGTTTTAAAAAATCCTATTTTCTTTCTCGAACATCACGGGACACAGAGCCACAGTAATTACTGATGGGATGTCCCAGAGCAATGCTACCTGAGGGGGGGGAACCACGACCAAGTAGGGTGCAATCAGACCTGAGGACCCTGTACTGCTGCCTGCAGCACACTACGCCCAAAGGCGATATCCTCATGCCTTCTCACATCCACCTGATAGAATCTGGTGAATGTATGAACTGAAGACCAGGTTGCGGCCTTGCAGATTTGAGCCATAGAGGCCCGGTGATGCACTGCCCAAGAAGCACCAATAGCCCTTGTGGAATGTGCCCTGATCTGAAACGGAGGAATCTTCTGTTTCAAACCGTAAGCTTGAATGATCAACTGTCGAATCCATTTAGAAATGGTAGCTTTTGACGCTGCCTGTCCTCTATTGGGACCCTCTGGCAGCACAAACAAAACATCCGTCTTGCGGATCTGAGTAGTTGCCCCTAGATAGGCCTTAACTGCTCTTACTACATCCAACGAATGTAGAGATCTCTCTTCCGGAGAACAGGGATCTGGAAAAAAGGAAGGTAGAACAATGTCTTGGTTTAAATGAAAATCAGAAACCACCTTCGGTAAAAAACTAGGATGAGGGCGTAGTACCACTCTATCCTTGTGTATAATCAAATAAGGCTCCTTACAGGAAAGAGCTGCTAATTCTGATACTCTTCTAGCAGAAGAGATGGCCACCAGAAAAATTAATTTCCTTGTCAACAAGACCAAAGGAATCTGACTTATTGGTTCAAAAGGCCGTTTCTGTAACACAGCCAGGACCAAATTCAAGTCCCAGGGGTTTAGGGGCGCTTTAACCGGAGGATTAAGACGCATCACCCCCTGCATAAAGTTTCGGACCAAAGAATGCGAAGCAAGTGGCCGCTGAAATAATACTGATAAAGCAGAGACCTGGCCCTTGATGGTACTCAAGGCCAGCTTCATCTCTAATCCCATCTGTAGAAAATCAAGGATTCTACCTATGACATATTTCCTGGGATGCCAACCTCTGGATTCACACCAGGTTATATAAGCTTTCCAGACTCTATGATAAATCATCCTGGAAGCTGGCTTCCTTGCATTAATCAAGGTAGATATGACAGGACCTGAGAGCCCACGACTCTTCAGAACGTGGGTCTCAATAGCCAAACCGTCAAATTTATCGTTTGTAAGGCAGGATGGAACACTGGACCTTGAGATAACAGGTCTGGGCGTTCCGGTAGTGTCCACGGGGAACCTACCGTCATCCTTACTATTTCTGCATACCAAGTCCTTCTGGGCCAAGCGGGGGCCACCAGAAGTACCGACTTCCTTTCCTGCCTGATCCTGCGAAGGAGTCGTGGTAGTAGCAGAATAGGCGGGAATGCGTAAATCAGTGAGAACCGATGCCACGGAATCACCAACGCATCCGTCCCGCATGCAAGAGGATCTTTTGTCCTTGCCACAAATCTGTCTATCTTTTTGTTAAATCGGGATGCAAAGAGATCTACATCTGGAACCACCCATCTTTGGCATATGGCCCAAAAGACGTCGGGATGCAGAGACCATTCCCCTGGAAGTAACTGCTGGCGACTTAGATAGTCCGCCTGCCAATTCTCTATTCCCGGGATGAAAACTGCCGATATGCATGGCACATGCATCTCTGCCCAGACTAAGATCTGGTTCACCTCTTTTTGAGCAGCTCGGCTCCGGGTGCCTCCCTGATGATTGACATAAGCCACTGCTGTGGCATTGTCGGACTGGATCCTGACCGGACAACCCTGTAGCCTGATAGTCCAGGCTTTTAGAGCTAGATGTATCGCCCGGATCTCCAGAATGTTGATGGGTAAGGTCCTCTCTGTCTTGGACCATACTCCTTGGACCGCAGCCTGTTCCAGAACTGCTCCCCAACCTGACAGACTGGCATCTGTTGTTACCACCGTCCAGGTAACCGGTAGAAAGGATTTCCCCTTCTGCAGGTTTTCGGGTATGAGCCACCAATTGAGGCTCTGACGCACCGCATGCGACAGGTGCATCGGAAAGTCTAATGCCTGAACCTTCTTGTTCCAGGTCGACAGAATACTGTGTTGCAGCATTCTTGAGTGAAACTGAGCATAGGGAACTGCTTCGAATGAAGACACCATCTTCCCTAGTAGCCTCATACAAAGGCGGACTGAGGGACCCTTCTTGGTCCTTACTGTCAGAATCAGCTCTCTCAAAGCAGTGATCTTTGCCTGGGGTAGAAATATTTTCTCCTGGCTTGTATCTATAATCAGACCTAAATATTCCAGTCTTCTTACTGGTTTTAGGAAAGACTTTTCTAAGTTGAGGATCCAACCCAGGTGTTCTAGATACCTGACCGTGGTCCTCAAGTTTCCATTCAAAGAGGCTACCGACCGGTCTATCAAGAGCAGGTCGTCTAGGTATGCTATGACAGCTATACCCTGAGCCCTTAATCTGGCCAGAGGAGGAGCCAAGATCTTTGTGAACACTCGAGGTGCAGTGGCTATCCCAAAGGGCAGAGCCATAAACTGGAAATGGCGCCCTCCTACCTCGAAGCGCAGAAACTTCTGATGAGCAGGAAAAATGGGCACATGCAGATATGCATCTCTGATGTCTATTGATGCCAGAAATTCTCCTCCCTGCAGGGTGGGAACTACTGTTCGAATTGATTCCATGCGGAAGGATTGAATCCTTAGGAATCGGTTCAGATCCCTTAAGTCCAAAATGGGCCTGACATCCCCATTTGGCTTTTGGACCGTAAAAAGGTTGGAATAGAAGCCCAATCCCTGGTCCTTTGCGGGAACTATCATAATGACCTCCTGCGACAAAAGTCGCTCTAACGCTAGAAGGAGCGACTGCTTCTTCTCTGGGTCTCTGGGAACATTTGATCTGAGGAACCGAGGAGAAGGGAATTTCTGAAACTCCAGCTTGTACCCTAAGGTTACCATGGAGACTACCCATCTGTCCTGGAAGTCCTCCTGCCAGAGCTCTGAGAATTGTCGCAGTCTTCCCCCCACTCGAGTGAGCGGGGGCGCCCCCTCATGCAGAGGTCTTAGTGTTTTGCCTAGAAGGCTTCTTTCCCCAGGACTTCTTTTGTCCCTGGGGTTGACTCTTGTCTCTGGACCCCGATGGAGGCGGCCGTCGAGACTGCCTGGAGGCTGAAGCCCCCGGCGCTGGGGAAAGAGTCCGTTTGAAAGAGGGACGCTTACTCTTCTTCTTGACAGGTAAGAGAGTGCTTTTCCCACAAGAGATTCTCTTGATATAGTTATCCAAGTCCTCTCCAAACAACCTTGCACCACGAAATGGAAACCCAGCCAGTAGCTTCTTACATGGTGCTTCGGCTGACCAATTTTTCAACCATAGGATTCTACGTATATGCACCAACCCCAGTGAAAGACGGGAGGTTTGCACGATAGAATCTCTAATGGCGTCAACCACAAAGCATAAGGCCGCTGGAAGGTTAGCAAACCCCTGGGCCTGCTGTTCAGGTAATACTTTGATGACCTGCTTAACATGGTCTCTTAAGTATTGACAGACTCCAATCGCTGCTATTGCAGGTTGGGCCACTGATCCTGCTAAGGAGAAAACATCCTTCAATAGGGATTCCATCCTTTTATCTACAGGATCCCTGAGCATCTGAGCATTGTCTACAGGACAAGTCAGGCTATTATTTATTGAGGAAATGGCGGCATCAATAGCCGGAATTCCCCACATTTTAATAAACTTTTCTTCCATCGGATAAAGTGTTGAAAACTTTCTCGGCAGAAAAAAACGTTTGTCTGGGTGATCCCACTCAGAATAAATAAGCTTTTCAAGTAAAGTATGAACAGGAAAAGCATGTGCTGCTTGGAAAGGTTTCAGTGACCCCAAAGCAGAAGAGGATTCTTTAGCAGTTTCAGGTATGGGCAACTTAAATGTGGAGCGGACCAATCCAGTGAGGATCTGCACTAAGACTTTCTCCTCTTGGGAAGTCGCAGAGGGTCCCTCTCCACCTGAATCCTCTGAAGAGGAATCATCCATCCCATCCCGATCCTCTGAAAGGGATTCATCTCCTTTATCCCAGAGCTCCTCTGTCTGAGGGTCTTGGGGAACAGAGGAAAGCCTAGTGCGTTTTCTTCCACTGAGTGAAGACGTAATCACGGCCATTAATCTTTCCTCTAGACCATTAATGGTTGAGGAAAAAACCTCTTGTGTAATATATACAGGGGCTGAAGTGCCAGAAGCAGGTGTAGCCCCTGACCCCGATGGCTCTCCCTGGCTAGCCGTCCCTGGCCCATCTTTAGGGGGGAAGGATGCTGCCGACAGGGGGCCCTCAGAACCTGAACGAGATCCCCTAGTGTCTCTGGTTCCTGGGGTGCTTGAACCTCTTCTACCCATAGTGCAAAGCAACAAGGTGTGAGGTATACAAATGAACACTGTCCGCTGAGCGATGTAGTCTGGCTAAAAGCCTTGCTACCCAATGCTCAGTCTGGTGTTACTTCAGTAAATGCTGCCTAGGAGAATGCCTGTGTCCCACCTTACATGCGACCGTCAGCTCTGTGTCTCTCAGAAGGCTGAGTGCACCTGTACAGAGTGCCTTTAATAGCCTGCAGCTGGCCTGAGTGGGAGTCTAAACACTCTGTGCTGACATCCCGCCCCCTCCTCTACCGCCCCCCCCCCTCGAGTTTTGAAAAAAACAAGCGCTTCCCGCACTGCCGACTCTCCTGTCATGCTCTGGAGAAAAGGCTGGGGATGGGGGGGGGGAGGAGGGAGACTGGTAACAAGATTTGCCTGAACGGCTATCTTCAGAGATGGTGGCCATTAGGCCACAGAGCCCGGGTGGTATAACCACTTTCTAGACCCCTGTGGCCCCTCTCTAGCCTGGGGGGGAACATTCAAACATGAGAAATCCCCCCATCCACCTTACCTGCTTGCAGCCTGCTTGATACGCTGGGACATACACAGCGATTACAACACCTGAGACAGACATTCAGCATGTGTAGGTTTGTGCTCTTGGCAGCCCCCGGTGGTCACAATAGGCATAGCATGCATTTACCTTAAAGGAGAAAAGCCACTAGAACTCAAAAATTCTGTGGAATCTCCTCTTACCTTATCCAGCCGCAGGGTGCTGTTTACACAGACCCAATCTTCACCTCTCACGGTGGGCTCCGTTTGAAAAAACCGTCAGAGACTGGGGCCCCCATCAGTAGGGGGATCCAACAGTTCTGGGACCGTAAAGCACTTCGCCAGAAATTAGGAAGTTTAAAGCCATTTTCTGATCTGCGGGGTCCAGCTCTCTAAAAAGAGAAGCATTACGGGTAAAACCTCGTTTCTTCGGACACGAGGCCCGGGTACCATTCAATTCGGCCATGAAAAGACACTTTGAATGGATCCGGTTCGCCTGGCTTGCCCCAGTATAGGATCTTAGGATATTCCCTTTGGAGCTCAGCACAGGACATCTTTACACGTCCATCACCTAAGACACTGGCGTAAAAACTGAGGTATCCCTGCAAGGGGGAGGGATTATATAGGGGGTTGAACTTCCTGATAGGGTGTGCCAGTGTCCAATCACCAGTGATACCTATATAACCCATCAGTAATTACTGTGGCTCTGTGTCCCGTGATGTTCGAGAAAGAAATACCAACTATTAAAGATTGGCTCAGTAAGATTTCAGAGATACGTGAGATGGAGGAGACCATAGCCCAGGCAGGAGAAAATGTTGAGTGCTTCCATAAAACATGGAACCCTTGGATAATCTTTAGATACTCTCAGAAATACTCAAACCTAATGAACCCAGATTAGGGAGCCTAAACTTCAAAGAAGGAACAAACACAGACCATTCACTTCTTCAACAAATACTAATCGTTACTGCTTACTTTATAAGATTGTTTGCTATAAATGAACCAAATGTAGAAAGAGAATATTCGGTATAAGATTTGGGGTTCTTTTACTCATCGGATTAGGTTTATGCCATGGATTGCTTTTTGCTCTTTCCATTTCCTTACTACTTTTTATTCTTAACAACTGAATAACATTTGACAAAAATTAGAGACACTATTAAAAATGCACTTAATTAGGGACGCAAGTCTCTAAATTGGGAAACGATTGAATGATACAAGCTGTCTGAGTTAATGTTGACTCTTAGATATATTCTATACATGTTTTTCTTTTTTCTGTTTTGTGATGGAGCTGCAACTCCATAGTTGCACTATTTTTACTTCAATAAACTTTGATGTTAAAAATAAATAAATAAATAAATAAATAAATAAATAAATAATAAAAATGCCATAAATCTTTACCATAGTTTGTAGATGCTATAACTTTTGCACAAACCAATCAATATACTCTTATTGCGATATTTTTGGGAAAAAAAATGTAGAAGAATATATATTGGCCTAAACTGATGAAGAAATGTGTTTTTTAAAGATATTTTTGGGGATATTTATTATAGTAAAATGTGTTTTTTTTTTTTTTTTTTTTTTTTTTTTTTTTTAGCACAAAAAATAAAGAACGCAGAAGTGATCAAATAGTACCAAAAGAAAGCTCTATTTGTGGGGAAAAAAGGATGCAAATTTCCAGTTAAAGCGACGTAGTACCAAATTGTAAAAATGCTCTGGTCCAGAAGGGGGTAAAACCACTTCAATACCAGGCACTTTCGCCCCTTCCTGCCCAGGACAATTTTGAGCTTTCATGCTATCGCACTTTGAATGACAATTGCGCGGTCATACAACACTGTACCCAAACTAAATTTTTATCATCTTCTTCCCACAAATAGAGCTTTCTTTTGGTGGTATTTGATCACCTCTGCGGTTTTTATTTTTTGCTAGACAAACTAAAAAAGACCAACATTTGTGAAAAGAAAAAGTTTTTCTTTGTTTCTGTTATAAAATTTTGTTTTCTCCTTCACTGACAGGCACTGATGAGTTGGCACTAATGAGTTGGCACTGATAAGGTGGCACTGATGAGGAGGCACTGATATGTAGAATTGATGGGCACTGATAGGTGGCACTGATATGCAGCACTGATGTGCACCGATAGGTAGCACTGACCGGCGGCACTGATGGGCACTGACCGGTGGCACTGATAGGCACTGACCGGTGGCACTGATTGGTACTGATAGGTGGCACTGATTGGCACTGACAGGTGGAATTGATGGACACTAATAGATGGCACTGATATATAGATGGGCAGCACTGTTTGGGCAGGTATTGACATGTGTTAATGCTGGGCACTGATTAGCACTGTGATGGACACTTGCACTGTGGTGGGCACTGATTGGCACTTTATTGGGCACTGGCAGGGGGTTATGATAGGGCACTGACTGGGCACCGATTGGTAGCTTATGGGTACATTTGATGGGGGCTGTGCTGATAATCAGTGTGCTGATATTCAGCACAGACCCCCCTCTGATAGGGAGAGCCGTCGATCGGCTCTCCCTGTCAGCGCGAACCGAGAAATGCCGTTTACCGGCACTTCCTGGTTCACGCGATGATCAGCTTTGATTGGTCACAGCTGATCACGTGGTAAGAAGCCTCTGTCAGAGGCTTCTTATCATGATCGGAGATGCGGCGTGTCAGACTGACACGCCACACTCACGATTGCCGCGCTGAGAGCCCCTGCGGGCACGAGCTGGCATGTTATCATGCTGGACGTCATATCCGGATAACAGAACCACTTCCCGGATGTCAATCTGTTATAGGATGGGCGGAAGTGGTTAAAGAGCATGTTAAAAAGGTTGTTGACAAGGATGGCAAAAACTGTGACTTCCTGATTCCATACTTGATGTAGAAGAGGGAGGGGTGCTGCGCTAACCAGAAAAGAGTGCTATAGATCTCCGTATGTGGTCATTTTCTATGTGCTAATACCCAACAGCACATAGAATCGCATAAATAAATAAAAATAACAAGGTCGCAGAAAAAAATCACATAGGTTGGTGTTGGTTGCTAAGTGTAAAAATGCTAAAATGTATTAATAATCCAGGGAAGTGATGTAAATAAACTGGTTGTGAACAGTACAACGTAAATATGTCTACACATAGAATCGCATAAATAAATAAAAATAACAAAGTCACAGAGAAAAATCGCATAGGTTGGTGTTGGTTGCTAAAAACCTTGTGAAGTGTAAAAATGCTAAAATGTGATAATAATCCAGGGAAGTGATGTAAATAAACTGGTTGTGAACAGTACAACGTAAATATATCTAAAAATCATACAATGCATATACCGTATTTATCGGCGTATAACACGCACAGGCGTATAACACGCACATTCATTTTAAGAGGGAAGTTTCAGGAAAAAAACTTAAAAAAATTTTTAATAAGGAACTTTGAAGTAAAATAAGGGTCAGTGCCCATCTGCAGCCTCACCAATGCCATCAATGCAGCCTGATCAATGCCCATCTGCAGCCTCACAAGTGCCATCAATGCAGCCTCATTAGTCTACATCAATGCAGCCTCACCATTGCCATCAATGTAGCAGCCTTGCCATTGCCATCAATGCAGCAGCCTCACCACTGACATCAATGCAGCCTGATCGATGCCCATCTGCAGCCTAGAGGGGACAAGGAGGGGGGCGGGACAAGCGCCGACAGATTACATACAGTGAGAATCTCCTATCATAGACAGAACAGTGGCCCAATGGCGGGCCAGGAGACGGGAATTTCTATTACAGAGGCCGCCAAGTAAACAGGAGATTCTCACTGTATTTAATCTGACGGCGCTCATCCCGTCCCCCTCCCTGTCCCCTCAGAGGCAGCTAAAATTGAAGTATTGGCGTATAACACGCACACGCTATTTGCACCCGATTTTCATGGTGAAAAAGTGAGTGTTATACGCCAATAAATACAGTATATAATCAATAGTGCAAACAACCATATAATAAAGTGCTAGTGCTCAGGTGACCTGAGTGTAAGGCCCCTTTCACACTGGGGAGGTGGGGGCGTCGGCGGTAAAACAGCGCTATTTTTAGCGCTGTTTTACCGTCGTTTTTGCGGCTGTATTCGGCTGCTAGCGGTGCGGTTTCAACCCCCGCTGGTGGACGAAAAAGGGTTAAATCCGCTCGTACAGCGCGGCTATAGCCGTGGTATTACCGCGGTATAGCCGTGCTGTCCCATTGATTTCAATGGGCAGGAGCGGTTTAGGAGCGGTGAATACATCTCTCCTTCACCGCTCCAAAGAAGCGGTTGGCAGGACTTTTTTTACCGTCCTGCCAGCGCACCGCTTCAGTGTGAAAGCCCGAGGGCTTTCACACTGAACAAACAGCAGAGGCTGTTTAGGGGCAGTTTGTAGGCGGTATTTTTAGCGCAATACCGCCTGCAAACCGCCCCAGTGTGAAAGGGGCCTAATTATTCAGACAAATTCGAACAAAGCATAAAGTGAATAAATAAATAAAATATTATAAATCAATATTGCAGTGAATAGTGACCAAAATTGATATTAAAATGCCTCAATACAGTGATTTAGAGTGCTAGATGTCCAAAGGTAATAAATGACATGCCAGTAATCCAGCAAAAAAAAATGTGCATGATTGAGGCTCAAGATCCTGCGCTTTTAGCGACTATCTCTGCGGTTGACCTAGCACCGCTAGGTAAGGGGCCATTACCCACACTAGTGTATGTTGCACGAAGAGGACACAGAGTGTATTGCATCCCAAAACACTTCACTGCTGGTTTTTTGAGCACTGTTGTCTGTGCACTTCTATAAGACTCTTTTTTTTTTTTTTTTTTTGCACATTTTTTTTTTTGCTGGATTAATGGCATGTCATTTATTACCTTTGGACATCTAGCACTCTAAATCACTGTATTGAGGCATTTTAATATCAATTTTGGTCACTATTCACTGCAATATTGATTTATAATATTTTATTTATTTATTCACTTTATGCCTTGTTCGAATTTGTCTGAATAATTACACTCAGGTCACCTGAGCACTAGCACTTTATTATATGGTTTTTTGCACTATTGATTATATATATATATATATATATATATATATATATATGCATTGTATGATTTTTAGATATATTTACGTTGTACTGTTCACAACCAGTTTATTTACATCACTTCCCTGGATTATTATCACATTTTAGCATTTTTATACTTCACAAGGTTTTTAGCAACCAACAACAACCTATGCGATTTTTCTCTGCGACTTTGTTATTTTTATTTATTTATGCGATTCTGTGTGTAGACATATTTACGTTGTACTGTTCACAACCAGTTTATTTACATCACTTCCCTGGATTATTAATACATTTTAGCATTTTTACACTTCACAAGGTTTTTAGCAACCAACACCAACCTATGCGATTTTTTTTCTGCGACCTTGTTATTTTTATTTATGCGATTCTATGTGCTGTTGGGTATTAGCACATAGGAAATGACCACATACAGAGATCTATAGCACTCTTTTCTGGTTAGCGCAGCACTCCTCCCTCTTCTAATTTGCTTTTTTGGGTTCATGCTTGGCCCTTTTTATGGTGTGTGCAGCTGTCCAGTTGCATAGATCTTCCACAGCTCTCATCTTTTTTTACCTATTCCTCTTTTCTTTTTCCAACTGGGTAGCGCAGGAATATCTTTCACTTTATCATACTTGATGTTTGCCATCAGGGAGGTTCCACAGTCACCTATTGGGTATTCTCCATTTGAGTTGCTTTATGTGAGACACCCTCGGGACTCTTAGACATAGCCAAGGAAACCTGGGAGGGGGAGCAGACACCCCACAAAAGTGTCATTGAGCATATCGCTCAAATGCAGGACAGGATTGCAGCAATCATGCCGATGGTAAAAAAACACTTACTGCAGGCCCAAGCAGCCCAACAGAGAATATACATCAGGGGGCGGGAACAGTGGTGTAGTGGATAGCACTCTTGCCTAGCAGTAAGAAGGGTCGCTGGTTCAAATCCCGACCACGATACCACCTGCCTGGAGTTCGCATGTTCTCCCTTTGTCTGCATGGGTTTCCTATGGGTACTCTGGTTTCCTACCACACTCCAAAGACATGCTGGTAGGTTAATTGGATCCTGTCTAAATTGTCCCTAGTATGTATGAATATGAGTTAAGGACCTTAGATTGTAAGCTCCTTGAGGGTGTAGGGACTGATGTGAATGTACAAAGTATATGTAAAGCGCTGTGTAAATTGACAGCGCTATATAAGTACCTGAAATAAATAAATAAATAAATAGGGTGGCCCAACTCTGTGTTTTCTCACCTGGTGACAGGGTCCTGGTGTTAGTTCCTACCGTTAAGAGCAATTTCCTAGCTAAATAGCAGGGTCCTTTCAAAGTAATTGAAAGAGTTGGGGAGGTCAATTACAAAGTATATCAACCAGGTAAAAGGAAGCCCGAACAGATTTACCACATAAACCTGTTAAAGCCCTAGAAGGATAGACTGGCATTAACTGCAAGGTCCCTCCCGGTAACGCCTAAGGGTACCGAGTCCCCTTTGATTCCTGAGGCCATGATTCCAGACACCCTGTCATATTCCCAAAAAACAGGAAGCTAGAGAGTTCCTGAAAAGGAATAGAGAGAAATTTTCAGAGTTACCTGGCACGACTTCAGAAGTTCAGCATGATATTGTTGTTGAACCTGGGGTCCGTGTCAAGCTCAAACCATACTGAATTCCTGAAGCTAGAAGAAAGGACATCAGTGATGAAGTTAAAAGGATGTTGGGGCTAGATGTCATTGAGGAATCCAATAGTGACTGGTCTAGGCCCATTGTGATAGTCCCAAAACCGGATAGCACTTGGAGGTTCTATAACGACTTCAGGAAGCTTAATGCAGTGACAAAGTGCAATGCCCAGGGTAGACGAACTTATAGACCGACTTAGCAAGGCCTGCTATCTGACCACTTTGGACTTGACAAAAGGTTATTGGCAAATACCCCTGACTGGTAGCGCCAAAGAGAATGATTCCCTTGATTCCCTCTTCAAAGAAGGTTTTACAACAAATCCAATAAAATGTGCCATTGGTTTAGAGGAAGCCAAATATTTGGGCTACACTATTGGCTGTGTAGTCATTAAACCACAAGTGAATAAAATAGAAGCCATCCAGGAGTGGCCACGTCCTGCAAACAAGAAACAGGTCAGGGCCTTTCTTGAGATTGCGGGGTATTATAGAAGGTTTATCCTGAATTTTGCAACTATACAGTAGCTGCCCCACTGACAGACCTTACGAAAGGGAAAGACTCTGTAATGGTGAAGTGGTCCCCAGTAGCAGAGGAATCTTCAAGTCATGAAGAAGGCTCTTTGTGCACAGCCATTACTGTACTGCCCAATTTTCTCCAAAGACTTTTTGGTTCAGACTGGTCTGATGTAGGTATCGGGGCAGTATTGTCACAGGTACACAATGGGGAAGAACACCCTGTGGTGTACCTGAGCAGAAAGCTCAGTGACCATGAGAAAAAGTATGTGGTCATTGAAAAGAAATGTTTTAGCCATAAAGTGGGCCGTAGACGCGCTAAGGTATGATTTGTTAGGGGGACAGTTTGATTTAATAACTGACCATGCTCCCCTGAAATGTATGGCCCAAAAGAGGGAGACTAATAGACAGGTGAACCGGTGGTTTCTGGCTCTACAGGATTATTCCTTCACTGTAAAACACAGGCCAGGTGTTGAGATGGGGAATGTAGATGCCCTGTTCTGTGTTCACTCCTCTTGGGCCACAGGTGTTCCAACCCTGGGGTTGAAACAAGGGGGAGGATATGTAGCAGAGCGTCCCAGAGGGAGCTGGGAAAAATCCTGTTCGGGGTTTCTACATCTCCCGGGCTCCTCTCATACACGTTCAGGGATCTTTGATCTATGGTCCAGTTTGGGTCTTGGTCCTCTCCTCCAGGCTAATTTAAACTCACCTGAGACAGACAGCCAGTGCTCTTGGCCTGGGAACCTCAGACAATTTCTGTCTCGGAGAGCAACAGGTTAGTAAAAGCTATTAAGCTGTGTATGTGGAAGCTGACAAGCTGTAGGCTTGCTCAGCCTGGTAGGTAGGATCTGTAAATATTGTATAGTTGGTGCCGAGACACGGCTAGGTTTTTGTTTGGCTATTTTTGTTCCTATTTGTTTTTGGAACACTGTATAAAGACTTGTGTATATATATCACAAATAAACACTGCACTGTTTGCCACTACCTCACTGGATTTGGTATCTGTGCCTGAAAGACTGCTCATCCCAGGGAGCTTTGTACCTGCTACCTGTCCCCCAGGTTACACTGTTTAAAAAAAGTCTTAATTTGTTAGTTACTTACGTAAAGTACATCTAAATTGATACAACACTACCCTTTTCAAAGATTCACAAGCCTGCTGCTCAAGGGTGTCTCCATTACTCCTCCATACAGTGGATCTCCCATAAGATAAGTGTGTTACTGGCCAGATCGCTGGGTGAAAAAAAAAAAAAGAAGGAAAAAAGTCTAATAAAACTGATACATACCATACAGGTTTTGGGGTATAATACCGTATTAATAAACCTCACCTGAGACGACTCAATCCAGGAAACCCTCAGTCCTTATCTCTTCATCAAAAGCACCTGAATCTGTGTTACTATAAGGCCTGGTTTACACTAGTTCAACTTCTGATGCGACTTGAGTCACACAGAATCGCAGGACAAGGGAAATCTCCTTGTTTTCAATGGTGCATATTCTAATCAATGCAACTCAGAATGGTGTGCTTTTGGAAAAGGTTCCTGTACTGCTTTGGTGCGAATTATAGTGCAACCTGGCCCCAAAAGAATAGGCAAAGTCGCACCACATAACTGCATTGTAAATTGCATCAAAGTTGCATTACAGTAGTGTGAACTGAGTCTCAGCCTCACTTATTCCATAGCACAGGAGACCTCGGACTTGGAAAGGGAGGGGAAAATATGTAAGCCAATCAGTCTCTTTTGCACAGTGCTGTTTGTCTATAACTCAGAATAACCCAGTAATGATCTCTTTAGTGTTCCACTGCACTTTCATTGTCCAATTACAGGCTTGGGTGGGTCCTTAGACCAGTTTGTACTGCCTAACTGCAATGCTGTCTACTGAAAGGATTTGGGTAGTACGAGGGGCATTCAAGTCAAACTGGGACTTTTGAGTATACATAATAAAATAACAAATTTCAAGGAGTGGAAACTGCATTTATTCTTTCAACATACTCCCCTGCTACATTTATAAACTTATCCAAGACTTTAACTACAACCACGACCGGGATTGTTGCTGATGGACGTACAGCCATCTTTGAAATGTTTACACCATTCAAATATCTTACTGAGGCTGAGTGTCTCATCAACATACTATGTTTGAAGTCTTCTGTAGATATCCGGGGGTTTTACACCTTCGTTCACAAGAAACCTCATCACCAAACACTGTTCCATGCATACACTAACACTGTTGTCTGCCATCTTGATTAATGGTCTCTGGACTGGCCCGTGACATGTGCGCCACTTATCAGTCATAGGACACACTTGCCACTTACTACTGCGTATAGTACCACCACGCCAGCATCCCTTTTTATAGCTGTAAAATTAAAAGTCCCGGTTTGACTTAAACGCCCCTCGTACATGACCTTGCTGTTCTGTTTGGCAAGGGTGTCTGGACAACTAAACGGACTGAACAGAGTTATTAAAAAAAAATTGCAGCTTGCCTGTGAGTTTAACTTTATTAGAAGTAGCAGCACATCTACAGAGTGAGCAGAAGGTGCGAGACCAAGCTTTTCTAATAAGGCAAAGTGACTTATAGCAAGCAGTCAAAATCCATCTTTCAAAGATACGACTTTAGGAGTAAACCTTAGTGCTTATCTTTCCTAATGGTAAAAAATACCCCAGCAGAAAACAGTACACAGAAAAAAGCTCTTGCTGAATCTATAATCAATTCATAGCACTGTGATAACAAAGACAAGATTTCTGAAGGTGGAAATGACCGAACGCCATGTAAATTTAATGAACACCATAGAGATAATACATAATAAAACAGGAATAGAATGTATGATTCCTGTCCGTAGCAGTAGCTCAGTGTGCCATGCTTGCTCTCTGACTGAATATGTATATTTAATTAAGCAATTCACTAGAAAACTGTTCCCACCTATCTAATGGAAAGTATGTCATACACGAGAGAGAATCCTACAACTATTATCAGTTTCCAATGATAAGCTAAATATGCTTTTTATTTGAAACTACCATACATGAGTGGCAGCAGCAAATCATTCTCCCTGTCCAAAATAGTTCACATAACCTTTTCACAATTGTTAGACTGTGTGGAGTAAATTTAATTCAGGATATAAAGGTTAAATGTCAACGTCACAAAATAAAATGGAAAAACATACTGTTTTCCCACACAGCTGCCCATTCTCATAAAATATTTCCATTAGTTCCTTGCCAAAAAAAAGAAAATCACCAAGATGAAATATCGGAATGTAGAGCTTATAGAAATTACTACTCGCAACAAATTGAGTTATGGAACTGCAGATTCACTGCTGCATTCAGCATACAACAAACAACCTGTTTAGCAGACCGATGTTAAACAGTAGTATTGTTAGGTAAAGTGGTATTAAACCCAAAACCAAAAATTATAATCTATTGCAACCTACTAATCCTTAAGAGGCTACATTAGTTTTCTATTTTAAGGTTTTTTTCTTATATTTTTCACCTGGTTATCCGGTCAGTAACACACATTCTGTCTTAGTGTGTCTCCGCTCTGGATAGAAGAGCAATGGAGACACCCTTGGACAGCAGCATTGTCAATTTGGGGACAAGGTAGTGTTAGCAAATAGAGTTGGGCGAACAGTCTGAGCCAAGCAAAAGTTCAGCCCGAACATCACCTGTTCGCCTGAACATCCAAATTTGCAGGGTGCTCGGCGGGATGTTCACCCGCCGAGTGCCCCACAATGCGCTGCACAGTGCATTCTAAGCCCTGACTGGGCAAAGCTTTCCCCAATCAGGGACCTTTGGGTCTGGTATGAATTTTAAGGTGAACCCTACACCAAAATGTAAAAAAATACGTGCCAGACCAACCATTTTTCATTTTTTTTTATGCTGGATTACTGCCAGAGATATCTATCATAAATGGGTTTATTTTATTACGCCCGTGTGCATGTTGCCTTATACTTACCTTTCTGGTAACCTGCAAGGCATTGTCATAATGTGCTAGTATGCATTGCATACTAGCACATTATGTGAAACTTACCTTAGAACGAAGCCTTAAAGCAGGGCACGGTCACCGCTGAAGGCACTTCCATCTTCACCCAGTCTTCCTTACGGGTTTGCAAAGTGAGTGGCCGGAGCCACAATGATGTCACTCCCACACATGCACGCGGGAGCTGCTGTTTACGACACAGGACTCTGAAGGAATGGCACAGGTATGCCGTTCCTTCAGAGTGCATGCACCGTTGACGTCACTGGCTGCATCTACAGTAAATATCTCCTAAATGGTGCACATTTACAGTACTTACCTATAGGTAAAATTCATGCATGGAAATTTACTCCCTCTTTAAAAGAGGTGTAGCACCCTCCTAGGTAGGTGCTAGGATTCGTGTAATATAGTTTTTGTTCTCCTGCTTAACAGGAGAATGGCTAGGGAAATTTAATTAGCTCTCTGCTTAACAGGGAGCTGTGATTGATTAGTGTAGCCTGCTCAGTGTGCTCAGCTGCTGGATGGGTCTGCCTATGGCCTCCTCTGTATCAAAGTAACCTAGGAAGGTTCTGGATGAATAGGGGGACACTATGCAGAATGTAGCATGGATGCTGGGAGAGTGTATTTAATCTTTAGATGCACTGAGATTTTTCCTGGAGAGAAGAGTTTCAACCCAGGGAGGGCGTTTTGCTCTCCAAGGCACGTGTTGCCATACGGCCTCAAGTGGGCAACCTGAGGGCTGAAGTTAGAGAGAGTGACCCTGGTACTACTGAAGGGCTTAAAGGGGTTATCTATTGAAGATCTGGCCTGGTATCACTGATATAGAGTGAAGCTGGGAAGTTGGAAGGAGGCTACCAGCTGTCCCTGGACATTTTGTGAGTACAGATGACATGAAGGATCCATAGACTTGTGCTTTTAACCCTTAGCTATATAGTCAGCTAAGGGTCCAGACAAGTAAACACTGACTAGTGTTCTGAAGAGCTTTGTCCAGCTATTACTACTGCATAGAACTTTGCTCGGTTTCTGCTACTTTTGGACTGCCAAGTAAAGGAGCAGTCTGATATAACTGGCTTGTGTTTTAACCACTTCAGCCCCGGAAGGATTTACCCCCTTCCTGACCAGAGCACTTTTTACAATTTGGCACTGTGTCGCTTTAACTGCTAATTGCGCGGTCATGCAATGCTGTACCCAAACGAAATTTGCGTCCTTTTCTTCCCACAAATAGAGCTTTCTTTTGATGGTATTTGATCACCTCTGCCGTTTTTTATTTTTTGCGCTATACACGGAAAAAGACTGAAAATTTTGAAAAAAAATGA
Organism: Aquarana catesbeiana; assembly: GCF_042186555.1. Taxonomy (NCBI): domain Eukaryota; kingdom Metazoa; phylum Chordata; class Amphibia; order Anura; family Ranidae; genus Aquarana; species Aquarana catesbeiana. The sequence goes on from NC_133326.1 coordinate 297,261,832, forward strand.
TATTTTCTACTTTTTGTTATAAAAAAAAAATCCAATAAACTCAATTTTAGTCATACATTTAGGCCAAAATGTATTCGGCCACATGTCTTTGGTAAAAAAAATGTCAATAAGTGTATATTTATTGGTTTGCGCAAAAGTTATAGCGCCTACAAACTAGGGTACATTTTCTGGAATTTACACAGCCTTTAATTTATGACTTGTCATTTCTTGAGGTGCTAAAATGGCAGGGCAGTACAAAACCCCCACAAATGACCCCATTTTGGAAAGTAGACACCCCAAGGAAATTGCTGAGGGGCATGTTGAGCCCATTGAATATAATTTTTTTTTTTCGTCCCAAGTGATTGAATAATGACAAAAAAAAAAAAAAAAATTAGAAAAAGTTGTCACTAAATGATATATTGCTCACACAGGACATGGGCATATGTGGAATTGCACCCCAAAATATATTCAGCTGCTTCTCCTGAGTACGGGGATATCACATGTGTGGGACTTTTTAGGAGCCTAGCCGCGTACGGGGCCCCGAAAACCAATCACCGCCTTCAGGATTTCTAAGGGTGTAAATTTTTGATTTCACTCTTCACTGCCTATCACAGTTTCGGAGGCCATGGAATGCCCAGGTGGCACAAACCCCCCCTCCCCCCAAATGACCCCATTTTGGAAAGTAGACACCCCAAGCTATTTGCTGAGAGGCATGGTGAGTATTTTGAAGCTCTCATTTGTTTTTGAAAATGAAGAAAGACAAGAAAAATTTTTTTTTTTTTTTCAAATTTCAAAACTTTGTGACAAAAAGTGAGGTCTGCAAAATACTCACTATACCTCTCAGCAAATAGCTTGGGGTGTCTACTTTCCAAAATGGGGTAATTTGGGGGGGGGGGGGGGTTTGCCACCTGGGCATTCCATGGCCTCTGAAACTGTGATAGGCAGTGAAGAGTGAAATCAAAAATGTATGCCCTTAGAAAGCCTGAAGGCGGTGATTGGTTTTCGGGGTCCCGTACGCGGCTAGGCTTCCAAAAAGTCTCACACATGTGGTATCCCCGTACTCAGGAGAAGCAACAGAATGTATTTTGGGGTGTAATTTCATGTATTCCCATGGCATGTTTGAGCAATATATCATTTAGTGAAAACTTTGTGCAAAACGAAAAAAAAAAATTTGTCTCTTTCCCGCAACTTGTGTCACAATATAAAATATTCCATGGACTCAACATGCCTCTCAGCAAATAGCTTGGGGTGTCTACTTTCCAAATTGGGGTCATTTGGGGGGGGGGTTTGAACTGTCCTGGCATTTTATGCACAACATTTAGAAGCTTATGTCACATCACCCACTCTTCTAACCACTTGAAGACAAAGCCCTTTCTGACACTTTTTGATTACATGAAAAAATTTTTTTTTTTTTTCAAGAAAATTACTTTGAACCCCCAAACATTATATATATTTTTTAAAGCAAATACCCTACAGATTAAAATGGTGGGTGTTTCATTTTTTTTTTTTTTCCACACAGTATTTGCGCAGCGATTTTTCAAACGCATTTTTTGGGGCAAAAACACACTTTTTTAAATTTTAATGCACTAAAACACACTATATTGCCCAAATGTTTGATGGAATAAAAAAGATGATCTTAGGCCAAGTACATGGATACAAAACATGACATGCTTTAAAATTGCGCACAAACGTGCAGTGGCAACAAAATTAATACATTTTTAAAAGCCTTTAAAAGCCTTTACAGGTTACCACTTTAGATTTACAGAGGAGGTCTACTGCTAAAATTACTGCCCTTGATCTGACCTTCGCGGTGATACCTCACATGCATGGTGCAATTGCTGTTTACATTTGACGCCAGACCGACGCTTGCGTTCGCCTTAGCACGAGAGCAGGGGGGACAGGGGTGCTTTTTTTTTTTTTTTCTTTATTATTTTTTTGCTTTTTTATCTTATTTTTAAACTGTTTCTTTCATTTTTTTTTTTAAATCATTTTTATTGTTATCTCAGGGAATGTAAATATCCCCTATGATAGCAGGTAGTGACAGGTACTCTTTTTTTGAAAAAATTGGTCTATTAGACCCTAGATTTCTCCTTTGCCCTCAAAGCATCTGACCATCATTCTGGTATAATCACTCAAAGTCGTGAATGGCGTACCTGAAGACAAAAAAATGGTTAACAATAAAGCACAGTAAACGGTAAAGTATAAAAAAATTGCATACCTGAAAAGCAAACATGATAAAACATAATAACAATAAAACATTGCAGAATAGAATACAATAAAAAAGAGCAGAACAATAGAGAGAGAAAAGAGAGAGAGAACAATAAAACGACAACTATTTTTTTTTATTTTATATTTTTGTTTGTGTTTTTTTTTTTTTTTTACACTTTTTTTTGTAACTAACTTTTATAACTGTAACCGGTTCCAGGTTCGGGTCTCTCAAAATGTGATGGCATCTTGAGAGACCCTGTGAAAGTGTGTCCTAGTCTGTGCAATGCTGCACCCTGCGCTAATACTCAGCTAGTGAATGGTAGCGTTCAAAACATTCACCAATACAAAGACCAGGATTGTCAGGACAGGAGGGACAATAAAAGCGGGTGTCACGCCTATATCCGCGCTTGCTGCAGACACAACATCTTTTTTGGGGGGTTCGTTGGGTAGGGGTACTCGGGAGGACATAAAGAAAAAGCCTCTCATGCAGCCGACTGCATTTGGTTGGGGATGTGAATGGGGGAAGTACGGGCGCTGAAGAAGCGGGGGTGTAAAGTATGCCTGGCATGTTCTACTGTGAGGTGTAGTGTTGTGCAACTCACATTTCAGTCTTCTCTCCTCGACGCTGTAATGGAAATTTGTAAGTTCTGTACATAATTGTATTCTATTTTGTATGTATTGCACATTGCCCTCACTGTGCACACGGCACTAATAATGTTTTCAGTAAATGTTTACATTCTTTCGAGTCCTGATTAGAATAAGCCTGCCTATGTAACGCCCCTTGTTACGATAAACTTACAATTGTAATATTAATGTGATACCTACGTAATCATGTGCATAAAAACCTTCAATTGCGTCATAATAAAGCAGAACAGTAATTTGGAAAGATGCTGAGCGTATCTTTTGTGTCTGTTCCCTACTGCAGTAGTTATTATTAATTTGGAACCACTAATCAATATGAGGATAGGAGTTGCCTATCATCAATTTAACCGAGTCAGCATGGCGAGCTTTGCCTTAGGAGGGGATTCCAGGTGACCCTGAGTATCCGAAGCGAGGAGCTTGAGACGATCCGAGAATTTCTGATAATCAGCCGGCTGAGGTAAGCCTTTTGCTTACATTCGAGTTATCAGACTTCTTTGATCGGTAAGGCATTTTCGGGACAAAGGGTACCTATTTTACTCCCCTTAATCGAACTGTATTGATTGGTGGTTATATGTTATGTTGTCCCTGTCTATTGTCCATCGGAGTGTTATAGATAAGAAAGGGAAGAATAGTGCTGTTCACAGGTATATGTAGTACATCTGCTAGATAAAGTCGTTTAGAGGCAAGAGGGTATAGGCACACGTAGAGAAGAGAGAAGACTGGCCAGTCATTATGGGCATTGAATTAAGTGAGGGAATGAAGGGTAAGAGACCCTCAAAAATGCCCAGCGCAAGAGGAGCGCTATATGTGAACCGAAGGTGCGGTTCCGCCTATACTGAGCCCCTAGATTAATGGTTAAAGTGGACAGGGATCCACAATTGGTAACTGGGTTACCAAGGTCCACAGGGACTAAGAATCATGCAGAGTAAATAGCTAAAGAAACAGTTATCTATGTGAGCAGGATGGATCAAGGGTGACATTAACACTAGACAGAAAGGGACATTTTCATATTAAGTTGTGGGATGAATTTGGGGTCAGGCACTATAACTATTAGAGTCAGAAACAGAGAAATGAGAGGTAAAACAGAATACTTTATATGTTGTCAGAGAGGGAAGATGGGATGAGTACTCTGGCTGCCCGTCTGATCATAGAAGCTAGATATAATAGATATCTGAACAAAATAAGGAAAGCAGAATTTAGGCAGGTAAATATTAAAGAGTTAAAAGAATGTGAGAGAATGATATGCATGTGTTGTGTACAAATGGGAAAATGTAAGCGATTTTAGAGAGATATTGGTGTATGTGTGTGCAAATGCTGGGACCTTTAGTTCTATTGCTTGTGTGTCATGTACGCAGATGTGACCCCCTCCTTTGCGCTCTCATGAAAGAAATGTGGCTGGGATGAGAGGTCAGTGATAAGCTGGAAGGACACCATGCCAATTCCAGTTTTTTAGACAAAACATTTATAACAAAATGTGCCGGGTTAATTAATCTAATGGCAAACAATGTGATCACAATTATTTTGAATCTGTTTTCCAAACATGGTAAAATGAAGGTTACATTTAACCGTGTATTATACAAATTGAAAATCTTTTGAGAGTGGAAACAGTGCATTAAAAAAAAGGGAAATTAAGTAATAATGAGTATTAATTTCTAATGAGTTTAACAATTTTATTAATAATATAGATATATTGAAACTGGTTTAGACAACCTTTGGTTGGAAATGAAATCCAGGTTATTGGGGAAATTTGTAATGAATGAGATTAGTTTAGATTAAGATAACAATTTTGTCATTTTACATTTATACAATAAGCCCTTATTAAGAGAAAAAAAAAAGATTAAGATGAGTTGTAATTTTGAATAAAGCTGCTATAATATTTAACAAAGCCAAGATGGATGGAATACATAAGAAGTTCTTCTACAAAAATGAAATTTTAAGGTTTTTGATAATAACTTGATGTGCGGTCCATGATGTAAGAGTAATAATAAATAAAATTTAAATATAACAGACCCATCACATCAAGTCCACACACCCTGTTAGGATAGATGCCACCTGCAGCCAGTTGTTTTATAGTTTTTGATGCTTTCTGGTCCATCATACAGATTGTTGATCCTTTTGTTTTATTTATTTTTATTTTTGAAATCCAAAGCAGAATGTGTGGATTGTGAAATGATGTGCCCCTTTTTCTTGTAAGTACAGTGGTTTAAGCAGAAGAATATTTTGGATTTATGGACATCTCTGCATGACCGCAGGGTATTGTTATCATTTATTATAATATTGCCAGGAAGAAGTTGTCTTTTGAAACATGAAACTGGAGTTCTTACACAAATAGCATGATAGAAAACAAGCCATTGTAATATATTTATGGAAGCTGGACCCAGTAATGAAGGGTTCATCCCGATATATCAGAGCTGTAGCTTTTATGCAAAAGTGCTATTAGACAAAGTTAGATATTGTTTTGGTCAAACATTTAATTTTTAATGGTCCGACATTCTGTGCAGCAAATATACAGCTAACTAAATGTTTGTCTAATGAAAGGTTTAAAATATGAGTTTGTTTATGTACATATCTAACAATGAAAAATGTGTACATTTGAATCCAGCCACCTTATCGCCTCTATTGGAGGAGGCTGGAGACAAAGGAAGACACATGTGTTAAATTGATGGTGTAGGAATCAGCTGCTGTGAGCCCAGTGCAGGACACACTCCCTGAAGACCCAGATATTACATTTTTTGTAGATTTGAGTATGCAGTTTATCACCCAGAAGGATACTCTGTATTCAAAGTCATTGGATCTTTTTTCCCCAGCTAATGAAGCAGAGCTCCATGTTTTAGCAAAGCCTGTGAGCTATAAAAAGAATGTATATTTATATAGATAGTTGAGATATAGAGAGCTTTTGGTTCCATTTGAAGGGCCAGAAGTTTGTTTTTACTTCGGCAGGTAAACCAATCAAGCATGCCAAGTTAATTTGATTGGCTGTTTTCAGCCTTCCAGGTTCTTGCTGAGGTAGCCATATTAACTTTCACACATGGAAGCAGACCAGGATGCACTAAGGATGCTGCATTTACAGCCCCGGACACTTGATGGGTCTGTGCAACTCACAGATTCCACCCTAATTTTGGCCCAGTATAGCTGGGATTAATAATTCAACTTTAAGGACCCCAGAACGAGAAGAACAAGTGGTCCACGGGGGGCAACTTCTTATGAAACAGGACTTTGGAAAAGGTGATCATTTGTCTGCCAGCCACTCTTTTCCCTTCAGCTTGACACATGGACCGTGTCATCAGTCACAAGCAGTTATGGCCGCCTTAGTAAATGAGCGTGGGATAGAGCCAGGGTTCTCCACAGTTGTTTTTATAACATACCACTTATTGTTTTACCTGTTACCAAAGGTGTTACCAAAAGCTGAACATCCCTCCCAGAGATTACAAAAAGATATATCCAGATGCCCAAGTTAGGATCTTACGAGTATGCATTTTGTCTGTATGGACATGTTTTTTGGATGTCCAGTGGCAAATGCTACTGCAAAGGCCACAGTAAAAAGTGTTATCAGAAGTAGTTTGTAAGTACAGAGTGCCAGAAAGTACAGAGAGTAACAGAGGAAATAATTTTTATAGGAGAGTCCTTACTAGAAGTTTTGAGGTTTTATTTTTACACCCCCTACTGTCTACAATATAGAGGACAAAGTAAAGTAAGAAACTAGAAAACTTTTGCCTGAATGTTTTCTTATATTTTATGAAGCCCCTAAGGGGGATGTTGGACTCTCTCCCTATGGGATTTGGTTTGGGAGCGTGTTATTCACTTGCTTATATTTTGTCTCAGCAGCTGAAGTCCTCCATTCGGATCTCACAGAGAACGTTGCTGATCTTTTAGGGTTTTTGACAAACTCATTTATGTGTTTTCTCCCAAATTCCAGATCCTAAAAGTTTGGAAGGATCTAAAACTAAAGCCAGGTGACTTGTGGATTGTTAAGAGACATTTATATATAAGGAAAAGTTTGGAGACTCAATACAGCATCTACTTCATGTACAGTTTTTGCAAAACTTGAAGGAAAAGTCACCTGGATCCACACCAGACACTGCAAAAATGACTAAATTAAAGAAATCTCTGTGTTTGATTTGTTTCCCTCTTGTGATCACAGTCTAGGGTACTTTTTGATTCAGTTACTTTAATTGTAAGGGATATATATATTTGAAAAGTAGTTCAGCCATGTTGAAGTCATATTTGTCTTTTGTACGTCTTCCATTTTATGTAGAATTGTCTGTGTTTACATATGCTGATAAGTCAGCATGCCAACAATTCAGCTACAAGGCCATTCTGGCCACAGGAGTGTACAGCCAGTACTCTGTAAATATGTCTTATCAATCATTTGTTTTTCACAATGAAAAGTCATTTGGTAATGAAAAAAGTTGCTCAGCTATTATTTTCTCCACAATGGAGTTTTTTTTTTTTTTTTCCTCTTTGGCCAGGACTACCTCCACCTAAGCGTGAGGACGTTCCAGGTTAAAGGTTATAGCAGGTATGGTTAGTGATCAAAATATTGATCAAAAGAGGGGAGACTGTAATGGAAATTTGTAAGTTCTGTATATAATTGTATTCTATTTTGTATGTATTGCACATTGCCCTCACTGTGCACACGGCACTAATAATGTTTTCAGTAAATGTTTACATTCTTTCGAGTCCTGATTAGAATAAGCCTGCCTATGTAACGCCCCTTGTTACCATAAATGTACAATTGTAATATTAATGTGATACCTACGTAATCATGTGCATAAAAACCTTCAATTGCGTCATAATAAAGCAGAACAGTAATTTGGAAAGATGCTGAGCGTATCTTTTGTGTCTGTTCTCTACTGCAGTAGTTATTATTAATTTGGAACCACTAATCAATATGAGGATAGGAGTTGCCTATCATCAATTTAACCGAGTCAACGCCGGAACTGAAACTGCCGAGCCGAGGAGAGATGACATCACATCCTCTGCCTCTGTGTACTACACAGAGGCAGGGGACGATTCTCATTGGCTGGGAGCGATCGCGAGGGGGGGGGCACAAATGGATGGCCTCCCCCTCATCTCTGATCATTGCCAGACCAAAGCCGACCGCCTCGGGCACCGGGGGGGGTCCGATCGGACCTCCCGCCCACGGGAAGGCAATCACGTACCAGGTACGTGATTTTGCCTGCCCGTGCCATTCTGCCGACGTATATCGTCATTAGGCGGTCAGCCAGTGGTTGAGGAGCTTTGTCCAGCTATTACTGCTACTAAGGGACTTTGCTCAATCCTGAAACTACTCTGTTGTTACTGCTAAGAAGTCTTCATTCTGCTATCAGCAAGGACATCACCAGAGCTTAACTGAAAGATCAGTTGGATGTCCTCAGTTGTGAATAGTTCCCTTTCTTGAAGTATCCCACTAAATCCCCTTCCATATCCAATTTCTACAAAAATAAATCAACAAAAACAGAAACTCCTACACTGATAAATGAAAACAATGAGCGGAAGTGTGTGCACGTGGCTGTGTGAATCTACATTGGCAAAATCTACAATCTACAGGAAAAATACTAGTGGCTCCCATGGGGGTAGCACTACAGAGGTCTGGTCACCGCTGCTATCTGATACTTCTGGGTGTGCCCCATACTGTCCCCCCATAGGTCACTATGTTTCTGCTGTGTCCTGTGTCATGGTATGTATAGTGACCATGCACAGCTCTATTGAGCTGTAGCCACTACAAGTCTCATCTTCTACATTCCATCCACAACATAATGAACCTACAGTCCAAACAAGCAATATGAATTTTTTTAACAAATATAGAAATAAATGAACAGTAGACTGACATACCCAAATGTACTAAATGATAGCCTTAGTATACAGTAATTCATGTTTTTTAAATGTTGTTGTTGTTGTTTTTTACTTGATTGGTGACATGCTTATTATAACATTAACCATATTTTTAAATATTTAACAGACCTGAGACCCATATTGTTGCTAGAATTATAATTGTGTTCTAAAACAATATGAAAGAATAAAATAGTATAGCCAATCTGCACACACAGATACAGGTAATGCTCATACATTTTAAATGAGCATTACCAAATGTCCGTGAGGTCTGCTTGTTTGTTGGCCAGCCTTCACTGCCGTATTAAATGTCATACCCTAGCTTTCCAAAACAGAAGAGAATATATTGACAGCTGTGAACGGATCCACGGCATTTCTTTTTAAAGAGACCTGTAATTTATGCAGCAGTTTCTTTGACTTTGTCTCTCTACTTAAATGTTGCATAAATTCAGAGGAAAAGAATCACAGATAAGAGATATCTAGTAAGTCATTTCTGCTTGCTGCATCGATGACATATAAATTAAGATCCGTGCCTGGTATGTGCCACACTGTAAAATTAATCATATTCCATTTACTAGTGGTACACAAAACAATTTGCACTTAAATCCAAACGACCAAAACTATTTTTGTGTAGCTTTATAGAGAGTTAGGAAGGATTTGATTCCTTGTCAGTGGCAAGGAAATACTTGAGCATGGCTCTGACAGCTAGTTCCCCACTATAAACTTAACATCCTGATTCACCACTCCAATTTAGTGCTAAATTAAACTGAGTGCTCAGAAGCCACATGTAATGAACCTTAATGTTTTTGTTAGTTTTGATTTTAGAGTGGAAAAGGGCTAAAGTGATTCTAAATGTATTTTTTTTTTCTTTAAAATAGCAAACACGTTATTCTTACCTGCTCTTTGTAATAGTTTTGCATAGAGCAGCGTCAATCTTCCTCTTTCAGGGTCCCCCACAAGCACTCTTGGCCACCCCCCCTCACTGAGTGCCCTTATAGCAAGCTGCTTGCTATGGGGGCACTTGTGTGGGCTCGCTTCTGAGTCTAACTGTCTGCGTCTATTGACACAAACAATGGCACTTTGCCCCGCCACCCCACTCGCTTGTCACTGGCTGTGATTGACAGCAACTAGAGCCAATAACTCCCGCTGTTGTGTCTAAGCCAATGAGGAGGGAGAGAGCAGACAGTAATATCCTAAACTTACAGGTTTGGAGTTTTCTGCCACATTGTTTTTTAAGTAAGCGCCAGAGCCGCAATGATGTCACTCCCGCGCATGCATGCGGGAGCCGCCGGTAACAGCACAGCAGCTGAAGAAACAGGCCAGACGAGCCGTTTCTTCAGTGTGCATGTCACCGCCACATGCGGATACAGTGAATATCTCCTAAACTGTGCAAGTTTAGGAGAAATTCACGGTACCTACAGGTAAGCCTTATTATAGGCTTACCTGTAGGTAAAAGTGGTTATACAGGGTTTACAACCACTTTAAGATAAAGTGGAATCACGCTATGGGCTCCCTCCTGTCTATCCTTTTATATGCGAGCATTACCATGTGCACCATGTGCATAGAGTTCACATTTTCTGGTGAATGTGGGAACAACAGAAGGAGGCACAGCACTGTAATTTTCTGCACTGGATAAAAAGTTGTTCACTGGCACAATAGACAGCACCAGTTTATTTGCACTGGCATATTATTGCAGGAACAATATTGGACACTTATTTTGTGCACAATATACTGAAAGTATGTTTTGTGGATTGATATCTGTACAGAGATATTGGTGGTGGATTTAAAAGGGCAGCACTGTGAGTTTGGGATATTATTGTTTGATGTTATTAAGCCTTTGTAGCAGCAGCATACCCATTCTGTGGAGCTATTCCTCTATCATGTTTTTTTTCCTACAATTTTATGTACAATGTTCTTAAGATTTCCCCTCAGCTATATGTAGTGCAAGGGCCTGAAAACTTTTCCTACAATTTTATGTACAATATCATGCTTTTTTTTTACTAAAATTTAAAATTTTTGTTTTGCACATTTACGTATTACTTGTTATAGGAATATATCACAATCCTAGCATGGGTAAATAAAAATAGAGAGCTGCCAGAGACTTTGCTCTCGTGCACATCACTGGATCGAGATTGGGCTCAGGTGATCATAAGAGGGGACTGGGGGGCAGGTGTACTGCATGAGGAGGGTTTTTTACCATTTTAAAATCTCTATGATTTTTTTTCTTTTTTATTCTATCTGTGTCCTGCTGGAGACATTTCCCTTCTCTTCTTATGCTAGAGATACAACAAGGAATGGGAGGAAATCTCCCTAAAGTGAAAGAGATTCACTCCTTAAAGCGGGGGTCCACCTATCTATCTTTTTTTTTTTTTTTTTTTTGGAGTTCATTCACAAACTTTTCTTCTCATGATTATCTACTCACATGTTCTGTGTAATAAGTCCGCCTGTGTCCGATTTCGTTGTAAAGAATAACTTATAAAATTCACTGAAGGCAGTTTCCATCTTCATTGTGGGCATTTGAAGCCTACAAGCATGTATTTCCTGGATGCGGTAAATGCTGTGCTCCCAGCATTCACCGAGATGTTGTGATGACGCTTTTGCACAATGCATGCTGGGAAGCCTGAGACTAGCTCCCAGGGGACTGTGGGAGGTCTGGGAGAGGCTAGAAACACACCTACTCCCATGGGAGGAAAACCAGGAAGTGCTAAGAAGATTAGAAAAAAAAAGGTAATTACGGCGATTTAAATTTTTTTACACAGCATGTCAGCATCTAGGCAAGGAAGAGAATGCATAGAGATAATGTTCAAAATTTGGGTGGAACCCCGCTTTAAACAGATGTCACAGGAGCATGTGTCCCCATATTGTAACCATGTACCAGATTTTCTCATGTCTGGTTTGGCTTCTTTGTTACTGGCTGTTAACCAGTTTGATCTTGGTTTGATCAGATGCTTTGGAGGGCAGAGGAGGAATCTAGGGTTTTAAAAACCCCTAATCTCTCAATAAAGACTAATTGTCACTGCCCGAGCTATCACATGAGCCATTCATCCCTTGTAACAGCAAAAAACTTTATTGAAAAATGTAAAAAAAAAAAACTGGAAAAAAATACATTTACTTAAAAAAAAAGATAAAACATAAAAAAAAAAAAAAAAAAAAAGCTCCCCTGTCCCCCTAGTGCTCATGCACGCATATGTAAATAGTGATTGGACCACACATGTGAGTTATCACCATGATCATCAGCATGAAGGCAATAATTCTAGCACTGTTGGATAGCAATAGGGATGAGCCGAACACCCCCCTGTTCGGTTCGCACCAGAACATGCGAACAGGAAAAAAGTTCGTTCGAACATGCGAACACCGTTAAAGTCTATGGGACACGAACATGAATAATCAAAAGTGCTAATTTTAAAGGCTTATATGCAAGTTATTGTCATAAAAAGTGTTTGGGGACCTGGGTCCTGCCCCAGGGGACATGGATCAATGCAAAAAAAAGTTTTAAAAACGGCCGTTTTTTCAGGAGCAGTGATTTTAATAATGCTTAAAGTCAATCAATAAAAGTGTAATATCCCTTTAAATTTCGTACCTGGGGGGTGTCTATAGTATGCCTGTAAAGGGGCGCATGTTTCCTGTGTTTAGAACAGTCTGACAGCAAAATGACATTTTGAAGGAAAAAACTCATTTAAAACTACCCGCGGCTATTGCATTGCCGACAATACACATAGAAGTTCATTGATAAAAACGGCATGGGAATTCCCCAAAGGGGAACCCCGAACCAAAATTAAAAAAAAAAAATGACGTGGGAGTCCTCCTAAATTCCATACCAGGCCCTTCAGGTCTGGTATGGATATTAAGGGGAACCCCGGCCAAAATTTTAAAAAAAAAATGACGTGGGGTTCCCCCTAAATTCCATACCAGACCCTTCAGGTCTGGTATGGATTTTAAGGGGAACCCCGCGCCAAAAAAAAAAAAAAACCGGCGTGGGGTCCCCCCAAAAATCCATACCAGACCCTTATCCGAGCACGCAACCTGGCAGGCCGCAGGAAAAGAGGGGGGGACGAGAGTGCGGCCCCCCCTCCCTCCTGAACCGTACCAGGCCACATGCCCTCAACATTGGGAGGGTGCTTTGGGGTAGCCCCCCAAAACACCTTGTCCCCATGTTGATGAGGACAAGGGCCTCATCCCCACAACCCTGGCCGGTGGTTGTGGGGGTCTGCGGGCGGGGGGCTTATCGGAATCTGGAAGCCCCCTTTAACAAGGTGACCCCCAGATCCCGGCCCCCCCCCCTGTGTGAAATTGTAAGGGGGTACATAAGTACCCCTACCATTTCACGAAAAAAGTGTCAAAAATGTTAAAAATGACAAGAGACAGTTTTTGACAATTCCTTTATTTAAATGCTTCTTCTTTCTTCTATCTTCCTTCATCTTCTGGTTCTTCTGGTTCTTCTGGCTCTTCTGGTTCTTCCTCCGGCGTTCTCGTCCAGCATCTCCTCCGCGGCGTCTTCTATCTTCTTCTCCTCGGGCCGCTCCGCACCCATGGCATGGGGGGGGAGGCTCCCGCTCTTCTCTTCTTCTTTTCTTCTCTTCTTCTCTTCTTCATTTTCTTCTCCGGGCCGCTCCGCAATCCATGCTGGCATGGAGGGAGGCTCCCGCTGTGTGACGGCGCTCCTCGTCTGACAGTTCTTAAATAACGGGGGGCGGGGCCACCCGGTGACCCCGCCCCCCTCTGACGCACGGTGACTTGACGGGACTTCCCTGTGGCATTCCCCGTGACGTCACAGGGAAGTCCCGTCAAGTCACCGTGCGTCAGAGGGGGGGCGGGGTCACCGGGTGGCCCCGCCCCCCGTTATTTAAGAACTGTCAGACGAGGAGCGCCGTCACACAGTGGGAGCCTCCCTCCATGCCAGCATGGATTGCGGAGCGGCCCGGAGAAGAAAATGAAGAAGAGAAGAAGAGAAGAAAAGAAGAAGAGAAGAGCGGGAGCCTCCCCCCCATGCCATGGGTGCGGAGCGGCCCGAGGAGAAGAAGATAGAAGATGCCGCGGAGGAGATGCTGGACGAGAACGCCGGAGGAAGAACCAGAAGAGCCAGAAGAACCAGAAGAACCAGAAGATGAAGGAAGATAGAAGAAAGAAGAAGCATTTAAATAAAGGAATTGTCAAAAACTGTCTCTTGTCATTTTTAACATTTTTGACACTTTTTTCGTGAAATGGTAGGGGTACTTATGTACCCCCTTACCATTTCACACAGGGGGGGGGCCGGGATCTGGGGGTCACCTTGTTAAAGGGGGCTTCCAGATTCCGATAAGCCCCCCACCCGCAGACCCCCACAACCACCGGCCAGGGTTGTGGGGATGAGGCCCTTGTCCTCATCAACATGGGGACAAGGTGTTTTGGGGGGGCTACCCCAAAGCACCCTCCCAATGTTGAGGGCATGTGGCCTGGTACGGTTCAGGAGGGAGGGGGGGCCGCACTCTCGTCCCCCCCTCTTTTCCTGCGGCCTGCCAGGTTGCGTGCTCGGATAAGGGTCTGGTATGGATTTTTGGGGGGACCCCACGCCGGTTTTTTTTTTTTTTGGCGCGGGGTTCCCCTTAAAATCCATACCAGACCTGAAGGGTCTGGTATGGAATTTAGGGGGAACCCCACGTCAGTTTTTTTTTTTAAATTTTGGCCGGGGTTCCCCTTAATATCCATACCAGACCTGAAGGGCCTGGTATGGAATTTAGGGGGACTCCCACGTCATTTTTTTCTTTTAATTTTGGTTCGGGGTTCCCCTTTGGGGAATTCCCATGCCGTTTTTATCAATGAACTTCTATGTGTATTGTCGGCAATGCAATAGCCGCGGGTAGTTTTAAATGAGTTTTTTCCTTCAAAATGTCATTTTGCTGTCAGACTGTTCTAAACACAGGAAACATGCGCCCCTTTACAGGCACACTATAGACACCCCCCAGGTACGAAATTTAAAGGGATATTACACTTTTATTGATTGACTTTAAGCATTATTAAAATCACTGCTCCTGAAAAAACGGCCGTTTTTAAAACTTTTTTTTGCATTGATCCATGTCCCCTGGGGCAGGACCCAGGTCCCCAAACACTTTTTATGACAATAACTTGCATATTAGCCTTTAAAATTAGCACTTTTGATTTCTCCCATAGACTTTTAAAGGGTGTTCCGCGGCATTCGAATTTGCCGCGAACACCCCAAATTGTTCGCTGTTCGGTGAACTTGCGAACAGCCAATGTTCGAGTCGAACATGAGTTCGACTCGAACTCGAAGCTCATCCCTAGATAGCAACATGGTTTAATATCTAACTTCTGGTGTTTCACTTCCTGTTTGACACAGCCAGGTAGGAATGAAACACATCAAAGCTTTGTGATCAGAAGAACAATGCCTTGGCTCAAGCCCACCTGCTGTGACATGTGTGAGTACATGTTTCAAAGAGACCACTGCTGCCAAGATGTCTATTGAAGATCTGACACAGGGCTAATAGAGACGCTGGCCCTGGTGGACAATATAGCATGCTTCCTGGAGAATGGGCAGACATTTGGGAGGGATACCTCTCGGCAATGTATATTGGATAAAAGGCAAATGGGGTTGGCTACGAGTGGGTGTGTATGTTTGAATGAAAGGAACACACAGGCTTTTGTTCTTTCTCTTGGTTGCTGAGAAGCCTGCTGTAAGGGTGTCCCTCTGCTATCTTGGGACCTCGCTCTGACCGAGGGCTTGGGCCTATATTCCATGTGGCCTAGACCCCTTTTATCATCCAGAACCCGCAGAGGAAACCATGTGTGATAAGTATCTTTGATATTTCATTGTTGTTCTATGTTGTAGAGATATGATGTTAGTATAGTGTGTTCTGATTGTAAGCTATGTAACCTTGTAATACCCTTTTAGTACTTTTATGATAGTTTCCTAACTCCTTGGGAAATAAAATAAGATATTGTTTTACTAGCAGTGTTTGGTTTCATAGCTAACCTGGTATTATTGTGATATTAACAATAGCATGTGCTCAGAGTTTAATAGACCAACTAATTATAGGGACTAGATAAATTAATACACAGATATAATATTAATAATTATATTGTTTATTACAATTGGCACCCAGAGAGAGTGAATTTTATTTTTACACAGAATCCACAAAAACCTAATGTATTTTTGTCTTGAGTCCCTGTAAGGATAAATCCTCAACTACACCCAGAACTCAAAATCATCTCTAGTGTGGACAAGATTGGCTTTGGCTCGCTAATTCTGAAACCACGCTTGGATGGTCATGAAGATTCTGTGAAATATTTCATCAGGGAAACATAGAACCTGGTGAGATCTTTCGCTGATATATGTATATATGTTAAACGTTTGTATCATTAATATGCTTTAGGCTTGTAACCAGCCAAAGGTGCTGGCGAGTAAAAGGGCTGATCACCCTTGGTTAGAGATTGACAGGAATTACCATACATCTTTGAGGAAAAAGTGGGAGAAACAGAGATTGTTATTTTAAATTTTTAATTTTTTTACTTTTTTTTTTTTTTTTTTTACCCACGTGAGAGTGAAATAGCTTTGTTTCAATAGGAGATCAATGTGGCCCGCAACCTAACGGGAAGGCATTGATTGAGAGTCTGCCTTGTGTCTTAGAATGTGCCTTGCGTCTGGTAGGCTGTAGAACTACAAGTCACTGTTAGGTTTAAATGGCTTTGTAGCAGTTTTTGGTAAGCAACTCCTGGTAAAAGCAGGTCAGACGAGCTTCAGTGGGGGTAGGCTAATTAGCATATCAATGGATATTCCCCAGTAAGCATGTGGTAATCCTAAAAGCCACATAGAACCTACAGGACAGAAGTGCTCATATACAAGGCAGCCGATAATGCCACAGTAAGTGTGGGGGGTCTTTTCTATGGATATGCAAAAGTTTAATGGTTTTGAAGGATATCAGGTAAAAGTGGTAATGAATGAAGAATATTGAATGCTAGAAGAGCGATTCAGTTTTTTTTTCGTGAGTTGTAAGAGCTAACGATAATTGAGTTTGGTTTATTATTCAGTGCAGTGTTGGAACACTAGTACAAATAGAACTGTGTATTGTGTGGATTGTATGGTTGTGAAATGGAACTGGTGTATACATATGTTAAAAAGTATGCTTCTGCCAATTATCATTCATGTGCAGATGAACCTCTTAAAAGCCAGTGTAATGTATTATTGTCTCAGTGTCACCAACATAATAGCAGATTATTGGGTAAACAGCTAAAAAAGAAAGTTAAAAAAGAAAGGTTGGCAAATGAAATTGCAGTGTTGCTCAGAATTTAATTTATATCTGAGCAAATGGAGGGGAAGTGGGAAGCAGAGAGGAGATGTCTCGGGGAGGACATAGAGAAAATCAGTGAAAACCTTCTAAAGATTGCAACAGCCTCCAGTAGTGAGATGGATGAATTGCGGGCTACAGCAGGCAATTTGTCAGAAAGAAACAGTGAGCTACAAGAACAGCTTCAGAGGTGCAGCATGGACTGTGATATGAAGAGCAAACTTTTAGAGTCATTGCGAATAAAGTTGTCAGAGATGGAAGAGTTGGTTATGTCTTTAGAAAGAAAGTTAGCAAATGCACACTCCCAGCTTCTTACTAAAGAGCAATGTATAGTATCGCTCAATGAGCACAAAGGAACATGCCAATTGGCCAATATCTGCACAGTCAATGAGGAGAAGGGCTGTGACACATTCTGCTATTGCACCCATAGCTTCGAAGCAGGATAACAGTTTGATTACAATCATGATAGTTTGATTTACAGTCGTGATAATGGTATGAGTGATTTACAAAGAATGAGATTTAGGAGAGGAGATGACCCAATTTTGTTCTGCAGTGAGTATCTTGCATTGTATACGAAAGTGTTCAACTGTCCTGACTTATTGGAGGATGATACAAGTTTCATATACTCAATGGCCAATAAGTGTTATGTAAGCTATCCCATTAGAATGGCTCTGAGGAATGCTAGATCCTACCAAAATTTTGTCAATATCCTGCAAGACTTCTGTCAAGAGTCCAGTGATAGGGAATATGGGTCAAAGGCAGGTGTATCCGTAATAAGCAGAGGTACAGGAAGGCAGAGAGAGTTCAGACTTTCTAAATGGAATAGGCATGGACATAGATTTTGTAAAGCCCATAACATTGCTAGCATGGAGCAGGAAACCCCAGAATTACAGGGTGCACAGGCAGCCATAACGGAGTTGTCCTCCAAACATGCAAAAGCTGAATGTGCAATGGTGGAGGTACCCCCCACACATGCGCAGTGCTCAGCTAAGATAGAAGTGAAGCATGCAGAAAAACCAGACGCTCTTATTGCTGCAAGTGATGTTGCTATGACAGAAATCAATGGTGGAGATGTAAATAAAAATGCGATAACTGTGCTTGAAAGTGATTCAGGAGTTGAAACTTCTGATGACTCCTTAGACGATGAAAGCGTAAAGTTTGCTTATTCCAAGCATAGTAATCGTAGTAATAATGTCCAGCAATGTGAGTTTCCGCTGCCGTATGCTCAAAGAAGGGCCTATACAGAGAGACCAGCCCTCAAATGTTTTTTGTGTAAAAGGGGGGGTCACATCGCTAAATATTGTTGGGCGGCGAATAATGGTATCAAAAGAAGATCGCAGTACCCCAAGACGACCCCAAGGCATTATGAAGTATATTCTGCCCAATGGGGTAGCAACCCAAAGCATGGAGGCCGTAGTAATCAAACCCATTTCCCTTTAAAGACCCAAATGCGGAGACTACAGACGGAAAATCGTCAGTATGGAGAACAGTTACGTAAAGTCAAAATGGAGGTAGCCGCATGGTTATTCAAATGTAGCACTGGGGGAAACAATGTTAGCAGCACTTAGTGAGCTGCATGGATGTTCCTTGACATATTTTATTTATATACGACGCTCACATCTAAACCTTATACATAGCAAATGTTCCCCTACATTACAATTAATGGGAAAAGGCTTGGGGGACTTAAAGTCAATTGTATAATAATTGTGTGTAATCACCGTCTTTGTATTCCTTTTTCAGAGACCTTGGAAGAAGATAAAACTGGTTTGGATACTAATATCTGTGTTTATTTGCAGGTTCTTCAAAGAGAGAACAACAGTGGGCACATTTAGCAAAACAGGGGTTAGGTTATGGTAAAGGCATAATCGATTATCAAATGGTACCATGAGCTCATTAATTAGTAATTGTTTGTGATGAGGTACAGATGTTTTGTTTTTCCCATTAACTAATTGTCTTTCAGATGGAAATGAGCACTTACTCTTCTCAGGAGGAAAATCCATGGATGTCTTTAGTTAAAAGTTGAGTGTTTGTCATTGTCTTATGGTGGTTGTCTTGTCATGTTGTTTTTGTGTAATAATGGCCAGAATTTTAATTTTTTTTGTTAAGTTTTTTAATTTTTTTAATATTTTTGGTATTTGTTTAGTCATCCATTTTATTTTTGTTTGTTCAGGTGGAGAAATTATTGTTTAGTCCACCTGAAAGGGGGGTAATTGGCCATTCCGTCAATTAGCAGCTGAATAGATGGTCATGGGATATGTCCTGCAGCTGAATACATTTTGTTGATTTAAGACAAGAGTTGTTGGTAGGAGGCCATTCTAGCTTCTAGAGTTCGTTTTTTTTTTTCTCTTTGTTTTATGTTCATTCAGGTGGGAAAAGTTACAAGGTGTACGCTTTGTCCACCTGAAAGGGGGGTTGGTGCATAGGTCTGAAAGTACAGATAATGCATTGTCTTTTTGATGCTTAAAATTTTGAATTTTTGAGAAGCAACGTTCAAGTTCATGTTTTTAAAATTTTTGATCATACCATGGGGATCCATTTTAGAGTGGGTTCAGCCTAAAGAGGTCAGGGTTGTTTTGATAGGTTGGTCAGAGTTGCAGAAACCAGGAACACTAAGTTCCTGGGTTCCAAGGAAGGAACTATAAGTAAACGTAGTAAGCGAGCAGATATTATGGATAAGAATTTGATTCTGCTCTTGTGTTTCAATTCCAGAGTCCTGGTGGAGCGAGTTTGGAAGGGTCTCTGGAACATGGATGACAGATGTTCATCTGGTTGGCAGTTTGTCTGTGCCATACCACACCGCAAATTTGTTCTTATAGACATCAGGAGAGAAGGGACAGATGAAAATATTCAGTTTAATACTTGTTTTTGCTTATGGACAATTTAGGGCTAATATGTGTGTGTCACCGGCGCAAAACCAATATCTACTAATTACTTTAATAGTAATTGCCTTAGCTGCTGCATCCAAAAAACTTCTCATAGAAATAGATTACAGATGCTGTGTGTGTGAATGCGCTGCTCCCATCTAAATACGCTTATATCCTATCTATAAAGTGCAAACTTATTCCATATACAACATGAATCCATATAGAATCATTACATTAGAAAAGTAATTTATATCAAAAATTATATCAAAGAAATCCAAAAATTCAATAGTTCAATGATGTGTGTCACATATGTGGCAAAGTCTCCCAGTGATGTATTCAAATCTTCTGTCAATTGCCGTGATTGGCGTGCTCTTGTGCTAATTCAATGTACTAGTGACTTAGTGCTCCACCACCACCTGTGAGATTGGCCACTCACCAGATGTTTCTTTAAAACTACACCTTTGGTTCATTCATAGGGATAACCACTCCAAAGGGAACTTCTTCAACAGTTATGATTGGACCTTAATGTTCCTCATAAAACATGAATAAAACGATCATCGCGCAATACCGTTTAAACTGTTTATTGTAAAAAACAAATAAAAACTGTGCACTCACATTTATATGTGCCCTCGAGCCGGCACAAAGCTATTCCAACAGTTAGGGACGGGTAGGTATAGCAGTCTAATTTGCCTATTGTGTGCTGTGCGACCTCCGTTCCTCCCCTCGTACCCGTTCGCGTCCTCACCAACCACGTTCGTACTTGATCACGTGGGTGTATATCTCCCAGCAGCCTCTACGCGAAGCTTCCTGATGACGCAAATTGCGAAACGCGTAGAGGCTGCTGGGAGATATACACCCACGTGATCAAGTACGAACGTGGTTGGTGAGGATGCGAACGGGTACGAGGGGAGGAACGGAGGTCGCACAGCACACAATAGGCGAATTAGACTGCTATACCTACCCGTCCCTAACTGTTGGAATAGCTTTGTGCCGGCTCGAGGGCACATATAAATGTGAGTGCACAGTTTTTATTTGTTTTTTACAATAAACAGTTTAAACGGTATTGCGCGATGATCGTTTTATTCATGTTTTATGAGGAACATTAAGGTCCAATCATAACTGTTGAAGAAGTTCCCTTTGGAGTGGTTATCCCTATGAATGAACCAAAGGTGTAGTTTTAAAGGAACATCTGGTGAGTGGCCAATCTCACAGGTGGTGGTGGAGCACTAAGTCACTAGTACATTGAATTAGCACAAGAGCACGCCAATCACGGCAATTGACAGAAGATTTGAATACATCACTGGGAGACTTTGCCACATATGTGACACACATCATTGAACTATTGAATTTTTGGATTTCTTTGATATAATTTTTGATATAAATTACTTTTCTAATGTAATGATTCTATATGGATTCATGTTGTATATGGAATAAGTTTGCACTTTATAGATAGGATATAAGCGTATTTAGATGGGAGCAGCGCATTCACACACACACAGCATCTGTAATTTAGGGCTAATGCTGGATCTGAAGGACTTTGCCTATCAACAAGATTTGTGAAACATTTTTGCCAGGGTCTCTCCTGATGAATGCAAACATGCTATTAAGACATGTGCGATGGATTGGAGGTTGGGGAAGGAATATACACATCCAATCTGTCAGAACCGGAAATGTAAAATATGTTTTTTGTTGAAGGGAGGAATTGAAAGAAGAAAAGGTTTTTAATGTATGACATGTATTGACATAACGGAAGTAATATGGTGCAGGTGCCCAGGTGACTGGCGCTTATACATAATAAGGTGTCGGTTGGCCAGACTAGAGGTTGGCCAGGTGACACATCAATGGGGTGAAAATTTCATTGTATGGGGGGATACGCCTGGTTGATGTCTCACCGGAAAGGTTGAAACCCTGCACAGGTAATGCCAGTGAATACACACAGGAGCACGCTCCGTTAGATAAAGGGAACAAACGCAGGCTACCAGGGTACAATATGCCTTCACCACATGGCGCTGCAACATCTCACAGTGGTTGATAAAAACCTATTACCCTATGTGTGCTGAGTATACACTGAATCAAGTGCGATCATTGTACCAGTGACTTGCTCCCAGAGATGTGCGGACACAGAATGAGGTTCACGCATGGCGTGTATGTCTGAGGAGTAACCGGAAGAGGAGGGATGTATTCAGCACTACATTGGGGGAATAGGAGCTGGGATGGGTGTTGTTAATGGGGTGGACATCGGCCTCCTGAGGAACAAACTCGCAGCCATAGCTTCAGAACTTAAGTGGGGCTTTGGTACTCAGAGAGATTGGTGGCATCCATGATAGCATTCAACAAAGTCACATAAATACCCAGGTTAAAGTGGCTCAAGATTTTGTCAACCATGTTGAGAGGTTGGTAGAGAATGTGATGGTATAGGACAGGAATCTGTCATTGGCTCTTGCGTGCACGAAGTGGCAGGTGGAAGTGTCAACCAGCATTGAGCTGATTGTACAGTCTCTATATGAGGGACAGAGGCCTTATGAGTTAGCATCACCGCTCAGTAAGACTTTGCCAAACACGTCGCTTACACTGATTCAAAGTGGTGGTCGATTGCCTGGATGGGCTGTACCAGTTTAGATTGTGAAAGGTGTTATGCTGTATGATCTCAAATACAGAAGTGCAGACTCGGTCTGTATATTTGGTGGCATTAATGGGCTTACTGACTGGGGATTCTATCTTCTTGCGTTTGAGGCTAATTGCCCACATATGATCAAAGAAGCTGGAAGATGGAGGCAGGTTGATACTTCCCTTGGTCAGAAGCATAACCATGATGTCCTTTGTATGCCAGGTCAATACATGGTGGTGAACAAAAAAATGTTGGGAAGATATTTCATTCTGTATTCGGGATGGAAGGATCATTGCTGGGAAGGAAGCGCCTGGGTATTATTTGGGACATAGACGAGTTTGTTTCCTTGTCCTAAAGAATGCCGATGTAACGTTAGTCATGGAACTAGATGGTTCTTTGAACCTAACAATAGGTAGGGGTGCATGGTATACCCTGGGCATGGTCTCTTAAATCCAGGCACAGGGATGGAATTGTGTGGGTTTTGTCATTGTTGCAGATTTATATGTGTTGTTGGACTTGATATTTATATAGAAGGTTCGCCCAGTTATCTATGCAAGCTGGGGAACGAAGTGAAGGTAGGGTCTCTGCGTACAAGTTAGAGACTTTGCTGCCAAGTCAGAGCCCTGCAATACCACAGACATGCCTGAAATCTGATGGGTCATAGGTATATATGTATATATTATGGTAATGGGTGATTTATGTCATGGTATAGTGTGATAAAGGTATATTTTAAGCTAGTAACATGGGCAAAAGGCCCTCCTCGAGACTCTATATCTGAAAGCTGGTTAAGATGCTGCTCTGGATGTGTGCTGGTGAATGATGAGTGTATGGACACCCCTTGCCTGTTTTATACCCCTTCATGAAGATGTTAGAAAGAAGAAGAGCAGCACATTAGGACCGTTATGGACTGTTCCACAGGAGCTGGTTCTGAGGCTTATGTTGAGAGGCGCAACATGCGTTAAGACATTTATGGACTGTTCCATAGGGGCTGTTTCTGCACATGTTGAAAACACAACACGTTAAGACAGTTAAAGACTGTTCTATAGGTACTGACTTGGAAACACATGTTGGGGAGGAAACGGTTATGGACTGTTCAATAGGGGCCGTGTCTGATGAAGGGTGGTATGCGCCCTTTAGGTGCAAAGCAGCATATGTTGGATAGCAACATGGTTTAATATCTTACTTCTGGTATTTCACTTCCTGTTTGACACAGCCAGGTAGGAATGAAACACATCAAAGCTTTGTGATCAGAAGAACAATGCCTTGGCTCAAGCCCACCTGCTGTGACATGTGTGAGTACAAGTTTCAAAGAGACCACTGCTGCCAAGATGTCTATTGAAGATCTGACACAGGGCTAATAGAGACGCTGGCCCTGGTGGACAATATAGAATGCTTCCTGGAGAATGGGCAGACATTTGGGAGGGATACCTCTCGGCAATGTATATTGGATAAAAGGCAAATGGGGGTGGCTACGAGTGGGCGTGTATGTTTGAATGAAAGGAACACACAGGCTTTTGTTCTTTCTCTTGGTTGCTGAGAAGCCTGCTCTAAGGGTGTCCCTCTGCTATCTTGGGACCTCGCTCTGACCGAGGGCTTGGGCCTATATTCCATGTGGCCCAGACCCCTTTTATCATCCAGAACTGATTACTTCAAGCACCATAGCTCATGTTTAACTCTAAACTGGTAACCTGTAAAGGCTTTTCAAGCATTGCCAATGGAGATTTTTAGGTACCGTAGTTTGTCACCATTTCACAGGTATGCAAAATGTTAAATCTTGACATGTTTGGTATCTATTTACTCAGCACAGCATTATCTTTTATACTTTACAAATAAATAGGTATTATACAGGCATACCCCACTTTTAAGTACACAATGGGGTTTATTTACTAAAGCTAGAAAGTACAAAATCAGGCTCAATTCTGCATAGAAACCAATGAGCTTCTAACCTCGGCTTGTTCAATTAAGCTTTGGTAATAAAACCTGGAAGCTGATTGGTTTCTATGCAGAAGTGAGCCTGATTTTGAACTTTCCAGCTTTAGTAAATAAACCCCATTGTGTACTTAAAAGTGGGGTATGCCTGTATTGTGTTTTGTGCGGTAAAATGCATTGATTTTTCCTCAGAATTTAGGTTGATAAATGGCTGCACAAATATTGTGCGACATAGAAAATTGCAACAACAACTATTTTATTCTCCAGAGCTTCTGCTTTAAGAAAATATATAATGTTTGGGGTTTCCAAGTCATTTTCAAGCAAAATAGATGCAGAATTTTAAATGTGTGAAAAAATGTAAATTTGCCTTGTGCAGCAAATGGTAAAAAAAAAACAAATAACAAAATATAGTTGTGCTTACAATACATAAAAAAACAAGCACTGTAATAAAGAACATGCAAGTAGGGAAAGACTGTAATCTGCATAGGGTCCTATCATAATATGATAGCTTTAGCCACCTTGAGCTCTACTAATGATAAATTGCAGGCTTGTCCCTACACTCAGGGTACTTTGTATTTATTATTTGTAGCACATATTTCAATTTTGGCATTGGTTTGGTATGTAGATATAATATTGTATTTAATCACAACTGCTTTTCACATATTAAGTGTTTGCAGAACATGTCCATATGTTGGATAGTGCAGTTGTGGGTGATCTATCATTATTGGATTGCTTACCTATGCCTCTAAACTTCAACTCCAAAATGTAGGATTTTCACTGTATGCCTTGGTGACAATGGTCACCAGTTATCAGCTGTTAATCAGTGGTGACTGTATTGACAGACATTAATCCCTGTGGCATCATTGCATCACGCAGTAGTACAAGTGGGCACAGTAGATGCAAAATTGACAACATTGCCCTGAATTGAACAGTGATGGTACAGCACTGTCACCTTAAAAGAAAGTAGGGGAAGAGACATTTGCCTAGCAATCACACTATTAAAAACTGCAGTCTTGACAGGCATGACAGTGCTTTAGAACCTGTAGGTGATTTTTTTTTTCTTACTAGGACACGCTCCCAGCATACAGCACATAGTTTAAATTTAATGAACCAAGCAATGTACATTTATTTCACCAAATTTATCCCCAGTAGATTTCCCTTATAACGTTGTGGGAGCTCCCTAGGGTATAGAAAATGTTCTTAGTGGGCTTTATCTAAAGCTGAATTTTGCATTCCACACACAGTATATGCTGTGCATTGAATAACTTTAATGTCAAACAGACAGAACTGGGTTAGGTGCAATGACATTGAAAACATCCAAGACTCGGCCATAAACTTGGCTTGTTAGCAGTGTCTTGAAGAACCTATAACAAATCATTATTGATCTCATTGCAAAGTTCTGTTTTTGCAACCCTGAAAACTACAGCCACTTGTAATTCTGCTGCCATTATTCTAAAGACTAGATAATGTTACATTTCTGTCTTTTCTTCAATTTATATGCTGGATTCACTAAAAATGTGCTGCAAAGCTTTGCATTTGACTTTGAATGAATTATGAAATCTCTTGTGCTTAAAGAGGAAAAGGGCAATATATTTCTTTCTGTTTCATTTTTTTCCCTTTATGTGGAAGGTTAAAAGAAACAGACCTAACTGTTTAGACTCTCAAACTAGCAAATTTCTGAAGCCTTACTATGGGATACAAGGGTCCTATGTCCAATGACCCATGTGCAGTTGTTGGTCACAAGAAGTAGAGGTCAGAAAATCAATCCACCAAGTTCAGCCAAGACTGAGCTGATGCATATGATTTAGAGGTTTACTAAGATTGTTTGACATTTTTACCTATTTGCTAATTTTTACAACTGCACATTTTATTTTTATAAATTCTTTCTTAGTTTTTCAGAAAAATATTACAGGGAACATTAGGTGGGAATACCAACAAGGTTTGTATTGGTACAACACGTGCAAAGTTAAATAACAATCAAGAAACATGTCAAGTTTTGGGGAGGGTGGTTTGGTGTACAAAGCCACGTCCATGTCAGGAATATACCTGCTAGAGTACATAAGACAATAAAGCAAGTATACAGCCATGATCAAAGGTGAAAACAAAAAGATGGGAGCTGGAACAAGTGGGGGTCTGTGGGGGGGGGGGGGGGTAGTGCAGAAGGGAAGGGAGGGTGACACAGGTAAGACTCATGTGCCCTAGTTAGGCTAAATTTAGTTTTTGCGCTGCTGTACTCAGTGGAGTATTGATCTGTGTTTTTTTTTTTTTTTGGTCTGGTCAGGTTTCCCTAAGCTTAGTGGTTAATTACCTGCTTCTGGAAGAAACTTCTGAAGCATAGAGCAGGACAATCAACCACTGAAGTTTTGAATATTTATCAGCTCTTATCCAATCCCTGGAAAGGAGCAATCAGAAGGTGCCTATGGAAGGAGATAAATGTTTGGGAGGACTGCTCAGAGTGTTCTTGTCCTGGAGCTGCTGCTCCCTGGGATGCAGCCTGCATATTGGACTTGCTGTTTGGGCCTCATCCTGTACTGGGCTTGAGGGTCCAATAGATTATGATTAATGATGTTTATAGGAGGGCATCACCCGGGGACATTGGAGAAGGATTTTTTTTTCTCTCACTGAAAAATGTCACTTGAAAGCTGTACTGAGCAGCAGCTGTCCTAGGACATTGTGAATAAAGTTTCTTGATTGGAAATCCCAGGTGTGCATGTACTTGGGAAAGTAAGTGCCAGAAGTTGCTGGAGTTCTAAATGTACTGGCAATTCCTTCTAACCTTAGCAGGAAGGCTGCTACTAAAGGTTTCCTGTTAAGAGACTGTCCTCCTGTTTTTGCTAACATTGGAGTATGCTGCACCCTTATGCCTCTCCTGTTCAGGTTTTCTGCAATACATTTACAAAAGATATCCCCTAGACTAAGCCTGTTGTCAGTGTGCTTGGCACAGTGACTGTGGCAGGAAGCCTCTGTATTATAGCAAGGGAGACCTGAGTGATTCTTAGCAGCCCCTTCGGTGGGTGAGCCAAACACTCAAATATCCCACTCTGGGTAGAAACAAGGTGGAGGATGTAGGGGGAAGAGTGTAACTAGGGTGGGGTGATGGGACAGGAGGCAAGAAGTAGAGAACAGACCTAAAAGGGGAGAAGGGAAGGGGGCAGATGGAGATGCAGGGGAAAATGCAGAAACTGATCAAAGCAAGGGTGATAGATTCTGACCTTTTGAAAGGGAGATTATAGTGAGAAAGCATGAAATGTCAGAATTTAGGCCTTGTTTCTGTGTGATTGGTAAGCAGGTGAAAAGATGGATTCCAGCCAATAGAACCAGAAGTTTTGGAACCATGCATCTGTGCTTTATAGGGAGCCGGTCTTCCATAGATTTAATGTCATTAATTCTGTCAAATCCAGGTATCATAGTAGGAGGTTGACTTGTTTTCACAGAGCAGGTCCACAATCTTTAATGGCATGCACCATATGAATTTTAACTGATCATTTGTACAATTTAATGAATGCCAGTTCTTTGGGGATGGGGAAGTCTTTGAATTTCTGAGTAGTAAAGTGCAAAACTGCAGATTTTTGTTTAATATTTTTTTTTTTTTAATTTACATCAACAAAATCTGTGCAATAAGTTACCAGTTGACTTGTGAAGCTATGGCTGGTACTGTATTTCAAAAGGTTGATCTGCCCAAAGAAGCAAGCTCACTATCAAAACAACACAGAACCACTATTTTTATGAGGCAGGTACATTGCTACTTCTCCTAAGTGAACTGATTAAGGTTCTCTTCTCTGGTTAGCAGGGCACAAAAAAAAAAAAGAGAGAAAACCACTGGGTATAAATTTAAAATAAAATTTTGCCAGAAGGAAAACAACTTGTTCTTAAGGTAATTTTTATAAAATCAGGACTTGTACCCTGGAGAGTTAAGTACAGAACACTTTCAGCTGAATTCCTTCTAAATAGTTTTACGATGGTCAACGCAATTTAGGAAAACATACCAAAGAACATTTTTAACAACCCTATTAAATTACTTATTAGCAAGTGTTAGAGGTTTTACGACCCCAATTTCTATTTAGGATAAATTAGGGCCCGTGGAGTGTTCTGCTGGAGGTTCTAGGAGATGACAATTTTACGTTGCATCTAATTAGAAGTCATTTAAATCTTACTGACCTCCAAGACTGTTATATTCAACTGCATCGTCTGAGCTGGCTGTTTAGTAATTTTGTAACTGAATGGAGAATGTTAGAACAATAAAGACCTCATTATTGTCATAGGTACCTCCTTTGTAAACTGGGTACAGTATTGTATCATGACTAGAATAAGATGGTTTCTGTCTTCTAACACGTCGATTGCAGGAAAGTTGATGATCATTACTTCCAGTGGGGAAGATGTGTGCGAAGTCAGAGGTGGATTTTGGCTTCAGCACCCCTTGATACCAAACAAACCACACGATAGACTTGTTCAACCAACTGGAACAGAGCCCCACACATTGCTTGTTTCTTGAACCAGGTGAACCTTTCATGGACACCCCAGTGTCCTGCTTCCACATGAATTCTCTCTGCCACAGGGAGGGCCGGGGTCCTTGACAGTATCTATCAAGGCAATGATGAGCCATTAGAGAACATTACACTGCGGTAAAGTATACAGGACAGGTCAGGACTCTGTGCAGGTCAGTGAAGTCCCTCCACCCCAAACTCGCTCATCCAAGTCTTTATGGACCTTGCTTTGTTCACTGGTGCACAGTTATGTTGGAACAGAAAGGGGCTATCCCCCAAACTGTTCCCACAAAGTTGGGAGCTATAAATTATCCAAAATGTCTTGGTATGCTGACTCCTTAAGATTTCCCCTCACTGGAACTAAGGGGTCAAGCCCAGCGCCTGAAAAACAACGCCACACCATAATCCCCCCCCCCCCCACCAAATGACCAGTGCTCAAAGCAAAGTCCATAAAGACATGGATGAGCAAGTTTGGGGTGAAGGAACTTGACTGGCCTGCACAGAGTCCTGACCTCAACCGGATAGAAGACCTTTTGCATGAATTGGAGCTGAGACTGCAAGCCAGGCCTTCTTCTCCACCTCACAAATGCGCTTCTGGAAGAATGGTCAAACATTCCCATAGACACATTCCTAAACCTTGTGGACAGCCTTCCCAGAAGAGTTGAAGCTGTTATAGCTGCAAAGGGTGGGCCAACTCAATATTGAACCCTATGGAATAAGACTGGGATGCCATTAAAGAATCCATATGTGATATTAATTATCTTTGTCGCAAGCACAAACGATTGTGCAAGCATGAGACACATTAGATTTATGTGTTTAACAGCTAGACTCGTCATGGACTAAATGTACAGCAAAGTTTGCAGATGCATGTGCATGTCAGTAACTGTGAACCATGAAGAATACTATGCAGATTCAATTAGTGCCCATGCTACAGAGCAAAATGTCATAACTCTGGCAAAAGGAATCATTTTGCAAATTATTACAGACTAATGCCCTGTACACACGATCGGACATTGATCGGACATTCTGACAGCAAAATCCATGGATTTTTTCCGACGGATGTTGGCTCAAACTTGTCTTGTCTTGCATACACATGGTCACACAAAGTTGTCGGAAAATCAGATCGTTCTGAACGCTGTGACGTAAAACACGTACGTTGGGACTATAAACGGGGGCAGTAGCCAATAGCTTTCATCTCTTAATTTATTTTGAGCATGCGTGGCACTTTGTGCGTCTGATTTGTGTGCACACAATCGGAATCTGACCGATCGGATTTTGTTGTCGGAAAATTTTATAGCCTGCTCTCAAACTTTGTGTGTCAGAAATTCCGACGGAAAAAGTCCGATGGAGCCAACACATGATCGGAATTTCCGACAACACAATCCGATCACACTTTTTGGAAAATCCAACCGTGTGTACAGGGCATAAGAATATTTAGGGTGATATCTAGTCTTGTTTAAGGTACTCAGAAAGAGCAGCCAGATGTTGTTATGTTGGTTACATAATTACAGTTTAAAACCTACACTTCAGCTAAGTACTTGATACATGTAAATGAGATAGTAATTACAATGGCTGGTTCAGTGTCTACTCCTATGAAATCTGTGGTGCAAAACAGATACTTAATGTAGAAAACTGTAAGTTTAGGTGAAAGCCATAAAGCTAATATGCTCATGTTTTTATTGAACATGAAATTAAGTTCTTACAAAGAAATTATGTGGCTACACACCTCAAAAGTAGAAACGAACATTGTGTCATTGTGATGACAGTTATGTAGCTTCAAATGAGTTTTCAGTAGCCTAGGATCTCAGGAAGCAAAAATATAAAACCAAACAGTTGCTGATTTGAAATGCTAAGGAAGCCCTGAGGCAAGGTAAAAAAAAAGATGCATTGGTTAGGTATGTCCAGACAGTGGCGTAGCGTGGAGGGGGCAGCAGGCCCACTTGCCCTGGGCGCAACATTTTGAAAGTTCCCGTCCCCCCGAAAAACCCATGCACCCACTCCTCTCCTCCCTCCTCTGAATCCGATGGCCGCTCTGTCCTCCTGATCATCCCTGGTCTCTGTGCCTGTCTCTGTCACTGTGCAGACAGTGTGGGTGACAGTCGGCTCAGGAAGTGCAGCTGTCCTGGAAGGAGGGGATCCATTCCCCACACTGCTCCGTCCACTCCACCTTCAACAGGCCTGCAGACTGCCCTGAGCTTCACACACAAGACATTCCTTCTCCCACCTCCTGTGTGTTCTGTCTGTGAAGGAGAGGTGGGAGGGAAGATTAAAAAGAAGCAGCTGACAGCCACACTAAAAAAAGCTGCTCACTGAGCCAGTAAGCCCCCTGGGGTCATCCCTGCCCCCCCCTCTCTCTCTCCCTGTTCCCCTTTGTGTCTCTCTCTCTCCCTGTCCCCCTTTGTGTGTCTCTCTCTCTCTCTCTCTCTCTGTCTCCCCTCATGTCTCCCCTAGTCTCTCTTTCTCCCTTTCTCCTCTCTTCTCTCTCTCTCTCTCATATATTGCAGCTTCTCAATTCTGTTTTCCCCTGGTGATCTGGTCAGTAACACACCTCTTGTATCAGAGTGCCCCCACTCTGTATGAAGGAGCAATAGATACACCTTTGGACAGCAGTCTGAGGGGCAGGGAGTGTTAGATGGACTAGCAGATTTAGGTACACTAAACAAATTGCATCCAAACTTAGATGGGTGGCTGCATTGTTTTTTTTTTTTTATGTTTTCTTCCTTTTTTTTTTTTCACATGGTGATCCAGTTAGTAAGTCTGTAGCAGTTAGAGGGTTGAATCAAACCATTTAACACTGGCAGAGGTGCTTACAATGATCAGTTTTCATTTATGTACACCTTTATCCCAAAAGGGGAAAAAAATACGCTTGCTGTAACTGATTATAATGGGTGATCTGGAGTTTGGGGCACTCTGATACAAGAGGTGTATTACTGACCAGATCACCAGGGGAAAACAGAAAATAAAAAGCCTTAAAAAAAGAAAACAAATGCAGCCACATCTATGTCTTGGTAATCTGTAATATATATACAATTTTTGGTTTTGGGTTTATTAGTGCTTCATTTGTTCCCATATATTGTTAATATTTGCACTGGAAATTGTATTCCTCTCCATTCACAGCCTGAGCCCCCGTACCCCACATGGCTCCAGGTGAGGGGGTTATAAAAATATGAGGAAAGAAGGGACTCCCCTCCCCTCCCATTCCCTGGTGCCTATTCTATAATTCCCCCTACCTTATGTCGGGTTATTATTGGCTGCCTGCTCAGCTGTATATAAGGGCTCCTTGTCAGGCCCGGATTTACTCCCTTTGCTGCCCCAAGGCCGGGTCCTTCAATGCCCCCCCCACACACACACACACACACACACACACACACACACACACACACACACACACCACCATTCTCGTCCTTTATCGATGACTGCTACAATAGATCAATTAAAAACATATCTCCATACACGAGAACACTGAAAACAACTGGCTTTAATTGTACTTCAGGGTAAGCGCGCGGGGTAACAATTTTTCGCTGGCAATTTTCAGGGCAATTGCTGGTGTTAGTGCCTCAATCATCCCCGGCACCATGGTTGGTATGGTGTCAGGATGATTGAAGCACATTATTTCTATCATTACATTGTAATGTAAAATGAAATAGTTCAACTCACCATAATGCAGAATCATTGGGAGTCCTGAGAGTGTCACTTGCCACCATCGCTTGTCACTTGACACTATGCCTGCCACCAGATGGGGATGTCACTTGCCACACTGCCTGGCTGCCACCAGATGGAGATGTCACTTGCCACACTGCCTGCCACCAGGTGGGGATGTCACTTGCCACGCTGCCACCAGATGTTGATGTCACTTGCCACGCTGCCACCAGATGTTGATGTCACTTGCCATGCTGCCACCAGATGTTGATGTCACTTGCCACGCTGCCACCAGATGGGGATGTCACTTGCCACGCTGCCACCAGATGGGGATGTCACTTGCCATGCTGCCACCAGATGGAGACGTCACTTGCCACTCTGCCACCAGATGGGGATGTCACTTGCCATGCTGCCACCAGATGTTGATGTCACTTGCCACGCTGCCACCAGATGTTGATGTCACTTGCCACGCTGCCACCAGATGTTGATGTCACTTGCCACGCTGCCACCAGATGGAGACGTCACTTGTCACACTGCCACCAGATGTTGATGTCACTTGCCACGCTGCCACCAGATGTTGATGTCACTTGCCACGCTGCCACCAGATGTTGATGTCACTTGCCATGCTGCCACCAGATGTTGATGTCACTTGCCACGCTGCCACCAGATGGAGACGTCACTTGCCACGCTGCCACCAGATGTTGATGTCACTTGCCACGCTGCCACCAGATGTTGATGTCACTTGCCACGCTGCCACCAGATGGGGATGTCACTTGCCACGCTGCCACCAGATGGAGATGTCACTTGCCACACTGCCACCAGATGGGGATGTCACTTGCCACGCTGCCACCAGATGTTGATGTCACTTGCCACGCTGCCACCAGATGTTGATGTCACTTGCCACGCTGCCACCAGATGTTGATGTCACTTGCCACGCTGCCACCAGATGTTGATGTCACTTGCCACGCTGCCACCAGATAGAGACGTCACTTGCCACGCTGCCACCAGATGTTGATGTCACTTGCCACGCTGCCACCAGATGGAGACGTCACTGGCCACGCTGCCACCAGATGGAGACGTCACTTGCCACGCTGCCACCAGATGTTGATGTCACTTGCCCCGCTGCCACCAGATGTTGATGTCACTTGCCACGCTGCCACCAGATGTTGATGTCACTTGCCACGCTGCCACCAGATGTTGATGTCACTTGCCATGCTGCCTGTCTGCCGCCAGATGAAGGAGGGCGGAACAGCGGTGCTGGCAATGAGAGATGTCATCTCTCTCCCCTCGCCGCCGCACCGTTGACATTACTTCTTAATCTTTTTCAAAAATGGCGCCGGGCGGCGAAATCACGCTACTGCGCATGTGCCGCCCGGCCGAGCGCATACGAGTTTTCCCGAGCCCGGCCGCTTCAGAACTGCGCATGCGCAGTAGTGGGCGGCTCGCGGCCATGTTTTCTAAGGGCACCGGTGCCCTTAATCAACTTTAACGAGCAGCCCGAAGGGGGGGCGGCCGCTAAGTCGCCGCAGGAGCGGCGCCGCCCCTGCACCACTGCCGCCCCGAGGCCTGGCCTCGGTGGCCTTATGGCAAATCCGGCCCTGCTCCTTGTTATTTACAGCCTGAGCCTCTGATTTGCTGCCTGCAGCATTTTGATAATGTAGTGAATCTGAGAAGATATCTCTTTGACTACTGTAGTCAAAGATATATCCCAGATTCAACCTGTGGGCATCCAATCTGAGGCACAGTCTGTGAGTGGAGGAACCGTTTGTGTTTCCACAGCCACAGTTTATTACTGTGGAAGGGACTCGGGGAGTGCTAAAAGTCCACGGGTTAGGGGGAGCAAATTACTTGCCTTGCCCCAGGCGCTGACAGCCAATGCTACGCCACTGTGTCCAGAAAAGTTTAATAAATAGCAGAACACTGCAAAGTATTGCACGTTTTTGAATCCCAATGTGTAACTAAACTAGTTCACACTAATCCTGGATACCTTCAACTCAATAGACAAGCTGAGAGTTTATTGAGAAAAATATATTTTCAAGACACATTTTATTACCTTCGAGCAGGGTTGAGCAATTAATTTTGCCAAGGGGATCACATTAGAAACTGGGGCTGTTGTGGAGGGTTGAACCAAAGTTTATTGTAAAAGTATTTAGATTAAACAAGCAGCCTTAGGTGAACAACCCTGGACTGGGAAGGTCCGTAAGTATGTGAAAATAAAGAAAACAAACACCTGGTGCTAGGTAGGGATGGGCGAACGGTTCAGGCCAAGCATAAGTTTGGGCCAAACTTTCGTTGTTCGGACGTTCAGGGAGCATATATATATATATATATATATATATATATATATATATATATATATTGGGGACGGAAAGTGGGGACTCTGTTATATTGCAGCCATTTGCTAAAATCATTTAAGTTCATTTTTTTCCTCATTAATGTACACACAGCACCCCATATTGACAGAAAAACACAGAATTGTTGACATTTTTGCAGATTTATTAAAAAAGAAAAACTGATATATCACATGGTCCTAAGTATTCAGACAGTTGGCTTAGTATTTAGTAGAAGCACCCTTTTGATCTAATACAGCCATGAGTCTTTTTGGGAAAAATGCAAGTTTTTCACACCTGGATTTGGGGATCCTCTGCCATTCCTCCTTGCAGATCCTCTCCAGTTCTGTCGGGTTGGATGGTAAACGTTGGTGGACAGCCATTTTTAGGTCTCTCCAGAGATGCTCCATTGGGTTTAAGCCAGGGCTCTGGCTGGGTCATTCAAGAACAGTCACGGAGTTGTTGTGAAGCCACTCCTTCGTTATTTCATCTGTGTGCTTAGGGTCATTGTCTTGTTGGAAGATAAACCTTCGGCCCAGTCTGAGATCCTGAGCTCTCTGGAGAAGGTTTTCATCCAGGATATCCCTGTACTTGGCTGCATTCATCTTTCCCTCGACTGCAACCAGTTGTCCTGTCCCTGCAGCTGAAAAACACCCCCACAGCATGATGCTGCCACCACCATGCTTCACTGTTGGGACTGTATTGGACAGGTGATGAGCAGTGCCTGGTTTTCTCCACACATACCGCTTAGAATTAAGGCCAAAAAGTTCTATCTTGGTCTCATCAGACCAGAGAATCTTATTTCTCACTATCTTGGAGTCCTTCAGGTGTTTTTTAGCAAACTCCATGTGGGCTTTCATGTGTCTTGCACTGAGGAGAGGCATCCGTCGGGCCACTCTGCCATAAAGCCCCGACTGGTGGAGGGCTGCAGTGATGGTTGACTTTCTACAACTTTCTCCCATCTCCCGACTGCATCTCTGTAGCTCAGCCACAGTGATCTTTGGGTTCTTCTTTACCTCTCTCACCAAGGCTCTTCTCCCCCAATAGCTCAGTTTGGCCGGACGGCCAGCTCTAGGAAGGGTTGTGGTCATCCCAAACATCTTCCATTTAAGGATTATGGAGGCCACTGTGCTCTTAGGAACCTTAAGTGCAGCCGAAATTTTTTCATAACCTTGGCCAGATCTGTGCCTTGCCACAATTCTGTCTCTGAGCTCTTCAGGCAGTTCCTTTGACCTCATGATTGCTCTGACATGCACTGTGAGCTGTAAGGTCTTATATAGACAGGTGTGTGGCTTTCCTAATTAAGTCCAATCAGTATAATCAAACACAGCTGGACTCAAATGAAGGTGTAGAACCATCTCAAAGATGATCAGAGGAAATGGACAGCACCTGAGTTGGGGTGCTGTGTGTACATTAATGAGGAAAAAAAATGAACTTAGATGATTTTAGCAAATGGCTGCAATATAAAAAAGAGTGAAAAATGTAAGGGGGTCTGAATACCCAGTCCCCACTGTATATATATGTGTGTGTATGTATATATGTGTATATATATATATATATATATATATATATATATATATATATATATATATATATACACACACTGTATTCAGTTTAGCTATATCCGTACCTGTTATTCTCTTTATAATATACTGACAGGCAGGCGGGTGTTTTTACAGTATTTACAGTTAGTGTACTGTGTACCCCTGCACAGTTGCACCTATAGCTACCTGAAGACAAGTGCTGGAGTGGTTCTTCTGATCCTATTAATACCACAGGCAGGCAGCTTGAAGTATTTACAGTTAGTGTACTGTGTACCCTGCACAGTTGCACCTATAGCTACCTGAAGACTACTAATACCACAGGCAGGCATTCTAATCAGTATATATATATATATATCTATATCTCTATATCTCTATATCTCTCTCTCTCTCTCTATATATATATATATATATATATATATATATATATATATATATATATATATATATATATATATATATCTATCAGGTTTGTGCAGCTACATCTCACTGCAGGCAGACAGTCACAAGTCAATAAAAGAGGGCAAGCAGGCTCTGTGTCTAGAGGCAACAGTGCTGGGCGTGGACACGGTGCATCTCATCAGCACATGGCCGTGGGACATGCTTATCCTTTTTTTCGGCAGCTGGCCGTGTTGAGCCGCAACATGCAGAAGACTTGGTAGAGTGGATGACCAAGCCATTCTTATCCTCCTCATCCTCTCTCACCCAGGCTCAGAGTAATTTGGCGAAGCAGCTGCCAAAGCGGCCTCTTCCCTCTGCTCAATGGCATCAGTCACTCCTTCCCTAGCTCCACCATGATCTCCTAAGGAGTCCCCCGAACTGTTTGACCACAGTGTTGGGTACATGCTCCAGGAGGATGCCCAGCGTTTTGAAGGCTCCGATGATGGTACTCAGCTAGAGGAAGGCAGTAACGTGAGCCCAGACAGAGGGGGTGCCCAAGAAGGACAGCAATCTGGCAGCATATTGCCAGGTGTGCTCTAGTGATGAGGAGGGAGGGGATGATGAGGTCACTGACTCTACATGGGTGCCTGATAGGAGGAGGAGGAGGAGGCACATCACCAATGAGGCCCTCCAGGGGCCAGCTTAAGGGCAGCACACCAACTGCATCACACCGCAGAGCTCCGCATGTGCAGGGCGCTGCTGTCTCTGCGCGTTATTCCAAAAGTTCTTTGGTGTGGGCCTTTTTTGAGACAAGTGCATCAGATCCCACCACTGCTATTTGCAACATATGTCTCAAGCGTATCTCGCGTGGCCAAAACATCACCCGCTTGGGCACCACATGCTTGACCAGACATATGAACAGAGAACAAAGAGGACCTCTCCTTGGGCCTCATCACCTGGGATCTCCAACCCCACTATACCTTCAGTCCTCTCTGAGACCTGCACCGAGAGGAATGAAGGTGTAGAATTAGGTGTGTCACAGCCAAGTACTTGTGGGCAATCTGCTATCAGTACACCGACGTCAGATTGTACCAGGCAAATTTCCCTGCCCCAGCTGCTGCACCGCCGAGAGAAGTTCGCTCCCAGCCATCCACATGCCCAGCGGTTGAATGCTAGCTTGGCTAAATTGCTAGCACTTCAACTGCTGCCTTTTCAGTTGGTAGAATCTGCCCCCTTCCATGAGTTTGTGGAATGTGCGGTTTCTCAGTGGCAGGTCCCAAACGCCACTGTTTCTCACGGAAGGCGATTCCGGCTCTCTACCGGCATGTGGAAGGTAATGTCTTGGCCTCGCTGGACAGGGCGGTCAGTGGTAAGGTGCATATTACCTCTGACTCATGGTCCAGCAGGCATCGACAGGGATGTTACCTATCTTTCACCGCGCATTGGGTGACTCTGCTGGCAGCTGGGAAGGATGCAGGACAAGGTGCTGTAGTGTTGGAGGTTGTTTCACCACCACGCCTCCAAAATGCTACTACTGGTGATTCTGACACACCTCTCTCCTCCCCCTCCTCTTCTTCTTCCTCCATGGCCTCTTCCTGTGTTTTGTCCTCGGAACCAGCGGTGCTCCGTAGGCATTTAAGGGGCTACGCAAGTATGCAGGCGAAAAGATTCAATGCGGTGTTTGAGCTGATGTGCTTGGGGGACAGGAGCCACACTGGGGCAGAGATTCTGTCAGCTCTGCAGGGGCAGGCTCAGAGGTGGTTGATGCCACGCCAGCTTAAGGCAGGAATGGTGGTTTGCGACAATGGCACCAACCTCCTCTCCGCCCTCCAACAGTGACAACTGACCCATGGGCCCTGTTTGGCTCACGTTCTTAACTTGGTGGTGCAGTGGTTCTTGGGCAGGTACCCGGGCTTACAGGATGTCCTGAGGCATGCCAGGAAAGTCTGTGTGCATTTCTGCTGGTCATATAATGCCAGTGCTTGGCTGGCTGACCTCCAAAAGGAATTTAACCTGCCCAAGAACCGCCTAATCTGTGACATGCCCACCAGGTGGAACTCAACGTTGACCATGCTGCAGCGGCTGCACACGCAGCAGAGGGCCATCAATGAGTACCTGTGCGACTATGGCAACAGGACAGGGTCAGGGGAGCTTGGGTTTTTTTCCCCATGCCAGTGGGCCATGATCAGGGATGCATGCACTGTCCTGTCACCATTTGAGGAGGCCACGAGGATGGTGAGCAGTGACAGTGCATGTATCAGTGACTCTGTCCCCCTTGTCCACCTGTTGGAGCACACGCTGTGTGGAATAATGGACAGGGCACTTGAGGCAGAATAGAGGCAGGAAGAGGAGGACTTCCTTAGCTCTCAAGGCCCCCTTTATCCAGACAGTGTTCCTGCGTGCCCGCCGATCACACAGGAGGAGGACGAGGAGGAGGGGGAGGAGGATTGTGTCAGCATGGAGGTGGAGCCTGGCACTCAGCATCAGCAGCAGTCTTTAAGGGATCATTTACAGTCCCAAGAAACCCATAGACATGTACGTGGCTGGGAGGAGGTAGCTGTGGATCATGTCGTCCTTAGTGACCCAGAGGTCTCCGGACCGAATGCCTCAGCAAACCTATGCTGCATGGCCTCCCTGATCCTGCAAAGCCTGTGGAAGGATTCTCATATTCGTGGTATCAAGGAGAGGGATCAATACTGGCTGGCAACCCTCCTTGATCCACGTTACAAGGGTAAGGTTGCGGACCTTATCTTGCCGTCACAGAGGGAGCAGAGGATGAAACATCTTCGGGAGGCCTTGCAGAAAGGTCTGTGCAATGCATTACCAGAGACTGGGAGGTTACAAACTCCTGTTCCTGGACAACGTGTTGCTGAGGCTTTGGTCAGTCAAAGAAGGAGCGGTGGAGAAGCTGGCCATCTGACCGATGCGTTCAGACCATTTTTTAGTCCGCAGCCCCAAGGTATGATCGGTTCCAGCAACCATCGCCAGCGTCTGTTTTACATGGTGCAGGAATACCTAGGGGCAAGATCTGACTTGGACACCTTTCCCACCAAAAATCCTCTTGGTTACTGGGTCTTGAGGATGGATCACTGGCCAGAGCTTGCACAGTATGCAGTTGAGCTACTGGCCTGTCCTGCATCCAGTGTTCTTTCGGGAACGCACATTCAGTGCTGCTGGAGGCTTTGTAACCGATCAGAGGGTGCGCCTGTCCACCGACTCGGTCGATCAACTGACCTTCATAAAATTGAATCAGTCTTGGATCCCCACCAGCTACCAAGCACCTGATGCTGATGTAACCGAATAATTTTTTTTGAAATGTCAGATCCCTTCAAGACTGCCTATGCAGATGCTGAGTGACTATCCTCTTCCTCCTCAATGATCATGCTGATAGCTTGTAAAAATATTTTTAAATTCTGGGCGCCGCCAGCAGTGGCTAAGGCCCAATTTTTTAGCCCCTGTTTAACAGGGGCGTGTAATTACAATTTTTGATGCAATATTTTGCAGGAGGGCTCATTCCTGCGCTCCAACTAGAGTATCTGTGAGGGTTTGCAGTG
Source organism: Aquarana catesbeiana (assembly GCF_042186555.1). Taxonomy (NCBI): domain Eukaryota; kingdom Metazoa; phylum Chordata; class Amphibia; order Anura; family Ranidae; genus Aquarana; species Aquarana catesbeiana. The sequence continues at coordinate 297,302,102 of NC_133326.1, forward strand.
TTGTGGCACCAGTGCCTAAGGCCCAATTTTTCTGCCCCGTTCAACAGGGACATGTAATTACAATTCTTGATCTAATATTTCACAGCAGGGCCCGTTCCAGCGCCCACCAAGAGTAACTAACTGTGAGGACTTGCAGTGTTGTGGCACCAGCACCACCACCAAAGGCCCAACTTTTATGCCCCTGTTCAACAGGTGCATGTAATTACAATTCTTGATCTAATATTTCACAGCAGGGCCCGTTTGTGCGCCCACCAAAAGTAAATGTGAGGACTTACAGTATTGTGGCAACACCAACACCTAAGGCCCCAATTTCTGCAGAGTATATAGGGCAGGCCCCTACTTTCAAACATCCAACTTACAAATTACTCCTACTTGCAAACGGAAGGAGACAACAGGAAGTGAGATTAAATCTACCCCTAGGAAGGGAAATTCTCTCCTGTAAGAGTTAATATGGGAAAAACGTGTCTCCTCTCCACTGATTGCTTTATCACCAATCCTTGATTCACTAAAAAGCCCAAATTGTCAAAAACCATTTGTCATTGGGACAGAAAGTGAGGTGAAATCTTCTGAAGAGGTGCATAGACAGCAAAACAAATGTCACAGGGGTTATAACCCTTCCCTATGTTTTCCAAAAAGCTTAAAATAGATTTTTTGGCTGGAGCTACACTTTAAAAATGTTCCAGTTCAAAATTACAAACAGATTCTACTTAACAACAAACCTACAGTCCCTGTCTTGTTTGCACCGCCTGTATACTGCTGTTCAGAGTATATAGAGCCTGTGGGCCCCACGTCTTTCCTTTTTTTAATTTGGGTGCGGGGTTCCCCTTAATATCCATACAAGACCCAAAGGGCCTGGTAATGGACTGGGGGGGTACCCATGCCATTTGTCTCACTGATTTTCATCCATATTGCCGGGACCCGACATTACATTAAAGCCGTAAGCAGTTTTAAATGACTTTTATTCCTTTTAAAACTGTCATTTTTTTGCAGGGACTGTTCTAAGCACAGGAAAAACGCGCCACTTTACAGGCATACTATAGACACCCCCAAGGTACGATATTTAAAGGAACATTTCACTTTTTTTTCCACTTTAAGCATCATTAAAATCACTGCTCCCAAAAAAACAGTCGTTTTTAAAACTTTTTTTTTGCATTGATATATGTCCCCTGGGGCAGGACCCGGCAGTCCCCAAACCCTTTTTAGGACAATACCATGCAAATTAGTCTTTAAAGTTGGCACTTTTGATTTCGAACGTTCGAGTCCCATAGACTTCAATGGGGTTCTAAAGTTTGTGCAAATTTTCGGTCCGTTCGCAGGTTCTGGTGTGAACTGAACCGGGGAGTGTTCGGCTCATCGCTAGTGTTCAATCATTTCATCTGGAAGAATGTTTTTTGGTATAGGTTTCATGGGCACAATTAACACTCAAAGACCAATTTTTCTGCACCTGTCTGACAGGTGCATATCATTGTATTTTTTTACAGCAAGGCAAATTCTTGCTTTCATGAAGATTATCTCTATAGGGTTACGGTGGGAAGGCACCACCGGCACCCAAAAACCAATTTTAACGCACCCGTTAAAGTGACACCAGAATGTATCCAAAAAATCTCTAATCTTGTTCCCAGTGCACTACATTGTGGCCTCATCATACACACTGGCTCCCCAGCTGTTGCTGAGCAAAATAAAGGCAGCTTGCAGGAAAAATGTCATTTTTTTCTTTTTTTTTGGCTTTATAAATTTAATTATTGCTACAGCAGATTCTAGACATGGTACAGATTTGCCACTTTACAGTTAGACTAAGGGGACCCCCCTGGCACTATATTGGAAGGAATTTTTCATTTTTAGGCTTTCACTTTAAAAATCAAAAAATCACTGCTCATTTAAAAATGACGTTTTTCACAAACTTTTTTTTATTGATCCATGTCCCCCAGGGCAGGACCCGGACCCCTCTAACCATTGTATGCCTAATTACTTGCATTTAAACCTTCAAAATGGGCACTTTTGATACTTGACATTCGGGTCCCATTGACTTTAATGGGGTTTGTTATTCGGGTCCGAACGTTTGCGGTGTTCGGAAGTTCTGGTCCGAACCGAACAGGGATCCGTTCGGCCCATCCCTAGTGCTAGGAATAATAGGTACAACCACACACATGATTATTAGAAGCAGTAGTAAAGCAATGTCCTTTGCTGGTCACAATGTTGGTGTAGGGCAGGCTAGTAAAAGCAGTGAGGGAGCTGACAGGCACAGGGGTTAAAGACAATGAAAAGTGTACCGCTCAAATGCCCCCCAAACCTGTATCAGTTGGATCAACATCAGACTCTTGTAAACTTCAATAAAATGACTTCCATAATCAAGTCCCAAAAAGGACGAAAGGCACCCGAGGGGTTCTCTACAGAAGCTGAAGCCATCTTTTACTCATTTTATTCACATTCATGAAACATGGAGTAGGTGTCTGTGTGCACACAGACAGCCGCCCTTTTGGAGAAGTCTTCTAGGCAACAGAACTGCCAGAACTGAGCCTCCTTGCTGTACCAATCAGCTCCTCAGACTCTTTTCAAGTGCTTGTAGCTATCCACACAAATGCTGGAATTTTCCCCAGAGCTTAGTGAATATGGTGAATTTTTACTTTGCAAAGAATACCAAACCACATGCAAAGGAAAAAAAAAAATCCCTTGCACAGCAGACTTCCATCATCCAATTACGTGCAAGGGAAAATTATGGGTTTCACCTCATTCATCAAGCTCAGGAGCAAATTAACTTGCTAAGTGAACAGTCTATTTACCTTTGCTATATTTTCTAAGAAGATCCTTACAATGTGCTTGCCCTTGCAACTCCATTCCTGAGACTTTGTTCTCTTTAATATTGTTATTAAAATCTCAAAGCTTTAAACCAGAATCAGTTACTGAAGATAGTTTGCAATCTGATTTATAGACTGTTCTCTAGTTTGACTGTGTAGCCGGTTTTCTAATCCCGACACACATAGCCAGGTTCTGATGTCATAATCTCCACTCTGGTCAAAGCAACACAGCTTGACCTAGGACTGTGATTGGCTAATGAAGGAAGTGTTGAGTGAGTACGATCATATTTAATGTATTCTAACTTTGACCGTGTACCATTTTGAGCACAAAAAATGTGTTCCCTTTTAAAAAAAAAATAAATAAATAACAAACTGTTTAATTTTATTAATTTTGATCACTCACAAAATTTTTAGCCATGCAATTGAAAGGCACCCTTTTAGCATTTAACATACCTACAGTAAGATCTTAAAATTCTGAGCGTTACCATTATCTGTTCATATTAGGGGCATAACCGCAAAGGTTTATCATCTATCTTGTCTGCAATGTGGTCACATTGGCAATTACATAATTTTGTAGAATGTGAAACTTTCCACTGTAATGTTGACATCATTATAAACAATGATCACAGGCCAAATGTTCAGAAAGGACAGAAATAAACAATTTTCAGTCAGTTTCTAACAATTTGCCCTTCATGTTTTGAGAAACAAAAACATAATTACTGCAGAAGTAGTTGCAATCATTCCTGTGGCTTTTATTGAGATGAAAGTGGTGTGCTCTGGGACTGGTTGTACACTTGCTCAGTGTAGTGATTTCTGTGAAAACCTCATTATAACATCAGATATTCATTTCAATACATATTACAGGTAGCAAATGTAGGGGTAGTAAAATGAGTCGTGTTAATGCATAGTCTCTGTGACTATGATAATGTATGTGTCTCTGCATCAACTCTGATCTACAAAAGCCAGCAATGCACTTGCAATGAGTCTCATTGCATATTCATTGCAATATGTGTTGCAGGTAACAGATGTTGCCTAGAAGTAATGAAATGACTCTTCTCTAGCTATGTATTGCCTTTGCATCAGCTCCTAACCATAGTTGTAAATAGCGCATGTCCAAAAAGTATGTCTGTTGGCTCAACAATTGCCTTTCCTGAAATCATCTTAGCAGAAAAGGATCACGTTTGCCATTCTAATGCCGCGTACACATGGTCGGATTTTCTGACGGGAAATGTTGGATGTGAGCTTGTTGGCTGAAAGTCTGTCCATGTGTATGCTCCATCGAACATTTGCTGTCAGACTTTCCGCCAACAAATGTTGGCTAGCAGGTTCTCAAATTTTCCGCCAACAAAACTTTGTTGTCGGAAAGTCAGATAGTGTGTACGCGGCATAAGTTAAACTAATAAACTCCTTTGCACTTGAGAAATGCTGGAATAAGTAACATGTATTGGTTTACATAACCACAGAGTGCAAGGTCATTTTTCCTACTAATAAATGTAGTGTAGCACTACCCCCCTCAGGAGCCGCTGAATGGTGTCCCGGGTTCTTTTCCCTCTGTGTTGCAGCAGCCAAGTAAACAGCAACATTCACTCCTCTGGCTCAGTAAATAGTCCAGGGGTTGTCTTTTTTTTTTCAAGTTTATTGCAGAGTAACTTGGATGGGCTTCGGGAAGCTGCGGGATACTCCAGAACACTAACTCGAATGTGAGGACATTCTTCTCTTTGTAGCTGCTTTTCAGAACAGTTCCTTAAGTTGAACATGAAGTGGAGAGCACTGGGACACCATAAACAATGTTCCAAGTAAGGAAAGCCTTAATACTTGTGCACCAGGGGTTAACAGCAGCAACAGTCACAAGGATCCCTCTCTCTCAGGTCTGTACTCAGTGTTCCTGGGACTTGGATGTCTACCTCAAGACTCAGTTTTCTCAGTGGAGCCTCCAGGCCGGATCCTCAATGAAACCCCTCTTTTAGCTCTCCAAGAATTAGCAGCATAATAGGCCCCTTAGCTATGTACAGTTGAGATCTTGATGAGACAGGCAGAATCTTCAGCTGGCAGGGCTTCTGGCTGGGAACCTCTCCTCCTGGGGAAGAACCGTGCTCTCTGAGGCTCCAAACTATTTATGCACTTCCAACAACTATCTAGGTACCTCCTCCCCAGGGATTGGCTGGCTGGAGCTGCATACATATTCAGGCAGCTTATTTCACTCTACCATCCACTAGATTTTGGAAATCTCCAACAGACAGGGGGAAACAATCAGACTTGCAGCCTGCAGAGCCCAGAACAGCCTAATGCAATCCCACGCTGATTTCAGGATATCAATAGAACTAAATTTGCCTAACCAAACCTAGTAGCCTATCTGGGAGGGAGCTACATTAGTAAATTTTAATTAAAAAAATATATAGTACTAGAAAAACTAACACAATTAATAGGGAAATTTGTTGCACACATTTGCTAAACATTCCATAACTTACTGTAAATACACTGAGACGTCAGAAGTGTGAACATTTCTCATTCAGGCAGATGCCAATTGCAGGGTCATTGTTTTCCTCTGCACTTTGATGTAAGTAGCACAGAATACTTGCTTGAAGCAAAAATAATGGTATAAAATAGGATCGGAGATTCTTAAAAAAATACTAGGTTTGGTAAAGTGATTTTTTTTTTGGTTTGGATAGAGTAGGGAAGAGTTAAAACCCTTGCCATTTTTTTGCACTAATCAATTGGAGAAATTTCCATTCACTGCCTGTCCCAGGGATGCAGAACATTACAGGAAATCTCCCAACATGGGGGAAATACCCCTGTTAGATTAAATTATAATTCTGTAATAGGTGTCTCCCCTTACCTCTTGGTCTGGTGACAACTCTAAAATGTTGGATTTCCCTTCCCCTTCTTTCTCAGTGACAGTAATCACCAGTAGATATAGATAGTCTAGCCCTTCCCCAGTCTATCCAAAATTATATTTAAAAAATATGCTTTGAGATACATATTACAGTGTAAGCTTAGAACATTTTAAATTTTTTTGTGAAACTGCCTTTGTCACTTAAAAATAAATAATTTCAATTTGTTTTCAGGCTATGAGACATTACTTAGGCAGTAAAAAAGATAGATATTTATTTTGAGGGTCCTCTACTCTTTCAATGCTACATAGCCTGTACTATACAAATTAATGAACATGTAACAGTTATGCAGTAAATAGGAATTCTACTCCAATAAATTTTACATTTTGAATTAAGGAAAGGATGGAGCCATTTTCATTTTCATTGCTGTTTTTGTTCCCATTGTTCAGATCTATTCTCACTTGCTAGATAAACAAGGCATCAGGCTAGGTATTATTAGCATCAACCCAACTTAGTCACTCAAATATGAGTTAATCACTTAAAATGTATACTGTAACTTACATGAACAGAAAAGTGTGGACATTTCACTGATGCACAAAGCAAGTATAACTTATTTTTTAGTTTAATTGACAAATGTCTTTATAATCACTTTAAATTGATATTAAAGGCAGATTTTTTTTTTTTTAACCCCTTGCCGTCCAGAGCACGACGATGTACGTCAGCACACTGGCACGGCTGGCCAAATGGGCGTACAGATACGTCTCCTTTAAAATGCGGCATAGTACTCCGTGAACGTGCCCACAGACTCTATGTCCGCCGGGGGCCCGCGATCATGTCACGGAGTGGCAGAACGGGGGGAGATGCCTATGTAAACAAGGAATTTCCCTGTTCTGCCTAGCAACATGACAGAGATCTACTGCTCCCTGTCATCTGGAGCAGTGATCTCTGTCATGTTCTAGTGAGACAATCCCCCCTACAGTTAGAATCACTCCCTCGGACACACTTTTTTGTATATTTTTTGGGGGAAATTTATTATAGCAAAAAATAAAAAATGTATTTTTTCAAAATTGTCGCTCTTATTTTGTTTATAGCGCAAACAATAAAAACCACAGAGGTGATCAAATACCACCAAAAGAAAGCTTTATTTTTTTACTAAAAATATGTAGAAGAATGCATATTGGCCTAAACTGATGAAGACATTTTTTTTTTTTTTTTTGGATATTTATTATAGCAAAAAGTTATAAATATTGTTTTTTTTTTCAAAGTTGTCACCATTTTTGTTTATAGCGCAAAAAATAAAAACCGCAGAGGTGATCAAAAGAAATCTCTATTAGTGGGGAAAAAAAAATGTCAATTTTGTTTGGGTGCAACATCGCACAACTGCACAATTGTCAGTTAAAGCGACGCAGTGCCGTATCGCAAAAAGTGCTCTGGCCAGGAAGGGGGTTAAATCCTTCCAGGGCTGAAGTGGTTAAATCACAAACCTGTCATACTTGCCTGGTCTGTGGTTTTGCACAGAGCAGCCCCAATGCTTCTCTCCTCGGGTCCCCTATCAGCACTCCTGGTCCCTCCCTCCTGTTGAGTGCCCCCATAGCAAGCTGCCTATTTTGGGTGCACACACACGCAGCATGACCTGGCCCCACACCCACTCTCTCCTCATTGGCTCACTCACTGTGATTGACAGTATGGCTCCCAATGGCTCCTGCTGCTGTCTCAGCCAATGAGCAAAAGACCCGGGAGAGCTGCTGCTCTTGTGCATGGATCAAGATGGCGCTCAGGTAGGTATTAGGGGGGCTGCTACACACAGAAGGTAAAAAAAAAACCTTAAACCTTTACAACAACTTTAAGCTACTGCTTTAATCTGCAATAATTCAAAAAAGATAGTTTGCCTGGGTATAGGTGCCTTTGGATGTATGTTTCTACACTTAATAAATCAAAATTGGGATCACTCAGTCTTCAATACAATGATATTTATTATTATAAGGACAGCAGCTGGAGCATCTCTTGTAGTTTACAGAAGAAGAACATGCGTTGCTCAGTTCATACTTGATGCATTGTTATGCCACACTCTTCTAGCAGTTAAATGCATTTGTCCTTTTTATTGCTTGAATTTTTGACCGGTACAAACAAGACCAAAACTGTCTGTAATTCACTGATGTTGCTTTCTGCAAAACATTCCACCTCATTTCCTTGAGATATTATAGAACACTAGATTTATACTGTAAATGTTGTGTTTCTTAAGAAAATTTGCTCACATGGTTTTAATCTTGGTAATCAAATATGAACTGTTTATCTAACCAATGTCATCATTAAATTTAGGTAGATGCTGGGAGGTTTAAGCATTATTTTCTGCTGTTCCAGACTTTGATTCTGTTGTTGCTTCTTGTTCTAACTGAAGGATCACATGCAATTAGATGCCTGAATATAGATAAACAGCTGTATGTTAAATCCTTGATCAAACTCTGTTTCTCATAGCCTTCTGAACTTTGCATCCAGTATGCTGTTTTAATGACCTTCAATTATTTAATTTCAGATACTGGAAGCCAAAAAAACATTTCATTAGAGCTTCAGTAAACAGGACCTACAGACTGCCAAAGTGACATTTACATGAGCATTAAGCATCCAACTCAAATGTTTATTTGCAAGTCATGTGGGGACCCTGCCTTAAAGTAACACTGGACACTAAAAATAAAAATTCTATTCAAGTATGTATTAACTCAAAAGTATCTTTTAAAAAGAGAAAAAAACAATATTAGTGAATTATGAATATCTATGTATCTCTGGCAAATTGCTAGGAAGTTTATTGTCTGTAGTGTATGCTGGGAAAGGATATAAATGACCTTGGAGAAGGGTTCTTGCCTCCTGGGCTGTTGCCAGTGTTGGAGGTCTGCGCCTTCCAGGCCTGTTGCATAGAGATGGTCCTGTACTGGAAGTGTTAGGGGCCTGGAAGAGTCATGATGCTTGGAGAAGAGGCTTCACTACTGTTTCTAGAGAGCTGGGTACAAGCTGCTGCCAGTTGACATTAAAGGAAATCCTATCTAATTGCTCCAGAAGGTAGTTGTGCTGCTCAACGGTCATTGTATACAGATTGCCTGTCTTGACTTAACCTGTTCCTGATGGCTGTGCTTATTTATGCAGCCTCTAGGCATGTGTGCTTTAACACAGGGCAGCTGCATATATACGTCCATAGGGAACAGCTTTCTGTGCTAAGCCCACGCTTACTGAGCACCCCCAGCACAATAACTTAAATGTCATGGAAAGCTTCCAATGCATACATGCAATTGGGAGTTTCTGATGATGATGTGACCACTGTGACAGCCAATCACAGAGTCACATGAACAGAATGCTTACCTCTGCCTCCTACCATTTTGCTTCTCTTAACCACTTCAGCCCCAGAAGGATTTACCCCCTTCCTGACAACAAGGTCATTTTTGGCGATATGGCACTGTGCCGCTTTAACTGACAATTGCGCGGTTGTGCAACGCTATACCCAAACAAAATTGAAGTCCTTTTTTTCCGACAAATAGAGCTTTATTTTGGTGGTATTTGATCACCTCTGTTTTTATTTTTTGCGCTATAAACAAAAATAGCGACAATTTTGGGGGAAAAAAGCAATATTTTTAACTTTTTGCTATAATAAATATCCAAAGAAAGAAGTCTTCATCAGTTTAGGCCAATATGTATTCTTCTACATATTTTTAGTAAAAAAAATCACAATAAGCGTATATTGATTGGTTTGCACAAAAGTTATAGCATCTACAAAATAGGGGATATATTTAAGCATTTTCTATTATTTTTTTTCTTACTACTAATGGTGGTGATCTGCGATTTTTAGCCGAACTGCCTGCGGCGGTCACTTTTGACACTTTTTTGGGACCATTGACATTTATACAGCAATGAGAGCTAAAAATAGCCACTGATTACTGTATAAATGACACTGGCAAGGAAGGGGTTAACGCTGGGGGGCGATCAAGGGGTTAAATGTGTCTTAGGGAGGCGTTTCTAACTGTGGGGGGATGGGACCGACTGGGAGTAGAGAGATATTGCTGTTTCTGATTACAAATTCCATTCTCTGTTCTGGAGTGTTATCAACACTCGTGACAACAAGGAAATAGTTGGAGAAATCAAAACTTGCTACAAGTCTGCTGGAAAGTCTGATAGAAAAATGTCCTTGATTGCACCTAGAACCGTCTCAGACACCAGCTCAAAAATAGAGAAAATAAGAACTTGAAAAAATAATGTAATTTCAATACGATTTTAAAAATTTAGATGTATATAATAACTTTTAACTCTCCATATGTGAAATCTCGAATGATTTTGTAAAGTATGCTTTTTCGTTATTATTGATAGTTAATCGATTTACAAGTAAGAGGTCACTCCAAGGCAGTCGTTTTGGTTAATTTGGTTGTTTCTATAAATTTTACAGTTTAATTTTGGGTGAGACTGTTGGGGTGATTTACGAAAGCCATCAGTAGATGCACACGGCGAGGTGCAACGCACATTTCCATATTTACGAAATGGTGCGCCGGTAACAAAGCGCAAACCCCCCATTTACTGTAGCGATCTTGGCGCACGGGAGCTCCAAAACAAAATTTACAGAAGATGGAGATGCCAATATTATTGCGGGGTTTTGTGAGGAAGTTTAGTAACAACTGCCCAAGTAATAAATATGCCCAAAATAGAATGAGAAAGTAACTTTTTCAGAGAAAGCCTGCTGTGCCTGCAAGTACGTTTAGAACTGCGTGAGATCAATGTAAGCAGTGTGCATGTGCAAGCAGCTGTTACGCTCGTTCACATGCGTTGTGAGTGAATGTTAATCATCGTACATGGGTTGAACGGGCGCACCTCTAAACTTGACAATATTTTTTTTACGCTGGTTCACCTTTATGTATTTTTTAAGGAGATTTGCACACAGGTCATGTTAGCATGTTACATTGTCAACATGTGACATGCACCTTGTTAAAATTATGTAAAAAGACTCTCGCTCCTCTAGCTCCTCCTAAAAGGGCATTTAACCTTCCCCATCTAATGCATATGATTTCCTTGGGCTAGCTTTTGCTTTTAAATTGGAACTCCACACTCCATTCTACAGTGCTCTTGTCTCCCCCCTCTAACCCCATGGATTTCCATGGGCTAACTTTTGCTTTTAAAGGGGAACTCCACACTCCATTCTCCAATTCTCTTGTCTCCCCCCTCTAACCCCTTGGGTTTTCATGGGCTAACTTTTGCTTTTAAAGGGGAACTCCACTCTCCACTCTATTCTCAAAAGGCTGTGAGCTGCATTCACCAATGCAAACCACATCCTTTTTCAGAGCATAAAACAGGGCCAGCTAGAAAACGGGTGAGAAGAGCGATCCCCCAACCCCCCTCCTGAACCATACAAGGCCACATGCACTCAACATAGCTGGCTGCCTTTGGGGCATGTTGGGCTCAGCCCAATACCAACCACAAAGCACCTTGGACCCACTAGTTTAAAGGGGTTTTCCACAGTCCGTAAAGCCCCCTGTCTGCAGCCCCTCACAACCTCAGCCTAGGGTTGTGTGGAAGAAGCCCTTTTTTTAGTTTGGGGTGTTATTTTTCACGTGGGGGTTTTCATTTTAAGCCTTAACAGACCCAAATAGCCTTGTATGTATTTGGGGGAGGCCTTTTTTTGTTGTTTTGGGTTAAAATCTTGCAGCTGCAATGTAGATTTGGAAGTTTTCTCTACAGCCGTACATCTTTGAAGCAGCATTTTGGATACATGCTACAGATGCACCACTTTACAGACAGAGTAAGCCCACCCCAAGTTACTAGCTTTTAAGCAATTTTGCATTTTTAAAGGCACTTCTCCTTGTTTCGTTTTTGGGGTTGTCCAAATTGGTGACATTGATATATGTCCTTCAGGGTGGGACCTGGGCCCCCATACCCATTTTAAGGCAAATAACTAGGATATAAGTCAGCCAAGTTGGGACTAGCAAAATTAACAAATCAGTTCCCATAGACTGCAATGGTATTTGTTGTATAACTTTTGCCCATGTTAGGCTCTTTGTTTGCCCCCCTGGACCGAGGGGTGTTTGTCCCATCTGTAATTTTGTAGCATGCTGGATGATGTGCTTAATTTTGGACAGGGGGGTGGCTTATTTTGTGCTAGCTGCATTTGAGTTATTCTGGGCATGCTCAGGGACTTTGGGTTTTTTTGTGCTTTTTGTGTGTGAACAGCACTTGGATTGTTCTTGGCATGCTCAGAGAGTGTGCTTTTTAGGTTAGTAATTTAGGACATCCTTAATAGATGTACCCACTTTGAAGTTCTGTCTCTACTGTCTCTCTGGGTGGCAAGAGAGTACATTTGGGTGTCCTTATAGAGTTTGCAACACATGTATTTTCTCTTTGTATTTTGTTTATGTCTTTGCAAAACAGATGTGTTTTAGAGCAAGTATTTTTTTACTTTTGTTTTTTTTTTGTTTGGGGGGTGATATTTTTCACTGAAATGTATTTTTGATGTCAATCTGTGTTGTTTGTAGGTTGTTAGTTTCACTTTTATTTAATTGTCTGTGCTGCATTACTTAGCAAAATCTTCCTCAATCTGTTGTGACTAATACATTTTTAAATCCTTAAGAGATTGTTCATTTGTGGGCGCAGTCCTTTTAACTCCTGTTAATTTCCTCTGCAAAACGGTCAGACCTCAAAACCATATTCTGTTAGCGTCTCAAATTAACATACATGTGTTTTTTGCTTTCCCTGCTCTTTTCCAAGTCCTGTTTTGTTGACCAATAAAATTTGTAGAAATTTTTTATGCTTTATGTGTTTTGTTAATAATTTGTTTTGCAGATGCATGCTCAATCCAAGTAATGCTTTTTACACCCTCCCCCCGCCCCTAAACAATTTTCATGCAACAGATTTCCCAGCTGCAGCTTAGGTGTGATTTGTCTAAAAGCTATTTTCCTGGTGCCTTCATGGTAGCATATGCATGGATTGTGTGTATGCTGCCATGGATAGGCACCAGGAAAGGAAAATTACAGAGAGGTAAGAATTACATTTTCCATTTTAGCGCAGTGGTTCTCAGCCTCAGTCCTCAAATACCCCCAACAGGAAATGTTTTGGGAATTTATCTTGGCTAAAATAGCTGGCCAAAATACCAAGCCATTGACTGTGATTTAAAGCACCTGTACAAGATGAAGGAAAACCTGTAAACATGGCCTGTTGGGGGTAGTTGAGGACAGGGTTGAGAAGCACTGATTTAGAGCACTGAGCTAAAATCTAGCTCAAGGCAATCCTATTCTAATTGTGGGCATTTGAGGGAAACCACGTGAGTGTTAGAACCCCTGCTTGTCTTTTTTAGGTTGGGCTTTGTGTCCCTTTTCTGAAAATTGGCTTCACTTCCTGTCACATGGCCAAGCAGGACGTGAGGGTAAAACCCTAGCAATGTCTTTGCTTGGGGACACACAGGTCAGTCCAACTAGTGTCCCCATTAGGCAAATTGCACTCTAGCACTTTGTTGTGTATACCACAAATTATTAGGTATTTTGGGGTTTATTAAAGGCAAATCCACTCTGCAATACAAGTGTACTCGCTGTAAATCTGAGGGGCAGCACTGGTGATTTTATTATCCAATCCTGTAGAGGCAAAAATGCTGTTTTTTTTTTTTTTCCTTTCATGTCCCCCTCAGATCTCAAGCAACTGCACTTCCAAAGGCACTTGTAGTGCAAAGTGGATTTGCCTTTAGTAAATAAACCCCAAAATCCAAGATACTTAATATTTTGGGGTGTACACAGCAAAATTCTAGAGAGCAATTTACCTAATGGGGAAACTATTTGGATTGACCTGTGTGTCCCCAAGGAAAGACATTAGTAGGGTTTTACCCTCACTTCCTGTTTGGCTATGTAACAGGAAATGAAGAAATTTGAAGGAGAAACTGGCAAAATTTGGGAGGTGTCTTCACCCTATCAGGGGTGCAGACATCCCCAAAAAAACTGACAAGACTTCTAATCCCTCTGCACTCTATCCCCAAGCAAAAATAACAAAGGATTTCATTTAATTTCAACTTTGCAAAGACACATTCCTAAGTTTAACTGTGATGGATGTCAATGGCCCATTTAGACCTTGTCTAATAGAAAACATCAGTTTGCTTTACAATTAATTTCTATAAAAATTGGGTTCCTGCAGCTAGATGCACCAAATGCATCTAGATGCACGACCAATGTGTATGTGAGATGCGCAACTGCTATGTGTGCAGAGGTATGTACCCATGTCGCATATCTGGTATACGGAAGCGGTGGCCAGCATACAGGAATGACATCACGCCCCTCCAGGAAGTAGCTTGTACTGCTGCTAATTTCTTCCCACCACCATGCCCCGCTCACTGTTCTCTGAGGAAGACATGATCCTTATTTGAAAATAAGGATAATTTTTTATTTATTTTTACGGGGTGGTGTTTGTGTGGGTCATGTGGATATATATATAGATATAGATATATAGATATACAGTCAGGTCCATAAATATTGGGACATTGACACAATTCTAATCTTTTTGGCTTTATACACCACCACAATGGATTTGAAATGAAACGAATAAGATGTGCTTTAACTGCAGACTTTCAGCTTTAATTTGAGGGTATTTACATCCAAATCAGGTGAACAGTGTAGGAATTACAACAGTTTGTATACGTGCCTCCCAATTTTAAGGGACCAAAAGTAATGGGACAGATTAACAATCATCCATCAAACTTTCACTTTTTAATACTTGGCTGCAAATCCTTTGCAGCCAATTACAGCCTGAAGTCTGGAATGCATAGACATCACCAGACACTGGGTTTCCTCCCTGGTGATGCTCTGCCAGGCCTCTACTACCTCTACTGCAACTGTTTTCAGTTCCTGCTTGTTCTTGGGGCATTTTTCCTTCAGTTTTGTCTTCAGCAAGTGAAATGCATGCTCAATCGGATTCAGGTCAGGTGATTGACTTGACCATTGCATAACATTCCACTTCTTTCCCTTAAAAATCTCTTTGGTTGCTTTCGCAGTATGCTTCGGTTCATTGTCCATCTACACTGTGAAGCGCCGTCCAATGAGTTCTGAAGCATTTTGCTGAATATGAGCAGATAATATTACCCGAAACACTTCAGAATTCATCCTGCTGCTTTTGTCAGCAGTCACATCATCAATAAATACAAGAGAACCAGTTCCATTGGCAGCCATACATGCCCATGCCATGATACTACCACCACAATGCTTCACTGATGAGGTGGTATGCTTTGGATCATGAGCAGTTCCTTTCCTTCTCCATACTCTTCTCTTCACATCATTCTGGTACAAGTTGATCTTGGTCTCATCTGTCCATAGGATGTTGTTCCAGAACTGTGAATGATTTTTTAGATGTTGTTTGGCAAACTCTAATCTGGCCTTCCTGTTTTTGAGGCTCACCAATGGTTTACATCTTGTGGTGAACCCTCTGTATTCACTCTGGTGAAGTCTTCTCTTGATTGTTGACTTTGACACACATACACCTACCTCCTGGAGAGTGTTCTTGATCTGGCCAACTGTTGTGAAGGGCGTTTTCTTCACCAGAGAATTAATTCTTTGGTCATCCACCACAGTTGTTTTCCGTGGTCTTCCGGGTCTTTTGGTGTTGTTGAGCTCACCGGTGCGTTCTTTCTTTTTAAGGATGTTCCAAACACTTGATTTGGCCACACCTAATGTTTTTGCTATCTCTCTGATGGGTTTGTTTTGTTTTTTCAGCCTAATGATGGCTTGCTTCACTGATAGTGACATCTCTTTGGATCTCATTGAGAGTTGACAGCAACAGATTCCAAATGCAAATAGCACACTTGAAATGAAGTCTGGACCTTTTATCTGCTCCTTGTAAATGGGATAATGAGGGAATAACACACACCTGGCCATGGAACAGCTGAGCAGCCAATTGTCTATTACTTTTGGTCCCTTAAAAAGTGGGAGGCACATATACAAACTGTAAATACCTTCAGGTTAAAGCTGAAAGTCTGCAGTTAAAGCACATATTGTTTATTTCATTTCAAATCCATTGTGGTGGTGTATAGAGCCAAAAAGATTAGAATTGTGTCGATGTCCCAATATTTATGGACCTGACTGCAGATAGATAGATAGATAGATAGATAGATAGATAGATAGATAGATGTAGGTCCTTGTGTCCACCAGCAGAGAGAAGTTGGGTAGATGCCACACTCCCAATTCTGGAGGCATTATGATGGTCTAGCACAGGGGTCTTCAAACTATGGCCCTCCAGTTGTTCAGGAACTGTATTTCCCATCATGCCTAGTCATGCCTGTGAATGTCAGAGTTTTACAATGCCTCATGGGATGTGTAGTTCCACATCAGCTGGAGAGCCATAGTTTGAAGATTCCTGATCACTCAAGCATGTCTTGAAAAAAGAAGTTTTTCATGTGCCTTGTAATATTGTTTGGAAAATACAAGTGGGTCATGGCACATCTACATTCCAAATTTGGCACTTAAGATGGTCATGCACTATGCAATCTGATTGGCCGATCTGTGTACACCTTGATATTTAGGCAAAATAGGTAATAGGAAGACGCACTTGAACAATTCATTCAAATTATAGGAAATCAAACAGGCTCTTGCACTAAATCTAATTTATTTAAGATCTAACTGATTGCAGTGTATTGTCACCTTTAAAGATCAAGATCTGAAAATATTAATTTATTGGGTTTAGAAACTCTTCTCTGTTTTGAAAGATTTGGGTAAAAAAAGAAAAGAACACATTTCAATGATATATTAGAAGTGATGGGAATGAGATTAGCATCAAAAGGGTTAATTAACTGAGAACACCTACTAATTGCCTAACAAGACACATCCAATGAGATGAAATTAACCAATTATCAATGAGAAAACCGCAGTTACCCTAGCAACAGTTGTAGTTTACATATGTGGGTATTTATTATCGCTATTTGCGCTTAAATGTGCGCCGGTTCGCACGTTCAATTAATGACTTTTCCAGCACACCAATTAACTGGTGCAGTGTCTTCTTTTTAGTAAATCACTCCCTGTGTGTGGTTTGGTCTAATTTTAAATATTTTCATTTTGATAGGTTAAGATAGATTCAGACATATTTTTGTTGCATAAAAAGATTTTTTTTTATTTTTCATTATTTTGAATTATTATTTTTTGTATTAATATTTTCCATGATAAATTTAGTTTTTTGAGATTACTATATCAATAATCCTTTTTTATTTTCCTTGTTCATATAATTACTTTTGAAAGGTAAGACTGCACTTCAACAGATTAATATTTGCAATTCTATGTACTCATTTGGGTAAACAAGGAACATTTGTACTTCCAATAAAAAGCTTTAAATTGCAGGAATAGTACTAACATCATGGGCATTGAAGATATTGATTAAGGCAGAACTCTAGCTTTTAGGATCATTCATAAAATATATAATACAGCATTAAAAATAAACAAAAAAAAAACCTCTTTGCACTGGTGCGTGAAGAGGTTTAAGATCATGTGACCGCTGTGATTGGCTGTCACGGAAGTCACGTGATCTGTAAACTCCCGATCGCATGCAACGATCGGGAGCTTTTGGTTAGACACCGGTCACTATACTGGGAGCAATTAACGCAAATATGTGGCCTCTCTGCGCTAAGGCCCAGAGACTGCTTATTTGTGCGCAGCTGGTGCCAAGGGGTTAAAAAAAGAAGCATCTTGGGTTAAAGGGACCCTATGTCAGGAACATCATGTCAGCAATCAGAGAGATCATGCAAGCTAGAGATGGGCCAAACACCCTGAGAACTCTCAAACATTGCAAAAGTTCAGACCCGAACCACGAACCATATTAAAGTCTATGGAACCCGAACTTGAAAAATCAAAAGTCCCAGTTTCGAAGGCTTAAATGAAAGTTATTGGCCATAAAAAGGGTATGGGGCCTGAGTGCTGCCCTGAGGGCCATGTACCAATGCAAAAAAAACTTTAAAAAAAAAATAGTTTTTAAAGGGTCAGTGATTTTAACCACTTCAGCCCCGGAAGGATTTACCCCCTTCCTGACCAGAGCACTTTTTACAATTTGGCACTGCGTCGCTTTAACTGCTAATTGCGCGGTCATGCAATGCTGTACCCAAACGAAATTTGCGTCCTTTTCTTCCCACAAATAGAGCTTTATTTTGATGGTATTTGATCACCTCTGCCGCTTTTATTTTTTGCGCTATAAACGGAAAAAGACCGAAAATTTTGAAAAAAAATGATATTTTCTACTTTTTGTTATAAAAAAAATCCATTAAAATCAATTTTAGTCATACATTTAGGCCAAAATGTATTCGGCCACATGTCTTTGGTAAAAAAAATGTCAATAAGCGTATATTTATTGGTTTGCGCAAAAGTTATAGCGCCTACAAACTAGGGTACATTTTCTGGAATTTACACAGCTTTTAGTTTATGACTGTCTATGTCATTTCATGAGGTGCTAAAATGGCAGGGCAGTACAAAACCCCCCCAAATGACCCCATTTTGGAAAGTAGACACCCCAAGGAAATTGCTGAGAGGCATGTTGAACCCATTGAATATTTTTTTTTTTTGTCCCAAGTGATTGAATAATGACAAAAAAAAAAAAAAAAAAAAAAAATTACAAAAAGTTGTCACTAAATGATATATTGCTCACACAGGCCATGGGCATATGTGGAATTGCACCCCAAAATACATTCAGCTGCTTCTCCTGAGTACGGGGATACCAAATGTGTGGGACTTTTTGGGAGCCCAGCCGCGTACGGGGTCCCGAAAACCAAGCACCGCCTTCAGGATTTCAAAGGGCATACATTTTTGATTTTACTCCTCACTACCTATCACAGTTTTGAAGGCCATAAAATGCCAGGATGGCACAAACCCCCCCCAAATGACCCCATTTTGGAAAGTAGACACCCCAAGCTATTTGCTGAGAGGCATGTTGAGTCCATGGAATATTTTATATTTGGACACAAGTTGCAGGAAAGTGACAATTTTTTTTTTTTTTTTTTTTTTTTTTGCACAAAGTTGTCACTAAATGATATACTGCTCAAACATGCCATGGGCATATGTGGAATTACACCCCAAAATACATTCTGCTGCTTCTCCTGAGTACGGGGATACCACATGTGTGGGACTTTTTGGGAGCCTAGCCGCGTACGGGGCCCCAAAAACCAAGCACCGCCTTCAGGATTTCTAAGGGCATAAATTTTTGATTTTACTCCTCACTACCTATCACAGTTTTGAAGGACATAAAATGCCAAGATGGCACAAACCCCCCCCAAATGACCCCATTTTGGAAAGTAGACACCCCAAGCTATTTGCTGAGAGGCATGTTGAGTCCATGGAATATTTTATTTTTTGACACAAGTTGCGGGAAAGTGACAATTTTTTTTTTTTTTTGCACAAAGTTGTCACTAAATGATATATTGCTCACACAGGCTATGGGCTTATGTGGAATTGCACCCCAAAATACATTCTGCTGATTCTCCTGAGTATGGGGATACCACATGTGTGGGACTTTTTGGGAGCCTAGCCGCGTACGGGGCCCCGAAAACCCAGCACCGCCTTCAGGATTTCTAAGGGCGTAAAGTTGTGATTTCACTCATCACTACCTATCACATTTTTGAAGGCCATAAAATGCCCAGATGGCACAAAACCCCCCCAAATGACCCCATTTTGGAAAGAAGACACCCCAAGCTATTTGCTGAGAGGCATGATGAGTACATGGAATATTTTATATTTTGACACAAGTTGCGGGAAAGTGACAATTTTTTTTTTTTTTTTTTTTTTTTTTGCACAAAGTTGTCACTAAATGATATATTGCTCAAACATGCCATGGGCATATGTGGAATTACACCCCAAAATACATTCTGCTGCTTCTCCTGAGTACGGGGATACCACATGAGTGGCACTTTTTGGGAGCCTAGCTTCATACGGGGCCCCGAAATCCAATCACCGCCTTCAGGATTTCTAAGAGCGTTAATTTTTGATTTCACTCCTTACTACCCATCACAGTTTTGAAGGCCATAAAATGCCAAGATAGCACAAAACCGCCCCAAAATGACCCCATTTTGGAAAGTAGACACCCCAAGTTATTTGCTGAGAGGCATGGTGAGTATTTTGCAGCTCTCATTTGTTTTTGAAAATGAAGAAAGACAAGAAAAACGTATTTTTTTTTTCTTTTTTCAATTTTCAAAAGTTTGTGACAAAAAGTGAGGTCTGCAAAATACTCACTATACCTCTCAGCAAATAGCTTTGGGTGTCTATTTTCCAAAATGGGGTCATTTGGGGGGGGTTTGTGCCATCTGGGCATTACATGGCCTCCGAAACTGTGATAGGCAGTGAAGAGTGAAATCAAAAATTTACGCCCTTAGAAAGCCTGAAGGCGGTGCTTGGTTTTCGGGGTGCTGTACGCGGCTAGGCTCCCAAAAAGTCTCACACATGTGGTATCCCCGTACTCAGGAGAGGCAACAGAATGTATTTTGGGGTGTAATTTCACATATTCCCATGGCATGTTTGAGCAATATATCATTTAGTGACAACTTTGTGCAAAAAAAAAAAAAAATAATAATAATTTGTCTTTTTCCCGCAACTTGTGTCACAATATAAAATATTCCATGGACTCAACATGCCTCTCAGCAAATAGCTTGGGGTGTCTACTTTCCAAAATGGGGTCATTTGGGGGGGTTTTGAACTGTCCTGGCATTTTATGCACAACATTTAGAAGTTTATGTCACACATCACCCACTCTTCTAACCACTGGAAGACAAAGCCCTTTCTGACACTTTTTGTTTACATGAAAAAATTATTTTTTTTTGCAAGAAAATTACTTTGAACCCCCAAACATTATATATTTTTTTAAAGCAAATGCCCTACAGATTAAAATGGTGGGTGTTTCATTTTTTTTTTTCACACAGTATTTGCGCAGCGATTTTTCAAACGCATTTTTTGGGGAAAAAACACACTTTTTTAAATTTTAATGCACTAAAACACACTATATTGCCCAAATGTTTGATGAAATAAAAAAGATGATCTTAGGCCGAGTACATGGATACCAAACATGACATGTTTTAAAATTGCGCACAAACGTGCAGTGGCGACAAACTAAATACATTTTTAAAAGCCTTTAAAAGCCTTTACAGGTTACCACTTTAGATTTACAGAGGAGGTCTACTGCTAAAATTACTGCCCTCGATCTGACCTTCGCGGTGATACCTCACATGCATGGTGCAATTGCTGTTTACATTTGACGCCAGACCAACGCTTGCGTTCGCCTTTGCGCGAGAGCAGGGGGGGACAGGGGCGCTTTTTTTTTTTTTTTTTTTAATTAATTTTTTGATTTTTTATCTTATTTTTAAACTGTTCCTTTCATTTTTATTTTTTTTAAATCATTTTTATTGTTATCTCAGGGAATGTAAATATCCCCTATGATAGCAATAGGTAGTGACAGGTACTCTTTTTTGAAAAAATTGGGGTCTATTAGACCCTAGATCTCTCCTCTGCCCTCAAAGCATCTGACCACACCAAGATCGGTGTGATAAAATGCTTTCCCAATTTCCCAATGGCGCTGTTTACATCTGGCGAAATCTAAGTCATGAAATGCTCGTAGCTTCCGGATTCTTAGGCCATAGAGATGTTTGGAGCCATTCTGGTCTCTGATCAGCTCTATGGTCAGCTGGCCGAATCACTGGCTGCATTCTCAGGTTCCCTGTTGGGACAGGAGAGCCAGAGAAAAACATGGAAGACGGTGGGGGGGGGGGGCATTTCCTCCCACTGCTTGTAAAAGCAGTCTAGAGGCTAATTAGCCACTAGGATTGCTTTTACATGAAAGCCGACCGCTGGCTGAAAAGAATGATACCAAGATGATACCTAAACCTGCAGGCATCATTCTGGTATAACCACTCAAAGTCCAGCAACATACCAGTACGTTGCTGGTCCTTGTTGGGCATATATTGTAAACTTTTTTTTCATGCAGCCTGTGGGCTGAACGAAAAAAAGATATTGATCGGTGGGTATGCCCACCATTAGAATACCTCCCTTCATCCACCCACTTCTAATGATGGGCATACATGCACCATTTATATATGCCGAAGCATGGGGGCATCCTCCCGCAAAAGGCAGGAGCAAATTGCTCCTCCACCCACTGCCCCCACGCTTCGGCATATATGCTGAAGTATGTAACTGTGGTGGTGAAATCACCTCCGACAGCGCTGGAGTCACGGCTTTATGTATCGTGGGAGCAAACGCTGTTGCTGTCAAGATAAATAAATCCGCGCTGCAACTGAATGGCGTACCTGCTAAGCAAATGATGGTTAACAAAAAACAAAGTAACATTACAGTATAACAGTAATACTTACCATACCTGCAAAGCAAATACAAAAAAAAAACCATAGTAAAAAATAAAACATTTAACGCAACCTGTGCCTACCTAAAATATATATATGCCGAAGCATGGGGGCATCCTCCCGCAAAAGGCAGGAGCAAATCGCTCCTCCACCCACTTCTGCCCCCACGCTTCGGCATATATGCTGAAGTATGTAACTGTGGTGGTGAAATCACCTCCGACAGCGCTGGAGTCACGGCTTTATGTATCGTGGGAGCAAACGCTGTTGCTGTCAAGATAAATAAATCCGCGCTGCAGCTGAATGGCGTACCTGAAAACACAAAGGTGGTTAACAATAAAAAAAAACAAAGTATAAAAAAATTACATACCTGAAAAGCAAACATGATAAAACATAACAATAAAACAATGCAGAATAGAATACAGTAAAAAAGAGCAGAACAATAGAGAGAAAATAGAGAGAGAGAGAGAACAATAAAACGACAACTATTTTTGTTTTTTTTATTTTATATTTTTTTTGTGTATTTTTTTTTTTTTTACTTTTTTTTTTTTTTACTTTTTTTTTTTTTATAACTGTAACTTTTAAAACTGTAACGGTTCCAGGTTTGGGTCTCTCAAAATGCGATGGCATCTTGGGAGACCCTGTGGAAGTGTGTCCTAGTCTGTGCAGTGCTGTACCCTACGCTAATACTCAACTAGTGTATGGTAGCGTTCAAAACATTCACCAATGCAAAGACCAGGATTGCCAGGACAGGAGGGACAATAATACCGGGTGTCACGCCTAAATCCGCGCTTTCTGCAGACACGACATTTTCTTTGGGGGGCTCGTTGGGTAGGGGTACTCTCGAGGACATAAGGAAAATGCCTCTCATGCAGCCGGCCTACTGCATTTGGATTGGGAAGGTGAGGTGGAGCACCGTCTGGAAACAGAAGGGCTCTGACGATCTCTTCCTGGAATTTAAGGAAGGATCCAGTCCGTCCTGAAGCTCTGTATAGCACATGAGCGTTCAGCAAAGCCAATTGAAATAAATAAACAGACACTTTTTTGTACCAGCGTCTGGCCTTACGGGCAATTAGGTACGGCGCCAACAACTGGTCGTTGAGGTCCACCCCTCCCATATTAAGGTTGTATTCGTGGACACAGAGGGGTTTCTCCACAACACCAGTCGCCGTAGTAATTTGGGTCGTCGTGTCTGCATGAAGGGAGGTGAGAACGAAAACATTCTTCTTATCCCTCCACTTCATAGCGAGCAAATTATTATACTTCAAGCAGGCTCTCTCCCCCAGCCTAAGACGGGACTCTACAAGCCGCTGGGGAAAGCCCCGGCGATTAGGTCGCACGGTGCCACATGCTCCAATCTGCTGATCAAACAAGTGACTAAAAAGTGGCACGCTCGTATAATAATTGTCCACGTACAAGTGGTACCCCTTTCCGAATAAGGGTGACACCAAGTCCCACACTATCTTGCCAGCGCTTCCTATGTAGTCAGGGCAGTTGATCGGCTCTACGTGACTATCTTTGCCCTCGTAAACCATAAATCTACATGTATAGCCTGTGGCCCTGTCACAGAGCTTATACATCTTGACCCCGTATCTGGCACGCTTGCTGGGAAGGTACTGTTTGAAGGACAAGCGGCCAGAAAACTTAATCAGGGACTCATCAACGCAGACAACTTGATGGGGGGTAAACAAGTCTGCAAAACGTTGGTTGAAGTGGTTTACGAGGGGCCGAATTTTGTAGAGCCGATCGTATGCAGGGTCTCCACGAGGACGACAGAGTTCATTGTCGTTGAAGTGCATGAACCGCAAAATCTGCTCGTATCGTGCCCTGGTCATGGAGGCAGAGAACACGGGCATATGGTGAATTGGGTCAGTGGACCAATATGACCGCAACTCACTCTTTTTGGTTATGCCCATGTTGAGGGAAAGGCCCAGAAAGATCTTAAATTCGGAGACCGTAATTGGTCTCCAATCTCTGGCAAGGGAGGACTGGGGATTAGCGGCGATGTGTTGACCAGCGTACAAATTGCTTTGGTCCACAATAGATCTATAGAGATCTTCGGTGAAAAACAGTGAATAAAAATCCAGTGGCATAAAGTCAACTGTTTCCACCTGAATTCCGGGTTGGCCAGTGAAAGGGGGAAGTACGGGTGCTGCAGAAGTGGTGGGTACCCAATTCGGATTGGCGAATGCAGCAGGAAGGGCACTATGGGCACGACGGGCCTGTCTTTGTCTTATTGGTGGCAGCGGGACACTAGTTGTGCTTGCCACCTCGCCAGCTTGAACTGCACTTATGGGACTCGCCACGTCACCACGTGATACTGCAGTGCTGGATGTACGACCAGGGTGTACTAGGCCGCTGGTGCTTGCCAGTTCACCAGAAGGAGTAGCGGCACTAGTACCTCTCTGCTCCCTACGAGAGCCCTGCGGTTCTTGCACTTCAAGGACAGAAGAAGAAGATCGGGGTCTGGTACGCCTGACTCTAGCAGGGACCACAACTCCGTCGTCAGAGCTATCTGTCATGGAGCCGCTGTCCTCTACAGGTTCGTATTCTGAGCCTGAACTTGACAGATGAGTGACTTCCTCTTCACTATCTGTCATACTCAGAAACGTGTAGGCCTCTTCACTAGTGTACCTTCGATTTGCCATTTTGGCCTCTAAATTTAGGGGTACACTAGTGAGACTCACAGGCAAAAAAGCTCCTGACTGTCAGCGACTGATTCAAACCGCTACCAAAAAACTGTTAGCGATCGCAGGGATCAGGCCTGACTCTGCGAACGCTACAGTTATGTGTGCTTAGTGTTTTGTGACAGTTATCGATCGATACTGCACTTGGGTGGGCTGGGCTGGGCTGGGCCGAGGAGCAAAACGCAGGTGCTAGCAGGTATCTGGGCTGATCCCGCTAACACTGCGTTTTTTTGGGGGACCCTAAACTGCTGGGGAGTATAGATCTGATCGGATCAGATATCGATCCGTTCAGATACTATAGCACTAAGGGAGGTGTATGCTGCGTGCGTGGGTTTTAGCGGTACTGGCGCTAACCTGACGCTGCCTGGGGCGACGCAGACCTTATCTGACCCTAAAAACTTAACTTCTATCACCGCCGGGCAATTAGGGGGTTAAACCTTTATAGGGTAATAAACGGCGGGTGCCCTAAAACTGTAATAAACTACAATAAACTACAAAAAACAAACCAACTAACCAGCGTCACCTGTAACAATTATATGGTGATCGCTGGTGAAAGGGTTAACTAGGGGGCAATCAAGGGGTTAAAACCTTTAGTAGGTAGTATATGGGGGTCCCTGTCGCTATAAAACACTGACAGCGAACCTATATACTTACCTCCCTAACTAGCGTCACCTGTGTCACTAATACAGCGATCAGAAAAACGATCGCTTAGTGACACTGGCGACGGGGGGTGATCACGGGGTTAAAACTTTATTAGGGGGGTTAGGGGGGTACCCTGGACCTAAAGGGGGGTACCCTAGACCTAAAGGGGGCTAACCTAACTGCCCTAACACTTGTAACTGACACAAACTGACACCAATGCAATAAATCAGAAAAAAAAAAAACCTGCTATTGGTGTCAGAGTGACAGGGGGTACAGGGGGGTGATCAGGGGGTGATCGGGGGGTGACAGGGGGGTGACAAGTGTGCCTGCGTGTTCTACTGTATGTGTAGTGTTGGTGCACTTACTTGGATGTCTTCTCTCCTCGGCGCCGGACGAAAAGACCGACTAGAGGAGAGATTACATCACTTCCTCTGCTTCTGTTTACATTCACAGAAGCCGAGGAAGCTTGTCATTGGCCAGGAGCGATCGCGAGGGGGGGGCCACGAATGAGTGGCCTCCCCCTCACCTTTGATCGACCCTGACCTCGATCCGACCGCCGCTGGCACCGGGGGGGGGTCCGATCGGACCCCCCACCCGCGGGCAGGCAAGGACGTACCTGTAAGTCCTTTTGCCTGCCCGTGCCGCTCTGTCGACGTATATAGTCGTGCGGCGGTCGGCAACTGGTTAATGATGCTTAAAATGAAACAATATAAATGAAAAAGCCCTTAAAATATAGTACCGGGGGGGTGTCCCCTTAGTCTGTCTGTAAAGTGTCGCATTTGTACCGTGTATAGAACCTGCTGAAGCAAAACTGACATTTATAAAGAAAAAAAAAAAACATTTAAATTGATTTTCCCTCTAAGCTTTCTTTATTTGGACAAGCTGGAATTTAGAATTTGGAATTTGGAATTTAGATGCTGGGCATGTAGGTGGCAGGGAGTGTATTTTTTTTTTTTTGATGCAGCAGCTGGGGCAGAGAAATTTGCCTGCTATACTCTACAGCTGGTGGTGTGCTGCTGGCAAACATATGGCAAGGACCAGTGACACTCTTTGCTATACCATCATCCCTATCAGTGGAGGCTGCTGAGAGGTCATGAGATATAGCGGGGGTAGACATGAATGGTGAGGAGTTAGGAGGAGAAGAATTGTGTCCCTTGTGTGTGGCTTTCAGGTGCTCTTTCCAATGGGTTGAGTGGTGGGAGGTTAAATGCCTTGTCAGGCATGTGGTATCCAAATGACTGTTTTTTTTTTACCACGCTTGATCTGCTTGTGCCAGAGATTGCAAATTCCAACAGTTTGACCGGCTGCACATGTGTTAGAAAAGGCCCAGACAGCTGAGCTGTGGGAAGTTGGCCAGGAGTTAAGAGCTCCACAATCTGATGGAATAGGGTGGCTGCTCTCTACTCTTCCATGATGGCTGCCAATGGAGGACATTCAGCCTCATTGGGGTTGTGACTTCCCCACACTTTCCTCCTCTGCTCTATCTGGCACCCAAGTCATGTCAGCGACCTCATGATCAACATCCCCTCCATCCTCATCATCACTGGAGCCAACTTGGCAATATGCTGCGGCTGGGGGAACGTGACTGCCAATTTGTTGTTTATCAGTGTTCTCTCCTCTCTGTAGGCTCATGTTACTCCCTTCCTCTACGTCAGAACCAACATCAGAATCAAGTAATGTCTGTGCATCCTCAAAAAGCAAGTGGCTGACACTGTGTTCAAATAATTCAGCGGACGCCTCCATGCATGATGCTGGGGCTATGGCAAATGTAGCTGTGGACAAGTAGGCAGAATAAGCCATTCTGGCAGCTGTGGTGGACTGTGCACTAGTGTCAGCTTGTGTGATAAAGGACGAGGAGGATGAGGATGATTTAGTAACCCAGTCCACCACCTCCTCTGCATGCTGTGGCTGGATAGCATGGGCAACATCACTAAACAGAGACAAATGTGCCCTGCCTGAGGACAAGCCACATCCACCTTTGCCTGTAGACACAGATGCTGCTGGGCCCCTCATAGTGGCATGGGAATGTCAGCCTCTCTTTGTTGGCCTCCCAGACATGATTTGGGGGGCTTATTACCCAAATTTAATAGAAACTGGGAAATGTGTGATTGGATGCACTTTATTGAATGAAAAGTGGTGTTTGGTGCACTTTAAATTGAAGACTGATGCTGACAGAAATGTAAAAACATTAAAAAAACAAAAAAATAAAAAAGGGGGAACACCATTGTCGCAGACAAGAAAAATGAACGCAGCAACCCCCAAAAAAGGGTATACAGCACTGTATATAGCACTACATGTTATGTAATGCTGTTAAACACTGCACTACACTAACACACTACACTATACTGACATACTATACTCGCACTACACTATACTGACACACTATACTCACACTATACTAACACTACACTAACACTATACACTCAAATTGAAAATCGCCCCCTTTGTGCATCCATATTACCTCAGCTCCAATGGCAGACAATCATCAATGGCCACTGTCTTGCAGTATCACATGTTCTTGACCTTAGTCCCATGTAAGTGAATAATTGGATATGCTCCTTTATCTACTACTTCTATGTTATTTTTTCTTGTTGAACCTGATGTTAGACTTCATTGGTATTTATATTTTCCAGATAAGTTGTTACATCCACTCCTGAATAAGTGGATTTTTAACCATGAAACTTGTTGGGCATTATAGGATGTAACCATGTCCTTGACATATTACCGGTTTATATTTTTACCCATAACAATTTTATTATATATCCCCTTAATTTTTAACCATCTTACAACAAGGAGTTTCAAGCTCCTTTTACATGGGTGATCAGAGCGTGCTGTTGTATCTTTCTTGTATAATACATCAATTGCAACCTGTTTATATCTATTACATATCCTTATCCTGTATACATATGAAATTGTCACCTATATTGGACATGTGCTGCTATATATCCATATATTCAAGTGTAAATACATTAATGTCATGTATACTAAATTGAATATATATATAATCAATCACCATATGCAGGGTGAGGTGCACTAACGATCTTGGCCGTGCTAGCAATCTGGTCCCTCCCACGGACCGATATGTAGAAACGATGAGTCAAGATTGCTGCACAGGAAATTTATTTCCATAAAAAAATCACAAAGATTACAAAGACATCGAGCTAATACCAGATGCAGCTGGCTGCGACGTTTCGGGCTTTCACAGATAACGCCCTTTCTCACAATCGTATGTCTGCAACTGGTTACATACATCACATGTTTATATATACACATAAGTTTGTTAATTATATTTAATTAAGCTGGAATTAATTAAACCACATTTAGTAACAGGTTTTTCTTTCTCGAACATCACGGGACACAGAGCCACAGTAATTACTGATGGGTTATATAGGTATCACTGGTGACTGGACACTGGCACACCCTATCAGGAAGTTCAACCCCCTATATAATCCCTCCCCCTTGCAGGGATACCTCAGTTTTTACGCCAGTGTCTTAGGTGATGGACGTGTAAAGATGTCCTGTGCTGAGCTCCAAAGGGAATATCCTAAGATCCTATACTGGGGCAAGCCAGGCGAACCGGATCCATTCAAAGTGTCTTTTCATGGCCGAATTGAATGGTACCCGGGCCTCGTGTCCGAAGAAACGAGGTTTTACCCGTAATGCTTCTCTTTTTAGAGAGCTGGACCCCGCAGATCAGAAAATGGCTTTAAACTTCCTAATTTCTGGCGAGGTGCTTTACGGTCCCAGAACTGTTGGATCCCCCTACTGATGGGGGCCCCAGTCTCTGACGGTTTTTTTCAAACGGAGCCCACCGTGAGAGGTGAAGATTGGGTCTGTGTAAACAGCACCCTGCGGCTGGATAAGGTAAGAGGAGATTCCACAGAATTTTTGAGTTCTAGTGGCTTTTCTCCTTTAAGGTAAATGCATGCTATGCCTATTGTGACCACTGGGGGCTGCCAAGAGCACAAACCTACACATGCTGAATGTCTGTCTCAGGTGTTGTAATCGCTGTGTATGTCCCAGCGTATCAAGCAGGCTGCAAGCAGGTAAGGTGGATGGGGGGATTTCTCATGTTTGAATGTTCCCCCCCAGGCTAGAGAGGGGCCACAGGGGTCTAGAAAGTGGTTATACAACCCGGGCTCTGTGGCCTAATGGCCACCATCTCTGAAGATAGCCGTTCAGGCAAATCTTGTTACCAGTCTCCCTCCTTCCCCCCCCCCATCCCCAGCCTTTTCTCCAGAGCATGACAGGAGAGTCGGCAGTGTGGGAAGCGCTCGTTTTTTTCAAAACTCGAGGGGGGGGGGCGGTAGAGGAGGGGGCGGGATGTCAGCACAGAGTGTTTAGACTCCCACTCAGGCCAGCTGCAGGCTATTAGAGGCACTCTGTACAGGTGCACTCAGCCTTCTGAGAGACACAGAGCTGACGGTCGCATGTAAGGTGGGACACAGGCATTCTCCTAGGCAGCATTTACTGAAGTAACACCAGACTGAGCATTGGGTAGCAAGGCTTTTAGCCAGACTACATCGCTCAGCGGACAGTGTTCATTTGTATACCTCACACCTTGTTGCTTTGCACTATGGGTAGAAGAGGTTCAAGCACCCCAGGAACCAGAGACACTAGGGGATCTCGTTCAGGTTCTGAGGGCCCCCTG
Source organism: Aquarana catesbeiana (assembly GCF_042186555.1). NCBI lineage: Eukaryota > Metazoa > Chordata > Amphibia > Anura > Ranidae > Aquarana > Aquarana catesbeiana. The sequence goes on from NC_133326.1 coordinate 297,332,011, forward strand.
TCGGCAGCATCCTTCCCCCCCTAAAGATGGGCCAGGGACGGCTAGCCAGAGAGAGCCATTGGGGTCAGGGGCTACACCTGCTTCTGGCACTTCAGCCCCTGTATATATTACACAAGAGGTTTTTTCCTCAACCATTAGTGGTCTAGAGGAAAGATTAATGGCCGTGATTACGTCTTCACTCAGTGGAAGAAAACGCACTAGGCTTTCCTCTGTTCCCCAAGACCCTCAGACAGAGGAGCTCTGGGATAAAGGAGATGAATCCCTTTCAGAGGATCGGGATGGGATGGATGATTCCTCTTCGGAGGATTCAGGTGGAGAGGGACCCTCTGCGACTTCCCAAGAGGAGAAAGTCTTAGTGCAGATCCTCACTGGATTGGTCCGCTCCACATTTAAGTTGCCCATACCTGAAACTGCTAAAGAATCCTCTTCTGCTTTGGGGTCACTGAAACCTTTCCAAGCAGCACATGCTTTTCCTGTTCATACTTTACTTGAAAAGCTTATTTATTCTGAGTGGGATCACCCAGACAAACGTTTTTTTCCGCCGAGAAAGTTTTCAACACTTTATCCGATGGAAGAAAAGTTTATTAAAATGTGGGGAATTCCGGCTATTGATGCCGCCATTTCCTCAATAAATAATAGCCTGACTTGTCCTGTAGACAATGCTCAGATGCTCAGGGATCCTGTAGATAAAAGGATGGAATCCCTATTGAAGGATGTTTTCTCCTTAGCAGGATCAGTGGCCCAACCTGCAATAGCAGCGATTGGAGTCTGTCAATACTTAAGAGACCATGTTAAGCAGGTCATCAAAGTATTACCTGAACAGCAGGCCCAGGGGTTTGCTAACCTTCCAGCGGCCTTATGCTTTGTGGTTGACGCCATTAGAGATTCTATCGTGCAAACCTCCCGTCTTTCACTGGGGTTGGTGCATATACGTAGAATCCTATGGTTGAAAAATTGGTCAGCCGAAGCACCATGTAAGAAGCTACTGGCTGGGTTTCCATTTCGTGGTGCAAGGTTGTTTGGAGAGGACTTGGATAACTATATCAAGAGAATCTCTTGTGGGAAAAGCACTCTCTTACCTGTCAAGAAGAAGAGTAAGCGTCCCTCTTTCAAACGGACTCTTTCCCCAGCGCCGGGGGCTTCAGCCTCCAGGCAGTCTCGACGGCCGCCTCCATCGGGGTCCAGAGACAAGAGTCAACCCCAGGGACAAAAGAAGTCCTGGGGAAAGAAGCCTACTAGGCAAAACACTAAGACCTCTGCATGAGGGGGCGCCCCCGCTCACTCGAGTGGGGGGAAGACTGCGACAATTCTCAGAGCTCTGGCAGGAGGACTTCCAGGACAGATGGGTAGTCTCCACGGTAACCTTAGGGTACAAGCTGGAGTTTCAGGAATTCCCTTCTCCTCGGTTCCTCAGATCAAATGTTCCCAGAGACCCAGAGAAGAAGCAGTCGCTCCTTCTAGCGTTAGAGCGACTTTTGTCGCAGGAGGTCATTATGATAGTTCCCGCAAAGGACCAGGGATTGGGCTTCTATTCCAACCTTTTTACGGTCCAAAAGCCAAATGGGGATGTCAGGCCCATTTTGGACTTAAGGGATCTGAACCGATTCCTAAGGATTCAATCCTTCCGCATGGAATCAATTCGAACAGTAGTTCCCACCCTGCAGGGAGGAGAATTTCTGGCATCAATAGACATCAGAGATGCATATCTGCATGTGCCCATTTTTCCTGCTCATCAGAAGTTTCTGCGCTTCGAGGTAGGAGGGCGCCATTTCCAGTTTATGGCTCTGCCCTTTGGGATAGCCACTGCACCTCGAGTGTTCACAAAGATCTTGGCTCCTCCTCTGGCCAGATTAAGGGCTCAGGGTATAGCTGTCATAGCATACCTAGACGACCTGCTCTTGATAGACCGGTCGGTAGCCTCTTTGAATGGAAACTTGAGGACCACGGTCAGGTATCTAGAACACCTGGGTTGGATCCTCAACTTAGAAAAGTCTTTCCTAAAACCAGTAAGAAGACTGGAATATTTAGGTCTGATTATACATACAAGCCAGGAGAAAATATTTCTACCCCAGGCAAAGATCACTGCTTTGAGAGAGCTGATTCTGACAGTAAGGACCAAGAAGGGTCCCTCAGTCCGCCTTTGTATGAGGCTACTAGGGAAGATGGTGTCTTCATTCGAAGCAGTTCCCTATGCTCAGTTTCACTCAAGAATGCTGCAACACAGTATTCTGTCGACCTGGAACAAGAAGGTTCAGGCATTAGACTTTCCGATGCACCTGTCGCATGCGGTGCGTCAGAGCCTCAATTGGTGGCTCATACCCGAAAACCTGCAGAAGGGGAAATCCTTTCTACCGGTTACCTGGACGGTGGTAACAACAGATGCCAGTCTGTCAGGTTGGGGAGCAGTTCTGGAACAGGCTGCGGTCCAAGGGGTATGGTCCAAGACAGAGAGGACCTTACCCATCAACATTCTGGAGATCCGGGCGATACATCTAGCTCTAAAAGCCTGGACTATCAGGCTACAGGGTTGTCCGGTCAGGATCCAGTCCGACAATGCCACAGCAGTGGCTTATGTCAATCATCAGGGAGGCACCCGGAGCCGAGCTGCTCAAAAAGAGGTGAACCAGATCTTAGTCTGGGCAGAGATGCATGTGCCATGCATATCGGCAGTTTTCATCCCGGGAATAGAGAATTGGCAGGCGGACTATCTAAGTCGCCAGCAGTTACTTCCAGGGGAATGGTCTCTGCATCCCGACGTCTTTTGGGCCATATGCCAAAGATGGGGGGTTCCAGATGTAGATCTCTTTGCATCCCGATTCAACAAAAAGATAGACAGATTTGTGGCAAGGACAAAAGATCCTCTTGCATGCGGGACGGATGCGTTGGTGATTCCGTGGCATCGGTTCTCACTGATTTACGCATTCCCGCCTATTCTGCTACTACCACGACTCCTTCGCAGGATCAGGCAGGAAAGGAAGTCGGTACTTCTGGTGGCCCCCGCTTGGCCCAGAAGGACTTGGTATGCAGAAATAGTAAGGATGACGGTGGGTTCCCCGTGGACCCTACCGGTACGCCCAGACCTGTTATCTCAAGGTCCAGTGTTCCATCCTGCCTTACAAACGATAAATTTGACGGTTTGGCTATTGAGACCCACGTTCTGAAGAGTCGTGGGCTCTCAGGTCCTGTCATATCTACCTTGATTAATGCAAGGAAGCCAGCTTCCAGGATGATTTATCATAGAGTCTGGAAAGCTTATATAACCTGGTGTGAATCCAGAGGTTGGCATCCCAGGAAATATGTCATAGGTAGAATCCTTGATTTTCTACAGATGGGATTAGAGATGAAGCTGGCCTTGAGTACCATCAAGGGCCAGGTCTCTGCTTTATCAGTATTATTTCAGCGGCCACTTGCTTCGCATTCTTTGGTCCGAAACTTTATGCAGGGGGTGATGCGTCTTAATCCTCCGGTTAAAGCGCCCCTAAACCCCTGGGACTTGAATTTGGTCCTGGCTGTGTTACAGAAACGGCCTTTTGAACCAATAAATCAGATTCCTTTGGTCTTGTTGACAAGGAAATTAATTTTTCTGGTGGCCATCTCTTCTGCTAGAAGAGTATCAGAATTAGCAGCCCTTTCCTGTAAGGAGCCTTATTTGATTATACACAAGGATAGAGTGGTACTACGCCCTCATCCTAGTTTTTTACCGAAGGTGGTTTCTGATTTTCATTTAAATCAAGACATTGTTCTACCTTCCTTTTTTCCAGATCCCTGTTCTCCGGAAGAGAGATCTCTACATTTGTTGGATGTAGTAAGAGCAGTTAAGGCCTATCTAGGGGCAACTACTCAGTGCCGCAAGACGGATGTTTTGTTTGTGCTGCCAGAGGGTCCCAATAGAGGACAGGCAGCGTCAAAAGCTACCATTTCTAAATGGATTCGACAGTTGATCATTCAAGCTTACGGTTTGAAACAGAAGATTCCTCCGTTTCAGATCAGGGCACATTCCACAAGGGCTATTGGTGCTTCTTGGGCAGTGCATCACCGGGCCTCTATGGCTCAAATCTGCAAGGCCGCAACCTGGTCTTCAGTTCATACATTCACCAGATTCTATCAGGTGGATGTGAGAAGGCATGAGGATATCGCCTTTGGGCGTAGTGTGCTGCAGGCAGCAGTACAGGGTCCTCAGGTCTGATTGCACCCTACTTGGTCGTGGTTCCCCCCCCTCAGGTAGCATTGCTCTGGGACATCCCATCAGTAATTACTGTGGCTCTGTGTCCTGTGATGTTCGAGAAAGAAAATAGGATTTTTTAAAACAGCTTACCTGTAAAATCCTTTTCTTTCGAAGGACATCACGGGACACAGAGGTCCCACCCCTCTTCTAATACACTATATTGCTTGGCTACAAAACTGAGGTATCCCTGCAAGGGGGAGGGATTATATAGGGGGTTGAACTTCCTGATAGGGTGTGCCAGTGTCCAGTCACCAGTGATACCTATATAACCCATCAGTAATTACTGTGGCTCTGTGTCCCGTGATGTCCTTCGAAAGAAAAGGATTTTACAGGTAAGCTGTTTTAAAAAATCCTATTTTTAACTAGTCATCTCTCCTCTTTTTACGTGGTTGGAACAATCAATTGTCAACAGGTGCTATTATTCCTTTGCCAGAAAAAAAGAAAAAATATTATTAACCACTTCCCGCCCGCCCTATAGCAAATTGACGTCCGGGAAGTGGTTCCGTTATCCTGACTGAACGTCATATGACGTCCAGCAGGATAACATGCCGCAGCGTGCCCACGGGGGCGTGCATCGCGGCGATCGGTGGAGCGGTGTGTCAACCTGACACACCGCTCCACCGATCTTGGTAAAGAGCCTCTGGCGGAGGCACTTTACCACGTGATCAGCCGTGTCCAATCACGGCTGATCACGCTGTCAATGGGAAGAGCCGTTGATCGGCTTTTCCTCACTCGCGTCTGACAGATGCGAGTAGAGGAGAGCCGATCGGCGGTTCTCCTGGCAGGGGGGGTCTGCGCTGATTGTTTATCAGCGCAGCCCCCCCTCAGATCACCACACTGGACCACCAGGGATCGCCAGTAGGACCACCAGGGAAGGGGCAACATGTGGATGGCCAGGTATGTACCCCATGGCCATCCACATGTGCCCAAAGTGCCCAATCTGTGCCAATCAGTGCCCACAAATGGGCACTGATTGGCACCATTATGTTCCCCATATGTACCAATCAATGCCACCTATGATTGCCCATTGGTGCCACCTATGAGTGCCCATCAGTGCCGCATACCAGTGCCACCTATCAGTGCCCATCAGTGCCACCTATCAGTGCCACCTATCAGTGCCCATCAGTGCCCGTCAGTGCCACCTCATTGGTGCCACCTCATCGGTGCCCATAAGTGCTGCTGTATCAGTGCCTGTCAGTGCAGCCATATCAGTGCCCATCACTGAAGAAGAAAACGTACTTATTTACAAAAAAAATTAACAGAAACAAAAAAAAACTTTTTTTTTTTTTTTAATTTTCGTTCTTTTTTTATTTGTTGCGCAAAAAATAAAAACCGCAGAGGTGATAAAATACCACCAAAAGAAAGCTCTATTTGTGGGAACAAAATGATAAAAAATTTGTTTGGGTACAGTGTAGCATGACCGCGCAATTGTCATTCAAATTGCGACAGCGCTGAAAGCTGAAAATTGGCCTGGGCGGGAAGGTGTCTAAGTGCCTGGTATTGAAGTGGTTAAATCAAGAACCAGAAAAAGTAAACAAAACAGAGGAAAAAATAAAAAATAAACAAAGTATACAAAATAACACCAGAATTTTCTCATAAAGAATATATTCTTCCTAGAAGAAATTCTCCCCATGACTTCTTTAAAAACATGACAATGTAACAGTAGATCCGGAATATGGTCTCTTCACAATAACATCTAAACAAATAAATACAGATCGAAATCGGTATTTAACCCCTTAGGCTGTATCGTATTTAAACGGTTAATCCAATAAACTTCACGTTTTTTCAGAACAAATTCTCTATCACCTCCTTGTCTATTCATCAGTACCCCATTGCCTAATGTACCAGTATAATAAAAGGGAAAAGTTTTTGCCACCCACACAGAGGTTATAACATTGACATTAAAGATTACTTTACATGTCAGTCTTCTTATGTTATATACATCATCAAATGCCCATGCGGTTTACTTTATGTGGGAGAAACAACCCAGAAGGTAAAAGATAGATTTGCAAGACATAAGTATTCGATTTGTGACAAACTGGATAAACTTCCATTGTCCAGACATTTCACAGAACAGAAACACACAGTATCTCAGTTAAGATATATGGTCATTGATGGGGTACCGATGAATAGACGAGGAGGTGATAGAGAATTCATTCTGAAAAAATGTGAAGTTGGATTAACCGTTTAAATACGATACAGCCTAAGGGGTTAAACACCGATTTTGATCTGTATTTATTTGTTTAGATGTTACTGTGAAGAGACCATATTCCGGATCTACTGTTACATTGTCATGTTTTTAAAGAAGTCATGGGGAGAATTTCTTCTAGGAAGAATATATTCTTTATGAGAAAATTCTGGTGTTATTTTTTATACTTTGTTTATTTTTTATTTTTTATTTTTTGCTCTGTTTTGTTTACTTTTTCTGGTTCTTGATTTAATAATATTTTTGCTTTTTTTTGGCAAAGGAATAATAGCACCTGTTGACAATTGATTGTTCCAACCACGTAAAAAGAGGAGAGATGACTAATTAAAAAACCTGTTACTAAATGTGGGTTAATTAATTCCAGCTTAATTAAATATAATTAACAAACTTATGTGTATATATAAACATGTGATGTATGTAACCAGTTGCAGACATACGATTGTGAGAAAGGGCGTTATCTGTGAAAGCCCGAAATGTCGCAGCCAGCTGCATCTGGTATTAGCTCGATGTCTTTGTAATCTTTGTGCTTTTTTATGGAAATAAAATTCCTGTGAAGCAATCCTGACTCATCGTTATATATATATATATATATATATATATATATATATATATACACAAGATCTCACAAAAGTGAGTACACCCCTCACATTTTTGTAAATATTTTATTCTATCTTTTCATGTGACAACATGGAAGAAATGACACTTTGCTACAATGTAAAGTAGTGAGTGTACAGCTTGTATAACAGTGTAAAATTGCTGTCCCCTCAAAATAACTCAACACACAGCCATTAATGTCTAAACCGCTGGCAACAAAAGTGAGTACACCCCTAAGTGAAACTGTCCAAATTGGACCCAAAGTGTCAACATTTTCTGTGGCCACCATTATTTTCCAGCACTGCCTTAACACTCTTGGGCATGGAGTTCACCAGAGCTTCACAGGTTGCCACTGGAGTCCTCTTCCACTCCTCCATGATGACATCATGGAGCTGGTGGATGTTAGAGACCTTGCGCTCCTCCAGCTTCTGTTTGAGGATGCACCACAGATGCTCAATAGGGTTTTTTTTTTTTTTTTAAACAGTAAACGTTTTTATTTGAACAAAAAAAACAAAACATACAAAGCATTGACAGTACAATTAGTAGAATCCTTGCACAAGTTATGAGATACAATCTTGTTTTAGGTATAGGGTTGAACAGAACAGATACCGGGTATATCCAAGTGATATCACAACGCATGGGAGCATGTAACAGAAACAAAGAGAAGGTTTGGTGATAGGATGGACAGGCGTTACTCTATAGCAGCGTCAACCCCCCACGTTATGGTGGGGGGGGGTACCGATAGAAAGTGTGATGGGGGGGAAGGCAGGGGGACGGGGCGAAAGGGCGGGGGGGAGAAAAGAGGAGGCGAGAAGGCCAAGGACCACCCATCACTTTTTCCCAACTGCTTCACTTAGATATCCTGTAATCTAATGAGTCTCAGCCGCAGGCATCAACCCAACTCGACCAGATTTTTTCAAATTTTGCTGGACAGTTTCTGCTCTCATACGTGATTTTGTACAGAGAGAGCACTTTGTTTATTGCATTCTGCCAAGAGGATCTTGTTGGAAACTCTGTCCCCTTCCAGCAAGATTTCTCTCCTAGTGTACAATAGGACGAAGGTCATACACAATTTAGTATATCTGTCTCCTTCAACATCCCCCAGGTGACTAAGCAAGAATAGTAGGGGATTCAGTGGTATTGGCGCTCCAGAGATTTCCATCAGAGTGTTCGCCACCCCCTGCCAGTAGGGTCGAAGTTTAGGGCAAGTCCAAACCATATGGAAAAAGGTTCCCTGTTCAAGGACGCACCTCGTGCATAGTGGACTAAGGGAGGGATATATATTAGCAAGCCTCAGTGGGGTGTAATATGCCCTATGTAAGAGCTTCAGCTGGAGGAAACCACCTCCTCCCAGATCTCCTCATCCAGGTCCGGGATGTCAGTCCTCCATTTACCCAAAGTGGCCGCGGTATCAGTGTCATGAGCCACTGTAAGATATAGGTAAAGGGATGAGAGGGGTTTCAATTGAGTTGGAGTCAAGAGTTTCCCAGTCCAGGAATTGTGAGTTGAGAGCGTGACGGAGTTGCCAATACCTAAACTGGAAGGAGGAGGGGAGGTTATAGGTCCGTTTTAGTTCTTGAAATGTCAGGATTTTGCCATTTGGCATCACATGTCGCAGGGTAAGGATCCCCCGTTTAGCCCATATTGCGGGGTCAGGCACCATTTGTAGGTGAGGAAGAAGGGGGTTACCCCAAAGTGGGGTGTGGGGGGAGACAGTCTTCGGCTTAATAATGGTCGCTCTGGAGGTTTGCCAGGCTTCGGGATGACCACTATCACTGCATCACTCATCGAATCCAGGAGTGTCCTGGACTCCGATGCCTGAGACAGAAGCGACTGCAGACTAGGGGCCAGGTCCTCCATGTAGAGCTTATAAAACTCGACTGGGAACCCATCTGGTCCTGGGGGCTTGCCTGCCTGCATCATTTTTAGGGCCACCTGTATCTCCTCTATCTTAATAGGGGCCTCAAGTTTGTTTGCGGTGGTGGAGGTGAAAACAGGGATGTCAATGGCCTCACGGTATTCAGTCAGGTCCTTCTGGTCATAAGTCACCGGGAGCTGTAAAGCTGTTGGTAGTACTTAGCAAAGCACTGGTTAATTTCATGGGGAGCAGAGAGGGGGACCCCATCCTGTCCAAGGATCTGTGCAATGGTCATCACTCCCCACTGCTCCCTGGCTAGCAAGCCCCCCATCTTTTTGCCCTGCTCAAAAATGTGTTGGGACTGATGGAGTAATTTCTTCTGTGTCAAAGATGTGCGCAGAAGAAGGGCCTGCTGGATCAGAGATTGAAGTCGGGAGTATTGTTGGGGATCACGGGACCTCACATAGAGGGCCTCCTATCTGGACGCCTCGTCCTCCATTTTAGTGAGCTCCGCTCTATGCTCCCTCCTCACCGTCGCTATTATTGATTGGTAGTGTCCCCTAGAGGAGGCTTTGAAGGCATCCCATATGGAGCTCTCTGCAGCCGTTCCCGGATTGTCTCTCCAAAACTGACACAGTGTGTCATGAAACTGGGATTCCACCTCCGTGTCTAAAATCCAGAATCTGGAAAGTCTCCAGAGTTTGTCAGATGGGAGTGTTGTCAACTCTAAGTATAAAAATAGTGGGGCATGGTGCGATATTCCCTTAGGCAGGATGGAAATGTCCCGGACTCTGGACAGGACAGGCGCCACCACGTAGGCGAGGTCTATTCGGGAAAAGGATTTGTGGGTAGCAGAATGGCAGGTGAAGGCCCGGGAGAGGGGATTCTTTCACCTCCACACATCTGTGAAGCCATATGTGTCAGCCCAAGCCGCCAGCCCATGGCACGTCTCACTGGCCATGGCACATCTGTCCATATCAGAGTCCGGGCCAAGGTTAAAGTCTCCCATTAGTACGACATTGTCTGAGGGAAATTGGGCTAATTTGGCTGAAAGGAGGTTCAACAATTTAAGGGATGCAGGAGGCGGCAGGTACAATCCCACCAACACCCATGGCAGGTTATGAATCAATGCATAGACCAATACAAATCGACCATCAGGGTTCAGAACCAGGTCAAGGAGTTTAAAGGGGAGTGTTTTGAGGACAAGGATGCTGACTCATCAGGCAAAATTAGAATAAGTGAAATGGTAGTGGTGACCTACCCACGTTTTTTTAAGGCTTAGTGTCTTGCTTCCTATTAGATGTGTCTCCTGTAACACACACACCTGGGGGCTATACCTCTTGATAAACTTAAATACCAGGGAACGTTTGACCGAAGAGTTCAAGCCCCATGTGTTCCAGGAGAGGACGTCAAGGGTAGCCATACATACATATTATTAACATATAGCAAGGAGTATTAGAGATAGTGAGTCGTGGCTCTCTCCAAGCAGCCAAAACAGGGCTGGGGAAAGGACCAGGTCTCCACATTAATACAATTAAAACATACAAAAATGGTACTGTCATGCAACTTATAACATTAAACTGAGAGCCACCAGGGTGGCCCAACTCACCCAAACTCCCCCCCAAACGCGGAGGAGGGTTTTCTTCCCAAAACCAGCACCAGCCCTATGGCCGGACAAGGCAATGTGCAAGAGGCTCTAGCCTCTGTGGATCAAAACAGTCAAAAGTTTCTGTAGAAAATCTGGTAAAGGAGAGTTAGTGTAGAATACCCTGATCCCCGGGGGCACAGTACTTAGGTGAGCTGTCGGTAACTTTTCCCTTAACAAAAATAGGATTGGGGGGAGGACAGTTTCATTGGTGGTCCCCACGGGTATATTGGAGGTGAGCCGAGCACCCTCAGCAGGGTCACGTTCATAATGCAAATACCCTCCCTCTTCATCCACTCAAGGATAGAAGGAGTGGGGGAACATAGGAGGGAATATGCGGGTGGCTGAGTGCAGCAACATCGGGATAGGATCCTCCGGTGTGGTCGAACACCAGCAACAGGGGCGGGGAGAACCGGAGGCAGGCTCTTAGGGGGGGGGGAACCAGTCATGAAGTTTCAGTTCCATATGCCTTGACACAATGGGAGCAGTTCACTGGCAATGGCATCAGCAGTAACCTGAGTGGATGGCCGTATGTCGGGAGTAACTAAAATCGCCCCACAGAGCCCAAATGTGGCCCAACACACCATGCAGTTAGTTGTGGGATCCCCCAGTAACATACTCACAGACCTCAGCAGGAAGAGAGAACCCCAGGGAATCAGCGTTGCAGAGTTTTGGCCCATGCTGCTGCGTCCCTGGGAGAGGTGAAGAACTGCACATGCTCTCCATCTTGCACTCGCAAGATGGCGGGAAAGAGCATGCTATACCTGACTCCCTTCTCTCTTAACATGGCACGAACTTGATCGAAGGATTTGCATTGTCTCTGTGTGTCCACAGAGTAATCTGGGAAAATTAGTTTCTTGGCATTTTCATATTTCAGCTCACCCTGCAGACGAGCCGCGTGGAGAACGTGTCTCTGTCTCTGTAATGCAGGAGTTTAAAAATAAAGGTGCGTGGTGGTGCTCCCTGTGGGCCTCTGGTCGCCGGCATGGGGTGAGCATGTTCAATGGAAAAGTAAGGGGAGAAGCACGCCTTGGAAGTAAGGAGGGGAGCAACTGCTCCATGAAGGCGACCGGGCCTGAACCCTCAGCACCCTCCGGGAGTCCCAGGACCAGTAGATTGTTCCAGCAGTCCCAGTTTTTGGCGTCCTCAGCCCTGGCTTCAAGGACCCTCACCTTGGATTTCAGGATATGTAGTGGTCTCTCTGTGTATCTTCCGTGCCACCATCCCTCCACCTCCGTCACCCGCTCCCTAAACTTGTCCATGTCCCGGTGTATGAGGGCCGTTTCCGTCTGGACATGATCAATTTTCACCGTGAGGGTGAACTGGCACGTAGTGATTGCCAGCATCAGGGCGTCGAAGACCGAAGACCCGGCCTGAATCACACCATCAGGCGGGGACGGTGTCTGGGTCTCCATGTGGCAGGCCGCGGAGGGGGGAGGCCTGGGTTTCGGCGGTGTATGCACGGCGTCGGGTGTACGTCTCTTCTGTGTCCCCCTCTTGTTCTTTTTCATTCCCCGACACTCTGAGAGGCAGTCTGAGGGATATAAGGGCAGTATTAAGTTGATTCCACACTGGGATATATGAAGGATAAAGATCCGGATCGGGAGCTCCACAATTACACGTCGGCTCCCGTCGCCATCTTGAACACACCCCCCCGTCAATAGGGTTTAGGTCTGGAGACATGCTTGGCCAGTGCATCACCTTTATCCTCAGCTTTATCCTCAGCTCCTCAGTCTTGGAGGTGTGTTTGGGGTCGTTATCACATTGGAATACTGCCCTGCGGCCCAGTCTCTGAAGGGAGGGGATCATGCTCTGCTTCAGTATGTCACAGTACATGTTGGCATTCATGGTTCCCTCAATGAACTGTAGCTCCCCAGTGCTGGCAGTACTAATGCAGCCCCAGACCATGACACTCCCACACCATGCTTGACTGTAGCCAAGACACACTTGTCTTTGTACTCCTCACCTGGTTGCCGCCACACATGCTTGACACCATCTGAACCAAATAAGTTTATCTTGGTCTCATCAGACCACAGAACATAGTTCCAGTAATCAATGTCCTTAGTCTGCATGTCTTCAGCAAACTGCTTGCAGGCTTTCTTGTGCATCATCTTTAGAAGAGGCTTCCTTCTGGGATGACAGCCATGCAGACCAATTTGATGCAGTGTGTGGCGTATAGTCTGAGCATTGACAGACCCCCCCCACCCCTTCAACCTCTGCAACTATGCTGGCAGCACTCATACGTCTATTTCCCAAAGACAACCTCTGGATATGACTCTGAGCATGTGCATTCAACTTCTTTGGTTGACCATGGCGAGGCCTGTTCTGAGTGGAACCTGTCCTGTTAAACCGCTGTATGGTCTTAGCTACCATGCTGCAGCTCAATTTCAGGGTCTTGGCAATCTTCTTATAGCCTAGGCCATCTTTATGTAGAGCAACAATTCTTTTTTTCAGATCCTCAGAAAATACTTTGCCATGAAGTGTCATGTTGAACTTCCAGTGACCAGTAAGAGAGTGAGAGCGATAAAACCAAATTTAACACACCTGCTCCCCATTCACACCTGAGACCTTGTAACACTAATGAGTCACATGACACCGGGGAGGGAAATGGCTAATTGGGCCAAAATTTGGACATTTTCACTTAGGGGTGTACTCACTTTTGTTGCCAGTGGTTTGGACATTAATGGCTGTGTGCTGAGTTATTTTGAGGAGACAGCAAATTTACACTGTTATACAAGCTGTACACTCACTACTTTACATTGTAGCAAAGTGTAATTTCTTCAGTTGTCACATTAACCACTTGCCGACCGCCGCACGACTATATACGTCGACAGAGCGGCACGGGCAGGCAAAAGGACGTATATGTACGTCCTTGCCTGCCCGCGGGTGGGGGGTCCGATCGGACCCCCCCCCCGGTGCCTGCGGCGGTCGGCAAATCTCCCCCGGCGATCGGAGGTGAGGGGGAGGCCATCCATTCGTGGCCCCCCCCTCGCGATCGCTCTCAGCCAATGGGATCATTTCCCTGCCTCTGTATTGTACACAGAGGCAGAGGAAATGATGTCATCTCTCCTCGGCTCGGTATTTTCCGTTCCGGGCCGAGGAGAGAAGACTGCAATGTAAGTGCACCAACACTACACACACAGTAGAACATGCCAGGCACACTAAACACCCCGATCCCCCCCCCGATCGCCCCCCGATCCCCCCCCAATCACCCCCCCCCCCCCCTGTCACAAACTGACACCAGCAGTTTTTTTTTTTTTTTTTTTTTTTTCTGATTACTGTATTGGTGTCAGTTTGTGACAGTTACAGTGTCAGGGCAGTGAGTGTTAGGCCCCCTGTAGGTCTAGGGTACCCCCCTAACCCCCCCTAATAAAGTTTTAACCCCTTGATCACCCCCTGTCACCAGTGTCGCTAAGCGATCATTTTTCTGATCGCTGTATTAGTGTCGCTGGTGATGCTAGTTAGGGACGTAAATATTTAGGTTCGCCGTCAGAGTTTTATAGCGACAGGGACCCCCATATACTATCTAATAAATGTTTTAACCCCTTGATTGCCCCCTAGTTAACCCTTTCACCACTGATCACTGTATAACCGTTACGGGTGACGCTGGTTAGTTTGTTTATTTTTTATAGTGTCAGGGAACCCGCCGTTTATTACCGAATAAAGATTTAGCCCCCTGATCGCCCGGCGGTGATATGCGTCGCCCCAGGCAGCGTCAGATTAGCGCCAGTACCGCTAACACCCACGCACGCAGCATACGCCTCCCTTAGTGGTATAGTATCTGATCGCATCAATATCTGATCCGATCAGATCTATACTGGCGTCCCCAGCAGTTTAGGGTTCCCAAAAACACAGTGTTAGCGGGATCAGCCCAGATACCTGCTAGCACCTGCGTTTTGCCCCTCCGCCCAGCTCGGCCCAGCCCACCCAAGTGCAGTATCGATCGATCACTGTCACTTACAAAACACTAAACGCATAACTGCAGCGTTCGCAGAGTCAGGCCTGATCCCTGCGATCGCTAACAGTTTTTTTGGTAGCATTTTGGTGAAATGGCAAGCACCAGCCCCAGGCAGCGTCAGGTTAGTGCCAGTACCGCTAACACCCACGCACCGTACACCTCCCTTAGTGGTATAGTATCTGAACGCATCAATATCTGATCCGATCAGATCTATACTAGCGTCCCCAGCAGTTTAGGGTTCCCAAAAACGCAGTGTTAGCGGGATCAACCCAGATACCTGCTAGCAACTGCGTTTTACCCCTCCGCCCGGCCCAGCCCAGCCCACCCAAGTGCAGTATCGATCGATCACTGTCACTTACAAAACACTAAACGCATAACTGCAGCGTTCGCAGAGTCAGGCCTGATCCCTGCGATCGCTAACAGTTTTTTTTGTAGCGTTTTGGTGAACTGGCAAGCACCAGCCCCAGGCAGCGTCAGGTTAGTGCCAGTAGCGCTAACACCCACGCACGCACTGTACACCTCCCTTAGTGGTATAGTATCTGAACTGATCAATATCTGATCCGATCAGATCTATACTGGCGTCCCCAGCAGTTTAGGGTTCCCAAAAACGCAGTGTTAGCGGGATCAGCCCAGATACCTGCTAGCACCTGCGTTTTGCCCCTCCGCCCGGCCCAGCCCAGCCCACCCAAGTGCAGTATCGATCGATCACTGTCACTTACAAAACACTAAATGCATAACTGCAGCGTTCGCAGAGTCAGGCCTGATCCCTGCGATCGTTAACAGTTTTTTTGGTAGCGTTTTGGTGAACTGGCAAGCGCCAGCGGCCTAGTACACCCCGGTCGTAGTCAAACCAGCACTGCAGTAACACTTGGTGACGTGGCGAGTCCCATAAGTGCAGTTCAAGCTGGTGAGGTGGCAAGCACAAGTAGTGTCCCGCTGCCACCAAGAAGACAAACACAGGCCCGTCATGCCCATAGTGCCCTTCCTGCTGCATTCGCCAATCCTAATTGGGAACCCACCACTTCTGCAGCGCCCGTACTTCCCCCATTCACATCCCCAACCAAATGCAGTCGGCTGCATGAGAGGCATTTTTATGTCCTCCCGAGTACCCCTACCCAACGAACCCCCCCAAAAAGATGTCGTGTCTGCAGCAAGCGCGGATATAGGCGTGACACCCGCTATTATTGTCCCTCCTGTCCTGACAATCCTGGTCTTTGCATTGGTGAATGTTTTGAACGCTACCATTCACTAGCTGAGTATTAGCGTAGGGTACAGCATTGCACAGACTAGGACACACTTTCACAGGGTCTCCCAAGATGCCATTGCATTTTGAGAGACCCGAACCTGGAACCGGTTACAGTTATAAAAGTTACAGTTACAAAAAAAGTGTAAAAAAAAAAAAAAAAAAAACACAAACAAAAATATAAAATAAAAAATAATAGTTGTCGTTTTATTGTTCTCTCTCTATTCTCTCTCTCTCTATTCTCTCTATTGTTCTGCTCTTTTTTACTGTATTCTATTCTGCAATGTTTTATTGTTATTATGTTTTATCATGTTTGCATTTCAGGTCTGCAATTTTTTATACTTTACCGTTTACTGTGCTTTATTGTTAACCATATTTTTGTCTGAGTACAGCATTCACGACTTTGAGTGGTTATACCAGAATGATGCTTGCAGGTTTAGGTATCATCTTGGTATCATTCTTTTCAGCCAGCGGTCGGCTTTCATGTAGAAGCAATCCTAGCGGCTAATTAGCCTCTAGACTGCTTTTACAAGCAGTGGGAGAGAATCCCCCCCCACCGTCTTCCGTGTTTTTCTCTGGCTCTCCTGTCTCAACAGGGAACCTGAGAATGCAGCCGGTGATTCAGCCAGCTGACCATAGACCTGATCAGAGACCAGAGTGGCTCCAAACATCTCTATGGCCTAAGAAACCGGAAGCTACGAGCATTTTATGACTTAGATTTCGCCGGATGTAAATAGCGCCATTGGGAAATTGGGGAAGCATTTTATCACACCGATCTTGGTGTGGTCAGATGCTTTGAGGGCAGAGGAGAAATCTAGGGTCTAATAGACCCCAATTTTTTCAAAAAAGAGTACCTGTCACTACCTATTGCTATCATAGGGGATATTTACATTCCCTGAGATAACAATAAAAATGATTAAAAAAAAAAAAAAAATGAAAGGAACAGTTTTAAAATAAGATAAAAAAGCAAAAAAATAATAAAGAAAAAAAAAAAAAAAAAAAAAAAGCACCCCTGTCCCCCCTGCTCTCGCGCTAAGGCGAACGCAAGCGTCGGTCTGGCGTCAAATGTAAACAGCAATTGCACCATGCATGTGAGGTATCACCGCGACGGTCAGATCGAGGGCAGTAATTTTAGCAGTAGACCTCCTCTGTAAATCTAAAGTGGTAACCTGTAAAGGCTTTTAAAGGCTTTTAAAAATGTATTTATTTTGTTGCCACTGCACGTTTGTGCGCAGTTGTAAAGCATGTCATGTTTGGTATCCATGTACTCGGCCTAAGATCATCTTTTTTATTTCATCAAACATTTGGGCAATATAGTGTGTTTTAGTGCATTAAAATGTAAAAAAGTGTGTTTTTTCCCCAAAAAATGCGTTTGAAAAATCGCTGCGCAAATACTGTGTGAAAAAAAAAAATTAAACACCCACCATTTTAATCTGTAGGGCATTTGCTTTAAAAAAATATATAATGTGTGGGGGTTCAAAGTAATTTTCTTGCAAAAAAAAATAATTTTTTCATGTAATCAAAAAGTGTCAGAAAGGGCTTTGTCTTCAAGTGGTTAGAAGAGTGGGTGATGTGTGACATAAGCTTCTAAATGTTGTGCATAAAATGCCAGGACAGTTCAAACCCCCCCAAATGACCCCATTTTGGAAAGTAGACACCCCAAGCTATTTGCTGAGAGGCATGTCGAGTCCATGGAATATTTTATATTGTGACACAAGTTGCGGGAAAGAGACAAATTATTATTATTTTTTTTTTTTTTTGCACAAAGTTGTCACTAAATGATATATTGCTCAAACATGCCATGGGAATATGTGAAATTACACCCCAAAATACATTCTGTTGCTTCTCCTGAGTACGGGGATACCACATGTATGAGACTTTTTGGGAGCCTAGCCACGTATGGGACCCCGAAAACCAAGCACCGCCTTCAGGCTTTCTAAGGGCGTAAATTTTTGATTTCACTCTTCACTGCCTATCACAGTCTCGGAGGCCATGGAATGCCCAGGTGGCACAAACCCCCCCCCAAATGACCCCATTTTGGAAAGTAGACACCCCAAGCTATTTGCTGAGAGGTATAGTGAGTATTTTGCAGACCTCACTTTTTGTCACAAAGTTTTGAAAATTAAAAAAAGAAAAAAAAAATTTTTTTTTTGTCTTTCTTCATTTTCAAAAACAAATGAGAGCTGCAAAATACTCACCATGCCTCTCAGCAAATAGCTTGGGGTGTCTACTTTCCAAAATGGGGTCATTTGGGGGGGTTTTGTGCTACCTGGGCATTCCATGGCCTCCGAAACTGTGATAGGCAGTGAAGAGTGAAATCAAAAATGTACACCCTTAGAAATCCTGAAGGCGGTGATTGGTTTTCGGGGTCCCGTACGCGGCTAGGCTCCTAAAAAGTCCCACACATGTGGTATCCCCGTACTCAAGAGAAGCAGCAGAATGTATTTTGGGGTGCAATTCCACATATGACCATGACCTGTGTGAGCAATATATCATTTAGTGACAACTTTGTGCAAAAAAAAATAAATAAATAAATAAATTGTCACTTTCCCGCAACTTGTGTCAAAATATAAAATATTCCATGGACTCAACATGCCTCTCAGCAAATAGCTTGGGGTGTCTACTTTCCAAAATGGGGTCATTTGGGGGGGGTTTGTGCCATCTGGTCATTTTATGGCCTTCAAAACTGTGATAGGTAGTGAGGAGTAAAATCAAAAATGTACGCCCTTAGAAATCCTGAAGGCAGTGATTGGTTTTCGGGGCCCCGTATGCGGCTAGGCTCCCAAAAAGTCCCACACATGTGGTATCCCCATACTCAGGAGAAGCAGCTAAATGTATTTTGGGGTGCAATTCCACATAGGCCCATGGCCTGTGTGAGCAATATATCATTTAGTGACAACTTTTTGTAATTTTTTTTTTTTTTTTTTTCATTATTCAATCACTTGGGACAAAAAAAATGAATATTCAATGGGCTCAACATGCCTCTCAGCAATTTCCTTGGGGTGTCTACTTTCCAAAATGGGGTCATTTGTGGGGGTTTTGTACTGCCCTGTCATTTTAGCACCTCAAGAAATGACATAGGCAGTCATAAATTAAAGACTGTGTAAATTCCAGAAAATGTACCCTAGTTTGTAGGCGCTATAACTTTTGCGCAAACCAATAAATATACACTTATTGACATTTTTTTTACCAAAGACATGTGGCCAAATACATTTTGGCCTAAATGTATGACTAAAATTGAGTTTATTGGATTTTTTTTAGAACAAAAAGTAGAAAATATCATTTTTTTTCAAAATTTTCGGTCTTTTTCCGTGTATAGCGCAAAAAATAAAAACGGCAGAGGTGATCAAATACCATCAAAAGAAAGCTCTATTTGTGGGAAGAAAAGGACGCAAATTTCGTTTGGTTACAGCATTGCATGACCGCGCAATTAGCAGTTAAAGCGACGCAGTGCCAAATTGTAAAAAGTGCTCTGGTCAGGAAGGGGGTAAATCCTTCCGGGGCTGAAGTGGTTAAAAGATAGAATAAAATATTTACAAAAATGTGAGGGGTGTACTCACTTTTGTGAGATACTGTGTGAAAATATATATATATATATATATATATATATATATATATATATATATATATATATATATACATACATACATACATACACTATTGTTATATCACATGCAAATAATTGCAATGTGTTAGCTTTATATATTTTTAATAAACATGTCATGATTTCTATCCACATTTTCATTTGCCTCTGCACTCAGAGTCACAATAAGTGAACACACTTACTAGTAGCAAACTGTGCCCTGATCTATCTATCTCCACTCCAACCACACACTGCAAAAGCTTCCTGTGGGAAGGAACCTTTTATAGTGTGGGGTAGGACTATGGGCACTAAGCCATGGTTGGACAAAGCCATCATCACTTTGTCCAACCAGTGCTCTGTGGCCTTATTGGCAAAGCCTTGGACCTGACCAGCGGTCAGGTCCAAGGCTTCATCAAATTAGGGCCATAGAATGCACTGTGCAGCGCGCCCCATAAATTCGGTTGTTTGCTGAATGGGCAAACAGGCGATGTTCGGGATGAACTTTTGCTTGGCCCGAACCGTTCGCCCAACTCTAATGTGAACAACACAACAGCGAGCACCTGGATGCACAGGCACATCCGCCACAGATATTGGCATCCTCTGGCTTATTTAAACCAGGGCCCTGATGAGATCATTGCTGGATGGTCTTTCAGGCGAGTTCCTGCTATCCTTAATCCAGAATCTGCTAGACCCTGTTATTGACCCAGCTTTTATCTGACATGCTTCTGAATTACCCTTACCTATTTATTTGTTTGCTTTCTACCTTTGTTACTGTCCTCTGCCTGGACTTCTGAACAAGATTTTGCCTAATGACTCTGTACCTTGCTGCCTACACATTGCTAACCTCCACTCGTTCCTGACTTTGATCGTGCTTGTGATTTGGTGTTTTCCTGCCCGACTATTACTAAACTCGACTTGTGACCCAGGTCTGCTCTCTACTGGACTTGGTAAGTTCTGGGTGCCCTCATTGCTGTGTTTTATGCTCATCGGACATCAGCATTCTCAAGTGCATGTCCCCTGTTCCAGCTTTCTGTCACCTGTGCCCTTCCATTGTCCTAGTAGCCCCTGTCCCAACTTTCAGGGATGCTGAGATGGGTTTTGTGAGGGAAGCCACCCTAATCATCTCAAGCTCCTCATACTGGTACATGACATTCCCATCGCTTCTCTAGAATAATTGAGGCATCTGGTCCTTGTAATAGAGTGTTTAATACTTACTTCCTCCCACTGGGTGTTGAGGTTCCTCCAACCAGAAGATACATCTTTATAGAACTCAGAATTTAGTGGGAGGAGCCATGACTCACCCAGCAGGGTGTTCATGCTGACAAACCTTTAGATGTTGGACAGTATCAGCACTGCTAGCTCTGTCGGGGACTGAAGATTTTATTTACCACCCACCAGAGAGGTAGATAGTCAACCTTCGTGCAGCAGGTGCAGCAACATGATCACTTTAAAGAAAAACCCTCCAAAAAGCTACTTGGAGCTTAGTAAATGCACATTATTATTATTATTATTATTATTATTATTATAATACACAATTTATATAGCGCCATCAGTTTACGCAGCGCTTTACAATGTACACATTCACATAGTTTTTGACTAGTGTTTAAGTCACATATCCAGAAAACATTGTAGATGTATTTTTTTGCTGCCACACCAACCTAATGCCATATCAGAATGCTTTGTGAGCATAATCAGTAAATTATTTTTTATAAATGAATTCTTCAGGTTTTACAAGTCATTAACAAACTTATGTTGGTTTCAAGACTGCAGTAATCACTTTTTTAATAGAGTGGAGAAAAGATAGGATCTCTCTCAAGTTTTTATTGCTGTACATGTCTTCACTAGAGAGATTTCCCCCTCACTTTCTGCCCAGATGGCAAGTGTCAGAAAGAATATGAAATACAGGGCATTCTCTATAACAAAGTGATAGACAACAATAAAATGATTGACAGGGGTTCTAAATGCTCTCTTTTCTTTCCAAGCAAGAGAAGTTTTAACTGGAGATGGGTGTTAAAGGCTTCTAATCCACTCTTCAAAATGTTTAAGTTGTTTAAAGTATGTGTAAAAGCAATTACCAAGTCCTTAAATGATCTCTAACGAGTGGCGTATCATCCATGTGCGCAGTGGGTGCAGGGCACATGGGCCCCGACAGAAAGGGAGCCTACTGTGCCCTAACACACTGCAAGAGTAAATAGAAGTAAGTCCATTCAAATTTTCATGGGGCCCATCATTGCTTTCAAAGGTGTCCAAGATTGAACTTTTTTTTTTTACTGCGGTGCAGGTGGTGGAAGCTGGCGTCTACTTTTGCCGATAGTATGTTTTTAGTTCCAGCCGCCCACAGACTCCTGGTCCTGGCGGAGTGATATAGGCAGCTGATGCTTCTCCCTCCATAAGTTCAGAGGATGGGGCTGTAGCCAGAAGTGTTTGAGAGTTCAGAGCAGGATCACAGTAATCAGGAGGTGGCAGCAACAGGCACAAGCTAGTGGGGTGCCCTTTTTTTGATAAGTATGATGAAAGGACAGTACCGTGCATTAGGACACAGGCTGCATACACTGTTTGCACTGTATACTATTACTACTCCTGTAATGATATACAGTGCAAACACTCTCTGCGGCCATGAATGAATGATAAAGCCACAACACCTGTGATCATCATCATCCTTATCCAAAAGGTGATCACACAGTACAGCCTGTGTCTTACTGTAATCTATACAGCTAGTACTACACAAACATCATCATTATGACAATGATCACATAAGAACAGTGAGATTATGCCTTTTAGCATACTGTCCTGGGACTGTCCCAAGATTTAAAGTAAATCCTGTAAATTCAGGCTGGGGTCCTGCAGCCCAATGTCAGAATGAGTTCCGGTACTGAGCTTCACTAACACAACTCACAGGGGCATGCTCTCACCACACACCTGCTACATATCTTCTGTGGGGTGCCCAGGATCCCTGTCATCTGGTTCTTTTATTGTGACAGGCAGCAGCAGGGAGAGGTTCCGGCTGATTGTCACAGTAATAAACAGAGAGTGTCACCGAGGGAACCTTCCTCTAGTCTTCTCCTCGGCTCTGATGTGTATCATGCACAACAGTAAGAGGAGGAGCCCAGGAGGGGGGACTTCCCCTGACATTGCTGATTTGAGGTCTGCAAGTTTTGAGAATGTCACTGGGGGCACACAAGTGACCTGGGGGGGGAAACAAAAGATGCTGTGAGGAGGGGGCGCCAGTTAACAATGAATGCTGTGGGGGGGGACCAAGTTACAAAGGATGCTGTGAGGAGGAGGGACATCAGGTAACAAAGGATGTTGTGAAGGGCACCAAAATTTTTTTGGGGGGGGGGAATTTGTGCTACAGTGGAAGCGGGAGGAAGAAGGATTGCTGGGAGGATGTTTTGAGAATATTTGTGCCGGGATGGGGGACTGGGGGTGGGAAAAGCTTTGTGCTAGGTGGAAATTGCTGGGAAAAGGAAATTGGGGGGAGGAGGGAGAGGATTTGTGCTGAGAAGGGGGATTGGGGGGG
Source organism: Aquarana catesbeiana (assembly GCF_042186555.1). Classification (NCBI taxonomy): domain Eukaryota; kingdom Metazoa; phylum Chordata; class Amphibia; order Anura; family Ranidae; genus Aquarana; species Aquarana catesbeiana. Next base: position 297,354,843 of record NC_133326.1, read on the forward strand.
GGGATTGTGCTGGGGAGACATTTTAAGGGATATGGAGGGGAAAAGAATTTGTGTGGGAGGTGAAAATAATTTGTGTTTGCTGGGGCAATTAGAGGGGTGGAGATTTGTGCTTGTATATGGAATTGGGGGGGGGGGGGGTGGATTAGAATTTGTTGGGGGGGTTGCTGGGAAAGGAAGAAGGCTTGTGTTGGGAGGAATGATTGGGGGGACTTGTGCTGGGAGGGTGGTAGGGAGAAGGATTTGTGCTGGGAGGGAGGTGGGGAGAAGGATTTGTGCTGGGAGGGGGATTTGGGGATTTGGGGGCTCGAGTAGAATCTGTTCTGGGAGGTGGAGAGGATTTATGCTGGGAAAGGGGATTTGGTAGTGAAAAAATTTGTGCTGCGTGGGGTAAGCATACAGATTAGTGCTGGGTTTTTTGGGAGGGTGGGGCAATGGAGATTTTTTGCTAAATATAGGGGACAGTATTGGGGGGGGGGTGACTTTGCATTTAAACGGTGCATTACACACCACTGATTCCTGCACTGTTTTAGTTTTGTACTCCCTGCTGTGTGTGTCATGTACTATTAAACCCAACACTGACTGCATCACTCTGAGCTTTACACACCCCTGACCCCTGCACTTTGTGTTATATGTATTCCTAAACCCAACGCTGATTGCATTGCACAACCTGGACATTAATTGCAGCATTTGGCTTGAAAGGTGCAAATAGAAAACAGTTATTTTCTATGTGTCCTCTCAGTGGCCTTCATATTTCTAGCATAGAAAAATGCAGATTACAGCACATTGTATGAACAAGCCCCTACTTTCAACATGAGCTCTTGTCTATGTTGTACAGACAAGAGCTCATATACACAAATACACAACCACATTCTACACTGTAAGTAACCACACCCCCTTTAGGCCAAACCCAATATTAAGTGCAATGTAAACCGAAACCACTTCGCTGCAGCACGCTACATGCAACACATATTCTTTTTTTTACTAGGTCTAGGGCCCAAATTATGATCCTACACACAGGCCCGCTGCTTTCATAAAACGCCCCTGTCTCTAACACATTAATGTAATTTCAAAATTCATGTTAGATGAAAATCTGCAGTTTTCCCTAATAACTTGATTACCTGGCTAAGCTGTCATAAAAGTTTTCTCAGCCAGTACCTGTTATGGAGTGACAACGCTCTGTCCCTCTCGCCCAGTCCAAGGGCTTCAAAGAGGCTGAAGGAGATCAGCAGCACTGAGATGTAAAAAAAAAAAAAGGGTGAAAATTGTATTTCTAAAAGATAAAATATGACTATTTTTTACACCATACACTGTGCTTTAGCAAACTAAATGTCTTCCAGTTAGCATACTTTAAACCTGGACTCCAGACAAAAAGCTAAATACACAGATGAAATATATATTTGGGAGCTGTTTTACCTGCCAAAAGATTTGCTTTCCTGATGATAAAATTTTGAGATTCACACAGCCCTGAGAGTAGATTTTTCTCTCCTATAGTGTATGTAAAAAACAAAACAAAAAAAACATATTTTGTGCACATCTGCCATATATAAACATTTCCCTATGTTTTATCTTATTAAAAATACTGCAAGTACAGAAAAATAACAGTTAATGTGCCAGAAATATAGTGTGCTTCTACCTTTCTCTTTGACATGAAAACACAGCTCTGAATTCCTAAGCATATGGTGTCAGCCCAGTGTACCTCATTTTTAAGGTATTACAAAGTGCACAAACCTCGCCTCATCCTGCCCCCCCCCCCCCCCCCCACCTCTCCATAAGCAATCCCTGTGGACATACAGAAAGCAGGGAACGTGATCAGCTCACAACATTTCTGGAAACAACATGTATCTTTTGCACCCACGATCAGGTAAAGCAAAACACTTTTAATGGTATTTTTAGAGGAGCAAAAGGGAGCAAATATGAGAAGTTGTCAGGGATCTACCAGCACCAGACCGGGGAACTTGCGCTCGCCTATGCGCCGGCGCGCTTCTGTTCAGACACGGCATCAAGCTGCTGTACATCAGCGCGGCGCTCGGGCGCGCCCGGGTGCGCGGCGCGGGTGCGTGCGCGCGTTCACGCGCACGGGCGCGCGCGCGTTAGCGTTAGCGCCGGTTTGTCGCCATTTAGCACATAAAAGTTCCCCTGTTCCATGAGAACATCGCTGCTTCGTCTCAGCTCTGTGAACCTGTTTGAACCTGTATCCTGATTGTCTGCTACCTGATTTGACCCGGCTTGTTTGACCATCCGACCCGCTCCAACCCCGATCCGGCCTGCCTGACTACTCTTCTGTCTGTATCTACTACCGTTGCCGACCCTTGCCTGTTCACCGACTCTGCCTTGCCTGCTGTTATTATCTGTGCCAGCTACCTGCCGACCCGGACTGTCTGACTCTGCTTATGCCTGCTGTTCACTTGCTGTTGCACCTTCAGCTTCAGCTTCAGTGATCTCTCCCTCCAGTGTGTCAAGTCTGCTGCCGTTCCAGTCTCCTCTCACCTGCAACCCAGCCATCCAGTGTGTCAAGCCTGCTGCCGTTCCAGTCTCCTCTCACCTGCAACCCAGCCATCCAGTGTGTCAAGTCTACTGCTGTTCCAGTCTCCACTCACCTGCAGCCCTGCCATCCCAGGAGAGATCTCTGCCTCCTCATCAGAGACTATACAGGCACTCCTACCCCACTGCGCTCAGGAGACCACTGTCCCCACTCCAGTGGCTCCTGAACCAGCGTTGTATGAGAGGTCTTCTCCTACAGTCAGGCTCTCCTACCAGGTACCTTACAGTACGAAGCAGCCATGACTGAGCCTGCAGGAGATACCTCTCCTTTGAAAGAAATATGCACCCACCTTGCGGCCCTCACTCAAGCCGTACAATCCCTCCAGGATAATTACAACAGATTGGAGGGACAAGTCCAGAACCTAGCAGGGCCTAACCCCCTGGCCTCCTCTTCAGCCGCAACCCCGGCACAGACGGCCCCTGGTCCTTCTGTTGTAATGCTTCCACCTGAACCAAAGGTTCCCACTCCTGATAGATTCTCTGGAGACCGGTCCAAGTTCCGGGCCTTTTGCAACGCCTGCAAGCTCTTCTTCGCGTTACAGCCCCGAACTTTTTCACTGGAGGCCACCAAAGTGGGGTTCGTGATCTCCCTCTTACAAGGGGAACCTCAGACCTGGGCTCATCGTCTACTTGAGGGGGACTCAGCACTAACCCAGGCTTTATCATCTTTCTTTGAAGCCATGGCACAAATTTACGAGGACCCTCAACAGACTGCAACAGCTGAATCAGCACTGTTCACGCTCCAGCAAGGTCGCAGACCTGCGGAAGACTATATCATGGACTTTAGACGTTGGAGTGCGGACACTCAGTGGAATGATGCGGCCCTGCGTCATCAGTTCCGCTTGGGTCTGTCTGAAGGTTTAAAGGACGAACTTGCCCGAGTGGGTGTACCAAACACTCTTGAAGCATTAATTAATCTGACTATTCAAATTGACCGGCGAATCCGGGAACGTCGTTCTGAACGATCCGCTTTGCAATCCCGCCCGATGTGGATGACAGCCAGAGCACCACTCCCGACAGCACGCTACTTACCCCCATCCAGTCAAATCCAGCCAATGCTATGCCTGACTCTGCAGAGCCTATGCAATTAGGACTGATGCGACCTGCCTTATCGCCTGAAGAACGGGCCCGACGCCGGCAACTCAATCTGTGCCTCTACTGCGGTGGGACTGGGCACTATGTCCTGAACTGTCCAGTCAAGTTAAGTAAGTGCCCATCTTCTGTGTATACCAGTCTTTCTGCTCTGTCTGCGAACTCTACCCACATTGCCATTCCTCTGTCTTTACAGCTGCAAGAAGGGACTATAACGATCAACGCCATCATTGATTCCGGAGCATGCAGTTGCTTTATTGACTCAAACTTTGCCAGCCAGCATAACATCCCATTACGAACCAAGACCCATGGACTCGCTGTGTTTCTAGCTGATGGTTCCCGCATCAGATCAGGACAAGTAACCCAAGAAACCCTGCCTCTGCCTGCTTCTACTTCCTCCCAACACAAGGAACTACTGGTTCTTGATGTCATCTCCTCCCCTATGTTTCCCATCATCCTGGGCATTCCTTGGCTGCAGGCCCACAACCCATACATTCATTGGACATCTGGAGAAGTGAAATTCTCATCTTCTTACTGTCTTGAACACTGTTTTAAGAAAGATTCGGATTCCTCTTCTACCCTACTTTGTTTAGACACCGACCAGAAACTTTGCCAGGTCATACCTAAACAATATCATGAATTCATCGATGTTTTTAGTAAAAAGGGGGCAGACTCTCTTCCACCTCATCGCCCCTACGATTGCCCCATTGAATTGCTGCCAGGATCCGAAATACCATTCGGACGCATTTTTCCACTATCTGAGAAGGAACAGGAAGTACTAAAAACATATATAGATGAGAACCTGGCCAAAGGTTTTATACGCCACTCTACCTCTCCAGCTGGTGCCGGAATATTTTTTGTCACCAAAAAGGACAAGTCGCTCCGGCCGTGTATCGACTATCGTGAACTAAACAAGATCACGGTCAAAAATCGGTATCCTCTACCTTTGATACCTGAACTTTTTCAAAAATTAAGGACTGCCGTCATTTTCACCGAACTTGACCTGAGAGGGGCATATAATTTAATCCGTATCCGGGCTGGACATGAGTGGAAGACAGCATTCCGAACCCGATTCGGGCATTATGAATACCTGGTCATGCCCTTTGGACTCTGCAACGCCCCTGCAACCTTTCAACACCTGATTAACGACGTCCTCAGGGACTTTCTAGATGTATTTGTAATTGCATACTTGGACGATATCTTGATTTTTTCAGAATCCCGTGAATTGCATCAGGAGCATGTCCGCAGGGTGTTGGGTCGTCTCCGCCTACAAAGTCTGTACGCTAAAGCGGAGAAATGTGAGTTCGAACAACAGAGCATCCAATTCCTGGGGTTAATCATCTCCGCAACAGGCATCAAGATGGACCCACAAAAAGTGTCCGCTGTTCTGGACTGGCCGGTACCCTTGGACAAGAAGGGAGTTCAGCGGTTTGTGGGGTTTGCAAACTTCTACAGAAAGTTCATCAGGGGGTTCTCAGCCATAATTGCACCCATCACCCAGTTAACCAAACAGAATATCCGTTTCTCCTGGAACCAACTTGCCCAAGACGCCTTCGAAAATCTCAAAAGACTGTTTACTTCAGCACCTATCCTCAGTCACCCTGAACCATCCCTACCGTTTATTTTAGAGGTTGATGCCTCCGAGATTGCGGTAGGTGCGATTCTTTCACAGCGCAAAGGTAGCAAAGAGATAATGCATCCTGTAGGGTTCTTCTCCCGTAAACTCTCCCCTGCGGAGAAGAATTATGACGTTGGTGACCGAGAGCTTCTCGCTATTAAAACTGCTCTAGAAGAATGGAAGTACCTGTTGGAGGGGGCTATGCATCCAGTACTAATTTATACTGACCATAAAAACCTAGAGTACTTACGATCTGCCAAACGACTGAAGCCGCGACAAGCCCGCTCTGTTTTTCTCACGTTTCTCCTTCCATATCATGTACCGCCCAGGCTCTAAAAATATCAAACCGGATGCATTATCACGTATGCATGACAATCCTAAGGACTTATCTACTCCTGACACCATCTTACCCGCAAACAGTTTTTTACTGCTGCAAAAAGATTTATTTTCCCTGATTAAGGAAGCATCCTCTGAATCAGCCAGGCCTACTGGAATTTCTTTAGTAAGTAGAGATGGTCTGTTCTGGAAAGGAAGCCAAATTTTTGTTCCTGAAGACATTCGGGTCAAGGTTTTAACACTTCTCCACGACCATCCATTGGCAGGCCACTTTGGAGTCCGCAAGACCCTGGAACTAGTGCAGCGTACATTCTGGTGGCCCAATCTGAAAGACTTTTGTGAAAAGTATGTTAGTTCCTGTCCCATCTGCATCCAGAATAAGTCATCCAGGAATCGAGCTTGGGGCCTATTGAAACCATTGCCTGTACCCGACAGACCATGGAAAATGATTTCTATGGACTTTATTGTGGAACTTCCATGTTCTGAAGGATGCTCAGCTATCTTTGTAGTTGTGGACCGTCTAACCAAAATGGCTCATTTTCTACCTTTAAGGGGAACCCCGTCTGCCACCGAAACTGCTCGCATATTTATCAAGGAGATCATCAGACTTCATGGAGTACCTGTAAACATAGTTTCTGATAGAGGGGTTCAATTCACTTCACGTTTCTGGAGATCCCTGTGTGAAACCCTAAAGATTGAATTGGCCTTATCCTCGGCCTATCATCCTCAAACGAACGGTCAGACAGAAAGGACTAATCAGACCCTGGAACAATACATCAGATGCTTCACATCATTCACACAAGATGATTGGGTATCTCTACTACCCTTAGCAGAATTTGCCTACAATAATGCCAAACATTCTGCCACCGGTCAATCTCCCTTTTTCGCCAATTATGGCTTTCACCTAACCTTTCTACCTGATTTCCTTTCAGAGTCTTCGGTTCCAGCAGTACAAAGTACAGTGGAGTTCCTCAGTCACAACAGCCGGTTGTTACAGGAAACGGTGTCCAAGGCTCAGGCAGATGGTAAGAGAGTCTTCGACCGGAAAAGAAGGGGGGAGCTGAACTTGCAAATTGGCAAACAGGTATGGCTTTCTACTGTTAATATCAAATTAGCATGTCCTTCTAAGAAGTTGGCACCTAGATTCATGGGACCCTTTCCAGTCAGAAGGAAAATCAATGAAGTATCTTATGAATTGACTTTACCTGATTCATTTAAAATTCATCCAGTATTCCATGTATCTCTGCTCAAACCTGCTGTACCTGATCCCTTTCCTGCTAGGGGCACAAGACCCCCTGAACCTGTTGTAATTAATGGAAGTGAGGAATTTGAGGTTGAGGCTATCCTTGATTGTAGAAGAAGGCAAGGGCAAAACCAATTCTTAATCAAGTGGAAAGGCTACGGCCCAGAAAGTAACTCGTGGGAACCGGACAGTAATGTGCATGCCAGGCGTTTAGTGCGCGCTTATTTTTCTGCTCATCCTGAGAAGAAGAGGTTGTTGGGCATCCGGAGGCTGCCCCTTGCGGGGGGGGCAATGTCAGGGATCTACCAGCACCAGACCGGGGCACTTGCGCTCGCCTATGCGCCGGCGCGCTTCTGTTCAGACACGGCATCAAGCTGCTGTACATCAGCGCGGCGCTCGGGCGCGCGCGGGTGCGCGGCGCGGGTGCGTGCGCGCGTTCACGCGTGCACGGGCGCGCGCGCGTTAGCTCCGGTTTGTCGCCATTTAGCACATAAAAGTTCCCCTGTTCCATGAGAACATCGCTGCTTCGTCTCAGCTCTGTGAACCTGTTTGAACCTGTATCCTGATTGTCTGCTACCTGATTTGACCCGGCTTGTTTGACCATCCGACCCGCTCCAACCCCGATCCGGCCTGCCTGACTACTCTTCTGTCTGTATCTACTACCGTTGCCGACCCTTGCCTGTTCACCGACTCTGCCTTGCCTGCTGTTATTATCTGTGCCAGCTACCTGCCGACCCGGACTGTCTGACTCTGCTTATGCCTGCCGTTCACTTGCTGTTGCACCTTCAGCTTCAGCTTCAGTGATCTCTCCCTCCAGTGTGTCAAGCCTGCTGCCGTTCCAGTCTCCTCTCACCTGCAACCCAGCCATCCAGTGTGTCAAGCCTGCTGCCGTTCCAGTCTCCTCTCACCTGCAACCCAGCCATCCAGTGTGTTAAGTCTACTGCTGTTCCAGTCTGCACTCACCTGCAGCCCTGCCATCCCAGGAGGGATCTCTGCCTCCTCATCAGAGACTATACAGGCACTCCTACCCCACTGCGCTCAGGAGACCACTGTCCCCACTCCAGTGGCTCCTGAACCAGCGTTGTATGAGAGGTCTTCTCCTACAGTCAGGCTCTCCTACCAGGTACCTTACAGAAGTTAATGGTTAGGGTTTACATTAACTGTTTTCCACCCAGCTACTATACATATACATATATATATATATATATATATATATATATATATATATATATATATATATATATATATATACAAAAAAGTGCGCAATCCTAAAGTTGAAATTTCAAAAGGGTAAAAATGTATAAAAAAAAACATAATTATGAATACAATATTAAAAAGGGAGAAACTTCATAGTGCAGTATGAAAACAAGTGTTTATTAACAAGTCTCATTGCACTTTACAGAGGTAAATGAAGAGATTCCAAACAAAACACAGTCGCGGAGCTCATCCAGCAGGCTGGTGCGTGGTGACGTCACAGATTGCAGCTTCACCCAACACATTTCCTCATAAGAGGCATCAACTGGGAACGGTGGCTAGCTTGCATGTTTCAGCCCTCAGGGGCCTTAATCATAGTAATTAATCATCAACACTTTACTTTATAACCACACTCTGATTCCCCAGGGACGGTAATCAACAACTTCTTGGAGCCTGGTATAAGCACGTTCATTACATACAGAAAAAAAAACAGCAAAGACAATGTACAAATATGTATAAAAAAAGACAATAAAATAACAACACATGGATGGAGCGCACAGGTGGGGGACAGACAGAGCTAAAAAATAAAAAATATATAAAGTATGAAAAAAAAAGGAATGATAATAAATCTAATGAAAGAGAGAGGCTAGTGCAGATACAGGTCAAAGTCTCATCTGAGATTTATACCTATGGCACTCGAATCTGCAATGTATGAATCCTCAGTTCGGAGCCACTGTACAACAATTCGATGTAAGTAAAGTGATTTGCCCTGTTGTTCTATTGTGTTCTGACAGGGGGCCGGTCCTCCGGTAGAACACTCCCGTTCATGCTCTCGGTCATTAGCTGATCAGTAGCCAGTCAGCAGACTTTCTTCCGTCATGAACCTTCAACAGAAACTGGCCGAACTGCTGGCTTCTGTCGGACCAGCTTCCATACACACGGGCCAAATGTCAGACGGTTTCTATTGAACTAGCTGGTGCTGGCCGACATTTGGGCCATGTGTACTAGGTTTAAAAGTCTGTGATGTCTGTCACTCGCTCTGGGGGGGTCACTGCTAATCTCCCAATGCCACAAAACTTAAAATAATTAGTATTTCCTCCATGCGCCTCCCTAAAATGTTTGGAAGTGTTGGAGATATACTTTGCTTTTTCATTGCTGGAATCACAAAAATGCTTTCCTATGTGGATTCTTAATGGTCGTGATGTACTGCCGACATATTGCAGACAGTACATAGTACAAAAAATTAAATACACAACAAAATTTGACCCGCAATTCATGCTCTAATTGATCTTAAAGCTCTCACCAGTAACGAAGGATTCAAAGGCCTTTGTAAACAGGTTCAGATGTCTGCAAGTATTAATCTCACAAGGGAAAGAGCCAGGATAAGAGGTCCAGGTGTGTTATGTAGTTTATGAAGAGAAATAACTAGGAGGAAGAAGGGATCCAAGAGTAGGAGCCCAGAAGCAGGAAAACCTGCAACCTCCATTTAGTAATGAATATAACTCAGTTTGAATACAAAATAGGGATATTCCTTTTAATGATAAAAACTATGTAGTGATATTGTTTAGAAAAAGTAGTTGCAAAAGTATCTGTTGATTTGTTTCTTTTGTTACAACTCTATCATAAAATAGCACTGTTTTTAGAGGCTGCTAAAATCTGGCCTCTTTCAAAACATTGTTTTGAAAAACCTCTCTGCAGAAGCCTGATTACTACATATTCACTGTGAAAAGTTTCATCCAAGGAACAATTCCTGCGAGCACGCACAAACTCTCCTGTGGGTATTGATTTAATAGTGTGGGAGGGTGACAGCTGAATGCAAGAAGGAAGAATTTTCTGCCAACGGCTTGCAAAAATGTTTTGGTGACTATATTACCTGTATCCGCACAGCCCTGAAAAGTAATATCCAAAAAACTAATTTCAACAATGTGTTGATCAAAGGTTAAATGCTGATTGAAATCATTTGCATTTAGATAGTTTACAAATCAACCAAAATGGTGTCACCCCCATCTCACACCATCAAAATATTGTCTATGACCAGTCTCAGCCATCCCCTGCAGACAACTGCACTCCTGGAAGTAAAGAAAATCTTTTGTTCTTCATTTGTTCAGTCTCCTGTACTTCCTAGCCAGTGAACATGGCAATCCTAGGGGCAGCTACGTACCAGTAAGCTAGGCATGCTTCGCTTAAATTAACGGGGACTACTATAGGTGATGCTACACTAAGTTATAATTTCTGACCACATGTACAGAGGTGGCCATTACAGTACATTGGTTTTGATACAATTGATTGATTTGTGTGATACACAAGATGCAACGTCCAGTACATAATCAATCCAAACAATGAAAAAGTCTCACACAGGTGGTATCACCATGCTTTGTATAAAAATATTATATTAAATAGATAACATTTTGTAAAAAAAATATTTTCATTTTCTCTCTGGATTTACCAAAAACTTGTGGTAAGTATTTAAAAGACTCACCGTGCCTCTTAAAAATACCTTGGGGTATTTACTCCAAAATGTGGTCATTTCTTGGGTGTTTCTACTGTTCTGGTGCTCCAAGGCCTCCAAAAATGTGACAGGTAGTCAGTAAATTGGATGCATAAGTTATTCCAATGGAAAAATTACAGTTGCTCCTTGGATTTTGTGCCTCTCTTTGAGGCTAGGCTATTCAAAAGTTTCACACATGGTATTGCCACACTTGGAAGGAGTAACAGAATGTGTTTTGATGTGTAATTTTAGGTATGCTTATTATATGTGTTAGTAATATCTTACAGTATTAATTGACAACTTTGTGTAAAAAATACATTTTAATTTTCTTTCCGCATTTTCCAAAAACATGTGCCAAAAAATGAGGACCCACCCCATGCCTCTTAAGAAATACCTTGTGGTGTTTGCTTTCCAAAATGTGGTAATTTTGTGAGTGTTTCTCCTATCCTAGTTGTTCAGGGACCCAAGAAGTAGATGGATTGTCAGGAAAATTAGACAAGTAATGTATGCACCGTGGAAGCCCAAATGTGCACCTTGGATTTTGGGGGCATTATATGCATATAGGCTGTGAAAAAGTCTCACACATGTGGTATCCACATACTCAGGAGGCATAGTAGAATGCACTTTTAAGTGTAATTGTAAGTACCGTATTTATCGGCATATAACACGCACAGGCGTATAACACGCACCTTCATTTTAAGAGGGAAGTTTCAGGAAAAAATCTTAACTTATAAACTTATTAAAAAAATTTTAAATAAGGAACTTTGAAGCAAAATAAGGGTCAGTGCCCATCTGCAGCCTCACCATTGCCATCAATGCAGCCTGATCAATGCCCAGCTGCAGCCTCACAAGTGCCATCAATGCAGCCTCATCAGTCCACATCAATGCAGCCTCACCATTGCCATCAATGCAGCAGCCTCACCATTGCCATCAGTGCAGCCTGATCGATGCCCATCTGCAGCCCAAAGGGGACAGGGAGGGGGCCGGGACGAGCGCCGACAGATTACATACAGATTACATACAGTGAGAATCTCTTATGATAGACAGAACAGTGGTCCAATGGCGGCCCAGGAGATGGGACTTCCTATTACAGAGGCTGCCAAGTAAACAGGAGATTCTCACTTTATGTAATCTGACGGTGTTCGTCCTGCCCCCCCTCCCTGTCCCCTCCGAGGCAGCTAAAACTGAAGTATTGGCGTATAACACGCATGCACTATTTGCACCCAATTTTCATGGTGAAAAAGTGAGTGTTATACGCCAATTAATACAGTATTCCTATGCTGTGTGTTAGAAATAACTTGTTAAAATGATAGCTGTGTTACAAAAATACATTTTATTTAGTTTCTTCATGCTCCAAAAAATTGTGACAAAAAATGACAACTTCAAAAAACTCATCATGCATCTTACTAAATACTTTGGACTGTCTTTTTTTTTTTCAAAAAGGGGTCATTTGTACTGTCCTCGTATTTTAGGTCCTCAACAAATGAGGCAGTCAAGTACATAAAGACTGATCAATTTGCAAATATATATATTCCATAGTTTGTACACTCTATACATTTCCCACAGACTAAATACCTGTAACATATACTGCTTTTGATTATTTTCTTTACCAAAGAAATGTAGCAGAATATGTTTTGGCCTAAATTAATAGCTTACCTGTAAAATCCTTTTCTTTGAAGTACATCACGGGAAACAGAGCCATAGTAGTTACTATGTGGGTTATAGGCCACCTTCAGGTGATGGACACCGGTACGCCCAAAATTAAAAAGCGCACTCCCTATATAACCCCTCCCACTGGTGGGAGTACCTCAGTTTTGTAGGGAAGCAATACACGTGTATACCAAAGAAGGGAGGGACCTCTGTGTCCCGTTATGTACTGCAAAGAAAAGGATTTTACAGGTAAGTTGTTATAAAAATCCTATTTTCTTATTGTACATCAGGGGACACAGAGCCATAGTAGTTACTATGTGGGATGTCCCATAGCAATGCCAACTGAAGGGAGGGAGACACATTAAAAGTAGGGCACCAAGAGACTAGAGGACTCATACTGCAGCCTGCAGTACACTGCGCCCAAAGGCAATATCCTCATGATCTTTTACATCTACTTGATAGAATCTGGTAAATGTATGGACTGAAGACCAAGTTGCAGCCCTGCAGATCTGAGCCATGGAGGCTTGGTGATGCACTGCCCAAGAAGCACTAACAGCCCTGGTGGAGTACGCTTTAATATGAAAAGGAGGAATTTTCCTCTTTAACCACTTGAGCCCCGGACCATTATGCTGCCTAAGGACCAGAGGTCTTTTTCCAATTTGGCACTGCGTCGCTTTAACTGCTAATTGCGCGGTCATGCAATGCTGTACCCAAACGAAATTTGCGTCCTTTTCTTCCCACAAATAGAGCTTTCTTTTGATGGTATTTGATCACCTCTGCGGTTTTTATTTTTTGCGCTATAAACGGAAAAAGACCGAAAATTTTGAAAAAAAATGATATTTTCTACTTTTTGTTATAAAAAAAATCCAATAAACTAAATTTTAGTCATACATTTAGGCCAAAATGTATTCGGCCACATGTCTTTGGTAAAAAAAATGTAAATAAGCGTATATTTATTGGTTTGCGCAAAAGTTATAGCGTCTACAAACTAGGGTACATTTTCTGGAATTTACACAGCTTTTAGTTTATGACTGCCTATGTCATTTCTTGAGGTGCTAAAATGGCAGGGCAGTACAAAACCCCCCCAAATGACCCCATTTTGGAAAGTAGACACCCCAAGGAAATTGCTGAGAGGCATGTTGAACCCATTGAATATTTATTTTTTTTGTCCCAAGTGATTGAAAAATGACAAAAAAAAAAAAAAAAAATATTTACAAAAAGTCGTCACTAAATGATATATTGCTCACACAGGCCATGGGCCTATGTGGAATTGCACCCCAAAATACATTTAGCTGCTTCTCCTGAGTATGGGGATACCACATGTGTGGGACTTTTTGGGAGCCTAGCCGCGTACGGGGCCCCGAAAACCAATCACCGCCTTCAGGATTTCTAAGGGTGTAAATTTTTGCTTTCACTCTTCACTGCCTATCACAGTTTCGGAGGCCATGGAATGCCCAGGTGGCACAAAACCCCCCAAAATGACCCCATTTTGGAAAGTAGACACCCCAAGCTATTTGCTGAGAGGCATATTGAGTCCATGGAATATTTTATATTTTGACACAAGTTGCGGGAAAGTGACACTTTTTTTTTTTTTTTTTTTCATAAAGTTGTCACTAAATGATATATTGCTCACACAGGCCATGGGCATATGTGGAATTGCACCCCAAAATACATTTAGCTGCTTCTCCTGAGTATGGGGATACCACATGTGTGGGACTTTTTGGGAGCCTAGCCGCGTACTGGACCCCGAAAACCAATCACTGCCTTCAGGATTTCTAAGGGTGAAAATTTTTGATTTCACTCTTTACTGCCTATCACAGTTTCGGAGGCCATGGAATGCCCAGGTGGCACAAAACCCCCCCAAATGACCCCATTTTGGAAAGTAGACACCCCAAGCTATTTGCTGAAAGGCATGGTGAGTATTTTGCAGCTCTCATTTGTTTTTGAAAATGAAGAAAGACAAGAAAAAACATTTTTTTTTTTCTTTTTTCAATTTTCAAAACTTTGTGACAAAAAGTGAGGTCTGCAAAATACTCACTATACCTCTCAGCAAATAGCTTGGGGTGTCTACTTTCCAAAATGGGGTCATTTGGGGGGGTTTTGTGCCACCTGGGCATTCCATGGCCTCCGAAACTGTGATAGGCAGTGAAGAGTGAAATCAAAAATTCACGCCCTTAGAAAGCCTGAAGGCGGTGCTTGGTTTTCGGGGTCCCGTACGCGGCTAGGCTCCCAAAAAGTCTCACACATGTGGTATCCCCGTACTCAGGAGAAGCAGCAGAATGTATTTTGGGGTGTAATTTCACATATTTCCATGGCATGTTTGAGCAATATATCATTTAGTGACAACTTTGTGCAAAAAAAAAAAAAAAAATTTGTCTCGTTCCCGCAACTTGTGTCGCAATATAAAATATTCCATGGACTCGACATGCCTCTCAGCAAATAGCTTGGGGTGTCTACTTTCCAAAATGGGGTCATTTGGGGGGGTTTTGAACTGTCCTGGCATTTTATGCACAACATTTAGAAGCTTATGTCACACATCACCAACTCTTCTAACCACTTGAAGACAAAGCCCTTTCTGACACTTATTGTTTACATGAAAAAGTTTTTTTTTTTTTGCAAAAAAATTACTTTGAACCCCCAAACATTATATATTTTTTTAAAGCAAATGCCCTACAGATTAAAATGGTGGGTGTTTCATTTTTTTTTTTCACACAGTAATTGCGCAGCGATTTTTCAAACGCATTTTTTGGGGAAAAAACACACTTTTTTAAATTTTAATGCACTAAAACACGCTATATTGCCCAAATGTTTGATGAAATAAAAAAGATGATCTTAGGCCGAGTACATGGATACCAAACATGACATGCTTTAAAATTGCGCACAAACGTGCAGTGGCAACAAAATAAATACATGTTTAAAAGCCTTCAAAAGCCTTTACAGGTTACCACTTTAGATTTACAGAGGAGGTCTACTGGAAAAATTACTGCACTCGATCTGGCCTTCGCGGTGATACCTCACATGCATGGTGCAATTGCTGTTTATGTTTGACGACAGACCGCCGCTTGCGTTCGCCTTAGCGCGAGAGCAGGGGGCGACAGGGGTGTTTTTTTTTGTTTTTGTTTTTTTCTTTATTATTTTTTTGCTTTTTTAATCTTACTTTTAAACTGTTCCTTTCATATTTTTTTTTTTAATCATTTTTATTGTTATCTCGGGGAATGTAAATATCCCCTATGATAGCAATAGGTAGTGACAGGTACTCTTTTTTGAAAAAATTGTGGTCTATTAGACCCTAGATCTCTCCTCTGCCCTCAAAGCATCTGACCACACCAAGATCGGTGTGATAAAATGCTTCCCCAATTTCCCAATGGCGCTATTGACATCCGGCGAAATCTAAGTCATGAAATACTCGTAGCTTCCGGTTTCTTAGGCCATAGAGATGTTTTGAGCCACTCTGGTCTCTGATCAGCTCTATGGTCAGCTGGCTGAATCACCGGCTGCATTCTCAGGTTCCCTGTTGAGACAGGAGAGCCAGAGAAAAACACGGAAGACGGTGGGGGGGGGGGCATTCCCTCCCACGGCTTGTAAAGGCAGTCTAGAGGCTAATTAGCCGCTAGGATTGCTTTTACATGAAAGCCGACCGCTGGCTGAAAAGAATGATACCAAGATGATACCTAAACCTGCAGGCATCATTCTGGTATAACCACTCAAAGTCGTGAATGGCGTACCTGAAGACAAAAAAATGGTTAACAATGGTTAACAATAAAGCACAGTAAAGTGTAAATAATTACACACCTGAAAAACAAACATGATAAAACATAATAACAATAACAATAACAATAAAACATTGCAGAATAGAATACAGTAAAAAAGAGCAGAACAATAGAGAGAGAGAATAGAGAGAGAGAGAACAATAAAACAACAACTATTTTTTTTTATTTCATATTTTTTTTTTTTTTTACACTTTTTTTGTAACTAACTTTTATAACGGTAACCGGTTCCAGGTTCGGGTCTCTCAAAATGCGATGGCATCTTGGGAGACCCTGTGAAAGTGTGCCTAGTCTGTGCAATGCTGTACCCTACGCTAATACTCAACTAGTGAATGGTAGCGTTCAAAACATTCACCAATGCAAGACCAGGATTGTCAGGACAGGAGGGACAATAATAGCGGGTGTCACGCCTATATCCGCGCTCTTACTGCAGACACAACATCTTTTTTGGGGGTTCGTTGGGTAGGGGTACTCGGGAGGACATAAAAATGCCTCTCATGCAGCCGACTGCATTTGGTTGGGGATGTGAATGGGGGAAGTACGGGCGCTGCAGAAGCGGTGGGTTCCCAATTAGGATTGGCGAATGCAGCAGGAAGGGCACTATGGGCACGATGGGCCTGTGTTTGTCTTTTTGGTGGCAGCGGGACACTACTTGTGCTTGCCACCTCACCAGCTTCAACTGCACTTATGGGACTCGCCACGTCACCAAGTGTTACTGCAGTGCTGGTTTGACTACGACCGGGGTGTACTAGGCCGCTGGTGCTTGCCAGTTCACCAAAACGCTACCAAAAAACATTAGCGATCGCAGGGATCAGGCCTGACTCTGCGAACGCTGCAGTTATGCGTTTAGTGTTTTGTAAGTGTCAGTGATCGATCGATACTGCACTTGGGTGGGCCGGGCCGGGCGGAGGGGCAAAACGCAGGTGCTAGCAGGTATCTGGGCTGATCCCGCTAACACTGCGTTTTTGGGAACCCTAAACTGCTGGTGACGCTAGTATAGATCTGATCGGATCAGATATTGATCCGTTCAGATACTATACCACTAAGGGAGGTGTACGGTGCGTGCGTGGGTGTTAGCGGTACTGGCGCTAATCTGACGCTGCCTGGGGCTGGTGCTTGCCAGTTCACCAAAACGCTACAAAAAAAACTGTTAGCGATCGCAGGGATCAGGCCTGACTCTGCGAACGCTGCAGTTATGCGTTTAGTGTTTTGTAAGTGTCAGTGATCGATCGATACTGCACTTGGGTGGGCTGGGCTGGGCCGGGCGGAGGGGCAAAACGCAGGTGCTAGCAGGTATCTGGGCTGATTCCACTAACACTGCGTTTTTGGGAACCCTAAACTGCTGGGGACGCTAGTATAGATCTGATCGGATCAGATATTGATCCGTTCAGATACTATACCACTAAGGGAGGCGTATGCTGCGTGCGTGGGTGTTAGCGGTACTGGCGCTAACCTGACGCCTGGTGCTGGTGCTTGCCAGTTCACCAAAACGCTACCAAAAAAACTGTTAGCGATCGCAGGGATCAGGCCTGACTCTGCGAATGCTGCAGTTATGCGTTTAGTGTTTTGTAAGTGACAGTGATCGATCGATACTGCACTTGGGTGGGCTGGGCGGAGGCACAAAACGCAGGTGCTAGCAGGTATCTGGGCTGATCCCGCTAACACTGCGTTTTTGGGAACCCTAAACTGCTGGGGACGCTAGTATAGATCTGATCGGATCAGATATTGATGCGATCAGATACTATACCACTAAGGGAGGCGTATGCTGCATGCGTGGGTGTTAGCGGTACTGGCGCTAATCTGACGCTGCCTGGGGCGACGCATATCACCGCTGGGCGATCAGGGGGCTAAACCTTTATTCGGTAATAAACGGCGGGTGCCCTGACACTATAAAAAATAAACGAACTAACCAGCGTCATCCGTAACGGTTATACGGTGATCAGTGGTGAAAGGGTTAACTAGGGGGCAATCAAGGGGTTAAAACATTTATTAGGTAGTATATGGGGGTCCCTGACGCTATAAAACGCTGACGGCGAACCTAAATATTTACCTCACTAACTAGCGTCACCAGCGACACTAATACAGCGATCAGAAAAATGATCGCTTAGTGACACTGGTGACAGGGGGTGATCAAGGGGTTAAAACTTTATTAGGGGGGGTTAGGGGGGTACCCTAGACCTAAAGGGGGGTAATACTCACTGTCCCAACACTGTAACTGTCACAAACTGACACTATGCAGTAATCAGAAAAAAAAAAAAAAAAAAAAAAAAAAAACTGCTGGTGTCAGTTTGTGACAGGGGGGGGGGGGGGTGATTGGGGGGGGGGATCGGGGGGCGATCGGGGGGGGGATCGGGGTGTTTTGTGTGCCTGGCATGTTCTACTGTGTTGTGTAGTGTTGGTGCACTCACATAGATGTCTTCTCTCCTCGGGCCGGAACGGAAAATACCGACCCGAGGGGAGATGACATCACTTCCTTTGCTGCTGTTTAGCATAGTCTGAGTTTCCAGGCCTCCAGGCCAGGCGTGCTGCACAAATCTCTAGAATATTGATGGGCAAGGTCATCTCGGATTTGGACCATTTCCCTTGGACAGACGCTTCTTCCAGGACTGCTCCCCAGCCCAGAAGGCTGGCATCTGTTGTTACCACTTTCCAGGTAACTGGTAGAAAAGATTTTCTGAAGATTTTTGAATATTAACCACCAATTGAGGCTCTGACGCACCTTGGGGGATCAACGCTTTGGGAATTCTAGAGCTTGGACCTTCTTATTCCAAGTTGACAGGATACTGTTTTGCAGCAGTCTTGAATGAAACTGCGCATAAGGAACGGCCTTGAAAGAAGCCACCATCTTTCCCAACAATTTCATGCAAAGTCAAATAGAAGGATTCTTCTTTGTTTTGATCAACTGAATCAGTTCCCTTATGGAACTGATCCTTTCATGGGGCAAAAACACCCTCTTCTGAGCTGTATCTATGATCAGCCTCAAGTACTGCAATCTCCTTGATGTTTTTAAGGAGGATTTTTCTAGGTTGAGAATCCAACCTAGGTATTCCAGGTACTACTGATTGATCTATCAAGAGTAGATCATCTAAGTAGGCTAGTATCGTTATACCTTGAGCCCCTAACCTGGCTAAAGGAGGAGCCAGGACCTTTGTAAACACTCGAGGTGCAGTAGCTAGACCGAAGGAAGAGCTACACCTGGAATGAAGATTTTCTACCTTGAAGCATAGAAATTTCTGGTGAGCATGGAAAATTGGCACATGGAGAAAAGCATCCTTGATGTGGATTGACTCCATGCGAAAAGAACGGATATTCAAAAACCGGTTTAGATCTTTGAGACCTAAAATGGGTCTGACATCCCCGTTTGGCTTTGGAACCGTGAAAAGGTTTGAATAAAAACCCCAATCCTTGCTCTTCCAAGGGGACCACCGATATCACTCTTTGAGACAAGAGATGATCCAAAGCTAGAAAGAGAGACTACTTTTTTCACTGGATCTCTGGGAACGTTTGATCTGAGAGGAGACGGGAACCCTCGGAACTCTAGTTTGTAACCTAGAAAAATTGAGGAAGCCACCCGTCTGTCTTGACATTGTTCCTGCCAGACCCTTGAAAACTGTAGAAGCCTTCCCCCCACTCTTGATCGAACGGGGGTGCCCCTTCATAAAGAGGCTTTAGTATTTTGTTTTGTGGGTTTCCTCCCCCAGGTCCTCTTTTGGCCCTGGGACTGACCCTGAGGTTTACCTCATGAACCTGACGGTGGAGGCCGTCATGACTGCCTGGAGGCAAATGCCCCTGGCACCGGAGGAGAAGCACGTTTTAAAAGAAAAAATGCTTAAACTTTTTCATAACCAGTAAAAGGGAAAAGCGAACTTTTCCCACTAGAAATTCTTTTTATATACCTATCCAGATCGTCTCCAAATAACCGTTCACTATGAAATGGGAAACTGGCCAAGAGCTTTTGTATGGCGCTTTGGCTGACCAATTTTTCAACCATAGGATTCTACGCACATGTACCCACCCTAGCATGAGCCGTGAGGCCTGGAGAATAGAATCTTTCATAGCATCTACTGTAAAACATAACGCTTCTGATATCCCAGCCAAATCTTGGGCCTGATGATCAGGAATAATCTTGAGTACCTCCATAAACTGGTCCTTTAAGGACTGAGATACGCTGATCGCTGCCAGCGCAGGCTGAACCTGCAAGCGAAATATAGCTTTTAAAATAGAATTCCAGCTTCTTATCTGTTGGATCCTTTAGCATATGAACATTGTCTACTGGACAAGTCAGGTACAGAGGATATAGCAGCGTCAACTGCTGGAAATCCCCATTTCTTATAGAACTCTTCCTCCATAGGATAAAGTATTGAAAACTTTTTTTTGAGGAAAAAACTGTTTATCTGGGTGCTCCCACTCAGAATACATAAGCTATTTTAGCCATGAATGGATAGGAAAAGCATGAACAGATTGAGGAGGCTTTAGTGAACCCAAACCAGAGGTGAGTTCATCGATTGACTGCACTTATTGGCAGTAAAAATGTGGAGCGGATCAATTCAGTGAGAGACTGTACCAACCACCTTTCCTGCGAATCAGATCCTTTCGTATTAGCTTCTTCGGACACCAGCCTCTTCCTGGTCCCTTGAGAGAAATTTGTCATCTCTTGCCCCCTGTTCCTCAGCATGAAGGTCCTGAGCAATGGACGGGGACCTGTTTATGCTTAGTCCCACTCTGGGATGCAATTAAAGCATCAACTTTTTGCTCAAAACTTGGTTGGAGAAAAAAACCTCCTTAGTCATATATACAGGGGCTGCAATGCTAAAAGCAGCTGCAACACTTGCCCCTCCTGATGGCTCATTCTGACCAGCCATTTTACTCTCAGGGGAGGATGTCATCTTTTCTGAGATGGGTCTAGGCTCCCTAGTGACTATAGTCTTTCTAGAGCCCCATTTTTTAGGTGATTTTAACCTCCCTTCTGACCATAGCTTGATGCACAAAGCAGAGGTACTACTAGAAGGAATGCATGCATTGCTTAAGCAATAGTCCAGCTTAGGGATGAGCTTCGTGTTCGAGTCGAACGCATGTTCGAGTCGAACATTATGTGTTCGGGCGTTCGCCGAATTAAGAACGTTATGGGCCATTCGCGCCAAATTCGAGTGGCGCGTCATGGCCCATAATTCACTGCGGCATCGCAGTGCATTGCTGGCTGATGATTGGCCAAGCATGCACTATGACCTGCATGCTTGGCCAATCACAGCGCCATGTGTACAGAGAGCCGTAATTGGCCAAAGCCAGGGAGGCTTTGGCCAATTATGGCTCAGGGGGTTTAGTACATGCCCCACACTATATAAGGTCACCTGCACGTCGGCCCTGTGAAGTGTGTTGCGGTGGAGAGAGATAGATAGACAGAGAGACAGTGTCATTTGATTTAAGTTAGAGTAGGCAGGTCAATCAGTTAGCTGCACTTGCAGTCTATTGTGTACTTATATGCATCCCAGGTGTTGTGTGTGTGTGTGTAATATATATATATATATATATATATATATATATATATATATATATATATATATATATATATATATATATATATATATATATATATATATATATATATATATATATATATATAGTGTGTGTATATATATATATATATATATATATATATATAGTGTGTGTATGTATATGTGTATATATATATATATATATATATATATATATATATATATATATATATATATATATATATATATATATATATATATATATATATATATATATACACACTGTATTCAGTTTAGCTAGATCCGTTCCTGTTATTCTCTTCCTAATATACTGACAGGCAGGCAGGTGTTTTTACAGTATTTCCAGTTAGTGTACTGTGTACCCTGCACAGTTTCACCTACAGTATAGCTACCTGAAGCCAGGTGCGTGTGTTCTTCTTCTGATATTATTAACAGCACAGGCAGGCTCTTGAAGTATTTCCAGTTAGTGTACTGTGTAACCCTGCACAGTTGCACCTACAGTATAGCTACCTGAAGACAAGTGCAGGTGTTCTCATATTAATAATACTACAGGCAGGCAGTTGATTCTGCTAGCTGCAGTATAATCGGTATATATATATATATATATATATATATATATATATATATATATATATATATATATATATATATACATCCCAGTTTTGTGCAGCTACATCTCACTGCAGGCCAATAGTATGTCTGGAAGGCCAACAAGGAGAGGCAGACAGTCACAAGCCAATAAAAGAGGACAAGCAGGCTCTGTGTCAAGAGGCAACAGTGCTGGTAGTGGACACGGTGCATCCTCATCAGCACATGGCCATGGGACACACTTGGCCTTTTTTTCAGCAGCTGGCCATGTTGAGCAGCGACATGCGGAAGACTTGGTCGAGTGGATAACCAAGCTGTCCTCATCCTCCTCATCCTCTCTCACCCAGGCTCAGGGTACTTTGTCTGGCAAAGCAGCTGCCAACACGGCCTCTTCCCTCGTCTCAGTGGCATCAGTCACTCCTTCCCTAGCCCCACCATGTCCTCCTGAGGAGTCCCCTGAATTGTTTGACCACAGTGTTGGGTACATGCTCCAGGAGGATGCCCAGCATTTTGAAGGCTCCGATGATGGTACTCAGCTAGAGGAAGGTAGTAACGTGAGCTCAGACAGAGGGGTTGCCCAAGAAGGACATCAATCTGGCAGTCATGTTCCCCCTGCTGCAGCATACTCCCGGGTTTGCTCCAGTGATCAGAAGGGAGGGGATGATGAGGTCACTGACTCCACATGGGTGCCTGATAGGAGAGAGGAGGAGGAGGCACATCACCAACAAGGCAGGATGCCCTCCAGGGGCCAGCTTAAGGGCAGCACACTGCAGAGCTCCGCATGTGCAGGGTGCTGCTGTCTCTGCGCGTTATTCCAAAAGTTCTTTGGTGTGGGCCTTTTTTGAGACAAGTGCATCAGGTCCCACCACTGCTATTTGCAATATATGTCCCAAGCGTATCTCGCCTGGCCAAAACATCTCCCGCTTGGGCACCACATGCTTGACCAGGCATATGTTGACCTGCCATGCAGTTTGTTGGCAAGCGTACCTAAAAGACCCACACCAAAGAATAAAGAGGACCTCTCCTTGCTCCTCATCAGCTGGGATCTCCAACCCCACTATACCTTCAGTCTTCTCTGAGACCTGCACTGAGAGGAATGAAGGTGTAGAATTAGATGTGTCACAGCCAAGTACTTGCGGGTAATCTGCTATCAGTACACCAACGTCAGATTGTACCAGGCAAATTTCCCTGCCCCAGCTGCTGCACCGCTGACAGAAGTTCGCTCCCAGCCATCCACATGCCCAGCAGTTGAATGCTCACTTGGCTAAATTGCTAGCACTTCAGCTGCTGCCTTTTCAGTTGGTAGACTCTGCCCCCTTCCGTGAGTTTGTGGAATGTGCAGTTACTCAGTGGCATGTTCACAAACGCCACTTTTTCTCACGGAAGTCGATTCCCGCTCTCTACCGGCATGTGGAAGGCAATATCTTGGCCTCGCTAGACAGGGCAGTCAGCGGTAGGGTGCATATTACCGCTGACTCATGGTCCAGCAGGCATGGACAGGGATGTTACCTAAGTTTCACGGCGCATTGGGTGACTCTGCTGGCAGCTGGGAAGGATGCAGGACAAGGCGCAGTAGTGTTGGAGGTTGTTCTGCCACCATGCCTCCAAAATCCTACTACTGGTGATTCTGACACACCTCTCTCCTCCACCCCCTCCTCTTCTTCTTCCTCCATGGCCTCTTCCTGTGCTTTGTCATCGGAACCAGCGGTGCTCCGTAGGCGTTCAATGGGCTACGCAAGTACGCAGGCGAAAAGATTCCATGCAGTGCTTGAGCTGGTGTGCTTGGGGGACAGGAGCCACACTGGGGCAGAGATTCTGTGAGCTCTGTAGGGGCAGGTTCAGAGGTGGTTGACGCACCTCCAGCTTAAGCCAGGAATGGTGGTTTGCGACAATGGCACCAACCTCCTCTCCGCTCTCCGACAGGGAGAACTGACCCATGTGCCCTGTTTGGCTCATGTCCTTAACTTGGTAATGCAGCGGTTCTTGGGCAGGTACCCGGGCTTACAGGATGTCCTGAGACAGGCCAGGAAAGTCTGTGTGCATTTCCGCAGGTCATATAATGCCAATGCTTGGCTGGCTGACCTCCAAAAGGAATTTAACCTGCCCAAGAACCGCATAATCTGTGACATGCCCACCAGGTGGAACTCAACGTTAGCCATGCTGAAGCAGCTGCACATGCAGCAGAGGGCCATCAATGAGTACCTGTGCGACTATGGCACCAGGACAGGGTCAGGGGAGCTTGTTTTTTTTTTTTCCCCACGCCAGTGGGCCATGATCAGGGATGCATGCACTGTCCTGTCACCATTTGAGGCAGTCACAAGGATGGTGAGCAGTGACAGTGCATGCATCAGTGACACTGTCCCCCTTGTCCAACTGCTGGAGCACACGCTGCGTGGAATAATGGACAGGGCACTTGAGGCAGAACAGAGGCAGGAAGAGGAGGACTTCCTTAGCTCTCAAGGCCCCCTTTATCCAGACAGTGTTCCTGCGTGCCCGCCAATCACACAGAAAGAGGAGGAGGAGGATTGTGTCAGCATGGAGTTGGAGCCTGGCACTCAGCATCAGCAGCAGTCTTTAAGGGATCATTTACAGTGCCAAGAAACACATGGACTTGTACGTGGCTGGGAGGAGGTGGCTGCGGATCATGTTGTCCTTAGTGACCCAGTGGACTCTGGACCAAATGCCTCAGCAAACCTACGCTGCATGGCCTCCCTGATCCTGCAAAGCCTGTGGAAGGATCCTCGTATTTGTGGTATCAAGAAGAGGGATCGTTACTGGCTGGCAACCCTCCTTGATCCATGTTACAAGGGTAAGGTTGCGGACCTAATCTTGCTGTCGCAGAGGGAGCAGAGGATGAAATATCTTCGGGAGGCCTTGCAGAAAGGCACGTGCAACGCATTCCCAGAGACTGGGAGGTTACAAACTCCTGTTCCTGGACATGTTGCTGAGGCTTCAGTCAGTCAAAGAAGGAGCGGTGGAGAAGGTGGCCATCTGACCGGTACATTCAGACAATTTTTTAGTCCGCAGCCTCAAGGTATGATTGGTTCCAGCAACCATCGCCAGCATCTGTTTTACATGGTGCAGGAATACCTAGGGGCAAGATCTGACTTGGACACCTTTCCACCAAAAATCCTCTGGGTTACTGGATCTTGAAGATGGATCACTGGCCAGAGCTTGCACAGTATGCAATTGAGCTACTGGCCTGTCCTGCATCCAGCGTTCTTTCGGAACGCACATTCAGTGCTGCTGGAGGCTTTGTAACCGATCACAGGGTGCGCCTGTCCACCAACTCGGTCGATCGGCTGACCTTCATAAAAATGAATCAGTCTTAGATCACCACCAGATACCAAGCACCTGATGCTGATGTAACCGAATAATTTTTTTTGAAATGTCAGATTCCTTCAAGACTCCCTATGCTGATGCTGAGTGACTATCCTGTTATGCTGAGTGACTATCCTCTTCCTCCTCAATGATCATGCTGATAGCTTGTAAGAATATTTTTGGTTCTGGGCGCTGCCACCAGTGGCTAAGGCCCAATTTTTCTGCCCCTGTTTGACAGGGGCGTGTAATGACAATTTTTGATGCAATACTTTGCAGCAGGGCTCGTTCCTGCGCTCCAACTAGAGAATCTGTGAGGGGTTGCAGTGTTGTGGCACCAGCACCAGTGTCTAAGGCCCAATTTTTTTACCCCTGTTCAACAGGGACATGTAATTACAATTCTTGATCTAATATTTCACAGCAGGGCCCATTTCTGCTCCCACCGAGAGTAACTGTGAGGACTTACAGTGTTGAGGCACCAGCACCACCAACACCACCACCAAAGGCCCAATTTTTCTGCCCCTGTTCAACAGGTGCATGTAATTACAATTCTTGATCTAATATTTCACAGCAGGGCCCGTTCCAGCGCCCACCAAGAGTAACTGTGAGGACTTATGCCCCGTACACACGGTCGGACTTTGTTCAGACATTCCGACAACAAAATCCTAGGATTTTTTCCGACGGATGTTGGCTCAAACTTGTTTTGCCTACACACGGTCGCACAAAGTTGTCGGAATTTCCGATCGCCAAGAACGCGGTGACGTACACCACGTACGACGAGACTAGAAAAGGCAGGTTCAGAACCAAGCGCGGCACCCTTTGGGCTCCTTTTGCTAATCTCGTGTTAGTAAAAGTTTGGTGAGAGACGATTCGCGCTTTTTCAGACTCGTGGCTTTCAGATCGTTTTCTGCCGTTCAGTTTGTGCTTGTGGGTTTGCATCTGCTCTTCAGTGCGTGCAGTCAGTTCGTATCAGAGTTTTCTGTGCGATCTTGCCCGCTCGTTGCTGTTTTTCAGGTCGCTCTTCACAGGCCTTGCTGTTCTTCAGTGCGTTCTGTTACTTCGTTCTGAGCAGCCGACCGTTTTCTAGCCATGTTTCGTATGCGTACTCCTCGTAGAGTTCGTGCTGTGCGGGGGCTTGGTGTTGGGGTCCTGACCTTGACACAAGTCCAGTCCATGAACAGGGTGGGGAGGAGTTCATGGACCAAGAATTGGTTGCTTCAGCGTGACCAGTTCTGTCATATGCCTTTGCTCCGTGAGATCCGTGAGAATAATCCTGATGATTTCAGGAACTTTCTCCGGATGACGGACCCCATGTTTCACCGTCTGTTGGCTTCGCTGACCCCCTATATCAGCAGGCAGGATACCTGCATGAGGCAAGCCATCACTCCGGAGCAGAGGTTGCTCGCTACCTTGCGGTATTTGGCCACAGGGAGAAGCCTGCAGGACCTCAAGTTCTCGACAGGCATCTCCCCCCAGGCTCTGGGGATCATTATCCCAGAGACCTGTTCTGCCATCATCCAGGTCCTGCAGAAGGAGTATATGAAGGTAAGATTTTTATCCTTTTATATCACATTTTATTGTATTGAATGTTTGATAATATATTGTATTTCTTCCCTCATTCCCTAATTACCATGATTGTAATATGCTGTGAATGTCCCCTTTGTTCTCATGCATGCTGGATTTTTAGGTAATTATTATTTTATGTCCTTCATACATATTTGCCCTTCAATAACCTCCCCAGCATGGTCTTTCCTGGCCTATATTCACCTCATGTAGTCACTTAACAATGTATTTTATCAGCTCCATAGTAGTGCTTTACCCCAAAAACCCCCTTAAATGTTTGGAAATGTTATTTTTGATTTAAATTCAGGCAGAGTGCCAGAGGCTTTTTTTTGTGGTGTCCCCAAATTTTTTGTAACCCTCCCTCCCCCCAACTGCTAAGTCAGCTGATCACAATTCTCTATCCTCAATCATCTATCTGCTGACTTTGCCAAACCCATACACACTATACCCATCTCTTTACTGGTCAGATTTATGGATGAATTCCCCAAAGCATGTAGTGCAAGGGCCTGCCTGTATACTTTCCAATGGTACTGTTTAAAGTTTTTGTATCCTATTATTATCTTGATAGGTAATAGCAGAATGTTCAAATGTCCTCAAATGTGTACAGTGTGTATTTATATCTTTGTATTATGACACTTCTTACCTGTCCAGTGGTCTGCCAATAGTGTAACTAAGGAGGGGCTGTTCCAAGTAATACCCTGTATTTAGGCATTCATCTCTCAATGAAGTGAAGAGGGTTACCTGTCCAAGAGTCCCCCCCCCCCTATAATGTTAGAAATGGCCCATGAGAGGGGGGGAGGGGGAATATGATAGGTGTACCTTATACTTTGTTGTTGTTAAATTCCCCTTAGTAAATGCTATCTGGAGGTTGCCCCATAATGTTTGTGTCTAATCTGCTTGCCATGTTTCTGTGAAAAAATAGTAATGTTTATTGTTTTTTCCTCAACAGTTTCCTTCAACGCCACAGGAATGGCAGACTGTGGCCTCCCACTTTGCCCAGCGGTGGGACTTTCTTAACTGCGGAGGGGCAATTGATGGGAAACACGTCCACATCGTCCCACCACACAACTCGGGGTCGTACTATTATAATTACAAGGGGTTTAATAGTATAGTGATGTTGGCGGTGGTGTCGGCTAATTACGAGTTCTTGTATGTGGACGTGGGGAAGAATGGCCGGATGTCCGATGGTGGAGTGATCGTCCAGACGGAGTTCTACAGGCGTCTCCAGAATGGCAGCTTGGACTTGCCACCTCCAGAGGACAATGTTGAAGGTCTCCTATTTGTGTTCGTTGCTGATGAAGCATTTGCGCTGGGGGACCACCTGATGCGGCCATTCCCGATGAGGACCCTCACCCCGGAACAGAGGGTTTTTAATTACCGGCTGGCCAGAACCCGAAGAGTGGTGGAGAACATATTTGGAATCCTGGCCAGCCGGTTCCGATTATTTCTGACACCCATCCATATGGCGGAGTATAAACTGAACCATATAATACTTGCCTGCTGTGTTCTCTATAATTTTTTAAGAAAACATTCAGCCAACTATGCTGGCTCAGTTGGGCCTGAGGCCGGAATCCCTAATCCATCAACACTGACGGCGCTTGAAAGTGGCCGTCCTGGCTTGCCCTCCCTGAATGCCCGTGATGTCCGGTTACGCTACCTAGTGTTCTTTGCGGGTAGGGGGGCTATCAATATGCCAGACAATCTGTGACACCTTTTTCAAATAAAAAACAACCAAAAGAAATTCTTTGTGGACATTTACTGCTTGTGTTTGTTTTAGCTGACCCTGACAGAAATGTGTTGAGTGCAGAAAATGTCGTGATTGGGTAACCTTATAAAAAACAGTGTTGGCTGGTACTTCCTAAATGCAAAAACACATTTCACTACAAGTGCACTTGCAACTGCACTGAACCTGCACTTGTAGTGCAAAGTGTATTTGCCCTTAGGAAATAACCCCCATTTTTGCATAAAACAGCAATTACATCACCCCAAAAGTGTTGTAGTGTTGAGACAATAATCCACACATTCTTGAGTAAGGCACTTTTTTATACCTGCACAATCACATGTGCATTTCCCAAAGGTTTTTAAAACAAACCAACATGTTTGTTGTATAACAATGTTTGCAGTAGCATTATCAAAAATCGAAATATCCATTTCAGATAAAACAGGCCTGTGTAAAACCAACAAGAAAGCCAAAAAACTTGAACTTACAAAGTTCACATTAGGTAAAACCTGAAGGCTATATCAGACATCAGTATTTAGGAACTGGGTTTGATATAGCGTTCAGATGGGGGGAAATCACCCCTGGAAAAGCCAAATTTGGAAGATGCACACCAATTTACGAATGTCAACATGTGCTATCTGCCATCAGGGGGGATCAAGGGACATGTTTTGGGGGAGCAAGCCCTTCCTCAACGCTACTTTATAATTGAGGAAGGGGTTGCACCCCCAAAACGCGTCCATTGATCTCCCGTGATGGCAGATAGCACATGTTGGCACACTGTGTGCATCCTCCAAATTTGGCTTTTCTAAACATTGAAAAAATTTTCGTACGATAAAACAGGTGATTTTGTGGGGTTTAAATTCACCCCAAAACATCAATGATGTTATTATTTTTTTTAATAACATCACTGATTTGTTGCTGGATGTTTTGCAATTGGAGATTACACCCCATGACCTCCCCGATCAGTATCTGGGCACTTTCAGATGTAAAGCGTTCTGGATCACGATCACCTAAAAAGAGATAAAGAACAAAAAAAGGTCTCAAAAATCTGCCACCATCCATCTCTTTTACCTGAGCCTGTGGTCGCAGACACTCACCTGTTGTGGTGCCAATCTCCACCACGTCTTCTTCTTCCTCCTGCTCAGCTTCTTGGGTTGGTATTTCCCCTTCTTCCAGAGGGGGGGGGGGGGTCTCTGGTCTCCTGGGATGAGGGGTGTCCGAGTCTTTTCTCCCCTATGTAAAACAAAAATGGTATAATTAGCACACAGATATTTGATGGCAGAACTAGAAATAGGAAACATTGCTTGGAAGTGGGGTACAATTGTCTATTTTAGCAGAGTTCCAAGATGTATTTTTTTATTGGCCTTTGTCAAGCTGCAATACTTTACCTGTTTAGTACAAGCTTCACAGATGTAGCCCCCCCTATAGTATACACTGGAGCACCTGTGTGGCCCCCCCTAATAAAAATGGTGTTCTTGTGTCCCACACTAGTGCTCCAGTGTCCAGATGTGAAAACAGCTGCTGAGTGTCCTCTCCTTACACACAATCTAGTTTGCATTCATTCTAGTAACAAACCCATCTACACAAACAAATATTTGGCATCCAAGTAGGCCCCCAAAAATGTGTGAAAATGCATATGGCCTAAACAATGGTGTTCTAGAGGCCGAAAGAAAAATGTTTGATACGAACGAATAATGGGCCCATGAACATTAAAGTTGACCTTTTTAAACGTTACAATTAATAAAAGCATATGGAGCAGAACGAACATAATAAAGACAGAAAGAATAGGAACACAGCACGACTACTTACTTTTTTGCAGCACTCTCCGGATCTTTCCGTACTGCTCTGGCTCTCTCAACTTCAGGTCCGACCACCGCTTCCTGAGCTGATCTTTCGATCTTCGTACCCCGAAATTCCTCTCAAGACTCCTGACCACTTTCGCCATGATCTTGGCCTTTCGGATGTTCGGGTTGGGGTAAGGCCCATATTTTCCGTCATAGTCAGACTTCCTCATGATGTCGACCATCTCCAACATCTCCCCAAACGACATATTTGTGGCCTTAAAACGTCTCCTTCTGGATCGGGACGTGCCTGGATCCGGGCTTTCCTCCTCCACCTCCTCCTCGTTGCTAGAATTAGCATGCACCTGTTGTAACTCCGCCATGTGCTCTTCACCCACTGCGTCGAACGAAAAGGGGCGGGGAATACACTAGAAAGAACGTCAGGGGCGGGCGGAGTTACACGCATGCGCAGTGTGCATAAAGCGTAACACGCGTGCGTATTACGTACGATCTGTGAGCGGAGGAAGGAGCATTGGACGCGCCGATCGTAAGAACGAAGGTAAGAGACGAACTTGTGCCTATACTGCTTCTAGATTGAGGCCTATATTGTAACAAGATTAGGAGAGTTTTGTCTGACATTAGGCTTTGTCTTGTGTTCTGTCTTGCAGTGAACATGGATATCTTAATAAAGACAATGACTTCATGTCAGTATTCATAGAGATGCTAAGTGAGCTGCCCTGTCTGTGGGAGATTAAACACCCCCATTTCAAGAACCAAGCAAAGAGGAAGGCAGCACTGGAGCAATTGTGTGAAATTGTGAAGCAGGTGACCCCCACGGCAGACATCACCTATTTAAAGATATTAATTGGTGGCCTGAGGAGCACATATCTAAGGGAGCGCAAGAAGGTCCTGGATTCACAGAGATCCGGAGCAGCAGATGACATCTATGTCCCCAGGATGTGGTACTACGACAGGCTGCACTTTCTGGCAGGCCAGACTGAACCCAGGCCATCCCTCTCCAGTCTTCCTTCCACGCTTCCTTCCCCCCCGGCTGAGGCTTCTGACGCCCAACCTGGGCCTTCCAGGCCACATGTGGAGGAGCCCAGATTGAGCCAGGTATAGCATTCCTCTAAATATTTCTGCTTGTCCAATCAATGATGTTAACTAGATGTTAGTTGGGAGTACTAATTTAGGATTGTGATTGATGATGCAAAAACTAAAACCATGTCCCTTTTTCATACACAGGGAAGTCTCAGCCAGGAGGTGGCCGGGCCGAGCCTGCTGGCTGATATCAAGGTCCCTCCACCCCCCCCTGAAAAGAGAAAGTGGCAGTAGGAGGAGTACCCTAGAGGAGGCTGCTATAGCATTCTTTTGGAGGGCTACAGAGGTCCTGGGAGCACCCCACACCATGCAGGAGAACATTGCTGCCTTCATAGCCTATAAAATGCAGAGGATGGAGGAGGGCCAAAAAGCCATGTGTGAGGCCCTCATATCGGAGGCTCTGGAGAAAGGTATGAGGGGCCAAATTACACCTCACACACATCTTTGGGATGGTCCTCCTCCTTCTCCTGCAGGTCCTCCTCCTCCCTCTCCTCCAGGTCCCCCCAGTCCTCCTCCAGGTCCCCCCAGTCCTCCTCCTCCTCCAGGTCCTACTCCTCCTCCTGCCACATCTCCAACTGCACAGCCACAGCCGGGAAGGAAGCGTGGAAGGAAGACCAGACAGTGATTGCCCTGGGTTCAGTCTGGTCGGCCAAAAGATGCAGCCTCTTGTGGTACCACAGCCTGGGGACACACATGTCATAAAAGATATCAATAGTGTTGGGGTAACTTGACACACAAAACACACCCAAAAATATTCTGGAGTAAAAATAAAAATAACATTGAACAAAGATCAGCCTTGGAAAAAATCCAAACATTAAAGAAAAAAAAAGGCTTAAAATCCAAAATAAAAAAAAAATTTAAAAATATAAAACTGTCAGATGTGACAACTAATAACAATATATTCAGGGAATCCCACTAAAAAAACACAAATAAAACTTTGTGAGAAGTGTGTGTGAATATGAGCAGCAAAACTACTTAATTCTTGTCACATTATAAAGAAGAAGAGAGTGCGCTGTATTAAACCATTTTGAACATTGCAGCGTGACGAAAGTGCTGTATCCATTGCGAACGTTAAGTTTACCAGAACGAGCTGTCCCGTGTCGGAATTTCTTCTGAGCATGCGTGGCACTTTGTGCGTCGGAACAGGCCACACACGGTCGGAATTGACGCGATCGGATTTTGTTGTCGGAAAATTTTATCTCCTGCTGTCCAACTTTGTGTGTCGGAAAATCCGATGGAAAATGTCCAATGGCGCCCACACACGGTCGGAATTTCCGACAACACGCTCCGATCGGACATTGTCCATCGGAAAATCCGACCGTGTGTACGGGGCATTACAGTGTTGTGGCACCAGCACCACCACCACCATCACCAAAGGCCCAATTTTTCTGACCCTGTTCAACAGGGGCATGTAATTACAATTCTTGATCTAATATTTCACAGCAGGGCCCTGTGAGGGCTTACAGTGTTGTGGCAAAACCAACACCTAAGGCCCCAATTTCTGCAGAGTATATATAGGGCAGGCCCCTACTTTCAAACATCCAACTTACAAACGACTCCTACTTGTAAACGGAAGGAGACAACAGGAAGTGAGATGAAATCTACCCCTAGGAAGGGAAATTCTCTCCTGTAAGAGTTAATATGGGAAAAGCATTTCTCCTCTCCACTGATGCTTTATCACCAATCCTTGTTTCACTAAAAACCCAAAATTGTCAAAAAACATTTGTCATTGGGACAGAAAGGGAGGTGAAATCTTCTGAAGAGGTGCACAGACAGCAAAACAAATGTCACAGGGGTGATAACCCTTCCCTATGTTTTCCAAAAAGCTTAAAATAGATTTTTTGACTGGAGCTACACTTTAAAAATGTACCAGTTCAAAATTACAAACAGATTCTACTTAACAACAAACCTACAGTCCCTGTATTGTTTGCACCGCCTGTATACTGCTGTTCAGAGTATATAGGGCCTGGGGGCCCCACGCCTTTCCTTTTTTTAATTTGGGTGCGGGGTTCCCCTTAATATCCATGCAAGACCCAAAGGGCCTGGTAATGGACTGGGGGGTGGGGGGTACACATGCCGTTTGTCTCACTGATTTTCATCCATATTGCCGGGACCCGACATTACATTAACCACTTGCTGACCGCTGTCAGCACATATACTTCGGCAGAATGGCATGGCTGGGCAAAGTAACATACCTGTACATTACTGTGAATTTCCTGCCGTGCGCGCCCGCCTGCCGAGAGCTCCGTGACCGTGCCCGCGGGACCCGCGGACTCAATCGCCGATGGGATACCCGCAATCGTGTCAGAGAGCTAAAGAACAGAGAGATGCCGATGTAAACAGCATCTCCCCGTTCTGCCTAGTGACAGGACACCGATCGTCTGCTCCCTGTCATCGGGAGCAGCGATCAGTGTCATGTCACTGCTAGCCCATTCCCCCCCGCAGTTACAGTCACTGCCCAGGACACACTTAACCCCCTCCCCACTGCCAGTGACATTTTTACAGTAATCAATGCAATAGCATTGATAGCTGTATTAATGCCAATGGTCCCAAAAATGAGTCAAAATTGTCCGATGTGTCCGCAATAATGTCGCAGTCATGATAAAAATCGCTGATCGCCGCCATTACTAGTAAAAAAAATTATTGATAGAAATGCCATAAAACTATCCCCTATTTTGCAGACGCTATAACTTTTGCGCAAACCAATCAATAAACGCTTGTTGCAATTTTTTTTAACCAAAAATATTGAAGAATACATATCGGCCTAAACTGAGGAAAAAAAATGTTTTTTTATATATTTTTGGGGGATATTTATTATAGCAAAAAGTAAAAAATAATGTGTTTTTTTCAAAATTGTCTCTATTTTTTTGTTTATAGCGCAAAAAAAAAAAAAAAAGGCAGAGGTGATCAAATACCACCAAAAGAAAGCTCTATTTGTGGGAAAAAAAGGACGTCAATATTGTTTGGGAGCCACGTCGCACGACCGCGCAATTGTCAGTTAAGGCAACGCAGTGCTGAATCGCAAAAAGTGCTCTGGTCAGGAAGGGGGTAAATTCTTCCGGGGCTGAAGTGGTTAAAGCCGCAAGCAGTTTTAAATTACTTTTATTCCTTTAAAAATGTAATTTTGTGCAGGGACTGTTCTAAGCAGGAGAAACACGCGCCACTTTACAGGCATACTATAGACACCCCCCCAGGTACGATATTTAAAGGAATATTTAACTTTTTTTTCACTTTAAGCATCATTAAAATCACTGCTCTCGAAAAAACTGCGTTTTTAAAACTTTTTTTGCATTGATACATGTCCCCTGGGGCAGGACCCGGTTCCCCAAACCCCTTTTAGGACAATACCATGCAAATTAGCCTTTAAAATTAGCACTTTTGATTTCAAACGTTCGAGTCCCATAGACTTCAATGGGGTTCTAACGTTTGTGCCAAGTTTTGGTCCATTCGCAAGTTCTGGTGTGAACCGAACCGGGGGTTGTTCGGCTCATCCCTAGTCCAGCTCTGCTGCTACTATTAATGCTCAGCCTGATGCAGTAGTAAATGTGTCAAAGGAATGCCTATGTCACCAAACCTCATATATACCTTCACTCTTGTGTCCCTCCGCAGCTTGCCAGCAACAATGGTGTCTTTAAAACACATATTCCCTGCCCTGGGCATTGAAGGACGCCAACGCAGCGCTAAGCCCCACCCCCATCGCTATGGCCCTTCTTCACTCCTTACAAAAGAAAGCTTTTCCCGCACGAGTGCAGGCTCCGACCCTATGGGATCAACAAAGAGAAATGGCGGAGGGGGGCCTAGAAGCCACCGAGCGGCATGCCGTTCGTGCTTCTTTTTTTTTGGAAGCGCTCCTTCCCTGAAGAAAAAACAGCACAGGGGGGCGTCTGGTGGGGAGGCAAACCCCCCCCAGACTTACCGGAGTCTGCTGCCAGCCGGAGGAAGAGAAAACTGCTGTGTCCTGGACACATCGTGGGCTCTCTGAGAAGTATGAGACGTAAGTGCTCTATATAGCCCCCAGCGGTGACACATAGACATGACAACATTTACTAATTAAAGGAGACATTCATAAGAAAATTTTGAAAATTTCTTAGAAAAACTCCACTTACCTTTACCGCCGCAGGGTTTTCTGTGGTAAACCAACAGACCCAATCTTCACCCTTCACGGTGGGTTCCGTTAAACCTTCAGGAGCTGGGGATCCTCGAGGAAACCCACAATCCTGGACCTGTAATAGCACCACCACCAGTAAAACTTTATGGCCTTAATACCAAAAAGTACTGGATCCCGGGGTCCAGCTCTCTAAAAAGAGAAGCGTTACAGGCAAGACCTTGTTTCTTCTGATACGAGGCCTGTGTACGATTCAATTCGGCCAAAAAGACACTTTGAATGGATCTGGCTGCATGGCTAGCCCCAGCAAGGATTGATCCAGTGGAGTTCAGCACAGCATATCTTTACTCGTGACCAACACCTTAGACACTGGCAAAAAAACGGAGGTACTCCCACCAGTGGGAGAGGTTATATAGGGAGTGCATTTTTTAAATTTAGGGTGTGCCAGCGTCCATCGCCTGAAGGTGGCCTATAACCCACATAGTAACTACTATGGCTC
This sequence comes from Aquarana catesbeiana, assembly GCF_042186555.1. Lineage (NCBI taxonomy): Eukaryota > Metazoa > Chordata > Amphibia > Anura > Ranidae > Aquarana > Aquarana catesbeiana. Next base: position 297,390,960 of record NC_133326.1, read on the forward strand.
TGTGTCCCGTGATGTATGATAAGAAATGTAGTCTTTTTTTTCTTTATATAGCAAAATAAATAAATAAATAACCAATAATTGGTGATTAACTGCTTGCTGACCGCCGGCTATCAATTGACTTTGACCACAAGGGGGCACCCGGTGCGCGTGCCCGGCGGCCGGGATGTCCGCTGGGCACCCCCGATTGCCGGTAACACAGCAAGACCGTGGATCTGTCAGAGGAGAGGAGACCAATGGTATGTTCATAGTACAGAGGAACACCGATCGGTCTCCTCCCCTAGTGAGTCCCCTCCCCCTACAGTTAGAAACACTCCCTAGCAACACAGTTAACCCCTCGATCACCACCTAGTGTTAACCCCTTCCCTGCCAGTCACATTTATACAGTAATCAGTGCATGTTTATAGCACGGATCGCTGTATAAATGTGAATGGTCCCAATGGTCCCATGTGTCAAAAGTGTCCGATGTGTCCGCCGCAATATCGCAGTCATGATAAAAATCGCAGATCACCGCCATTACTAGTAATAAATAAATAAATAAATAAAAATGTTATAAGTCTATCCCCTATTTTGTAGGCGCTATAACTTTTGCGCAAACCAATCAATATACGCTTATTGCGATTTTTTTTTTCCCAAAAATATGTAGAAGAATACATATCGGCCTAAACTGAGGAAAAAATTTGTTTTAAAGAAAAAAAAATTGGATATTTATTATCGCAAAAAGTAAAAAATATTGTGTTTTTTTTCAAACTTGTTGCTCTTCTTTTGTTTATAGCGCAAAAAATAAAAACCGCAGAGGTGATCAAGTACCACCAAAAGAAAGCTCTATTTGTGGGGAAAAAAATGATAACAATTTCATCTGGGTACAGTGTTGTATGACCGCGCAATTGTCATTCAAAATGCGACAGCGCTGAAAGTTGAAAAATGGCTTGGGCAGGAAGGGGGTGAAAATGCACTGTATTGAGGTGGTTAAATACCACCAAAACAAAGCTCTATCTGTCTTTAAAAATGAGAAAAAAAATCATTTGGCTACATAGTTACATAGTAAGTTAGGTTGAAAAAAGACACAAGTCCATCTTGTTCAACCAAAAAAATAAATAACTACAATCCCATATACACAATCCTTCACCCACAGTTGATCCAGGCGAAGGTGAAAAACCCCAGCAAAGCATGCTCCAATTTTCTACAGCAGGGGGAAAAATTCCTTTCTGATCCCCCGAGAGGCAATTGGATTTTCCCTGAATCAGCTTTACCTATAAATGTTAGTACCCAGTTATATTATGTACATTTAGGAAAGAATCCAGGCCTTTTTTAAAGCAATATACTGAGCTTGCCAGAACCACCTCCAGAGAGAGTCTATTCCACATTTGCACAGCTCTTACTGTGGGGAAACCTTTCCGTATTTGGAAATGAAATATTTTTTTCTCTAGACATAAAGAGTGCCCCCTTGTCCTCTGTGATGACCTTAAAGTGAATAACTTAACACCAAGTTCACTATATGGACCACTTATGTATTTGTACATGTTAATCATATCCCCCCTTAACCTCCTCTTCTCAAGAGGGAATAGATTCAGTTCCTCTAATCTTTCTTCATAGCTGAGCTCCTCCATGCCTTTTATCAGCTTGGTTGCCCTTCTCTGCACTTTCTCCAGTTCCCGATATCCTTTTTGAGAACTGGTGCCCAAAACTGAACTGCATATTCCAGATGAGGTCTTACTAATTATTTGCACAGGGGAAAAATTATATCTCTTTCTCTGGAGTCCATACCTCTCTTAATAAAAGAAATGACTTTGCTCCCTTTGGAAACCACAGCTTGGCATTGCATGCTATTATTGAGCTTATGATCTACAATCTCCACCATTGGTTCCCCCAGTTGTACTCCCCCTAGTATGTATGATGCTTGCATATTCTTAGCCCCCAAGTGCATAACTTTACATTTATCAACATTAAACCACATTTGCCACATTAGTGCATTGAGGTTGGTGACATCCTGTAAGGAAGTTATTTCACTGCATAGCTTGGTGTCATCTGCAAAGACAGAAATGGTACTTTTAATCCCAGACCCTATATTATTTATGAAGTTATTTATTTATTTCAGGTACTTATATAGTGCCTTCAATTTATGCAGCGCTTTACATATACATTGTACATTCACATCAGTCCCTACCCTCAAGGAGTTTACAACCTAAGGTCCCTAACACACATTCATACATATACTAGGGTCAATTTAGACAGGATCCGATTAACCTACCAGCATGTCTTTTAGAGTGTGGGAGGAAACCAGAGTACCTGGAGGAAACGTACGCAGGCACAGAGAGAACATGCAAACTCCAGGCAGATGGTGTCATGGTCGTGATTCAAACCAGTGACCCTTTTTGCTGCTAGGTAAAAGTGCTAACCACTACACCACTGTGCTGCCCGTTAAATTATTAAAAACTAAGGGTCCCAGCACTGAACCTTGGGTTCGCCACTGATAACCTTAGACCATTCAGAGTAAGAGTCATTAACCACTACTCTCTGAATTTGGTCTTTTAGCCAGTTTTCTATCCATTTACAAACTGATATTTCCAAGAATGTAGACCAGTGATCCTCAAACTACGGCCCTCCAGCTGTTGCGGAACTACGTGTCTCATGAGGCATTGCAAGACTCTGACATTCACAGACATGACTAGACATGATGGGAATTGTAGTTTCTGAACAACTGGAGGGCCATAGTTTGAAGACCCCTGCTGTAGACTTTACCTTACACATGAGTCGTGTGTGGGGAACTCAAATGCTTTTGCAAGATCCAGGTATACCACGTCCACAGCCACCTCTCTTTCCAAAGTTTTACTTACCCCAAAGGTGTATTTAGGTTTTGTGCTGCCCTAGGCATGACTAAACTTGTGCACCCCCTAATTTAAATACGACCCACCCTTTCCTGTCAATGCCATGCTCCTTCCTGTTTAAGACCCACCCTGTCATCTGTAAACCACACCCTTTCCTCTTTAGGCTCCACCTTTTCTTCTTAGAGCTCCACCTCTTTCTCTCTGTACAATAACCACCTCCCACCCGGCCACTGCACATAAACAGCCAGGTGGTCATTTCCTTGTCCTGAGTGGACGTTCAGGAACGTCCCTCAGAGCGAGTGCTCGCAGCACAGCTACAAGGCGCGCTGCGGCTTGATCCTGTGATCATTATGATCACAGAATCCAGCTGAGCAGAGAAGAGATCGGGATATGGGTGCTGTGATCGGCCCTCCCGATCACGTGACGGCTGTGTCCAATCGCAGCCATCACAATGTAAAGAGAGACGCATGTCTCTGTGACAGTTCTCCCCGCCGAGCTCAGTGCGGTGGGGGGGGGGGGAATCTGCAGATCTGTGACAGCTCTCTGTGCAAGAATGATTTTACACAGAGAGCTGTTACAGATCACCCCATAAACAGTACACCAAGCACCACTGTCACCCCTGTCCCTATACACATGTCAGTGTCCCCATAAGATATCTGTCTGTTCCCCATCACTGCCAACACAAAATAAACACTGATTTGGGTTATTTTTACCAAAGAAATGTAGCAGCATCATTTTTGGTCAAAATTTATCAAAAGAAAATACTTATTTGCAAAATTTTATAACAGAAACTAAGAAAAATGCTTCAGGAGCTTCTTTTGGCCGACATGCTTGATGTGTTGCGATTTGCTGCGATTTATTGCGCAACAATCGCGGTAGAACCCCACCGCGCTTTTAATTGCATTTAAATGAATGGCATCTGAAATGTGCGATTTGTCATTCACACCTGAGCATTGTGAAGTTGCGGGCAGAGTCGTGGCTATTCTGCCCACGATTTAAAACGCCCACGTGTGAATGCAGCCTAACTCACTTACTGAAATGAAGGTTCTAGGAAAAGTGTTGCTAGGCAGAAGAACTAAAGATGAAGACTTGTTCAGGGTACAGCTGTACATTTAGAATGTTTCATGGGCAGCAAGTAAATTCATAACGCTGTTCACCTAAACCTCCTATAGCTCTCTAGAAACCATTTAAGTGCAATTACTGCTGTACTCCTAGACTGCCATCTTTAGATGTGCAAGCAACAACTATTTTTACATCTAGTAAAAAACCCACCACAGGGATTTATTGCATCCACAGGCAACATTCCAAATGTGATCTGTATTCAAAGCTCATTGGTAGCAGCTGTCATTTGCTGTAAGTGTTTTAAAGGAAATCTGTCATGAGGGAAACATGAAGGCTGTCATTGCTCATCTCTCCTGATGAAAATTCTACTTGCTTAGTTGTCATTAGGTTTCATTACTTAAAGCCACTGACCATAGAACAAATATGCAACTAAGGACTTTTCAGACTTTTCTAGTCTACATACTTGTCCTGGGTGTTGACCCAGGTAGTACTGAAGCCAGGGGGCAACTTTTTAAAAGGATCTTGATTGAAGGTACAGTGGTTCATTAATGACATCTACAGTATGTACGTTTGCTAATAAAAAAAAAAAATGTATATCATTAATCTATACCTGTTTCATGGTTTTCTTTCTTTTTTTTTCTTTTTTATCTCTGATCTGCTCTTTCCTCCTTGCACACTATTTTCCTTTCCACTCACTTGTTCACCTGCACCTTGGTGTTGGGCTCTAGTAACTTCCCATATAGAGTATTTACAGTATACCCAATATATATATTTTTTAGATATGAAGCCCTCTCACACCACTATCTGGATCTTTGTCCTTAGTTTTCTTGGGGATCATGTTTATGCACCCCGTCCCCCTTCTGCGGGTCCCTTCCACAGCTCCCGGCACAGATAATTTGGACAGCCTCTGACTCCTCGTCCCCCATTTTCCAGACTTATTATGATGTAAGTACTCATAGGGATGAGTAACTCTCTCCCTTCCTTTTTTGTACATATCCTCCCCGTAGAGGGGTACAACATTGGATCATACTGGTCTACTCATGTTTTGTTTTTTATAGATTTGCGTGCACCCGCCCCTGAAGAGTGGTATTATCCACGAAACGTGTTGGTGTAATTTGGATGCATTTATTCTCATGTAGACGCCCCTACTCAATACATTATCTTGAGTTCTCCATCTGCCATGTAATTGTTATGCCCCATACACACGGTCGGACATTGATCAGACATTCCGACAACAAAATCCTGGGATTTTTTCCGACGGATGTTGGCTCAAACTTGTCTTGCATACACACGGTCACACAAAGTTGTCAGAAAATCTGATCATTCTGAACGCGGTGACATAAAACACGTATGTTGGGACTATAAACGGGGCAGTAGCCAATAGCTTTCATCTCTTTATTTATTCTGAGCATGCGTGGCACTTTGTGCGTCGGATTTGTGCACACACGATCGGAAATTCCGACAACGGATTTTGTTGTCGGAAAATTTTATAGCCTGCTCTCAAACTTTATGTGTCGGAAAATCCGATGGAAAATGTGTGATGGAGCCTACACACAGTCGGAATTTCCGACAACAAGGTCCTATCACACATTTTCCGTCGGAAAATCCGACCGTGTGTACGGGGCATAAGTGTTTTTACCATACCACGTTCCATACCACATAGTGGTTGGCTGGTTGCTATCAATGTTTGTTTCTATATATGGTCTGTAATATGTGATTGACAATTTTATTCATTGCAGCATGTATCATGTCATTTTGCCATGTTCCTTGTTTTACCAATAAAAACATGTTTTTGATATCTACTCATCTTCTAGCCATGTGTACTCACCTTATTTAAAGTATCAACCCCCCCCCTCCTTTCTTTTCAATGTTTTTAATTGCCCTTTTTCTTCATCTCTATATATTATAGACTGGGCGGAAGAAAATGTCTTACAGGACAATTTCATGGGTCAGATGGTAAATGCACCAACAAGAAACAATGCATTACTAGACCAACTGATTACTAAAAATACAGACTTGATCGCGGATGTAGAAATACGGGGCAACTTAAGGAAAAAAAATCGATCACAGGTCAATTAGTTTCAGCATAAATCACACAAATAGGAAACATAAGGGGAATACAAAGACACTGAATTTTAAAAGAGCCAACTTCCAGAAACTATGCTCCTTGGTAGAAGATACTAAATGAGATAAAATCCTAGGAACAAAGAACACGGAGGAAAAATGGGTGTGCTTTAGGAGCATATTAAATAAAGGTATTAGCCAGTGCATCCCAAAGGGTAATACTTTTAAAACAGCTAATAAAAGCCTTGGGTGGCTTAATGCACATAGCGGAGGAGAGTAAGACAAATCTCAAGAAATTCTTTAACCACTTCAGCCCCGGAAGGATTTGCCCCCTTCCTGACCAGGTCATTTTTTGCGATATGGCACTGCGTTGATTTAACTGACAATTGTGACGTGCGGCGTTGTACCCAAACAAAATTTATGTCCTTTTTTCCCCATAAATAGAGCTTTCTTTTTGTGGTATTTGATCACCTCTGTGGTTTTTATTTTTTGCGCTATAAACAAAAAAAGAGCAACAATTTTGAATAAAACACATTTTGTAGTTTTTGCTATATCAAATATCCCAAATGTTTTCCTCCGTTTAGGCCGATATGTGTTCTTCTACATAATTTTGGTAAACAAAATTGCAATAAGCATATATTGATTGGTCTGCGCAAACGTTATACAAAATAGGGGATAGGTTTATGTCATTTTTATTATTTTTTTTTTTACTAGCAATGGTGGCGATCTGTGATTTTTATCAGGACTACGACATTGCAGCAGACATATCGGACACTTTTGACACTATTTTGGGACCGTTGACATTTATACAGCAATCGGAGCTAAAAATAGCCATTGATTACTGTATAAATGTCACTGTCAGGGAAGGTGTTGACACTAGAGGGGCGGCAAGGGTTTAACTGTGTTCCCTAGGTGTGTTCTAACTGTAGGGGGGATGGGACTGAATAGGGGAGGAGAGAGATCGGTGTTCATACTTAGTATGAGAAAAACGATCTGTCTCCACTCCCCTGAGAGAACCAGGATCCTGGTTCTCACTCTGTCATGAGCAATCGCGTGTGCTCGGTGGTCATCGTGCCCATCGTGCATGCGCACTGGCTCCAGGGATAGGCGGCGGCGTGTGCCTGCTGTGATGTTTTAAAGGAGTGACGTACAACTAAGGTGATTTGCACAGCCGTGCCAACCTGCCGCAGTATAACTACGGTGGCTGGTTGGCTAGTGGTTAAGTACATGAATAGTAAAAGAGGGAGAACAGATCATATTGGCCCCATAAAGAATGATGCAGTAATTCTGGTTACAAAGGATGGTGAGATGGCAAAGGTTTTGAATGTATTCATCTCCTCAGTCTTCACGAGGGAAACGGGGGACTTCAGTAACCAAAACTGCAATGTTTATCCTCATGACACGTCACAGGAAGTACCCCCATGGTTAACAGAGGATAAAATCAGAAACTGACTTGAAAAACTTAACATGAATAAGTCACCGGGACCAGATGGCTTGCACCAGAGGGTCCTTAAGTTAAGGAACTCAGTCAAGAAATTGACAGACCGTCTTTCCTAATTTTTATGAACAGTCTACTGACTGGTATGGTACCAGCTGATTGGTGCTACATTGGCTTTTCTCCAATCTTTAAAAAAGGACCAAGATATATCCCTGGGAACTACAGACCAGTTAGCCTAACATTAATAGTATACAAGCTCTTGGAGGGGTTGATAAGGGACTATATACAAGATCTTAGTAATGGAAACGGTATCATTACCAGTAATCAGCATGGATTCATGAAAAATCATTCTTTTCAAATAAATCTATTACCCTTCTATGAGAAGGTCCATCTAGATGAAGAAAGGCGCGTAGATGTAGTGTATCTGGATTTTGCAAAGGCATTTCATACAGTTCCCCACAAACGTTTACTACACAAGCTAAGGTCTGTCAGCATGGACCAAAGGGTGAGTACCTGGATTGAAAACTGGCTACAAGGGCGAGTTCAGAGGGTAGTGATAAATGAGGAATACTCGGAATGGTCCAATGTGGAAAGTGGAATCTCTTAGGGTTCTGTCCTGGGACCAATCCTATTTAATTTATTCATAAATTACCTGGAGGATGGGATAAACAGCTTAATCTCAGTATTTGTGGACAATACTAAGCTAAGCAGGGCAATAGCTTTTCCGCAGGATGTGGTAACCTCGCAAGAAGATCTGAACAAATTAATGGGGTGGGCAACTACATAGCAAATGAGGTTTAATGTAGAAAAATGTAAAATAATGCATTTAGGTGGCAAAAACATGAATGCAATCTATACACTGGGAGGAGAAGCTCTGGGAGAATTTAGGAACAACGACATGCAATGCCAAGCTGCTGCAAGCAAAGCCAATAGAATATTATCATGCATTTAAAAGAGAATTAACTCCAGAGATAAAATGATAATTCTCCCACTCTACAAGACTCTGGTCTGGCCGAACCAGGAGCATGCCGTCCAGTTCTGGGCTCTAGTCCTCAGGAAGGATGTACTGGAAATGGAGAGAGTACAGAGAAGGGCAACAAAGCTAATAAATGGACTGGAGTGGACTGGATCTTAGTTATGAGGAAAGATTACAAGTACTGAACGTATTCTCTCTGGAGAAGAGGCGCTTATGAGGGGATATGATTTCAATGTACAAATAATGTACTGGTGACCCCACAATAGGGATAAAACTTTTCCGTGAAAGGGCATTTAAAAAGACTTGTGGCCATTAACTAAAATTAGAGGAAAAGCGATTTAATCGGAAACTGCGTAGAGGGTTCTTTACAGCAAGAGCGATATAAATGTGGAACTCTCTTCCACAAGCAGTGGTTTCAGCAGATGGCATAGATAATTTCAAAAAACTATTATATAGGCACCTAAACCACCACAACATACAGGGATATATATTGTAATATTGACATAAAAGCGCACACACACAGGTTGGACTTGGACTTGTTTCTTTTATCAACCTTACCAACTATGTAACTATATATAGAATATATAAAGATAATATATAAATATATAGACAGAGATGTACAAAAAAATTAAAAATGTATAAATATATAGAAATATAGAAAAAAGGCAATTGAAAAAAGGCAATTAAACCATCAATTAAAAACAAGATGTTTTTAATTGCTTTTTTCTTCATCTCTATATATTGTGTAGAATATATAAAGATAATATAAATATATATAGACATAGCTGTACAAATTTTTTTCTATAAAAATATATAACTACATAGAAATGAAGAAAAAAAGGCAACTAGAAACACAATGTTTTTAATTGCCTTTTTTTCTTCATTTCTAGTTATCTCTCCGTTTTTATTAAAAAAACATGTGTACATCTCTGTCTTTATATTTATAAATCTTTATATATTTTTATTTCATCTCTCTTTTGTTGAATAGCCCTGAAGAAGGGGGCGTCTTTGTTCCCCCAAAACGCGTTGGCTTGGTAAACTTGTTGCACTCTCCAATAAATGCCTTCAAATTCACCTTCAAATTTATACTCACTGGACTCTGGGTGCCCCTTTCTATCTTCTCCCCTAGATTTAGAGTGGGGAATGTGTAAAAACATTGGTCAGTTTTCTACACGGTAGATTTTTCTTTTGAGAAAAAAGTAACCAACACCCGTCCTGATATTTGCTCATACAGTAAGAACAATATGACCAAATGAGACATGGATAGCATAAAAAATAAAAAACCTCCGAAAGTCTTCTTTACGCTACTAAAATGAATGTTTTTATTCCTGTCTGTGTCCCCATCGGAGAGATTTGCCACACCTCTTGTGATCAATGGAACAGAAACTGAGGGGAAGTCCTTCAAATCAGAACAACAAAAGAAAATGAGTAAGGATTTCCAACCCTTTCGGACTCTATACACAATTTGAACCAAATCAAGGTTTTGAACATTACAGTAGGTGTAATACATTATTTATTTGACAATTCTGATGAAAAAAGTAATTTTCTAAGTCCATACATAAAAGCTGAGGGAAATATTAGCCTTAATAAATAAAAAAAATAGTATTAAACTTTAAATGTTGTACCTTTATCGATTTAGGCTGAGTCTTATTGTATGTGACATATAACTTTCTTTGCCATTCAATCAAATCCACCTGGACATCTTTTTTTTTTTTTTTTTTTGTGTTCTGCAAGGGAGGATTATGAGAACTGCCTTGAACACTTTCTGTTCAGGCTTTGATTTGTTCTTTCTTGAGGAGAGTTCAGAATGCTGAAATGTTATTTGCAGTAATATGTAACACTTTAATGTATTATACACTCCACACCTCCTCCCCAACACCCCTTGATTTTGATGTTTCAGACTGAGGTTTACAATGTGAAGGGGTTTCATATGCAACTTTTAGGGCTTTTTCCCTGGTTGGGTGCTTTCTTTTCTCACTGCATCTTGTTAGGCAATTAAAATAGTGTAACTGTATTACCCCTTTATTGTGGAAGGTAAAACAAACATTAAGGCCTACTACACATTGGACATGTTAAAAAGCTCCTCTGATTGCCAGAAGTCCTGACAGGAAAATGTTGCAGAAAAAAAAACGGATTTTAGCTGCATTTTGCACAGGTGTTTAGGTGCGTTTAGGCACACTGGCATTTACAAGCATTTTTTTCACAAAACACTCCGCTCTGCTAATGTTTCACTTCAAAATGCCCACGGAGAATGATTAGATATTACAGTATATTTTACTGAGGGGAGAGAGACAGAGAATGCAGAGAGTGTTTAGCAGGGAGCTAGCTATCTGTGTTTCTAGACTGCATTCATTGATCCTGTCATGAACAAAATCGATGAAGCAAAAAAGGTGGATAAAAAAAACTGTCGGTACGGAACTCATCCCTTAATGTCTCAGCAGTTTTCCACTTGATATTTCTCCAACATGTTTGTGAAGCTTTTATCCCAAAAAATTAACAAGGATGTCTGTGAGCACCTTGCCTGCAACCTCAATTGATGCACATGGACACCCAGATGAGGAATAGAGTGTCACCTAAAGAATGTCTACTAGGCACACTCAGGTATGTTATTATGCTGATATTGCACTTTTTTATGTATGTATGACTATAAAAAAAAATGTATTAATTTTTTTTTAAATCTATATTTTTATATTTTATTTTTGTATTTTTTTCTAATTGTTTTTTTTTTCTTTCAAATGGTAATTTATTTATGAATATTTTTTTTCAGATTTTTTTTGTTTTTCACCTATATTTTTTTCAAATGCTACTTTATCGATTTTTACACCCATTTTTCTAAATTTTCACCATTTTTTCTATGTATTTTTTTTTATTGTATTTATTATGCATATCTTTGGATGGTAATATTTTTTTCTTCTATGTGTAGCACCCTCCTAGTTAGGTGCTAATAGATAGATAGGATATAGGTACATTTAGTTATTTTGGGCTTTGCTGTAGTCAGTGGAGCTGGGTTTGATTGATTTTGTCTGTTATTTGCCTGTCTCTCCCTGTTTTTCCAGAAAGTGCTGGAATATAGTGTGTGGAAGAGGTAGAGCCTGAGCTGATCATGTATACAGCCTCAGCCAATCCCTGGTCGGGAGGGTAACCAGCAGGGGGCTGAGAGGTGTATATAAGGTCTGGAGCATAGAATAGCAAAATCCTTTGCCTGCTGGAGAGTGACCCAGCTTGGAAGTGCTGTTAAACCTTCCAAGGACTTTAGAATCTGCAAGAGGTTCTTGGGGGTTTCAGCTCAGGAGGGAGCTGAAGGATAATCCACAAATTGCGAACAGCTGAGGCAACATCCAGGAAGGATCTGGTAGAGAGGCTCATGGTGCATTCTTATCTGATACTGGAAGTAGGTATCCAAGTAGCCAGTGACATAGTGAGGAGCTCTGAAGCCCCATACACATTATCAGATTTTCTGCTGATTTTTGTCTTCAGATTTACCAAAACCTTGTAGTGCAAGGGCCTGCCTGATTGCATACAAATTGAAACTCCTAAGGTTTGACCTCATATTATGTGGTTTTGGTAAATCTGAAGGAAAAAATCAGCAGAAAATCTAATAGTGTGTTTGGGGCTTAAGAGAAATCCTGGGAGAGAGACTGTTGCCATTGTGTCCCCTTTTTGTTGGAGGGACTGTTTTAGACCTGCTGGCCAGGGTTGTTTCCACTGTAGGATACACCCTTTGCTGAATTGTTCGCATTTTCCACATGGAAAACTATTTTACGAAAGTTAACTTTGCTGGATAGTGTCTTTGATCAAGTTTGTTAGTTCTGGGTATCCCAAAGCCCACCCTAATCCCTATCTCAGTTCTACAAACACTAAAAACCAAAAAAAGATACTATCTGCCTGCTCACTTTGTGCGAGACTGTGAGAAATTCTGTGCACCTGTCTAAAATTACAGTGTGACTGGCTGCTTTGCACTAAATTAGGATCAGAACCTGGGTTAAACAGCGGGAGTATGAAGGTCTCAAGTACATAGGTTTCTGGCATAAGGACAAAATTTTATATCCATACACCATTACTTCCTCATGGGTATGTCCACAGCGACAAAGGTGACCTGCAAAATTTGCCAGACAATTTGGGAGGCACTGAGTGGTGTTGTCATGCCTCAGCCAAGTGAAAAGATGTGGGAAGAGGTTTCCCAATTGCATTGGTGCCATTGATGGCAAACACGTCAGGGTGAAAATGTCGCCCAAACCCAGATCTCTCTACTTCAAAATACAAAAAGTATTTTTCCTGGCATTGGCTGATGCAAACCTCCAGTTCATATGTGTTGAGGTCATTGCCTACCAAGGTGCCAAGGTGGTGCATTCATCCTTGGAAAGTCTGCCATGGGATGTCACCTATATGAAGGACGCCTCCAGATTCCCCAAACAAGCCTCTCCCATGCATAGCAGAGCTGAGTTTTCCAATGGCAGGTGAGGTTTTCGGACTGGCTGAGAACCCAATGCAGCCATACAGTGAGTACAGACTGAGCCACAAGAAGAAGATATTTATCTATTATCTGAGCCGTGTCTGTTATGTGGCTGAGTGCACATTTGTTGCCTGCACAGCAAAGTGGCAAGTACTCCTGTTGTGCATGCAGTTGGATGTAGAAAATGCTATCAAAGTCCTATTGTCCTGCTGTGTGTGCCATACTTGTCTTTGTGTTCAGGAGAGAGGCACCTGTGAACTGGCTCCATCAACTCCTGCTCAGGATGTACAGTTTATGGAATTACTCTTCACTTCATAGGTCATGAGCATCAAAAATTAATTTGTAGGGTTTTTTTTGTGTCCTAGCACTATGAATATGTGTAGGCCATCTAGAAACCAAAGGAATTATATTTTCTCCTAAAAAAAAAAAATTTTTGCCTTTGAATAAACGTTTTTAAATGTATCTCTTGTTGTTTTGTTCTCTTTGTCTCTCAGCATAGCTTCCTATTTTCTTCTGTGTGGAGTTAACGCACACATTCCATTGGGAGACATCTGGATATACCTCACAAACAAGAAAAAAAGCGTGATGGGTTCTTTTCTTTTGTGGGCGGTAAAGCAGACATTCCGTTGGGGGACGTCTGCATTTACAACATGATGCATTGTGCTAATTTATTTTTATTTAATTTGCAATTTTTTATGGTGGTTATTTTTTTAAATAATCAAATTAACAAATTGGGCAAAAAGTTAAGCCCCCCCCTCAAAAAAAATTACCCCCTTGGGAAAAATCCCTTGGGGACTGGGAGCGGTCACGGTGTTATGGCAGAGGCTCAATTTAGGAGAGTGTAGGTGAGGGCAGATGTGGTGGAGGATCATAATATAAAAATAGGTGTCAGCTGAGGTCCCATGGTACACAGGGGGACCTTGAGAAGCGGTGCATGGATAACTGGGGGGGTTGCCATACCTCTCCTTTTGGCTGCCCAACATTGCACAGCAACTGCATAAATGCTATTCATGCACTGCTTCTCAAGGTTGCCACCTATGTCCTTAAACGTGTGATAGAGGTTGTGGCAGAAGATGGCACATGGTTATTCATTATTCAAAACTGAATTCAGTGAATGCCTCTCCTGCAGCACTCCCTGTAACATTGACAATATTCTGGCTATTCTGGCTTCATTTTCCTGGAATATTGAGCCCCCCCCCCCTTTGACCCCATCCCAATCCCCAGCCTCTGTTTGATGCGGATGTACCACTATGAAGATCTTCCTCATCCAAAAGAATTTTAAATATTTACACCAAATTCATACCTGAGAAAGTGATACATCTGAAATTTCACCTGGTGTTACAGGCAATAAGTTGACTTGTCTTGTGTCAAGGATGTGGACAACTGTAAACTCCTCCACTGGCTCTTCCTGATGCTCACTCCCTTCTGACAACCAGTTGGATGTGACCCTGAAAAGAGAAAATATATTTTACTACAATAAAAATTTTTAAAAAATTGTAAAATACATTTTTTAAAGGGTAAAAAATACAAAAAAATTACAGAAAGAAAAAAAGGGGAAACTTTGAAAAAATGTAAGAAAACTTTAAAAAATTAATAGAAGGAAAATAATCTAATATTAAAAAAAAATACATACTGCTTTCTGTTGGACGACACCGATCTCAGCAGAAAAGCAAGTTGTTGACTATAGATGTGCTCTTTGTGAAAAAACAGTGGTGCATAAATGGGGCAGCATAAGCCCAACTCTTTGCTGCCCCTATATGTGTTTGACTGGTGAACAGAGGTAGCACCAGGCAGGAGAAGAAAAAGAGGATTATATAGATTTTAAATTGATCTACTCAGCAAAAAAACAAAACAAGAAAATGATAAGGTGTCAGAGATCCCCTTCAGCTATAGGTCAGTCTGACAACTAACCAATTCTCTCCTCATCAATTAAATAGGAAATATAAACTGAATTCACACCACCTTAAATAGTTACATAGTTAGTCAGGTTGCAAAAAGACACAAGTCCATCTAGTTCAACCAAAAAAAAAAAAAAAATACAATCCTATATACACAATCCTATATCCACAGTTGATCCAGAGGAAGGCGAAAAACCCCAGCAAAGTATGCTCCAATTTGCTACAGCGGGGGAAAAAATTCCTTCCTGATCTCCCGAGAGGCAATCCACCAATTTTCCCTGGATCAACTTTACCAATAAATGTTAGTATCCAGTTATATTATGTACATTTAGGAAAGAATCCAGGCCTTTTTTAAAGCAATCTACTGAGCCGGCCAGAACCAGCACTGGAGGGAGTCTATTCCAAATCTTCACAGCTCTTATTGTGAAGAAACCTTTCCGTATTTGGAGATGAAATATTTTTTCCTCTAGACGTAAAGAGTGCCCCCTTGTCCTCTGTGATGACCTTAACGTGAATAACTCAACACCAAGTTCACTATATGGACCATTTATGTATTTATACATGTTAATCACATCCCCCCTTAATCTGCTCTTCTCAAGAGGGAATAGATTCAGCTCCTCTATTCTTTCCTCATAGCTGAGCTCCTCCATGCCTCCTATCAGTTTGGTTGCCCTTCTCTGCACTTTCTCCAGATCTCCGATATCCTTTTTGAGAACTGGTGCCTAAAACTGAACTGCATATTCCAGATGAGGTCTTACTAATGATTTGTATAGGGGCAAAATGATATCTCTCTTGGAGTCCATACCTCTCTTAATACAAGAAAAGACTTTGCTCGCTTTGGAAACTGCAGCTTGGCATTGCATGCTATTATTGAGCTTATGATATACCAAAACCACCAGATCCTTCTCCACCATTGATTCCCCCAGTTGTACTCCCCCGAGTATGTATTATGAATACATATTCTTAGCCCCCAATTGCATAACTTTACATTTATCAGCATTAAACTTCATTTGCCACTTAGTTGCCCAATCCTGTAAGGACGTTATTCCACTGCATAGCTTAGTGTCATCTGCATAGACAGAAATGTTACTTTTAATCCCAGACCCAATATCATTTATAAAGGTATTAAAAAGTAAGGGTCCCAACACTGAACCTTGCTGTACACCACTGATAACCTTAGACCACCCCGCGCGGCCTATAGCAGAATAACGGTGGGGCAGTGGTTCTGTTATCCTTTCTGGGCATCATATGACGTCCAGGAGGATAACATGGCGGCACGCGCAGCACGGCAATCTGAGGTGCTGTGTGTCAGTCTCACACACTGCATCTCCGATCGTGGTATGGAGCCTCTGACGGAGGCTCCTTACCACGTGATCTGCTGTGACCAATCACAGCTGATCATCGCGTGAACCAGGAAGTGGCGGTAAACGGCATTCCTTGGTTTACTCACACTGACAGGGAGAGTCGATCGGCAGCTCTCCCTGTGCTGATAATCAGCACATTGATTATCAGCACAGCCCTCATCAGATGTGCCCATCAGTTTCCAATCAGTGCCCATCAGCTGCCAATCAATAACGGCTGTTAGTGCCAATGAAAGTGCCAATCAGTGCCCATCATAGTGCCAATCAGTGCCCACCACAGTGCCAAACAGTGCCCAGCAGTAACACCTGTCAGTACCTCATCAGTAACTCATCATCAGTGCTACCTGTCAATGCCACCTGTCAGTGCCAATCAGTACCGCCTATCAGTGCCAATCAGTGCTGCCTGTCAATGCCCATCACAGCCGCCTGTCAGTGCCACCTCATCAGTGCCCGTCAGTGCCGCCTCATCAGTGCCCATCAGTGAAGGAGAAAACAAAATTGTATAGCCAAAACGAACAAAATCTTTTTTTTTCAAAAATGTCTGTCTTTTTTAGTTTGTTTAGCAAAAAATAAAAACCCCAGTGGTGATCAAATACTACCAAAAGAAAGCTCTATTTATGGGAAGAAAATTCTAAAAATTTTGGGTGCAGTGTTGCATGACCGCGCAATTGTCATTCAAAGTGCGACAGCACTGAAAGCTGAAAATTGTCCTGGGCAGGAAGGGGCGAAACTGCCCAGTATTGAAGTGGTTAATCACTAACCTCTGAATTCTGTCTTTTAGCCAATTTTCTATCCATTTACAAATTGATCTTTCCAAGGCTGTAGACTTTACCTTACACATGAGCCGTGTGTGGGGAACTGTGTTAAACGCTTTTGCAAAATCCAGGTATACCACATCTACAGCCACCTCTCTGTCCAAGGTTTTACTTACCTCCTCATACAAAGAAATCAGGTTTGTTTGACAACTTCTGTCTTTAATGAATACATGCTGTCTGTTGCTTAAAATATTTTTTTACAGCAAGAACTCGTCTATGTCGTATTTTATTTTTTTTTATTAAACTCTCCAGTTTCTTCCCCACTATAGAAGTTAAACTAACAGGTCTATAGTTACTTGGCAAAGACATTGATCCCTTTTTAAATATAGGCACCACATTGGCCCTTCTCCAATCCAGTGATACCATTCCAGTCATTAACGAGTCCCTAAATATTAGAAACAATGGCCTTGAAATGACAGAGTGGATGGATGCCATCTAGTCCAGGTGCTTTATCCACCTTTTTTCTGTCTAAATATTTCTGGACCATATCAATTTTGAGCCATTGTGGATCATTTGGGTCACTACAACCCCCATTATGGACATGAGCTCCCCCATGCTCCATTGTATACACAGAGCTGAAGAATGTATTTAATATATTTGCCTTCTCTTTGTCCCCAGTAGTCACCCACTCTAGATTATTTTGTAAAGGGCCTACATGCTCAGACCTGACCTTTTTACTATTAATATATTTGAAGAATTTTGGGGGGTTTGTCCTACTATCTTTTTCAACCTGTCCTTCGTTTTGAATTTTGGCATCCTTGACTTCCCTTTTACATATTCTGTCATATTCTTTGTAACATTTAAAGGATGATAGCGTTCCTTCATTTTTATAGTTTTTAAAAGCTCTTTTTTTTAATTATTTATAGCCATTTTAACTTTGGCCGTGAGCCACATAGGTTTTATTTTTAGCCTTTTAAACGTATTGCCCATGGCAATATACCTTGCAGTGTGTTTACATACGGTCACTTTGAAGTATTTCCACTTCTGTTCTGTGTCCATTGATGCCCTCCCAGTCTACATCCTGCAGAGCAGCCCTCATCCTTGGAAAATTTGCTCTCTTAAAGTTAAGTGTTTTTATCTTACCCGTATGTGTTTGTTGCTTACAGCTAACATTAAATGAAATCATGTTATGGTCACTACTACCCAGATGTTCTTTTATACGAATATTGGTAATAAGCTCTGCATGGTTTGAGATCACCAGGTCCAGCAGAGCTTCATTCCTAGTCGGAGCCTCAATAAACTGGACCACAAACATCAATAAACTGAACCTTAAACATCATCCAATTTTGGCGTTTTTTTTTGGGAGAGTATGTTAATAATGCTATGAGGTTTTACTATGTCTGAATACCACCTAAAACACCATCTCCCAGCTACTTATGAGCCTCACCTTCCAACATAAGGCGACAAATCTCAACTGTGGCTGGTTTGGATAGCATGAACTCTGTAGAAACAGCACAAGAACCAAGGAATTTACCAAGTGTCTATGTTAGGAAGCGGTAGATACAGAAAATGTAAGAACATAGTCTCTTGCTGTCACGCCAATACTCACCAAGGCCGAGATGCCGAGAGCGGCTTGCCCTTACGACCACGCGCACCCGAACCCCCGAGAGTGAGACAGGGGATCGGAAGCACGCAGAGGCACGGGTCTCCGGTAAGCTGTAGGATGACTTGAATGGAGAGTCTTCTGAGGAAGTGCCTGAGGGTGCAAGGGAAGAGGTTAAGAGATAACAAGCTGATGGCAAGGACGTCCTTGGAACTGAGGGGATCAAGGGGGTGGCAGCCCCGTGGAAGGTATGGTTGGAAGCACAGGCAAAGGACAGGAAGTCCAACAGGTCTGGAGTGATCCTTAAACAGGCCAGAGGTCAGGATGTCAGCAGCAAGAGGTGGTCTATATCCAGGCAGAGAATCAGGGTATCTACAAGCAAGAGTGGTCGGGTATCCAGGCAGAGGGTCAGGGTATCCAGCAAGCAAGAGTGGTCAGGTATCCAGGCAGAGGGTCAGGGTATTCAGCAAGTAGAGTAGTCAGGTATCCAGGCAGAGGGTCAGGGTATTCAGCAAGTAGAGTAGTCAGGTATCCAGGCAGAGGGTCGGTATAATCAGGTAACAGTAAGCAAGGTTTTCAAACACAGGCAGGGGAAGCTGACGACAAACCAGCAACCCGACTGGGTGCTGGTGTCGTCTGAAGTACCTCCCAGTGAGCGCGTCAGCGTGACGCGCTACCGGGCACCCGCACGGGCGACGGCGCGCACCCGCGGGCCGCCGTGCACCCGCGCGCGCCGTACCATCAGGCCGCGCACGGGTGCACGTCTCAGCAACAACCCCCCGCGCATGCGCCCAGCGGCCCGGCGGACGGAGGTGACTTGCCTGCCGTGACAGTGCCCCCCTCCTAAGGGCGGACACCGGACGCCCAAACTAGACATCAACTCCGGATGGTCTTGATGAAAGGTTTGAATCAAACGAGGAGCATGTAGGTTCTTCGCAGGTTCCCATGAATTGTCTTCAGGTGGGTATCCCTTCCATTGGATCAGGTATTGTAGTTGTCTGCCTCTCCTTCTACAACCCAAGATAGCCTCCACCTCAAACTCGTTCTCACCGTCCACCCTGGTTGGTGGGGGAGGAACCTCTCCTCTTTCTGGAAATGGACTGGATGCAACAGGCTTCAATAAAGATACATGAAAGACAGGGTGGATCCTGTACGTTTTGGGCAGGGCTAATTCCATGGCCACGGGATTGATAATCCTCTTGATAGGGAAAGGACCAATAAATTTAGGTCCTAGTTTTCGGGATGGTAACTGCAGCTTGAGGTTGGAGGTGGACAACCAAACCTTTTCCCCTATGTTAAACTTTGGATTCTCCTTCCTGCCTCTGTCATACTGCTCCTTGTAGATCCTCTGAGCTTTTCGTAACATGCTTTGAATCTCCTGAAAATTGGCTTGTAAGGATATTATTCTGTCCTGTACTGCAGGAACTGTTACCTCAGGAATGTCCTTAGTCAGGAACGTGGGGTGAAACCCGCAGTTGGCCCAAAAGGGCGTCTGGTTGGTAGCCGCGTGAACTGAGTTATTATACGCGAATTCTGCATATGGAAGAAGTTTTGACCAATCATCCTGGGATCCTGAACAAAAGCAACGGAGATACTGCTCCAAAGTCTGATTTGTCCTCTCCGTTTGGCCATTGCTCTGCGGATGATAGGCTGATGAGAGGCATACTGTAATATCCAGGGCCTTACAAAGTTCCCTCCAGAATTTGGATGTGAATTGCACGCCTCTGTCAGACACTATATTCTTTGGTACCCCGTGCAGCCTTATGACCTCTTTCAGAAAAACGTTGGCTGTTTCAGCTGCGGAGGGAGTACCGATCATGGGTAGGAAGTGGGCCATTTTGGACAAACGGTCGACCACAACAAAAATGGTAGTGAAGCCTTCTGAGGCTGGCAGATCCACAATGAAATCCATGGACACGTCGGACCATGGTCGTTCCGGAATAGGGAGTGGTTTAAGTAAGCCCCAGGATCTGGCGTTCTGGCCTTTGCTGCGTTGACAACGGAGACAAGAGGCCACATACTCGCTGCAATCCCGTCTCCAACCCGGCCACCAGAAGGAGCGGGAGATCAAGTCAGCTGTCTTCCTAACCCCGAAGTGGCCGGCCAATTTATGGTCGTGGCACATCTTGAGAGCGGTTAACTGGGTTTGTTGAGGCACAAAAATTTTGTCCCGGACCCAAAAGAGACCCTCATCTTTCCTTAGGGATTGTACCTCTGGATCGGTACATGTATTGGATGATCTCTTGATCGAAGATATCAGGTCTGTCTGTGTCAATCCAAGAAAGTTGTGAGGTGCTAGAATTGTACTGGGTTCTGAGGTCTGGAGTTCTGCTGAGAACATTCGGGAGAGAGCGTCCGCTTTTCCATTCTTTTTGCCAGGTCTGTAAGAGATGTGGAAATTGAAGCGCGAAAAGAACAGGGCCCAACGAGCTTGTCTGGGTTTGAGGCGTTTTGCTGTTCGGAGGTACTCAAGATTCTTGTGATCGGTGAAAATCATCACCGGATGGAGTGCCCCCTCAAGTAAGTACCTCCATTCTTCCAGGGCAAATTTTATGGCCAACAGTTCCCTGTCACCTACGTCATAATTTAATTCTGCCGCACTGAGTTTCCGAGAAGCAAATGCAACTGGGTGTAAGATGGCCTTGGGTCCCTGTCTCTGAGAAAGGATTGCCCCCGTGGCTATTTCTGATGCATCCACTTCCAACACGAACGGATGGGAAGGATCAGGATGCCGGAGAATAGGAGCGGAACTGAACAGATCCTTTAGCTTCATGAAAGCTTCCTGTGCTGCTTGGGACCACTGGAATGATCCGTGCCGGCGTGTTAGCTGAGTGATGGGTGCCACTATAGTAGAGAATCCGACAATAAACTTCCGATAGAAGTTAGCGAATCCGATAAAGCGTTGAACCCCTTTTTTATCAGAGGGGGCTGGCCACTCCTGAATAGCCTGTATCTTTTGAGGATCCATCTCCACTCCATTTGCTGAAATGATAAACCCTAGAAATTGCACAACTGATTTTTCAAATTCGCACTTCTCCCTTTTCAGGTAAAGCCTGTGCTGTCTCAAAATGGTCAGAACTGTTTTGACGTGATCCCTGTGCAGTTCCAATGTAGGGGAAAAAATTAGGATATCATCCAGGTAGACTACGAGGAAGTCATCTAGGTATTTGCGGAAAATGTCGTTCACTAGGTGTTGGAACGTAGCCGGAGCATTGCAGAGCCCAAAGGGCATCACCAAGTATTCGAAATGCCCGAACCTTGACCTGAAAGCTGTCTTCCACTCATCCCCAGCTCTGATCCGGATAAGGTTGTACGCCCCTCGGAGATCCAATTTGGAGAAGATTCTGGCTGACCTAAAGCGTTGGAATAACTCTGGAATGAGCGGTAACGGGTACCGATTTTTGACAGTAATGTTATTCAACTGCCGGTAATCCACACAGGGCCTAAGGGAACCGTCCTTCTTACCGACAAAGAAGATACCTGCTCCGGCAGGTGAAGATGAGGGACGGATGAACCCTTTTTCCAGATTCTCATCTATATATTGTTTAAGAGCCTCCAGCTCTGTTTCGGAAAGAGGGAAGATACGCCCAAAAGGAATTTCTGATCCTGGCAACAGGTCGATTGGGCAGTCGTATGGCCGATGAGGTGGAAGACAATCGGCCATTTGTTTGCTGAAGACTTCTTGAAACTCGTGATACTCCTGGGGGACATGCTGGAGGTCAATCGGAGGAGCTGAGATCGTAGCACAGATCTGGGATCTCTGAGGGCGGCAGTGTTGAGAACAGTAGGCGGAAGGAAAAGAGACCGTCTTCGAGCTCCATTGGATAAGAGGGTCATGGGCTTGTAACCAAGGTAATCCCAGAATGACTGGGAACATGGGAGAGTGGATGAGGTCTAAGCGCAGAAGTTCTTGGTGTCCTGAATCGGTAGTGGCTAGGATAGGTTGAGTCTCCTGGGTGATTAGGCCTGAACTGGGAAGAGACCCATCTGCCAAGTGGACTTGTAAGTGTTGCGTCTTAAGCTGTAAAGGCACATGCAAGGTTCGGGCCAGGGCAGCGTCCATAAAGCAGCTACATGCGCCGGAGTCAATGATCGCCGGTAGGCGGGATTCCCCTTCCGGCAGCTGTAACGAGATAAACAACATCACATAAGATTTAGAGGAATTGTTATCTTGGTAGGTCATTGTTTTAGGTTGAAAGGACTTACTAGGCCTTATCGGGCAGTTGCGCAGGAAGTGGCCGGCACCCCCGCAATAGAGACACAAGTTGGACTGCCGTCTACGCTGTCTCTCCTCTGAGGTTAGCGGTGAGCGTACTAAACCCAGCTGCATCGGTTCGGAATCAGGAAGTGCAGTAGACCCAGCTGTAATGGGTGAAGATCCTGGAATGGGTTGGAGTCTTGGAGTTGCCCATGCTGGGCGAGGATTTTGGAATCGCTCAGACCGACGTTCCCTCAACCGCCGATCTAATTTGGTTGCTGCCTGGATTAACTCCTCTAATGATGTGGGAGTCTCCATCCTGGCTAATTCATCCTTGAGGAGTTCCGACAGACCTTGGCGATACTGGTGACGTAAGGCTGGCTCATTCCAGTTAGTGTCGGCCGCCCACTTACGGAATTCCACCGTGTAGTCCTCAATTGGTCTCCTTCCCTGGACAAGACGGTGTAAGATAGCTTCGGCGGTGGCCATACGCTGTGGATCGTCATATAGTTGGGCCATACTTTCAAAAAAGGTATCAATAGTATTAAGCACCAGACTTCCTGATTCCATCAGGCTGTGTGCCCAGGCCTGAGGTTCCTCTGACAACAGGGAAATCGCAAATCCCACCTTGACCACTTCTGATGAGAAGGTTCGGGGTTGCAACGCGAAGTAAAGAGTGCATGCGTTTTTGAAGGCCCTGAACTTTTTACGGTCC
The DNA here is from genome assembly GCF_042186555.1 of Aquarana catesbeiana. NCBI lineage: Eukaryota > Metazoa > Chordata > Amphibia > Anura > Ranidae > Aquarana > Aquarana catesbeiana. Next base: position 297,414,308 of record NC_133326.1, read on the forward strand.
CCTGAGAACCGTTCCGGAGTGGGAACCCTAGGTTCCGGAAGTGCCATTACTACTGTAGGACTAGCAGTGGCCTGAGGGAGCGGCCCTTCATTACTAGGTGCTGGAGCTGCAGTGGCAGGGGGAAAGGCCCCCGTCAGTTGTTGGAGGCGGTTATCCACTTGTGTGTATCCCTCTTGTAGCCTCTGTACTGAATCAGCCAAGGCGGAGACTTGTTGGCATAAGATCTCCAAGGGAGAGCGCGCTCCGTCGGCCTCGGACATCGGGCTGGTTTGTACTGTCACGCCAATACTCACCAAGGCCGAGATGCCGAGAGCGGCTTGCCCTTACGACCACGCGCACCCGAACCCCCGAGAGTGAGACAGGGGATCGGAAGCACGCAGAGGCACGGGTCTCCGGTAAGCTGTAGGATGACTTGAATGGAGAGTCTTCTGAGGAAGTGCCTGAGGGTGCAAGGGAAGAGGTTAAGAGATAACAAGCTGATGGCAAGGACGTCCTTGGAACTGAGGGGATCAAGGGGGTGGCAGCCCCGTGGAAGGTATGGTTGGAAGCACAGGCAAAGGACAGGAAGTCCAACAGGTCTGGAGTGATCCTTAAACAGGCCAGAGGTCAGGATGTCAGCAGCAAGAGGTGGTCTATATCCAGGCAGAGAATCAGGGTATCTACAAGCAAGAGTGGTCGGGTATCCAGGCAGAGGGTCAGGGTATCCAGCAAGCAAGAGTGGTCAGGTATCCAGGCAGAGGGTCAGGGTATTCAGCAAGTAGAGTAGTCAGGTATCCAGGCAGAGGGTCAGGGTATTCAGCAAGTAGAGTAGTCAGGTATCCAGGCAGAGGGTCGGTATAATCAGGTAACAGTAAGCAAGGTTTTCAAACACAGGCAGGGGAAGCTGACGACAAACCAGCAACCCGACTGGGTGCTGGTGTCGTCTGAAGTACCTCCCAGTGAGCGCGTCAGCGTGACGCGCTACCGGGCACCCGCACGGGCGACGGCGCGCACCCGCGGGCCGCCGTGCACCCGCGCGCGCCGTACCATCAGGCCGCGCACGGGTGCACGTCTCAGCAACAACCCCCCGCGCATGCGCCCAGCGGCCCGGCGGACGGAGGTGACTTGCCTGCCGTGACACTTGCTTCCTCTAAAGAGCACCACCTGAAACAAAATTCTAATTTTGTTCCATGACAGAAACAGAGCTGGGGGTAAACTATACTTAACTTGAGATTCAAACAGCAGAACCTTACAGCTGGATTCGAAAAGACATGTGCGGGTCATTGCCATCCCGCAGTTCACTTAAATAAAGAGACGGGCTGTGGGATAGGATTGACCCAACCCATAGCAATAACAGAATTAAAAGCAAAAAGAATGCAAGTTCGGAGTTCAGCTACAAATGAGTTTGGAGGACACCTAAGCATCACCAGTGGAGCCTGGAGAATGGTTCCATCATCATTCAGCAGCACTGTGACCTTGCGTCTTCAGGTAAACTGTAGAACTCTTCCTCCGGGCACACAAGATCAACTCAACAATATGAAACAAGTCCATTAACCACTTAAGCCCTGGACCATTTGGCTAGCCAAAGACCAGAGCACTTTTTGCGATTCGGCACTGCGTCGCTTTAACTGACAATTCCGTGGTCATGCGACGTGGCTCCCAAACAAAATTGACGTCCTTTTTTTCCCACAAATAGAGCTTTCTTTTGGTGGTATTTGATCACCTCTGCGGTTTTTTATTTTTTTGCGCTATAAACAAAAAAATAGCGACCAATTTTAAAACAAAAAAGCATGTTTTTTTACTTTTTGCTATAATAAATATCCCCCAAAAATATATAAAAAAAACATTTTTTTCCTCAATTTAGGCTGATACGTATTCTTCTACATATTTTTTGGTAAAAAAAAATCGCAATAAGCATTTATTGATTGGTTTGCGCAAAAGTTATAGCGTCTACAAAATAGGGGATAGTTTTATGGCATTTTTATTGATAATTTTTTTTCTTTTACTAGTAATGGGGCGATCAGCGATTTTTATAATGGCAGACACGTTGGACAATTTTGGGACCATTCACATTTATACAGCGATCAGTGCGATTAAAAATGCATTGATTACTGTGTAAATGTGACTGGCAGTGAAGGGATTAACCACTAGGTGGCGATGTACGGGTTAAGTGTGTCCTAGGGAGTGATTCTAACTGTGGGGGGGAGGGGCTGTGTGTGACACTACACTGATCACCTCTCCCGATTACAGGGAGCTGTGATCAGTGAGAGTGTCATTAGGCAGAACGGGGAGATGTTTGTTTACGTTAGCATCTCCCCGTTCTTCCTCACCATGAGATGTCAAGAGGTATCGCCACAAGATATTAACAAAGTATATGGTTGGGGGGTACCATTATCCTGTATTGATATAATAGAGAATTGAGGGAAATTGAACAAGGGCTACTCCAAAAATGCCCTCAATCACCAGGAAAGGTTAGGACTATCACGGTACCCAACTAATTATAATTGGGTACCGTGATAGCCCTAACCTTTTGAGGGCATTTTTGGAGTAGCCCTTGTTCAATCTCCCCCAATTCTCACCATGAGATGATCGCGGGTATCCCGCGATCATGTGCCCGCAAACCGCCTCTTAAAGGGCAACGTACAGGTACGTTAATCTGCCTGTACGTGCTCTTCTGCCGCGGTATATCTGCGTGAGGCGGTCGGGAAGCGGTTAACAAAAATCCAAAGGAAAAAATGATCTAGAAATATATAAATAGTACAGATGTAAATTGATCTTTTTAACTACATAATATAGTAAAATCCATTCAGAGATCCTGAACATTTCTGTAGATTAAAGTATGAAAAAGAATCTTGCTTTGTAAACTACAAAACATTTAAATGATTAATTGCAGTTCACAGAAGTTAAACTTACAATTTAAATGAAAGGATTCTGTGTGGGGATTAGAAATGTGATGTTTTTTTTTTTTCTTTTGGCGCACCAGCTCAATTTATATTTATAAAAGAATTGTTGGACTATTGATCAATTTCTTTGCTCTGTCTATCTAAAGTACACCAATTAAAAGCTTTCTCGCAGCTTGCCATTAGCACTTTCACTAGAGTTAATTGTGCTAAGTGAAAAGCTAAAGTTTAGACTGAATTACCCACAAAAGCATACTGTATGTCAAACAACTATTGTTAGAAACTGCTAAGTAGAGGCCTTTTCATCTATATCACATTGTTAACATAAGGTTTATTAATGATGATATTATTCAGGCATACTTGAAGAAACTAAGAAACCTTATAAATGAACACAATGGACTTAAAAAATCAACTTCATTGAATATGGTTAAAATAAATTGGTCTAAAAAAGCATGATGTCACCACGCAACTCAGGTGACCCTGCCTGACTCACCCTCCCACCCCGCCCAACTTTTGGGAAGCAGGCTGGCTTTGCAGGACTTCAACCTCTCTGGGCTATTGGACTATGGAATAGGAGCTGGCAAGCATGGACTGCACACAGCATGAGGATTTGTAAACAACCCCCCCTTCTGTGAGACATGAGGTGGTGAGCATACTGATGTACAGCGGCTATATGCTGCCCAGTGAGTGCTATATGGGACTTGTGTGTTTAATCCCCACCAGTCCATATATATCGAGTGACATCTGGCTATGAATCTCCTGTTGTGGGACTTATATCAACCTATGTGTCTGGTTCTGCTGTTTATCCATAAACGCTATTCAAGTTATAGCCGGCTACTTCCATTTCCATTCCACCCTTATCTCCCCATCCAGCCTGCATTTTCCTCATTGCGGTTTAATTGAACATTCAGCCTCAGCGGCACTCTATGTGGATTGCTACACCCTTTGATTGGAAGATTTCCAGGGTTTTGGTCTCTGTGGATTAAGTGGCTTTACTATTTGAATAATCTCATCCTTCTTATCCCACTGATTGTGGAAGAGCCCGTGTATCCCCATAGACTTATTGCAGTGTGGACTGTATGTGGTGGGTGTATGAGGTGTGCTGTCAGCAGGTCTCTGAGTTGTTAGGCAATGTTGTAATTTTTAATGTCTGCATCAGTGGTAGTATTTTGCACCAATTTATTTTATCCATATTCAATAAAGATTTTTTAAGTCCATGTTGTTTCTTGGTGATCTCTAATCCCCTTTTTTTTCATGTTCATGCATGACCCTAAGGAACCACAAGTCAATTTAGGTGGGGGCCTCAGTATAGGGATACGGTTCTGAACTAACCTGTGCACTAATTAATTATTGGTCTGCCTGGGTGTCTTTTTGTATATATTTTTGAATACTTGAAGAAACTAGTTGGTCATGAGAACATTTTTTCTCAAAACTGTCCAATACACAAGGGATATTATACCTTACACCTAATTTTTTTTTTTTTTTACACTAAGCACTATTTGTATGTAAACACCTTTTGGCTCATGTACACCTTTTCTGTGCTTTGTGTTTGATTAAGCTATACAAGTTAGGCCTCTTGCACACTGGTTTATTGTAAACCCTTATCATTAAAAACTCACCTAAGCTGCGTTTTTTCAAACCAGTTTAGGCGAGTTTACTAGAGTTTAGCAGCGTTTGGTGTTTGGGCGTTTATTTATTTCATTGGCCGGAATTTAAATTTATTCTGTACATTGAAATTAATAAAGCTGAAGTGCTGAATGCTCTTAGTGCTTAGGAGCATTTAGCCGCATTTAGTATTTTTTTTGGTATTTGGTATTCCTCTCCTGAACGCAATCCTTCTGTTTTCAGGTGAGAGAGCTTTGACTGCCTCTAAGGTCTGCTGCTCCTAAACTTCGTGCCTATGTGTACATGGACACAGGTTTTTATTGAGGTGAGTTCAGGGGCTTAGGCAAAATACGCCAAAAGCCCCAAAAAATGTCATTTTAATGACATAGCAGCTACCCCCTTTCCCCTTTTTATTTTCTCCTCCTTTTTTCTATACATGTATAATAGGTCTAAATATTGGACTTTGTCATACAGATTTACACTATATTACCAAAAGTATTGGGCCTTTACACACACATGAACTTTAATGGCATCCCAGTCTTAGTCCGTAGGGTTCAATATTGAGTCGGCCCATCCTTTACAGCTATAACAGCTTCAACTCTTCTGGGAAGGCTGTCCACAAGGTTTACGAGTGTGTCTATGGGAATGTTTGACCATTCTTCCGGGAAGCGCAATTGTGAGGTTGGGAACTGATGTTGGACGAGAAGGCCTAGTTCGCAGTCTCCACTCTAGTTCATCCCAAAGGTGTTCTATTTGGTTGAGGTCAGGACTCTGTGCAGGACAGTCAAGTTCCTCCACTCCAAACTCGTTCATCCATGTCTTTATGGACCTTGCTTTGTGCACTGGTGCGCAGTCATTTTGGAACAGAAAGGGGCCATCTCCAAACTGTTCCCACAAAGTTGGGAGCATGAAATTGTCCAAAATGTCTTGGTATGCTGATGCCTTAAGAATTCCTTTCACTGGAACTAAGGGGCCAAGCCCAACACCTGAAAAACAACCCCACATCATAATCCCCCCTCCACCAAATGCTTAGGACCACTGCAGAAAACAAGGTCCACAAAGACAAGGATGGGGGAGTTTGGGGTGGAGGAACTTGACTGGCCTGCACAGAGTCCTGACTTCAACCCGATAGAACACCTTTGGGATGAATTAGAGCGGATACCGCGAGCCACTTCCTCCCAGCCATCCAGCCCCATTAATAGCTTTGTTGTCCTTCTCTGAACTCTCCCCAGTTTGTACCAGTTACAACTTTATATTTTAAATATCATGAATCTGTGAAAAGAGATGGAGACACATTTAGGCACACAAATGCACCTAGGTTTATTTTTTTTAAGATACAGTGTCTATAAAATTGTTCACCCCCTTGGAAGTTTTCATATGGATAACACATATAGATAACATTTTGTGCTTTGTTGCACCGGTCAACAAAAAAAATCATGTAAAAATGAAAATAAATCTCTGCAAAGATATTTAAAATATTTACAACAGAAAAGAACTCCTTTTAATATGACCCACCTATATCATTACAGGTGCAACCAATTATTTTCCAGAGTCACACAATTAGATACGTTGAGACCACCTGTATATAGTCAAGGGGTTTCAAGTGTTAACAAGACACTGGTCACCGCCCACACCCATAACTGGCCTTCACAGTAAGGAGCACATGGAGGGCATATACATACAAGAAAAGGACAATTCCATAGCTCAACTCACCAACCAGTCTGCTGACCAACCAAATTTACCTGTCTAACCGTATGTTAAAAGCAGGGGTTTAGTTAGCACACATTTGCAAACGCATGTGAAAGCTGCAAGGCCTCGTCAAGGCACCCTGTATTACTTGCAGTCCTAACACTAAATTTATAAGTGTCTCCACAGTGGAAGCACATGCATTGAATGGATAGGTGTGAGACAGGTGAGCCTGGAGGCCGCCCTAGCCCCCTTAAAGGGACAGGACACACACTGGACACCCAGCAAGAGCAGCAAAGGCGTCCAGTGTGTCCCCGACCCAAATATACAAACGTTAACAAGACACTGGTCACCGCCCACACCCATAACTGGCCTTCACAGTAAGGAGCACATGGAGGGCATATACATACAAGAAAAGGACAATTCCATAGCTCAACTCACCAACCAGTCTGCTGACCAACCAAATTTACCTGTCTAACCGTATGTTAAAAGCAGGGGTTTAGTTAGCACACATTTGCAAACGCATGTGAAAGCTGCAAGGCCTCGTCAAGGCACCCTGTATTACTTGCAGTCCTAACACTAAATTTATAAGTGTCTCCACAGTGAAAGCACATGCATTGAATGGATAGGTGTGAGACAGGTGAGCCTGGAGGCCACCCTAGCCCCCTTAAAGGGACAGGACACACACTGGACACCCAGCAAGAGCAGCAAAGGCGTCCAGTGTGTCCCCGACCCAAATATACAAACGTTAACAAGACACTGGTCACCGCCCACACCCATAACTGGCCTTCACAGTAAGGAGCACATGGAGGGCATATACATACAAGAAAAGGACAATTCAGACAGGTAAATTTGGTTGGTCAGCAGACTGGTTGGTGAGTTGAGCTATGGAATTGTCCTTTTCTTGTATGTATATGCCCTCCATGTGCTCCTTACTGTGAAGGCCAGTTATGGGTGTGGGCGGTGACCAGTGTCTTGTTACAGTTTGTATATTTGGGTCGGGGACACACTGGACGCCTTTGCTGCTCTTGCTGGGTGTCCAGTGTGTGTCCTGTCCCTTTAAGGGGGCTAGGGCGGCCTCCAGGCTCACCTGTCTCACACCTATCCATTCAATGCATGTGCTTCCACTGTGGAGACACTTATAAATTTAGTGTTAGGACTGCAAGTAATACAGGGTGCCTTGACGAGGCCTTGCAGCTTTCACATGCGTTTGCAAATGTGTGCTAACTAAACCCCTGCTTTTAACATACGGTTAGACAGGTAAATTTGGTTGGTCAGCAGACTGGTTGGTGAGTTGAGCTATGGAATTGTCCTTTTCTTGTAAGGGGTTTCAAGTGATTTGAGCACAAATGAACACGTATCTGGAAAATTCAACTGGTAAGTCAGTATCATGGCACTACCTAAACCATGAAGGCAAAAGAACACCCCAAACACCTCCATGAAAATTGATTAAAAAGCACAAGTCAGGGAATGGCTACAAGAAAGTTGAGAAGTCACTATAAATGCTTTGTAGCACAATCAATTTTTAGGGAATGGAAAGAGTATGATAGTACTGTAAATCTGCCAAGGATAGGCTATTCAGCAAAGCTGAGTAACTGTGCAAATAGGAGACTAATGAGACAGGCCACTACAAGACCTATAACTAAGGAAATACAAGTCTCAGTAGCTTAGATTAGAAAGCCTGTACCTACAACTGGGTGCTTTGCCAGGTAAAGCTTTATGAGAAAATTGCAAAAGAGCCACTGTTAACAAAAACTCGGCATGTGTGGGATGTTTCTCTGTGGCGAGCACTGGAGGACTTGTGAAGTTAGAGGGTGGAAAAAATACAACGGTCACGGAGATATACAATAATTACAGTGCCTTGCAAAAGTATTCATCCCCCTTGGCTTTTTATCTATTTTGTTACATTACAGCCTTTTATGTTTTTTAATCTAAATTATACAGTGGGGACGGAAAGTATTCAGACCCCCTTAAATTTTTCACTCTTTGTTATATTGCAGCCATTTGCTAAAATCATTTAAGTTAATTTTTTTCCTCTTTAATGTACACACAGCACCCCACATTGACAGAAAAACACAGAATTGTTGACATTTTTGCAGATTTATTAACCACTTTGCGCCTGCGCTATAGCCGAGAGACGGGCGCGCATCAGGGAAGTTCTGTGCTGGCCGTGTCCCGTGGACACAGCCAGTCACAGATCGCTGTAAACGGCCAATCACAGCGGCCGTTTTCAGCGCGATCGGTGGTGCCAATGGGAGATGATCTCATATGTAAACATATGAGATCATCTCTCATTGCCGGCTCTCCCTCCTCACACAGAGACAGCGTGTGAGGAGGGAGAGCTAACCGCTGCAGCGTGAGTAAAAAAAAAAACGAAAAAAAAGTGACGTCAGTGCCATCTGTCCCCACTGTCATCTGTCCCCACTGCCATCTGTCCCTAGTGCCACATATAAGGGCCATCTGTCATCAGTACCACATATTAGTTCCATCTGTCATCAGTGCCACCTGTCAGTGTCACATGTCATCAGTGCCATGTATCAGTGGCATCTGTCATCAGTGTCACGTATTAGTGCCATCTGTCATCAGTGCCACGTATTAGTGCCATCTGTCATCAGTGCCACATATTAGTGCCATCTGTCATCAGTGTCATGTGTCATCAGTACCACGTATTAGTGCCATCTGTCAGTTCCATGTATTAGTACCATCTGTCATCAGTGCCACGTATTAGTGCCATCTGTCATCAGTGCCACGTATTAGTGCCACCTGTCATCAGTGCCACATCAGTGTCATCAGTGCCACGTATCAGTGCCATCTGTCATCAGGGCGACATCAGTGTCACATGTCATTGTCCTGGTGCTCCAGGGCCTTCCAAAATGTAATAGGTAGTCAACAAGTTAGATGTGTAATTTATGCTCCTAGAACACGTGATGGTGCTCCCTGCATGTTGGGCCTCTCTATGTGGCCAGGCTGTGAAAAAGTCCCACACATGTGGTATCGTAATACTCAGGAGGAGTAGCAGAATGTATTTTGGGGTGTTATTTGTGGTATATACATGCCATGTGAGAAAAATAACCTATTACAATGACAATTTTGTGGGGAAAAAAAAAAAAATCTTCATTTTGCAAAGAATTGTGGGAAAAAATTACAACATCAAAAAGCTCACCATGCATCTTACTAAATACCTTTAACTTTCACAAAGACCAAATAATATCCACTAATTTGGGTTATTTTTACCAAAGATATGTAGCAGTATAAATTGTGGCTAAAATTCATGAAGAAAACTTAATAATTTGCAAAATTTTATCACAGAAACTAAGAAAAATGCATTTTTTTTTCAAAATTTTCGGTCTTTTTTCATTTATAGCATAAAAAATAAAAAACCCAGAGGTGATCAAATACCACCAAAAGAAAGTTCCATTTGTATGAAAAAAAGGACAAAAAAATAATTTGGGTAAAGTATTACATGACTGAGTATTTGTCATTCAAAGTGTGAGAGCGCTGAAAGCTGAAAATTGGTCTGGGCAGGAGGGGGGGTTTAAGTGCCCAGTAGGCAAGTGGTTAAAAAAGAAAAACTGAAATATCACATGGTCCTAAGTATTCAGACCCTTTGCTCAGTAGTTAGTAGAAGCACCGTTTTGATCTAATACAGCCATGAATCTTTTTGGGAAAGATGCAACAAGTTTTTCACACCTGGATTTGGGGATCCTCTGTCATTCCTCCTTGCAGATCCTCTCCAGTTCTGTCAGGTTGGATGGTAAACGTTGGTGGACAGCCATTTTTAGGTCTCTCCAGAGATGCTCAATTGAGTTTAAGTCAGGGCTCTGGCTGGGCCATTCAAGAACATTCACGGAGTTGTTGTGAAGCCACTCCTTCGTTATTTAAGCTGTGTGCTTAGGGTCATTGTCTTGTTGGAAGGTAAACCTTCGGCCCAGTCTGAGGTCCTGACCACTCTGGAGAAGGTTTTCATCCAGGATATCCCTGTACTTGGCCGCATTCATCTTTCCCTCGATTGCAACCAGTCATCCTGTCCCTGCAGCTGAAAAACACTCCCACAGCATGATGCTGCCACCGCCATGCTTCACTGTTGGAACTGTATTGGACAGGTGATGAGCAGTGCCTGGTTTTCTCCACACATAATGCTTAGAATCAAGGCCAAAAAGTTCTATCTTGGTTTCATCAGACCAGAGAATCTTATTTCTCACCATCTTGGAGTCCTTCAGGTGTTTTTAGCAAACTCCATGCGGGCTTTCATGTGTCTTGCACTAAGTAGAGGCTTCCGTCGGGCTGCTCTGCCATAAAGCCCCGACTGGTGCAGTGCTGCAGTGATGGTTGACTTTCTACAACTTTCTCTAATCTCCCGACTGCATCTCTGGAGCTCAGCCACAGTGATCTTTGGATTTTTATTTACCTCTCTCACCAAGGCTCTTCTCCCCAAACAGCTCAGTTTGGCCGGACGGCCAGCTCTAGGAAGGGTTCTGGTCATCTCAAATGTCTTCCATTTAAGGATTATGGAGGCCACTGTGCTCTTAGGAACCTTAAGTGCAGCAGAATTATTTTTGTAACCTTTGCCAGATCTGTGCCTTGCCACAATTCTGTCTCTGAGCTCTTCAGGCAGTTCCTTTGACCTCATGATTCTCATTTGCTCTGACATGCTCTGACATTTAAGGGGAAACATGTAAATGTGTTGGAATGGCCTAGTCCAAGCCCAGACCTCAACCCAATAGAAAATCTTTGTTCAGACATAAAGATTGCTGTTCACAAGCGCAAACCATCCAACTTGAAGGAGCTGGAGCAGTTTTGCAAGGAGGAATAGGCAAAAATCCCAGTGGTAAGATGTGGCAAGCTCATAGAGACTTATCCAAAGCGACTTGGAGCTGTGATAGCCACAAAAGGTGGCTCTACAAAGTATTGACTTTAGGGGGGTGAATAGTTATGCACATTGACTTTTTCTCTTATTTTGTCCTATTTGTTGTTTGCTTTACAATAAAAAAAAAAAAATCTTCAAAGTCGTGGGCATGTTCTGTAAATTAAATGATGCAAATCCTCAAACAATCCATGTTAATTCCAGGTTGTGAGGCAACAAAACACGAAAAATGCCAAGGGGGATGAATACTTTTGCAAGGCACTGTATACAGTATATATATATATATATATATATATATATATATATATATATATTCGATCAGCTATTGTGTTTTTTCTTGTACTTACTGTAATTTTAACCACCTGGCAGAGATCTGTTTTCACTTTTACATGAAAGAGCATATTCAGGGAAAAAATATATTTGCTGTAACTCCATTACAATTAAACATGAAAACATCCAGGAATAATATTCTTTTCATAGGCACTGTATATGCTCGGACCTCATATAATGCCTGGACGATTGGAAAATGGATGTACTGCCTATACCAGCCAATCCGATGTTAGCTGTAATTTACTGGTCAGCTGAAATCTGTTTGGCTGTTATGGGTAGCATCTCGGTTATCCTTCTTTTGAGTTTCTATACATAACAACGAATGTACTGTATCTAAAAAAAAAACAAAAACAAATCAAAAATATATTTTAGTTGATAGTCAGTTACATAGTTTGATTCAGCCAGATGATATTGTGTTCTGATACATACAGTATATTTAACTATTAAGCATGCATCTTGAATAGTGGGAAATTGAGCTATTTTCAAAGGAACTATTTAGATGCAGAAATGTGGGACTATTATGTAAATGGTTAGCAGGATAAAAATAACCATAGGGAGATGGGGTTTTCTACATAATTAGGATGAGATTGCAGAAATCAATTACCATCAAGATGCAGTGTATATAGTATGCGTAATCAGAGAAGCTGCGCACTTGTTGTCAGGTAATTTAAGGATATGCACTGCTGACAATCGCTTTAAGTCAGCCGACATTTACTTTCCTGGCACATCTATTTACAAGAGCGATTTGCTTAGATGTGTTAACCGCTTTTAGGAAACATTTGCTTTTTCTGTTCTGCTTTTTAATAGAGTCAACCTTTGTAAGGCTTTAAATAAACGGCCTTTTGACAATTTCTGCACAGTGGAGTAAACAACATTTCTTGGCTTTTCATATAAAAAATATGAAAAAAAATCAGAAATGGGAAAAAACATGCACATCAAAGTGTAGGTAAAATATTCAGTGTCCTAAAAAAAATAACATATACCATAATGAGAGCACAGAATTAGACAGAATGAAAGAAGAGGCACTACCAATGCCACATCCGAAGATAGAGGGACATAGGGAAGGGTACTACAGGAGTAGCCAAAAGTTGGACTTTTGAGGCATGGAAACAATGGAGAGGTCACATAGATAATATTCAAAACGTTTATTGAAAAAAGTACATCTTATGGACACAGTATTCAAAAGGAGAGATAAAAAACATGAAAATAATACAGTCTGTACAGTGAACCCTTGTGCGTCTACGCGTTTCACCATAGGGCTTCTTAAGGACACGATCAAGGTTCAGAGATGTAACAAAAAAGAAAAGAGAGCAAGTCTCACTGTCTGAAATGAAATACACTCAAATTAAAATCAAAAGTGTTGCACAAATGCATTACAACATGTTACATTAAAAACCATGTGCTAAACCATCCAAGAGAGATCAGCATGAGAAGCATCAGCACAGAATTAGACACTTAATTTAAATACCCCACTGCTTACTTCCCACTTCCATATAAAACAAGCTGAACGTGGGCATTGGTGTACATGGGCAACCTAAGGCAACTAAAGCCTGCAAGCGTTTGATCTAAAAAATAAGACACAGCCCCCCAGCCCCCCTTTAAGGCTCAATGTACAACTAAATAAACAAAATCCTGCCACGCTAATAATAACGTAATACAAAACACATCAATAAAGTGCAGAAAATAATAGTGTAAGTCCATTTTGGATATGTAGAACAACAGTCCCAATCAGAGGATGCGTACACCGCTGCGTAATGAAAGGTGTCAGAAAACTTCTATGTTCACTATGTGGGCCATCACTGGTAGTTAGATGGACTCTTACCAGAATCTATGGACTCTATTACAGAGTCAGATTGGCCTGCAAACAGTATTCTAGCATTCGATGCTAAGACCCAGGTGATTTAATCAGATCCATATGATATCTCCGATTCAGCAATGGTATATTAGATATATATATAGCAACGATGACGATGCAGGATTCCTCATAAAATCATAATAGATATGCCCACATAGTGTGAATCCATAAAACACAATAAATAGAAGTAAATGCAAAACTACTCACTCACATGTGAGCCATAAAAACAGCGCTGTATATATAAAACATTCCCAGGCAATGTAGCAAGCGGTTCCCTGATGATGTCAGTTATGACGAAATGGATTGAGCGGAGCTAATATACGTGACGTCGCCACGCTTATATGAAATCTTTGTAATACCTGGAACCACTTGCTACATTGCCTGGGAATGTTCTGTATAAACACTGCTGTTTTTATGACTCACATGTAAGTAGTTTTGCATTTACTTTTACCTGTTTGCAGGCCAATCTGACTCTGTAATAGAGTCCAAAGATTTTGGTAAGAGTCCATCTAACTACTAGTATTGGCCCACATAATGAACATAAAAGTTTTCTGACACCTTTCATTACACAGTGGTGTAAGCATCCTCTGATTGGGATGTCAGTACTAGGATCCCTTTAAGACCCAGAAGAACTCACCTGACACAGCGTTTGCCTGGGATACAACAGTAATTGGCCAGCTCACTTTTAAATCACCTGTATCAGCATACAATCGGTGCTCACCTTTGTGTACTGCTGCTTGACCCAGCTGATATCTGCTCTGTATATTTTGTGTATGACTCAGATAGTTTTTGAACCTGCTTGCTTGCTTCTGATTTGGTACCGTTTGGACTCTGATCTACCTGTGTATGACCCAGCTTGCCTAGACTATGCTTTGCCTGATTCTACTGTAGTGCCAGACTCAGCATTACTACTTTGCTGCCCAGCCAACCTCTACCTTCATCTGCAGCGGTGAACTACAAGATCCAGCCAACATCTACCTTCATCTGCAGCGGTAAACTACAACGTCCATGCAACATCTACCTTCATCTGCAGCGGTGAACTACAAGGTCCAGCCAACGTCTACCTTCATCTGCAGTGGTGAACTACAAGGTCCAGCCAACATCTACCTTCATCCACAGCAGTAAACTACAAGTTCCAGCTGACCTGCTCTGCTTAGACCTGCTCATGGTATGTGCTCTTGTTCATTGAACTCTTTGCATAATCAGCACATTTGAACTGTTACCTCTTATCTGCTCCTAGCCTGACATTATCACGAGCCATACATCAACCGGGAGGACTATCATGGATCCTGAGCAGGCTCAGTTATTTGCACAGGAACTTTTACATTTATCCCATCAAGTCCAGGAAATGGCCACAGAGCTTACCAGGGTGCAATCTCCTTCTACTACCACTGCTACAAATACTCCATCATCTGAACTGAAAATGTCTCTGCCTGGCCTGTTTTCTGGTGACCGTAAAGGGTTTTGCAACTTTAAAAACAGCTGCAAATTATATTTCAAGTTAAAGCCATCCTCGTCTGGCTCTGAAACTCAGAGGGTTCAAATCACTGTCTCATTACTACAGGGTGACCCCCAGGCTTGGGCCTTTAACCTGGAACCAAACCACCCGGCTCTGCTAACAGTAGATGCCTTCTTTGAAGCCCTCGGTTTGCTATATGATGATCCAGATTGTGCTGCTACTGCAGAATCAACCCTGCGTAACTTACAGCAAGGGGCTACCACTGCTGAAATGTATTGCTCAGAGTTTCGCAGGTGGGCCCCGGAATCTGGCTGGAATGATGCAGCTTTCCACAGCCAGTAGAGAAAAGGCCTTTCAGATGCAATTAAGTACGCTCTGGTCAAATTTTCCTACCGAGCCTCACTGGAGAAGGTGATGAGTTTAGCCATTAGAATTGACCGCCACCAGTGGGAGATGAGGAGAGAACTCACTACGGCTGTGGCAAATTATGTACCTCCCTTGCCACCTAATTATTCCACCTCCAGTGCCAGATCTGAGGAAGAACCTATGCAGTTAGGCTCCACCCGTTTATCTGCCCAGGACCCCAGGACCTGGGTGATTTTGGGGAGGTCACCTTAGGTCTGCTTTCATCTCCCCAGGAGGACAATTGTATACTATTATCTGCTGTTATTCACTTTGGGACGGGGGCTCATGATCTGCTGGTCTTTGTAGATTCTGGAGCCACTGAGAATTTTATCGATAAGACTCTGGTTACCTCTTTGTCCCTAAAGAATCATGCTCTAGATTGCCCAGTCCGCCTGATTTCTGTGGATAATCGGCCTCTCTTACAAGATCAAGTGCTCCAATCCACCAACCCTTTCCAGTTACAATTGGGGGCTTTGCGTTTGAGAGAAGATTTCATGCCTTGTCATTGATTCTCCATCCATTCCTTTGATCCTAGGCCTTCCTTGGCTTCAGAAGCACAATCCATTAATTGACTGGTGAACAGGAACTTTTCTGGCTTGATCCAATCAGTGTGTAAAAAAAACTGCATCCAGCACCCTGTTCGATTTGTTGCCTGTCAAGTGGGAATGGAACGGGTTCCACTTTGTTATAAGGACTTTCGGAACTTATTTTCTCAAGGGAGAGTTTTTCCACTGTCTGAGCCAGAGAATCTTGCTTTGAGTATATCCAGGAAAAGCTAGCTAAGGCTTTCATCCATCCCTTCATTTCTCTGGCAGGCGCAGGATGCTTCTTTGTCCCAAAGAAGGATGGGGGACTGAGGCTTTGTGTTGACTACAGAGGTCTGTCAGGGTTAGGCTCAGCCCTTCCTTCTCTGAGCTGGCCGCTCAGCTGTCAGCTAATTGCCAGCTCCCATATCTCTCCACAGTTACCCAGCAGTTGTTGATTCTGCTCGTCAATCCTGCCTACTTAAAGTCGTCCAGCTCACTTGATCTCTGCCTTCGCCTTTGTCAACATCACAGAGACTTTCTCCAGCGTTCCTGTTGAAGACTTGCTTGGCTGACATTCCTTCTGGCTCCTGATCCTGCTTGCTTTACTACTACGTTTATCTCTGGCTCTCTGACATTTGCTTGGCTGACTACCCGATCCGGTTACTGAACTCTGGCTTGTTTTGCCTACGCTTACTCTGTTTACCTTATTATTATTATTATTATTATTATTATTATTAAACAAGTGTGATTTAACTATACTTCTGTCTCGGTCTGATTCATGGTCCCTAAAAAGGTCTAAATAAAATAACTGTTCACAATCGGTATCCTCTTCCTCTCATCACAGAGTTATTCTCCCAAATCCAGGGAGCGAAAATCTTCTTAAAACTGGACTTAAGGGGAGCCTATAATCTAGTGTGCATCTGTGCAGGAGATGAATGGAAGACGGCCTTTGACACCAAGGATGCAAGAGAAAGTTGAGATCAAATGAACTATAGGTGGGCCAACATCGCAGTAATATAGGAAAAGAGGTGGGGTTCCCCCTTGCGGGGATTTAAGGGCCCTGGTCATTGTGTAAAAATGCCAAACAGTGCAAAATATGCAAACGTAGTAGAAAAATAGATACTTTTACAAAACATATGGTTAACATGTAACAAACAATACAATAAGAGAGAAGTGGCTGTATGCGTATAAAAGTCGACAACATGAATAGTGAATGTACGCTGCTAAGGGTCCTGGACCACCATAGTGCAGAGATGGAGTCCTGGAACCACACCCAACGCGTTTCAGAATCGCTTCCTTCTACAGGGGTGAATTAGTGGATGAAAACATTCACACTACAATACAAATGATATTTATACGATACAGTGTACATCATATAAGCGTATGCATAAAGGCAGTTCCTTATTTTGGTAGTTGTAGTGAAACAAACTTACATGTAGACGATCAAGAGCAAAATATCATATCAGTCACAACAATTTTTAAAAGAACAGCATAGACCATCCAGGGACTGTTCATCTGTCAAATCCCCCCACCACATCACTACAGGAGCGGGCCCAACCACCAGAGACCCAGCGAGACCAGGTAATCTGGAATGCGACCAGCAAGACGTGGTGTATGGCGAGGGGGTTGTTGGATTGTATCCAATCTGGCTGATGGCCTGAAGCAAAAGTGTGTATATATATATATATATATATATGTGTGTATATATATATATATATATATATATATATATATATAGTCAAAACGGGTTGTATATATTAGACTCTAACAATTTTGCTTGCAGTCAATGATATGCCATAACAGAGGTAAGTGGTCATTTAGAAAAATATATATAAAAAAGAGGGGGTTTCATATAACAGCCAGAAACGACAACAAGGCAAAATAGACTGGGTCTGTGCTGTGCAAAAATGCCTATAATGCATATATATACTTAAACATGAATATCTCCCTATTTTAGAGGCATCTAGATTGATTGAAGCAAAAATTTGTATCAAAGTGCAAAATGTGACAATTCCACAGCGGGTATATAAACATATAGCTTGTTATTAAAAAGCATATACTAATGCTGGCCATACACCAGACAAAAAATCGGCTGGTTAAGTTCAATGTAAACGACAAGTCGGTTGTTTAGAGCTAACGACTCTACCATCATGCAGTTTCAAAATTTGAACCATTAAACCGTTCAAATGCCATACTATGTCACGATTTAACGTTCGAGAAATCTGTTTAGGGAAGTGACAAAATATTTGACCTTTCACATACGTACATTTCCGGTGGGGGTGGTCGATAGTTTGTGGATCCCTGTCAAGTTGCTAGGCAGAACAGGGAAATGCCTTGTTTACAACGGGCATCTCCATTATCCATCAGCCAGATTGGATACAATCAAACAACCCCCTCGCCATACACCACATGTTGCTGGTTGCGTTCCAGATTACCTGGTCTCGCTGAGTCTCTGGTGGTTGAGCCCACTCCTGTGGTGGCGGGATTTGGTGGGTGAGCAGTCCCTGGATGGTCTATGCTGTTCTTTTAAAAATTGTTGTGGCTGATATGATATTTTGCTCTTTGATCATCAACATCTAAGTCTGCTTCACTACAACTACCAAAACAAAGAACTGCCTTTATGCATACGCTTATATGATGTACACTGTATCATATAAATATCATTTGTATTGTAGTGTGAATGTTGTCATCCACTAATACACCCCTGAAGAAGGAAGCAATTCTGAAACGTATTGGGTGTGGTTCCAGGACTCCGTACAGTCACTATTTGTGCTGTCGACTTTAAAACCCATACAGCCACTTCTCTCTTATTGTATTGTTTGTTACATGTTAACCTTTTTTTAAATATTTGTCAAAATAAATGTATCTATTTTTCTACTACTTTTGCATATTTTGCACTGTTGGCATTGTTACACAATGACCAGGGCTCTTAAAGTCCTGCAAGTAGGAACCCCGCCTCTTTTCCTTTAACACCAAGAATGGCCATTACAAATGTCTAGTCATGCCTTTCGATCTCAAGAATGCACCAGCTGTCTTTCAGAACTTTATGAATGACATTTTCGGTGACCTGTTGGGTCGCTTCCTGCTTGATATTTTGACATACTCTCCCAATCTTGAAACATATCAGAGGCACGTCTGCTCAGTATTGACCTGATTGAGGGCTCACTCCTTTTTTGTAAAGCCCAAAAAGTGTTTATTCCATGTCAAACAAGTACCATTCCTGGGCTACCTAATTTCTGACACAGGCCTCACCATGGATCCAGCCAAGATTTAAGCCACTTTAGACTGGGCACCACCTTCAGACCTGAAGGCAATTCAGTGGTTCCTGGGCTTTACAAATTTCTAACGGAAATTCATTAAGGACTTTGCCACCATTGCACATCCCATCACCTCTCCCACCAGGAAGACTCCGACTAAGTTTAAATAGACTACTGAAGCCCAGGCGGTTTTCACTCGGCTGAAGATAGCCTTTACTTCTGCACCAATTCTATGCCATCCTGTTCCTGAGCTGCCTTTTATTGTGGAGGTAGATGCATCTGAAGTAGGGGTGGGGGCTTTTGTCACAAAAGGATCCTGTAAATGCCGCTATCCACCCCTGTGCCTTCTTGTCCCATAAATATTCCCCAGCAGAGCGAAATTATGATATAGGTAACAGAGAACTTCTAGCCTTAAAGCTAGCTTTGGAGGAGGGAGCTCGCAATCCATTCATAGTTCTAACTGACCAGAAAAACCTTGAATACATCCATTCTGCTAAAAGACTGAACTCACGTCAAGCCAGATGGTCATTGTTGTTCTCCAGATTTGACTTTACAATTTCTTATCTACCAGGGCCAAAAATTGTCTCAAAGCTTTTCAATCAGAGTCTCCTCCTCCGCTTCCTCCACAACCCATTATCCCTGAGGATAGGATTTTGGATTTCACCCAGACTGACATCTCTGAGGCCTTGTTACCTGCATAGGCTGAGGCCCCTCCCTCCACTCTCTCTGGTATGCTTTTTGTGCCCCTGGCTCTTGGTTTGCAGGTATTGCAGGAGGTACATGCATCAAAACCTATGGATTTAGACAGACTTTTGAGATTATCTCTTGCAACCTCTGGTGGCTATCAATTAGGCAAGAAGCATTAGCCTTCGTCCAGGCCTGTGAAGTTTGTGCCAGAAGCAAGAGCAGTACCTCTAAGCCCTCCAATCTCCTACGTCCTCTTCCCATACCTACCTGTCCCTGGACCCATTTATCTATGGACTTTATCACTGACTTGCCTCCGTCCCAGGGATGTTCCATGAACCGGGTGGTGGTAGACAGGTTCAGTAAGATGGCCCACTATGTTTTTCCGCTTCTGAAACTTCCATCGGCTAAAGAACTGGCATCTTTATTCATTAAACATGTTTTCATGCTCTCAGACCATGGCTCTCAGTTTATAGCCCAGTTTTGGAAGGCCCAGCTGGGGATTAAGTTATCGTATTTTTAGCATATCATCCTGAGACAAATGGCCAAAAAGAAAGGACTAATCAGACTCTAGAGAAGATGGTACGTTGTCTGATGGCCAGTGATGACATGGAGTGGGTCAACATCCTTCCGTGGGTGGAGGTTTCCTTTAATAATTGTGCCAGCACATCTACTGGGACCTCTTCTTTCTTCTGTGTCTACGGGTTGCACCCTCGTGTGTGATCTTCCACCCTCCGATGTTCCAGATGCCAACACTATGATTGAAAATTTCTCCAAAATCTGGTCCGATGTTAATTGTGCTATTTCTTGCTCTGTGCAGGCGTTTAAGAAAATGTCTGACAAGAGGCGCTCAAAGGCACCAGGATATAAAGTTGGTGACAAAGTGTGGCTATCATCTAGAAATCTGTCCCTGCATGTTCCATCTAAAAAACTTGGCCCAAAATTCATCGGGCCCTATGAAATTTCGGAGATTGTTAATTCTGTGGCCTGTAGATTAAAACTTCCCCCATCCATGCGCATTCCAAATGTCTTTCATGTTTCATTGTTGAAACCTGTTCATTCCAGCCTCCAAGTAAATGAACCAGAACCTGTGGACATGTTGGACAGTCAGGAATATGAAGTGGCATTTATTCTTGATTCCAGACGAGTACGCAATTCCTTACAATATCTTGTTCATTGGAAAGGTTTCGGCCCAGAGGATCGATCTTGGATCCCAGCTCATGATCTTCATGCTGACCGACTTAAGAAGAAGTTCCATCTTCGTTATCCAAGTAAGCCTGGGGGTGCAGGAGCAACCCCTCGAGAAAGGGGGGAGGTACTGTCAGTACTAGGATCCCTTTAAGACCTGTGTATGACCCAGCTTGCCTAGACTACGCTTTGCCTGATTCTACTGTAGTGCCAGACTCAGCATTACTACTTGGCTGCCCAGCCAACCTCTACCTTCATCTGCAGCGGTGAACTACAAGGTCCAGCCAACATCTACCTTCATCCACAACAGTGAACTATAAGTTCCAGCTGACCTGCTCTGCTTTAGACCTGCTCATGATATGTGTTCTTGCTCATTGAACTCTTTGCATAATCAGCACATTTGAACTGTTACCTGTTATATGCTCCTAGCCTGACATGGGACTGTTATGCCCTGTACACACGATAGGATTTTCCGATGGAAAATGTGTGATAGGACCTTGTTGTCAGAAATTCCGACCGTGTGTAGGCTCCATCACACATTTTCCATAGGAATTTCCGACACACAAAGTTTGAGAGCTTGCTATAAAATTTTCCGACAACAAAATCCGTTGTCGGAAATTCCGATCGTGTGTACACAAATCCGACGCACAAAG
Source organism: Aquarana catesbeiana (assembly GCF_042186555.1). Classification (NCBI taxonomy): domain Eukaryota; kingdom Metazoa; phylum Chordata; class Amphibia; order Anura; family Ranidae; genus Aquarana; species Aquarana catesbeiana. The sequence goes on from NC_133326.1 coordinate 297,435,700, forward strand.
TGCCTCGCATGCTCAGAATAAATTAAGAGACGAAAGCTATTGGCTACTGCCCCGTTTATAGTCCCGGTGTACGTGTTTTACGTCACCACGTTCAGAACGATCGGATTTTCCGACAACTTTGTGTGACCGTGTGTATGCAAGACAAGTTTGAGACATCCGTCTGAAAAAATCCATGGATTTTGTTGTCAGAATATCCGATCAATGTCTGACCGTGTGTACAGGGCATTATTCTCATTCTACATATCCAAAATGGACTTACACTATTTTTTGTCACTTACTCTTTTCTGAACTTTATTGATGTGTCTTGTATCACGTTATTATTAGCGCAGCAGAATTTATTTTTATTTTTTTTATTGCACAGTGTTTTTTGCACCCGCCAGTGCATTTTTCATTACCAATGATCATTGTAGAACTAGCATCCCATGGTATTTGCTTGTATTTATTTATTATAGGTAATTATACAGTGCCAACACTTTATGCAGCTCTTTACATATTTTGTACATTCACAGTCCCTGCCCTCAAGGACTTTATAATCCAAGGTCCCTACCTCTAATATACATACTAGGGCCATTTTAGATAGGAGCCAATAAACCTATTAGCATTTCTTTGGAGTGTGGTAGGCAACTAGAGTACCTAGAGGAAACCCATGCAGGTAGTGTTGGGATTAGAACCAATGATCCTACTGTTACAAGGCAGAAGTGTTAGCCACTAAGCCACTTTGTTGCCATAAATATTCAGATATTTTGGTGAGATTTTTCCACTTTGGCAAAATACATTGGAGTCAACACAGAAGGCTAAATTAAAGTGTTGGTGGGTTTTAGTTCCGAAATAGACATTAAATGACTCCTAAGGGTTAAATATGTTTATTTCAACTGGACCAAAGCAATGACCCCTCATCAGCTGGGTAAATAATGTTAGACATTGAGGCACAGAGGAACCCTAGACCTAACACTAACCCCAATACAGACAGTGGTCATATCAATAAGGGGTGGCATTAGGGTTAGTATTGACTTCATAAACCAAAGCTTTGATCACCTTGTTACTGCTGACATGTGATCACATGGCTTTGTTAGAAAACAAATTTAAAGCCCAACTAAACTTACAATTTTAATCAGTTAAATGCAGGTGCATTTAAAGCAGGATTTACTCAAAAACTGTTTTTTTTTTTCTTTATAAACACAACTGGAGTAGAAAAGAATGTTCCCTACCAGAATGCAACATAGAAAGTTGTTCTATACGTTGAAGCTGTGGTCTCTCTTCAGAGGTTAGGCACACTCCCTGCTGAGTCAAAATCCCTGCTCTCCACTCAGCAGGGAGCATGACCTTTACTGACTGCAGAGTTTTGCAGAGAGACCACTGCTTCTATACAGAGTGGAGTGCAAGGGTCCTTAGCTGTAATGTGCCAGGGAATGGCCTGTTCTAATGGTAGGTGACAAGTTGCCAAGTGAGTAAGCAGTAAGATTTTTCACACCATTTGTATTGTTGCCCCTGGAATGTATTCAGCTGATTTAGAATAAAAGTACAATTGGGATATTATTTTAAAAAAATCATCTAAGCAGTTCACATGGTGAAATTTGAGTCGAATATCAATACAATTTCCCTGAAAGATATATTATATTTATATTTATTTAATTATATATATATTATATTCATCTGCAAAACCCTACTCAATAGTTCTATTCAGTTATTTTCCACAGTGTTCCAAAAAATAGTCAAGCACAAGTATGTACCAGGCCTTAGACCTTATTCACATCAGTGCATTTTTTGTGGTTCCTACTGCACTGCATTTTCAAAAAATGCAGACTATTCAGTTTATAACAGCTTTGCAGTGCAGTCTGAAAAAAAACTTAATCCAGCAGGTTGCATGTGCTTAAACAAAGAATACTGAAAAAATATCAGCAAACAAATTCATTTTGACTAATAACTAGCCCTCCATGGATGTGTGTCTTCTCAGAATCCTTGCAATGGGATTTAACTGGTGCAGACTTTTAAGTAAAGCACTTGTATAAATGTAACAAATACTTAAACCTCTTGTTTCCAACAGTTGTTGGACCAGAATAAGAATGGTGGGTTGCAGAGGTGGGAGAATTTGCTCTGCAGAACCCGTAAAGGGGCATCCCTCAATCCTGTTCATAAGCTTTTAGCTGAACTTACTTTGAGACTGCAACATCTACCCCTGATTTTAAATGCATCAACATATGCACAGGCTGCAAAAGCTAAGATCAGGATATCTACCACCCAAGCAGACAACTTGTTGAGCAAGATATGTAGGCTTTCAACAAACAAGTGGTTAAAACAAAGGAGAAAGTTTGTGGAGTAACTTTTGGAAATTAACTTTGCTATTGTATTTGGCCACTTGCATCCTGTAAAATATTTGTGTAGTGGGGTGTTCTGCTGGCTGTATACAGCTCTCTCCTATTTCTCCCCCCAACCCCGGCCACTGTGAGCAATGACAGAGCCAGGACTTCTGTGTTATTCAGCAGCCAGCTCTCACCCCTCACTTACCTGCTCTGTGAACAGAGCAGGCTCTGTGTGAAATCCAGTGGCGGAACTACCAGGGTCACAAAGGTCACACTTTAGACTGGGCCCTGGAGTTCCACCACTGGGGGGGGGGCAAGAGCCCAGGCTGTGGCTCCCCAGCGGCTGCAGGGCTGCAAGTGTCTCTATCACAGCCCAGAGTTAGAGCTGACTGTTCCTCCCTCACCCTCCCCCCCCACAGGGAAGGGAGAGCAGAGAGCTGATAATTTTCTTTTCCTCACACCCTCTCTTCCTGTGTCTGCCCTGCCCACGCTCCCCAGAAGTGCTGTGCCTCAGAGAAGGGGATGTGTGGTGGGAAGGAAGTTTGAAGCCCAGCAGCCAGAAGATAAAAGGTGCTGACAGATGCTCACCATCCATCCACTGTGAAGTGTCCTACCTCCCTCCCTTTTCTCTCCTGCCTCCCAGTGAGTACTAATGTACCCTTACATCAGAGCCCCCATTACATTCCAGAGTCCGCAGAGATCCCCTTACACTGTAAGTGGAAATGCTGTAGACTCTGATGAAAGGGGGGGCTTGCAAACTCTGACGTAAGGGGGCTCTGTGGACTCTGATGTAAGGGGCACTTTGTGGACTCTGATGTAAGGGGAGCTCCGTGGACTCTGATGTAATGGTGGCTCTGGGGTCTCTGATGTACGGGGGTCTCTGTGAACTCTGATGTAAGGGGATTCTGATGTACGGGGGGCTCTGTGAACTCTGATGTAAGGGGGCTCTGATGTAAGAGGTGATCTGCGGACTCTGATGTAAGGGGGATCTGCAGACTCTGATGTAAGAAGGATCTGCAGACTCTGATGTAAGGGGGATCTGCAGACTCTGATGTAAGGGGGATCTGCAGACTCTGATGTAAGAGGGGGATCTGCGGACTCTGATGTAGGGGCGATCCACGGACTCTAATGTAAGGGGCGCTCCGCAAACTCTGATGTAAGGGGAGCTCTGTAGACTCTGATGTAACTCTGCAGACTCTGATGTAACTCTGCGGACTCTGATGTAAAGGGAGCTCTGCAAACTCTGATGTAAGGGGAGCTCTGTGGACTCTGACGTAAGAAGCTCTCTGTGGACTTTGATGTCAATTCAGATGTAAAGGCGGAACTCTGTGGATTCAGATGTAAGGAGGGAACCTTGTAGATTCTGATGTAAGGAGGGACTCTTGTGATTAAATCCATATAATTAGAAATTCTACTTAATCATAAAATATATGTATAGTGTATACTCCAAATAAAAATTGCCATGCGCCACTAAAGTGTTTGGCTTTGGCAGGAAGGAGCCCACTGTGGGACTGTAATAAAGGGCACTGTGATTGAAGAAAAAAGGGCCCCAGGATTAATGGGAAGGTCTCTGGGCTTGGAGGGAAGAGGGTGTCAGGGGGGCCCTTCATGGATTTTTGCACCAGGGCCCTGAAGGTTCTAACTACGCTTCTGGTGAAATCACCAACTCCCTCCTGCCCCTCCTCCTGGCAGCAGAGGATCTGAGCAGCAAGAGGACTTGCTATGCAGTGGTCACCATGGATTCTGGGAAGGCAGGAAGCCAAGCCATGCAGATGGGTGGCCCTGGATGGGACAGTGCAAAGACCAGGGTGCCATCTCAGAGCAGTGCAGGGACTGGAGAATGTGGACCTGTTACCTTTCCTGAGCCTGTGTATAATTCAGGTGCCCTTGCTCTGTCCATTAGGGCTTGAGGACTGAGAGAGATCATCATAAATCTAGGAATCTAGGATACACAGGAATCTGTTCCAGATCACTTGGAGGTCTGCTGTCCTCAGGTACCCAAGAGCAGGTAACCTAGTCCTCCCAAACAGGTCCTCAGAAGGCTCAGTTTTTCAGCTCAGGTCCTCACTGGCTCTCCCTGGCTGTGGACACTGAGAGAGATCATCTGCTGAGCTGGGACTGGAGCTGGAAGGACCCATTGCCATCAGTGTGCACAGCCAGGTAGAGCCAGTGAGGACCTGAGCTGAAAAACTGAGCCTTGTGAGGACCTGTATGGGAGGACTAGGTTACCTTCTCTTGGGTAGTTGAGGACAGCAGACCTCCAAGTGATCTGGACCAGATTCCTGTGTATCAGGGATGGGGGGGGGGGAGCTGAATTAACACTGACACAGTTGCAACAAAGACTGCTCTTCTCTTAGCAGCTCATCAGCCATCCATTACACACTCTTAAGTGGACAGCTCAATATGCACCACCTTACAGAAGGGACCCAACAAAATCCAGCTAATACTGAAAATGGCATGCCAAGTACTTTATAGCCACCTCCAGGGGTACCTCTTTGTTAGGAACAAATACATTCACCCACTATTGGGGCTGTATGCGTAGTGTGCACGAGACCCTTTATTTCTGGGTTAGTTTAAGCCGATACTCTTAACCTTGTTTGCATCAGTTTTAGTTTGGTTTAGCATCACAACAGTTTAGTTGATTGCCATCTTATGGGTCAATGTTCACATTATCTAGTACAGTATCTTTAACCGCTTGCCGACCAGCCGCCGCAGTTGTACTGCGGCAGAATGGCATGGGCAGGCGAATCGCCGTCATGTTACGTTGCTCCTTAAGGCGGCCACTAGAGGCGCACGCCCACAGCTCACCCCCGGAGCCGATGTGAGTACCCTCCGGTCTCGATGACCCCCGGGCTCTCGCAAACGCTCATAACATGGCGCGAACCGGGATCTCTGTGTGTAAACACAGAGATCCTGGTTCTCTGAGTGGAGAAGTGACAGATCGTCTGTTCATACAAAGTACGAACAGCGATCTGTCATCTTCTCTAGTCAGTCCCCTCCCCCTTTCAGTTAGAACACACACTAGGGAACACAATTAACCCCTTGATCACCCCCTAGTGTTAACCCCTTCACTGCCAGTGACATTTTTACAGTAATCAATGCATTTTTATAGCATTGATCGCTGTATTAATGGCAATGGTCCCAAAAATGTGTGAAAATTGTCCAATTTGTCCACCATAATGTTACAGTCATGATAAAAATCGCAGATCGCCGCCATTACTAGTAAAAAAAAATAATAATAAAAATGCTATAAATCTATCCCCTATTTTGTAGACGCTATAACTTTTGCGCAAACCAATCAATATACACTTATTGCTATTTTTTTTCCAAAAACTTGTAGAAGAATACATATCGGCCTAAACTGAGGAAAAAAATATTTTTTTTATTTATTATTATTTATTATTTTTTTATTTATATTTGGGGGATATTTACAGTGGGGACGGAAAGTATTCAGACCCCATTAAATTTTTCACTCTTATATTGCAGCCATTTGCTAATATCATTTAAGTTCATTTTTTTCCTCATTAATGTACATACAGCACCCCATATTGACAGAAAAACACAGAATTGTTGACATTTTTGCAGATTTATTAAAAAAGAAAAACTGAAATATCACATGGTCCTAAGTATTCAGACCCTTTGCTGTGACACTCATATATTTAACTCAGGTGCTGTCCATTTCTTCTGATCATCCTTGAGATGGTTCTACACCTTCATTTAAGTCCAGCTGTGTATATAAGACCTTACAGCTCACAGTGCATGTCAGAGCAAATGAGAATCATGAGGTCAAAGGAACTGCCTGAAGAGCTCAGAGACAGAATTGTGGCAAGGCACAGATCTGGCAAAGGTTACAAAAATAATTCTGCTGCACTTAAAGTTCCTAAGAGCACAGTGGCCTCCATAATCCTTAAATGGAAGACATTTGGGATGACCAGAACCCTTCCTAGAGCTGGCCATCTGGCCAAACTGAGCTATCAGGGGGAGAAGAGCCTTGGTGAGAGAGGTAAAGAAGAACCCAAAGATCACTGTGGCTGAGCTCCAGAGATGCAGTCGGGAGATGGGAGAAAGTTGTAGAAAGTCAACCATCACTGTAGCCCTCCACCAGTCGGAGCTTTATGGCAGAGTGGCCCAACGGAAGCCTCTACTCAGTGCAAAACACATGAAAGCCCGCATGGAGTTTGCTAAAAAACACCTGAAGGACTCCAAGATGGTGAGAAATAAGATTCTCTGGTCTAATGAGACCAAGATAGAACTTTTTGGCCTTAATTCTAAGTGGTATATGTGGAGAAAACCAGGCACTGCTCATCACCTGTCCGATACAGTCCCAACAGTGAAGCATGGTGGTGGCAGCATCATGCTGTGGGGGGGGGGGTTTCAGCTGCAGGTACAGGACGACTGGTTGCAATCAAGGGAAAGATGAATGCGGCCAAGTACAGGGATATCCTGGATGAAAACCTTCTCCAGAGTGCTCAGGACCTCAGACTGGGCCGAAGGTGTACTTTGCAACAAGACAATGACCCTAAGCACACAGCTATAATAATGAAGGAGTGGCTTCACAACAACTCCGTGACTGTTCTTGAATGGCCCAGCCAGAGCCCTGACTTAAACCCAATTGAGCATCTCTGGAGAGACCTAAAAATGGCTGTTCACCAACGTTTACCATCTAACCTGACAGAACTAGAGAGAATCTGTAAGGAGATATTGGCAGAGGATCCCCAAATCCAGATGTGAAAAACTTGTTGCATCTTTCCCAAAAAGACTCATGGCTGTATTGGATCAAAAGGGTGCTTCTACTAAATACTGAGCAAAGGGTCTGAATACTTAGGACCATGTGATATTTCAGTTTTTCTTTTTTAGTAAATCTGCAAAAATGTCAACAATTCTGTGTTTTTCTGTCAATATGGGGTGCTGTGTGTGTACATTAATGAGGAAAAAAATGAACTTAAATGATCTTAGCAAATGGCTGCAATATAACAAAGAGTGAAAAATTTAAGGGGGTCTGAATACTTTCCGTCCCCACTGTATTATAGCAAAAAAATAAAAAAATAATGCGTTTCCTCCATTGCAGAACTCCTCTGCAACCTTAAAAAAATTTAAAAAGTCACCTTTGGAGATTTTTATGTACCGTAATTTGTCGCCAATCCACGAGCTTGTGCAATTTTAAAACATGACATTTCTAGTTACTCGGTGTAACATCAACTTTCACATTATACAAAAAAATTAGGGTAACTATTGTGTTTTTTTTGTTATGTGTGTATTTTTTCCAAAAAAAAAATGTGTTTGAAAGACTGCTGCGCAAATACAGTATGACATAAAATATTGCAACAATCGCCATTTTATTCTCTAGAGTCTCTGTTCTAAGTAATTTTGGCAATGCAGGTAAACAATGTATTAAAACATGAACAGATATTTGAATGTGTTTAACCGCTTCAGCCCAGGAAAATTTTACCCTCTTCTTGACCAGAGCACTTTTTGCGATTCGGCACTGCGTGTCTTTAACTGACAATTGTGTGGTCGTGCGACGTAGCTCCCAAACAAAATTGACGTCCTTTTTCCCCACAAATAGAGCTTTCTTTTGGTGGTATTTGATCACCTTTGCGTTTTTTATTTTTTGCGCTATAAACAAAAAAAGAGCGGCAATTTTGAAAAAAACACATTATTTTTTACTTTTTGCTATAATAAATATCCCCAAAAAATATATAAAAAAACATTTTTTCCTCAGTTTAGGCTGATATGTATTCTTCTACATATTTTTGGTAAAAAAAAAAAAAAGCTTTTATTGATTGGTTTGCGCAAAAGTTATAGTGTCTACAAAATAGGGGATAGTTTTATGGCATTTTTATTAATTATTTTTTTTTTTACTAGTAATGGCGGCAATCAGCAATTTTTATCGTGACTGCGACATTATGGCGGACAGATCGGACACTTTTGGCGCTATTTTGGGACCATTGTCATTTATACAGCGATCAGTGCAATTAAAAATGCATTGATTACTGTGTAAATGTGACTGGCAGTGCAGGGGTTAACCAGGAGGGGGCAATGCAGGGGTTAAGTGTGTCCTAGGGAGTGATTCTAACTGTAGGGGGATGGGCTACGTGTGACACGACACTGATCACCGCTCCCGATCACAGGGAGCTGTGATCAGTGTCAGTGTCATTAGGCAGAACGGGGAAATGCTTGTTTACATCAGCATTTCCCCGTTCTTCCTCTCCTTGAGACGATCACTGGTATCCCTGCAGACATCGAGTCCGCAGGACCCGCGATCACACTCACGGAGCTCGCGGCAGGGTCGCACGCGTGACCACACGGCGGCATATTTAAAGGGACGTACCTGTACGCCCATTTGCCTGTCTGTGTCATTCTGCCGACGTAAATGTTCATGCGGCAGTTGGCAAGCGGTTAAAAGAAAAATTCTTATTTATTTTACTTTTTTTTAACACTGTCCCTTTTAATTTTAATTTTTTTTTTTTTTTGATCACTTTTATTCCTATTACAAGGAATATAAACATCCCTTGTAATAGAAATAAGCATTACAGGTCCTCTTTATTGAGAGATCTGGGGTCAAAAATACCCCAGATCTCTCATTTACCTTTAAATGCAAAATAAAAATAAAATGTTTTGACATTTAGACTTAAAAGAAAAAAAAAATCATTTGTTTATGCCGGGGAACCAGAAGTGGCATCAGAGGTTGCTCTGGTCCTCCAAGGGCATAGAGTTGAGTTAGTAATGATGTGCAGGTGTGGGGTTGGTGGCGCTACCTACTGGCTAACTTATAAGGATGACTATAGTGGCAATGTGCATGCCAGTGGTGAATGCGTGTATGGAAGGGTTAATTACCCCGATAATGCAGGCTCCGTGCATCCATACCAATGTGCAAAAAATAAAAAAATAAAAAATAGAAAAATGTGCAATACACAGATAAAAAATAAATATTAAGTGAATCCCAATAAACCTCACATACATATGTGTGCATAAGAATAACCTTGAGAGACAAACCTCATGAGATCCATGTACCATCAAAAAAACCTTAATGTCCAAAAGATAAAAAATATATACATTATGTGCAGAAATGTATAAAACCCAAAACTAGCAAAATCCAGTGACACATATGTGTAGTCATAAACCGTAATAAAAAATCAGCATGAAGATATAAAATATATATATAAAAATTATTTGTGAAACTCCAAAATAACCAGCGAAAAACAAAAAAAGTCCAAAGTGCTCAAGTGACTCTTGTGTTCAGAGAATCGAGTGACTTCTGTGCTCCCCCTGATGGGTCCCCACTCACCAGCTCCCTGCACCCCTGTAGGAGTAATGGGCATGTAAAGATAGCCTGGGATGGTTCTTGGTATCTCTCCTAGGGTCCACACGTGGTATCTGTGGTCTGTAGGGCCTCAGCAGCTCACTCCACCCAGTAACGGTATCCAAGGGAGTCTTCCTGGTCACTTTTCCCAAAGTTGATTCGTCAGCTGTTCATAGTTACATCCTCAAATCTTAGGCACATATTGATAGTTAGATCCTCAAATCTTAGGCACATATTGATGTGCATAGTAAACCAACATTCACTACTTCCTAGTTTACTATGCACATCAATATGTGCCTAAGATTTGAGGCTCTAACTCAACTCTAGCTCTCAATAAACAGCACCTTGATGTGGCCTGGTATGGTTAAGAAAGGGGATATACACTTGCCCCCCTCTTCATGCTTTGGTAAGGGTTTGGTATGGATTTTTGGCCTGAAGTCCCCCTTAAAATCCATATCAGAGGACCAAGGGAGTGGTATAGATTTTTTTTTGGGGGGGGGGGGCACACCATTTTTTTTGTTGTTTGGCAAGGGGTCCACCTCTAAAAGGACCTGAAGGGCCTGATATAGATTGTAGGGGAACCACAACATTGTTTTTTTTTGTTTGTTTTTTTGTTTTTTGTTTTTACTTACACACTCTCCTTTGTTTTTGCTGACAGCAGGGATGAATCACTGGTTGTTAGGATACTGGTGGGTGCCAAATCCTTAACAATCTGCAAAAATGTGCCAAAAATGCATCAAGAATTGAAGACTATGGAGCTAAAATCACGATGCCACAAAACATGAAAGTGGCAACGGCCCCTTTTCCAAGGACGCATCCAGCTTTGCCGCATTGCTGTCAATGGGCACCATAGAAAATAACAGATTTCCACTGTCATGCAATTCTATGTGACTCAAGTCGCATCTGAAATCACACTAGTGTGAGCCAGGCCTAAATGTATACAACATGTGGATGTGTTTCTGGCACTGACAGTTTTTGTAAGCTGTAATTTATGAAAATTAATTGCCAATGATTACACAAGTGAAAAAAAGCTTGGGAACCGTTGCCTTAGAACGTCCTTGCCTAACTAACACATTATAAACATATCACAGTGAGTATCTGCCTCATGAATTCTACTTGACTTATATTGCAGAATTTTGCCAGCTGCGTTTCAGTTTTATCTCTGTGGCTGTCTTAAAACATAAGCAGCTATATCCATACATCAGCTTGTCTGTGGAGTGCTCATTCCACCCATGCTCCTGCTGGTCTTTAGTTGCAGCAAGAATGAATATTCTAGCATGACACCTATTACATTTAAAGGAAAGACCCCCACTATACCAACATCTAATGAGTATAGGAAAGGATTGAATGAGTTATGACAGCACTATCAAAACAAGGTGGACTTGTGGGCACAACATCAGGCAATCATTTATAAAAAAAATATAAAGTCTTTATTACAAAATAATAAGACACCCTACTAACAGACAGGGTCAACAGATACCCAATAGGATAGACATCGTCTCAAATTAATATGTGGATAGAGCCTTGTTTTCATGTATCCAGGGCTTTCTTATATTTGGGGGTGGGGGGCTTAGAATTATAAAGCCACAGCCATAGAACCCCAAGTGGGGTATGAGTTATCTCTTGCAGGAAAGGTTAATGTTGCAGGTGGCCCCGCCGATTCAACGGTTGAAGCGGCGGGGACTGAGAATCCTGTAAGTGGTAGTTTGAGATGGCAGCCATATAATGTGATGAATGAACTCCTTGCAATACAACTCTCAATAAGCACTGCACAGTGGGAGGAGTGAGAGATAATTTTTATTAAACTGCCCCAGAAAGTTCTTCCTCCTGGTGCTGAAGGAGTTAGAGAGAGAGCACTCCTGACTGAATATTCACCTAGTGGAAGACCATACCAGTGGAGATCTGAGCATGAGACCAGGAGTTTGGATACCCAGGGGCGGCACAACACTGCCCACATTACAACACCTCTGCCACAGGGAGACAGAAGCACATCCACTCACCCTCTGCTTCCCACCACTGATCACCGGAGGTCTTCGGGAAGAGATCGAGGGGGTGCCCCTTCTACAACGAGAGGTCACCGCAACATCCCGGAGTGACACGTACCTGGTCGGAGGCTGAAGTGCTGAGAGGGCTTCCCTTGAAGCTAAGTGCAGAGTGCCCTTGAAGGTGGTAACAAGGAGTGCTATGCTTAGAGAAGCAGGGGTTGCCAGCTGCGACAGGCTGATGGGATATACGCCGGATGGTGGCTGACAAGCAGGATGCACTGCTGGGAAGGAGTCCCTTAGGAGTACCAGGTGAGACTTGGCAGCTGGGAGAGCCAGGAGCAGGGTCAGGAGCCAGGCCAGAAGTCATGCACAGAAGGCCATCTAGGAGAAAGGCAGCAAGCAGTCAGAAATCAGCCTGGGTCATACACTGGTAATCAGGAGAAGCAGAGTCAGAAGAGCAAGCTAGTGGTCAAACATGTATCAGCAGGCAGAAATGAAGTCACAGGAACAAGCCAAGGGTCAAAGCCAGGAATGCAGACAAGACAGGTCAAGGCAAGCCAAGTCGGTAACAGGAAATTCAATAATATTAGGCACAGGAATACAGGAACTCATAGGGGAAGCTGAAGATCATCCAGCAACTAATGGCTCATGTTGCTGACTTTAAATAGGCCCCTGTGCAGTGGGGGTCAATAGGGTTGACTGAGTTGTGACAGGTATGCATCAAATGTGCAGGACTATTCCCACCCTTTCCTCCCAGCTCCTCCATTTATGGAAGCTATATTACAGCTTCTATGAATGAAATGTGATCTATGAAGACAGACGGGCGAATGATTGAAAGGTCTGCTCTCTCCATTCATCAATTGTGTTTCATTCATAGAAGCTATAGTACAGTTTCTATGACATCACACTGATTGTAAGTAATGTCCCTTGTGCTGATTTTTTTAATTTTTAATGAAACTTTAAATTGAAATATGAAGTGAAATCTGAATCTAAATGAAATTTAAAATGAAGGCTTTAAATTCTAAATATTAAAAAGAAACACTGGGTCTTTGATGATCCATGCACCTTTGTAGTCAAAGTAGAACAAAATATTACAGCGCTCACATGCAAAAAATTACATTTAACTCCTGCAAGGCTATTTAAAACACCTGAACCAGTGTTGCCAACCGCCAGTATTTTTACTGACAGCCAGTAAAAAACAGGCATTTTTCTCCTGCCAGTAAATGCCAGTAAAAGGAAAGGATTGCCAGTTAAAAATATGGTTGTGACGCTCAGTACTGTGCATGCACAGCTCTGGGTTTGTAGCCAGCCGTGACTATCTGAGTGCATGCTACATTGTAGGGCGTGGCCTAAATCTGTGCTTCCCACTATCACCTACTTACCAGCGCTGAGGACTAATCGTGACTTTTTACCACTCCGCTTGATTTGTATTGTGAAATTGTGAGTACCTATTCATTTGTTTAATAAACTTTTTAAAAACGGTTTTACGCTATGGGCACTCCTTCTCTCCTTTTATATGAAACATCATGATCCTGAGTCTGCCAGTGATTGCCTTACAGTGGCGCAAAACGGTAACCGCCTAGTACCCCTGCAGGGGTGAAGTGATCCGGTGAGTGGCTGCACTTTCAGAACAAGGATTTTAAATCATTGAAGGATTACAAGCATCATGTCATTAGCACTAAGATACTGCACAAGATATTGCACAAGATATCACTCTAATAAGAGTATATACACAATAAGGACTTTTTATGAACTTTGACAGCACGTTTGCACTTTACTAGGAGTAATTCCAATAGATTTCCCACACCTCTCTCCTTCCCCCTTTCCCCCCTCCCCTCCCCCTCACCTTCACCCCTTCCTTCCCCCCCCCCCCCCCTGACCCCCCCCCCTCCTCCCCCTCTCCACCTACACTTTATGCCATTTGGAACACTACCAGCACTACTATATATGGGATTTGAAAATACTATTATATTTATGTGTTTATAGTTTGCTTTTTCTTTTTCATATTTAAAGCTTGTTTACAATTGCACAATCTTCTAAGGATACTACCACTGGATACGTGTACGTTTTGTTCATATTTAGGAATTTACACTCACACGCCTTGCTTTGAATTAGAGACATACAGCGTAGGCAGGGAATTATTATTTAGTTAAAGGAACAGCGCCAGACCCTTCTACCACACTAACCAATGCATGCTACATTGTGTTTGGGTGGTGCCAGCGGGTCTGGTGGAGGCAGTACCTGAGCATGTTGTGTGATGCAAGGAAGCCAAGGGGAGTGGCCAGAGCCTCGTGTACAGGTCTGCGGTATGGGAGCAAGGTAAGCTGGGAGCAGGACTGTCAGTGATGTTTGGACTGGAGTGGACAGAAGGGATAACCTGGCATGAAGATAAACTGTCACTGTGACTCAGGAGGGGAGGTGTCGTGTCGGTGAGGTGTCATCATCTGTGCTGCTGTCAGTGTCACTGTGAGAGTTAATTTCATGTGCGTGTCTGTTCTAATTTCTTGTCCTGTCCCTGAGCTACTTACTTACTATTTCGAGAATAAAATATGAAATATGTTTTTTGCCTTAATATCTACCTTAAATCACATTTATAATTGCATACTGAACTTGTTTGTAGCCTAAATACTGAAATTTGCACTTAAACTGTAATTTTGTAAATTTTGGAAATGCCAGTAAAAACTTTGCTGTGCCAGTATGTTTTGGGTGTCATGTCAGTAAAATTCAATCTGGTAAGTTGGCAACACTGACCTGAACATTTGCAAAAAATATAAAGATTTGGTCACACCATATTGCTATATGGTGCTTAAGCCCACTTACTGCGACAAAGTACCCCATTATCAGTGGGTCCTACTCTATCCATAGAATGGATATTTAATGCATCTTTTAGGGTGTGCCCCCCAAATCTTTGTTTGTCTATTGTATGGATTCTGACCAAATCCCTTTGGGAAGGAGCACCCTACTCCATCATCATTGCCTCTTATTAATGTCCACCTGTGTTATAGGAGGAGTCTTTTAGTTCTCCCATATAGAGAAGTGTATTTCTCCCATGGTTCACAGAAGCAGGATCTTCCATTCAATGGCTAGCGTAGGACCCACTGATAATGGGGTACTTTGTCGCAGTAAGTGGGCTTAAGCACCATATAGCCATTTTTTAAATGTTTAGGTGTTTTAAATAGCCTTGCAGGAGTTAAATGTAATTTTTTGCATGTGTGCGCTGTAATATTTTGTTCTGTTTCATGGTCTTATGGCTGCACCATCTTTAATGCATCTTTTAGGGTCTGCCCCCAAATCTTTGTTTGTCTTTTGTAACCAAAGTAGCGCATAATAAGCTATAAAACACCAACTCAGCAGCAAATGTTGACAACAGTGCAGCTTTGGCTACAAGCTGTAATACATCATCCAGTCCTAGCTGGCACAGGGAATTTACCTTCCCTCCTTTGGCAGGCATATGGTAAAGTATTTGTAGTGTCATACATTTTCTGCAGAATGATGCACACGGCTAGATGGCTGCTATAACAAAGTGTAGGTAGATGAGTTTTATATCAACCAATCAAACTCCAGATTTTGTTTTTAATTCCTCTTTGTTATACGGTTTACAGTAATTTAGAGGGTAGATATTCAGTGTTTACAAGCTGTGATCTATAATGAAATTAGTTAAAAAGTAAATAAAAGAACTAGAGGAAAAAATATAATTGTAGAGCTACCACTGCAGGAGCCACTGGTTACTGGTCCCCCCTATTCCTGCACAGCCAGGCAACATGCATCTCCTACTTGCATCCAGACACAAGAATTTAGTCCATGGGCTTATTTTTTGTTGTTTTATTTGGGAAAATAACTTGGATCAGGTATAGGGATCATGGGATACCCAGCACGACTTAAAAAACAACAGATGAGGACAACTTCCCTCCTATGTACAGAAAAAAGATCCTAGACTGCTCTCCTTGTTAGAAGCAGCCAGTCTCTTGGATCAGTGGCAAAGTCCCTTAAGGACCAGGAGCTCTCAGTTTCCTTTGGAAAATAACACAAAATGTTGCAAAATTGCATGCAGGAGTATCTCCTCTCTTCTTGCAGAAATGTTCCCAGCTCCACTGCCTGCAGGTACTACCAGCCCCTCCTGCCTGCTTGTCTACCAGCCCATCCAGCTGCTCCAAAGATCTCCCAAAACAAGGGATAAAAGGGTTAAGCACAGCGCTGCCCTTTTAAAGCTCGCTACATGTGGCAGTCTTCCCCCTTGTGAATCCCTGGATGTGCTGATGTGCTCACTCTACCCTCCTTGCTCCCTGCTGCTCTTTGGTAAGATTCCTTCTCAAACCAGACAATGAAAGGATTCTTCCAAGCCAGCCAGAGCCCTAGCCTGAAGGCAGAGCCCCCCTTGACCTAGAGGACCCCTCCTAGGAACCAACAGATTAGTCAGCACTCCATCTTCCATCACATTTAAGGGCTGATCAAGCCACCCTGCCAGGCCCTCTGCCTTGGGATTGGAAAGATTCCCTCACATGTGCAGATCAGGACCTCCTGGCCTCTGCCCGCAAACTTCCAGAAGCTTCTCCAAACTTCTAAATTCAGGGGGAGGTACCAGAGACCTGCACTGAAGAGCCTGCACCTGCAGTAACCTGACCTAATTACAGACTTACACAGCTACCAGGAGTCATACCAAAATAAATTTAAATACACTAACACTAGTAGCACACTAGAGGGTGCTACATATAGAACACGACTACATTGTTTATAGCCATTTATGTTATGGGTGGTTTGCTATCAAAGCAGTGCATATGGTAAATAGCAGAATATTTCCAAGTTATACAGCAGTAAAATGGTTCATGCTGTAACTGCATAGTGTACATTTCTTTCTTCTAATATTGTTGAATGAAGAAACAATGTTATGTCTGTTTGTGTTTACAGATGTCACCAATTGGCTACAGTTTGGGAGGAATAAGTGCAGTACTTGGGCAAGCTACAAAGTGTACGTCGTTTTGGATCGAGTGGGAGGGATTAAAAATTGTCAGGTTATTTTTTGCTCAGAAAGAAAGACTGCGTCTGTTACAATAGGTGTCTCATTAGAAGATTTCCCCTTGCCTAGGTTTTGCCTAGAGATACACTTTACCTAAAAACCTGACCTGATCACTATTATTGTCCACAGATAATCTAGCACAGGCATACTCTCCACTTTTTGCTGCTTCCCATTCTGATTACCATTAACATAATGTACATGCAACTTCAGACAAGCTGAATTGTTAAGAGTGTGCTTTACAATTCTATGAAATAAATAAGTGATCAGTGCAACTTAATATTATAAATATAGATGATTTAGCACTGTGCAATAATCTGTGCAAAAATTGATAAAAAATGCGACTGTGCAAAAAACTAAAGATGCAGTGCAAAATTGCTAGGTGCAAATATGAGCTAGTGCTCAAATAAAACAATACCAAAGAACGGTCATACTATAAATATATGTAGATGATTTAGCACTGTGCAAAAATCTGTGTAAAAATTGCTAAAAAATGCGACTGTGCAAAAAAAAAAGACAAAAACGCTAAAGATGCTGTGCAAAATTGCTAAGTGCAAATATGAGCTTGTGTTCAAATAAATCAATACAAATGAACGCTCATGGCGCTGTGCAAAATACAAATATGAATCTGTGCACATAAGATGATTTCAGTGCAAAAAAATTATATAAATATCAATAATAAATTCTTATGCATATGCAATATATCAATGAGACACATGTAATTATTATAGATGAATGTAGCAATAATCCGTATAATCTCTCTTTATCACACTTTTGACACAACAAATAGTGGTGGCCTAATGATAGATGATTTAGCACTGTGCAATAATCTGTGCAAAAATTGCTAAAAATGCGACTGTGCAGAAAAACGCTAAATATGTTGTGCAAAATTGCTAGGTGTAAATATGAGCTTGTGCTCAAATAAATCAATGCCAATGAACGCTCATACTATAAATATCGATGATTTAGCTCTGTGCGATAATCTGTGCAAAACTTGCTAAAAAATGCGACTGTGCAAAAAAACGCTAAAGATGCTGTGCAAAATTGCTAGGTGCAAATATGAGCTTTTGTTCAAATATCAATGAATGCTCATGGCGCTGTGCAAAATACAAATATGAATCTGTGCACATAAGGTGATTTCAGTGCAAAAAAAAAAAAAAAAAATATATATATATATATATATATATATATATATATATATATATATATATATATCAATAATAAAATTCCTATGTATATGCAATATATCAATGAGACACATGTAATTTATATAGATGAATGCAGCAATAATCCGTATAATCTCTTTTTATCACACTGTTGACACAACAAATAGTGGTACTACAATAGTTCATGAAGTGAAGATAAATAAAGTCTATGATAAAACAAAGTGCAGACAGTGCTTCAATAATTGCTCTTCAATAAAATCGCCAGTGTGTCACTCTTCGTGTGTATCACTCAGTGTTCACTAGACTCTTACCTTCATATGGATAGTGAAAAGCAGTGGAGATGGGTGTAGCTGGAGACCTTTCCAAGATGTTGTGATGGTAGATGGCCCTCTCCAGGTATTGTATTTTAGATGGTGGCTCCGGCTTAGTCCATAGGGACGTTCATTCCCAACGGATATGTACAGGGGATAAAGAAGAATCTCCCATAGTGTAGAATGTATAAACAGATTTATTTATTTAAAAGCCAAGTGGAAACTTACAACAGAGTAGTGAAAAAACAGCAGATCTGTAATTTGGATGGCGTTACAGGTGCCTCTTACATCACTTCCGGTTCTCATGTGGTCCAGTCACTTCCTATGCATTATGTCACACCATGTGACTTCCTCAGGGGAAGAGCACTTATTGAACCACTGTCTGCACTTTGTTTTATCATAGATAGCAATTTTGCACAACATATTTAGCGTTTTTTTTTGCACAGTCGCTAAATCATCTATATTTATAATATTAAGTTGCTCTGATCACTTATTTATTTTATACCAATTTAGTGCACTCATACACTTTAGATCTAGCTGCAATTTATCAGAGTAGTATATTATACATTCACTTTGATAGCGCAAAGGACCTTACTTACATTTATTTTTACAATTCTATGAACATTCTTCATCCTGAGCACAGTATACCTGAACACCCTCTAAAATCAATGGTTGGAAGTATTCTGTGAACTATGACCGTGCCTTCCTTTCTGGACACTTGCCCAGCAGTCAGTTGTTTGACGTGTCATTGATGTCAGGAGGTTCAAACATCCCACTGGAGCTGCTCAGTTTGAATTTAATAAGGGACTGCTGTGGACCATAGTGCAGAAGTGAACAGCTATAACAAGACTCTATTACCGAGAGCTATCCTGTGAGGCTAAACGCTGAAAATGTAATTATATAAGCAATCCACAGGTGATTGCATACAGCAAAATTAAGAAATGATGCATAGACATATGGAATTGTTCAGCAGATATGAATCACTCATGTAAATGTTTACTGATGCTATCAAATAATAATGAACCCTTGCTGGATGAAATTTAGTTTACTCTGTGTATTAAACAATTGTCATGGTTTTTTTTGTATAAAACAAACAATTTTTTGCATTTTTATTCTTTTTTGTATCTAAGTGCTTCCTCAAGACTCTTTTATCCACTTTATGGGCTCTTTCATTTGGGCACAGAGCTTCATATAATGTGAAGAGCTGCTTGTCTAATTTTTTGTATTAAATGTATTTGCGCGCAGGCAGCCTATATAAGTGAACAGATACACATTGGCTGTACAAACTCACCTACACAGCCGAGTTTTGCAGCTATGCCAGGATCTGCATCGGGTGGGGTTGTGCACCCATCCCTGTCAAATTTGGCTGCATGGGTGAGTCCATATAGCCAATGTGTATCTGTTCACTTTTATAGGCTGCCAGCACGCAATTACACGCCACTACAAAAAGATGGACAAATGGCTCTTCAAGTTGTATTAGGCTCTGTGCCCATGTGAATGAGCCCTGTGCCTGCATGCACTTGCCCCAATGTAGTTTGCGCATTGCTTAGGAACAGTTATCTGATAACAATGCCAGTGCAGGTGTCAGCAATGTCACTTGTAGTCTTCACCACTGATGCAATGTGAGAGGGTGACAATGCAACAGCATAATTGGGAAACAGTTGTCACCCCATAACAGGAAGTGTCTAATCAACCATCATAATGGCAAAAGTAGCTTGTGAAAACCATAGATTTAAAAAGATTTAAATTTAAAAACAAATTATAAAGTTACAGTAACATGGTAAAGCTTATGCAACATTTTATTGATTGGATTTAGATGTCATCATATAAATATGTTTTGGTTTATTATACCTTGGACACATCAGATCACTGTCCTTTCAAATGTCGCAGTTATGCCAGAACAACAATACACACCATTATTGCAGTGGATAGATTAACTATGCTTTTCACTAACAAAAAAGTACATTCCATTGAGGCTACATCATGGAACATTTGAACAGTCGATACACATACTGCATTATGCAGCTGCATTTTTCAATACATAAGGATATCTTTGGTATTTTGCTATAAACCATCCAAAGTGGATACAGTTATCTAATAATAAAGAGAATACATTGCTTTTTTTAATCCATGCCTGTGTAAGTAAAGAAGGTGGACACTGACCTCTACTGGCAATATGTTTGTTACAGAAAAAAAACAAAAAACTTCAAAGTCATTTGGGTTCAGTAAAGGTGTCACTGAAAACATATATTGCTCCCTTGTATTTGGTTTTGCTGCAAACAGTAGTGAAAGCAATAAAGAACCCATTTATAAGCTCTTTAAAGCTGCACATATAGAGTATGGTAATCCACGCCAGTATATTCAGCTACTGCAATAGCAGATGCCTATTGCCTAATAAGGAATCAAAGAAAAAAATTACAATGCCCATAGCTATAATGTGCTTAAAAACAAATTACAACAGTATCAGACCCATATATCACTTTATTAAAGTAGGCACATTGTGTACAGTTTGGCCTTCATAAAGAGAGCAGATGAGATGCTGCAAACAGAACACAGAGGCCAAGTTCACATCTAATTATTTCACTCATGTCTCAAAGACAGATGGTCCACATGCTCTACAAAGAACTTTTGGAACCAAGACAAGAGGCAATGCTAAAACCCTGAAAATTCACCATGAACAAACAATGAATAATAACTATATTGGAACAAGACAACAGAAAACTTACTCTACCTAGCACTACTGGGCTTTTCCAAACCCTATGACAACCAACTTCAATAAGAAGAAGAGTTTTGGCCCAGGAAAAACACTTGAAATACACCTGAAAATAGTGCATTAGGCCGCGTACACACGGGCGGACTTTTCGACCAGACTTGTCCAACAGACTTTTCAGCGGACTTTCGACGGACTTACTTCGGACTTTTTAACGAACAGACTTGCCTACACACGATCACACCAAAGTCCACCGGATTCGTACGTGATGACGTACACCGGACTAAAATAAGGAAGTTGATAGCCAGTAGCCAATAGCTGCCCTAGCGTTGGATTTTGTCAGTCAGACTAGAATACAGACGAGCAGATTTCTGGGTCCAGCGGAGTTACGACGTAAAGATTTGAAGCATGTTCCAAATCTAAAGTCCGTCAGATTTGCGACTGGAAAAGTCAGCTGAAGGTCCGGTGAAGCCCACACATGATCGGATTGTCCAGCGGATTTGGTCCGTCAGCGTCCGTCGGACAAGTCTGGTCGAAAGGTCTGACCTTGTGTAGACTGCATTAGGCTTGGTTCATAGTAGTTCGGGCAGTGAGGCACATGATTTGTTTGGGCTTGGCAGTTCATGCATTTGAATGGGCTGCTGTGCAGCGTGAACCGCAGAAAAAAGGTGCATGTGGTCTTTGCCATCGGGTTTCCCTGCGGTTCCCTCTCGCACAATCATGCTGCTGGCTGAGATGCATCTCGCAAGAGCAGCACAATTCGGCTGTGGGTTCAGAAATTGGGGCAATTCACACAGCCGCAACCAGAACGCACGGCCCGCACTTGTGTGAACTGAGCCTCACACACGTTTTTCTCATGAGTTTGTGCAAAATACACCTAATCAATGTGTAATGCACATTCCCAAAAATTTGGATCATCTCCTCCTCTCAGCAACTAGCTTTCCATTGGCTAAAATATAAACATTAAAGCCTGAAACTTACACAAAAGTGCAAAAAACAGGGCTTTTTTTTCTCAGGGAATAGGTGCAGGAACTCCCCCCCTTCTGAGTCACACGTCATCTATGCCCCCTACCCATCTCAAGGCACAATCCCTTGGTTCCACCCCCAACCCACCTTCCAGTACAGCACTTTTCAGAGAATACAGAACCAAGTATTTTGTGCAACTCGGTAATTTCTATGAAATTTGTTAATGAAAACAAGAAAGATAGTAAAACAGGTCCCTTGCAATGAGCAACAATAGACCCCAGCAACAATAGACCCCATCCCAGAAACAACAGACCCCCTGCAACAACAATAGATCCCCCAGAAACAATAGATCCCCCACCCAACAAAATACTTTCCCCCTGCAACAATGTACCCCCGACACAACAAAAGACCCCCCCCCAGCAACACTGGATCCCCACACAACAAAAGACCTCCCCCCAGCAACAATGGACCACCCACAACAAAATACCACCCCAGCAACAATAGACCCCTATCAGGAGCCAGCTTCAATAGACTCTCTAGCAGCCAGCAACAAAAGACCTCTCCTATAACAGTAGATCCCACCCAGCAATTTAAGACCCCCCCCACCAGCAACAGTAGACTTACCCAGCAACAATAGACCCCCACCCCAAAACAGATCCCCAGCAGCAACAATAAATATCCCAGCAGCCAGCATCAATAGACCCTCCAGCACCCCTTGCTAGTACATACATTCAGTGCTGGAGGTGCCGAAACTGCGTTCCCCCCACGTTCCCGCTGAAAAAAAGCCCTGGCAAAAACACAAAAAAAAAAGTTCCAAAATCACATAAAAATATCCAAGCTCAAGTGTGAATCCAGGCTTAAAGTGTATGAATACAGAAAACTTCAATAGAGAAGGGAAGGTTTAAACTCAAATTAGGATATTTTGTGCTGTCTATATCCAGGGGGATAACCCAGCAGTGAAATTCAACGTCCAAATTTGGGAGGGTTTTCACTCCAGAAGTTTACTTAATCACTTCAGCCCTTAAGAATTTACCCCCTTCCTGACCAGAGCACTTTTTGCGATTCGCCACTGCGTCGCTTTAACTGACAATTGCGCGGTCGCGCAACGTTGTACCCAAACAAAATTGATGGTTTTTTTTCCCACAAATAGAGCTTTCTTTTGGTGGTATTTGATCGCCTCCGCAGTTTTTATTTTTTGTGCTATAAACAAAAAAAGAGCGACAATTTTGAAAAAAACACATTACTTTTTACTTTTTTTGCTATAATAAATATCCCCCAAATATATATCAAAAAAATATTTTTTTCCTCCGTTTAGGCCGATATGTATTCTTCTACATATTTTTGGTAAAAAAAAAATCACAATAAGCGTATATTGATTGGTTTGCACAAAAGTTATAGCGTCTACAAAATAGGGGATAGATTTATAGCATTTTTGTTATTTTTTTTTTTACTAGTAATGGTGGCAATCTGCAATTTTTATCGTGATTCGACATTATGGCGGACACATCGGACAATTTTGACACATTTTTGGAACCATTGGCATTAATACAGCGATCAGTGCGATTAAAAATGCATTGATTACTGTAAAAATGTCACTGGCAGTGAAGGGGTTAACACTAGGGACGATGAAGGGGTTAACTGTGTTCCCTGGGAGGTGATTGTAACTGAAGGGGGGAGAGACTAACTATAGGAAGTGACAGATCGTGGTTCCTAGCTAATAGGAACACACGATCTGTCACTCCTGTCAGAACAGAACAGGGAAGTGTGTGTTTACACACACTCGTCCCTGTTCTGTGTCTCCAGCTCACGATTGCTCGTGGCCGGCGGTCATCGCGACTGTCGGTCACGAGCATCAGCACCCTCGCTGTGCAGCGGGTGCGAGCCTCCGGCGGCGCATGTGCGCGCCTCCGGCGGCGCATGTGCGCCTGCTATCCGGGCCCCGCGAGCCCACGTACAGTTATGTGGTTTCGCACAAGAGTACCAACTTGCCACAGTAAAACTGCTGGTCCGGAAGAGGTTAAACACAGACCTGTGTGGTCAACTAGCTGCCACTAATTGTGTTTCTCTGTGAAGTCTGTTTTGGGTTGTAGTACAATCCAAGTTCAAATTTGATTTAAAAACCAAATATTAATTTAGCATCACATTCCATAGCATCACAGAGACTTAACAGGAAATGAGATGAAATATTCCCAAAGTGAGAGGAATTCCCATCACTTCTTGCTCTGGTGACAGTTCTAAAGTATTGGGTAACCCTTTATGTTCTGTCCTAGTAACAGCGACCACAAGGACAAATAGAAGGATGAATCCACCCAGTAAGGGACAAAGCTCAACAGATGGTCTAACCCTTTCCCATTTTAGTCACAATAAAACAGAGACTGGGTAGAACAACCTCTTTTGAGTTCTAAATGCTGTCTGTGTCCCTGTAAAAAACAAAAAATCTTCTATTCCTGCCCTGTCTGACACCTGTCACCTGGACAGGACATTATGGGAAGTCTCCTTCATGAGTAGAGACAGCAATAAAATCTTTATGGAGATATAAACCTTCCTTACCCTGTTCAGGTCTCTTTTGCGAGAACTTTATTTTACTTCTTGTTCAATCATCTAAACAAGAAGTAAGAATATACTACTGAAATGAGGTGCAGGCAACAATAAAAGGTTGAAAGGGTTTCTAAACTTTTCCCAATCTTATCTAAAACTAAAAAAAGGTTTTCAAAGAAGTTGGGCTTGAGGTTTCGTAGCCAGATCACTAAAAGATGATTACTGATTGCTGCTTTGGACTGGTGCACATCTTTATTGAAGTCAGCAAACAATAATACTATGTGACCTGTCCTGAATCCCATTTCTGCTTTCATGAAACAGCCATTTTGGCAAAGGCTATATGATCCATAGAGATCATTGAACTCTCTAATAAACTTTACCCTACCTTATCTCCTTCAGATTTAAAGACAAGAACAAGTGTGTTGAACTGGTTTTAAGAAGCTAAACAATCGCACAAGCAGTTTTTTCACCAACTGTAATTAAAGTGTTACTAAAGATTCGGCTTAAAAAAAAACAAAAAAAAAAACAAACATGTTATACTTACCTGCTCTGTGCAATTTTGCACACAGCAACCCTAATCCCCCTCTTCTCGGGTCCCCCGCCAACGCTCCTGGTCCATTGACCCTGCTGAGTGACCCCATAGCAAGCTGCTTGCTCTTGGGGAACTCACGCTTGATTGCTCCTGAGCCTAAGAATAAAAGTAAAGTAGTGGCGCACGAATATGAGAAGACTTTGATACTGTAGATAACAATAGAAAAATAAAAAAAATAATATTTGAGATTTGCTGCAGCTGTCACTAATGTGCTCCCGCAAGTAGCCATATAAAAATGAAAAAAGTGTGACAGCGCTGCAATAATAAAATATATAGTATGCCAAGAAAACTTCTACTGAATGTGCAAAAAGATAGAATAATGCAGTATAAGGTGCAATAAATCCAATAATGCAGTATAATGGCAAAAAGGTAGAATAATACAGTATAAAGTGCAAAAAGTCCAATAATAAATATATGGAGAATCCTTCACAGTGATATTTCTTCTAAAAAGACTCTTTATACTGAGTGCTCCCACCACCGCATACAATGGCCGCTCACCTCCTTTATGTGACCCCAAGGGGTCAAAAACGCCTTTGCACTTAGTGCCAATAAACTCTTTAAGGAATCCTCTGTAATCTTTATTCTACTCAAACAACACGATCGATGGCCAGCATAAGTTCCATCCACTGTGCTGCTTTCACGTTTAAGACCAATAGATGTGGAAATACGTATGAAAGAACAAGAAAAAGTGCCTCCTATAATGCAGTATCCAAGGGGTTAAATAATGAAACCTCTCCAACCCAGCTAGCAATGAACTCACATTTATTAAAATGATTAAAAGCATAGGAAAAAACAAATCTGAACAGTCTCACTCAGTGTCGATCAGTCCACTGCCAGGCTCCACCTCTACTAGTTTCGCCACCTCCCACGTGGCTTCATCTGCTTGCTCCTGAGCAGCCTCTGTATGTCTATAAGACACACAGAACATGGCTTGGCCCAGCCCCTGCTACCTCCTCACTAGCTGTGATTGACAGCAGTGGGAGCTAATAAGGAGGGAGAGACCCAGGAGAGCCAACGTTCTTGTGCATATTGGATATGGGCTCAGGTAATAATGGATGGGCTGGGGGGAGAGAGGGAGGAGGGGAAGCTGCACACTGAAGGATTCTTACCTTCATGCAAACAATGCATGAAGGTAAAAAAACCTTCACCCTTTACAACCACTTAAAAGGGTTTTAAAGTGCACGTTTCCCCCCTTTTACTAAAATTCATTTCAACATGCATTTCTGTATGCTGATGTGAAATTATCTGTTTGTTTTTTGGTGTACTTACCTTTCTTGTGTCTACAAAACCCTGGCTGCACTGATACCCCCCGAGAAGGCAACATCATCAGTGCCTTCAGAGAGATCTTGTACCTAATCTGTGAGATCTTGCACTTTTGTTAGTATGCATACACGAGATTGACTGCATGACATCATGCAGCTCATCTCACGCATGCACTGTGTTCTTGTTGTTGTTCAGTCGTTTAGTCACGTCCAACTCTTCGTAACCTCATGGACCATAACGCACCAGGCTTTCCTGCCCTCCATTGCCTCCCGGAGCTTGCAAGGGACTTTCAAGAGTCTTCTCCAACACCATAGTTCTAAAGCATCAATTCTTCAGCGTTCAGCCTTCCTTATGGTCAAACTTTCACAGCCATAGGTTCCTACTGGGTATACCATAGCAACATTACATCTGTTTAAAAAAAAAAAACCTTGCGAGATCTTGGGGGAAGACTTTTTTTTTCTTTTAATAGACAAATGTAGATTCACATGATGTCTTGCACAGTAATGCCGCGTACACACGAGCGGACTTTACGGCAGACTTTGTCCTGCGGACTTTTCGACGGACTTTACAATGGACTTTCCGAATGAACGGACTTGCCTACACACGATCAACCAAAGTCCGACGGATTCGTACGTGATGACGTACGACCAGACTAAAACAAGGAAGTTCATAGCCAGTAGCCAATAGCTGCCCTAGCGTCGTTTTTTGTCCATCGGACTAGCATACAGACGAGCGGACTTTTCGACCAGACTCGAGTCCGTCGAAAAGATTTTAAACATGTTTCATTTCTAGGTCCGTCAAACTTTTGGAGAAAAAAAGTCCGCTGGAGCCCACACACGATCGAATTGTCCGACGGACTCTGGTCCGCCGAACCAAGTATGCCGTAAAGTCCGGTCGTGTGTACGCGGCATAAGACTATATTTCAAGCTGACTCAGGACAAACATTTTTAAAATGGTGTCACAGGAGCACAGGCAGGAGAGAGGTACCATAAAAAAGACTAAAGGAGAAAAAGAGGCAGCGTGGAGGTATTTAGGTACACGGTTTCAGATATTCGTATTTTTATAAACATGAGGGGGGGTTGTTACATTTAAAACATCTCTGAGGCCAGAAGAAAGAACTGGCCCTTAGTAATGCTGAAATAACGTGACAGAAAATTGTCAAGGACAACATTTTGTTAACCTCCCTGGCGGTATTCCCGAGTGTGGCCCGGGGTGAATTTTCAGTACCAAAAGCAGAAACTCCGAACCACACTCAGGATTGCATCGCAGGATCCAGGCAAAGTTACTTACCTTGTCCCCAGGATCCTGCTATGTCTCCCCACTGTGTGTGCGCGCTGTTTCCTGCGACGTACGGGGACGGAGCCTGGTGCCAAATTCAAAAAGTGAAAAACACATAATACATACAATACACTGTAATCTTACAGATTACATATCTGTATCAGATTATTTCACATACCTTTTGTCCCTAATGCTTTGTCCAGTGCCCTGCATGTAGTTTTATATTATATATACTGTTCTTTCTGCCTGGAAACTTGAGAATGTCCATAGCAACCAAAAAGTGTCCCTTTACGTCAAAAATTAGAATCACTTGTAGAATGAAGCGATAGTGATTTGTGGAGAAATTCGTCATCAAACACTGAAAGTAACGACAGTGACAATTCTGCGACTGAGCTAATTTCAGTGTTTTTGATTTGATTACATTATTGAAAAAATGTTGTTATTATTATTATTTGTTATAATTATTTAGAGTTATTTATTATATTATGTGTTTCAAACTTTATCATACCCGGGATGTCTACTAGACTCTTGTTTTGACAGATTTAAGTGAGTTATTCCTAAGAATAACCGGCCTACAATATAAAAACGTCAAATTTCCATGCAAAACTATGTACCGCTTTGAGCATCAAAAATCTGACATAATCATACCGCCAGGGAGGTTAAACAAAATTCTAGAAGATCTTTGTGTTCTGAATGCACAGCAGTTAGAATCCATCTCTCAAATTAAAATTTCAGAGCTGAAAACAAGAAAATCAGTGATGATTATCCTAGATGTTTGTCTTAGACTGGAGAAGTGGTCATTCTAAATGATGTTTGATCATGAGAATTAGCACACTTACAGCACTAGTTTGTGGATCAATATACTCATTTCTAGTTTGTAAGAATCTTTTTGGTGCTTGTGGGTAACCCAGGCAGTTTTTATTTAAGATACAATGGCAAATGAAGCACAGGGTGTTAAAAACATCTCTCTCTACCTGATAAATTACACAGAAAATTAGCAAAACATTCACCAGCCACAACACTTGACTTATATGCCCCGTACACACGGTCGGACTTTGTTCGGACATTCCGACAACAAAATCCTAGGATTTTTTCCGACGGATGTTGGCTCAAACTTGTTTTGCTTACACACGGTCGCACAAAGTTGTCGGAATTTCCGATCGACAACCACGCGGTCACGTACACCACGTACGACGAGACTAGAAAAGGCCGGTTCAGAACCAAGCGCGGCACCCTTTGGGCTCCTTTTGCTAATCTCGTGTTAGTAAAAGTTTGGTGAGAGACGATTCACGCTTTTTCAGACTCGTGGCTTTCAGATCGTTTTCTGCTGTTCAGTTTGTGCTTGTGGGTTTGTATCTGCTCTTCAGTGCGTGCAGTCAGTTCGTATCAGAGTTTCCTGTGTGATCTTGCCTGCTCGTTGCTGTTTTTCAGGTCGCTCTTCACAGGCCTTGCTGTTCTTCAGTGCGTTCTGTTACTTCGTTCTGAGCAGCCGACCGTTTTCTAGCCATGTTTCGTATGCGTACTCCTCGTACAGTTCGTGCTGTGCGGGGGCTTGGTGTTGGGGTCCTGACCTTGACACAAGTCCAGTCCATGAACAGGGTGGGGAGGAGTTCATGGACCAAGAATTGGTTGCTTCAGCATCACCAGTTCTCTCATATGCTTTTGCTCCGTGAGATCCGTGAGAATAATCCTGATGATTTCAGGAACTTTCTCAGGATGACGGACCCCGTGTTTCACCGTTTGTTGGCTTTGCTGACCCCTTATATTAGCAGGCAGGATACCTGCATGAGGCAAGCCATCACTCCGGAGCAGAGGTTGGTCACTACCTTGCGGTATTTGGCCACAGGGAGAAGTCTGCAGGATGTCAAGTTCTTGACAGGCATCTCCCCCCCAGGCTCTTCTTTGTGGACATTTACTGCTTGTGTTTGTTTGAGCTGACCCTGACAGAAATGTGTGGAGTGCAGAAAATGTCGTGATTGTGTAACCTTATACAAAGCACTGTTGGCTGTTATTTACTAAATGCAAAGACACTTTTCACTACAAGTGCACTTGCAACTGCACTGAAACTGCACTTGTAGTGCAAAGTGGATTTCCCCTTAGGAAATAACCCCCATTTTCTCATAAAACAACAATTACATCACATTCTTGATGAACAATCTTTTTAATACCTGCACAATCACATGTGCATTTACCAAAGGTTTTTCTGACAAACCGACATGTTTGTTGTATAACAATTTTTGTGGTGTCATTATCCAAAATCAAAATGTGCATTTTATAGAAAACAGGCCTGTGTAAAACCAACAAGAAAGACACAAATCTTGATCTTACAAAGTTCACATTTGGTAGAACTGGAAGGCAATATCAGACATGAGTATTTAGGAACTGTGTTTGATATTGCGTTCAGATGGGGGGAAATCACCCCTGGAAAAGCCAAATTTGGAAGATGCACACAAATTTCCCAATGTCAACATGTGCTAGCTGCCATCACGGGGGATCAAGGAATGTGTTTTGGGGGAGAAAGCCCTTCCTCACCGCTACTTTATTATTGAGGAAGGGGTTGCACCCCCAAAACGCGTCCATTGATCTCCCGTGATGGCAGATAGCACATGTTGACACACTGTGTGCATCTTCCAAATTTGGCTTTGGGAAAAATCACAAAAACATTTCGCACATTGTAGCACACAAAAGAAGAAAGTGATTTGGAGGGGCTTTAAACTCGCCCCCAAAACATCAATGATGTTTTTATATTTTGGAATAACATCATTGATGTTTTGCTTGATGTTTTCCAATTGTAAATTACACCCCATGATCTCCCCGATCACGATCTGGGCACTTTCGGATGTGAAAGGATCTGGATCCACAACCTCACGATCACCTAAAAAGAGAGGAACCCCAAAATAAAATAGGTTTCAAAAAAATGCCGCAATCCATCTCTTATCTGAGCCTGTGGTCGCAGACACTCACCTGTTGTGGTAACTACTTCCACCACGTCTTCATCCTCCTGCTCAGCTTGTGTTAGGGGGATTTCCCCTTCTTCCAGAGGGGGGGGGGCTCTGGTCTCCTCGGATGAGGGGTGTCCTCCGAGTCTTTTATCCCCTATGTAAAACAAAAATGGTATAATTAGCACACAGATATTTGATGGCAGAACTATAAAGATGAAACATTGCTTGGAAGTGGGGTACAATTGTCTATTTTAGCAGAGTTCCAACATGTAGCTTTTTTAGTGTCCTTTGTCAAGCTGCAATACTTTACCTGTTTGGTAAAAGCTTCACAGATGTAGCCCCCCCTATAGTATACACTGGAGCACCTGTGTGGCCCCCTAATAAAAATGGTGTTCTGGGGTCCCACACTAGTGCTCCAGTGTCCAGATATGAAAACAGCTGCTCAGTGTCCTCTCCTTACACACAATCTAGTTTGCATTTCATTCTAGTAACAAAGCCATCTACACAACCCAATTCTTTGAAGACAAGTATAGGGCGTCAAAATGGTGGCCAAATGCATATGGCCTAAACAATGGTATTTTATCGTCCGAAATAACAATGTGTGATCCGAACGAATAATGTGCCCATGAACATGAAAGTTGCCATTTTAAACTGTACAACAGTTCCTAAAAGCACATGGAGCAGCACGAACGTAATAAACATAAAGAATAGGAACACAGCACAACTACTTACTTTTTTGCAGCACTCTCCGGATCTTTCTGTACTGCTCATGTTCTCGTAATTTCAGGTCCGACCACCGCTTCCTGAGCTGATCTTTCGATCGTCGTACCCCGAATTTCCAGTGCAGACTCCTGACCACTTTCGCCATGATCTTGGCCTTTCGGACATTGTGGTTGGGGTAAGGCCCATACTTTCCATCATAGTCGGCCTTCTTCAGGATGTCCACCATCTCCAACATCTCCCCAAAGGACATATTTGAGTCCTTTAATCTCCTTCTGGATCGGGACATTTCAGGCTCTGGCCTTTCCTCCTCCTCCTCCTCCTCGTTGCTACAATTAGCATGATCCTGCTGTCTATCCGCCATGTGCTCTTCCCCCACTGCGCCGAAGGAAAAGGGGCGGGGAATAGACTAGAAAGAACGTCAGGGGCGGGCGGAGTTATACGCATGCGCAGTGTGTATAAATCGTAACGCGCGCGTCTTACGTACGATCTGTGAGCGGAGGAAGGAGCATCGGAGACGCCGATCGTGCTAATGAAGGTAGGATCTAAACTTGGGCCTATACTGCTTCGAAATGGAAGCCTATATTGTAACAAGATTAGGGGAGTTTGGCCAGACATTAGGCTTTGTCTTGTGTTGTGTCTTACAGAGAAAATGGATGGGTTCAACGACCACAAATTCCTGCCCCTGTTCATAGACAAGTACAGGGAGCTGCCCTGTCTGTGACAAGTGAGACACCCCCACTATAATCACAAACAGAAGAGGCAGGCAGCGCTGGAGAAACTGCTGGAGTTGGTGAAGCCGGTGGTCCCCACAGCAACCATCCCTTATTTGAAAGCTAAAATTGGTGGCCTGAGGAGCACTTATCTTAGGGAGCGCAAGAAGGTCACAGATTCCCAGAGGTCCGGAGCTGCAGCAGATGACATTTATGTCCCCAGGCTGTGATACTATGAGAGACTGAGATTTCTGTCAGACCACACTGAAGTCAGGGAATCCCTCTCCACTCTTCCTTCCACGCTTCCTTCCACCCCAGCTGAGGCTTCCGATGTCCAACCTGGGCCTTCCAGCCAGAAAGAAGTGGAGGAGCCCAGCTGGAGTCAGGTATAGCATTCTTCTACAGATTTCTGGTCAATAAATAAATGATGTTTACTAGATGTTATTATTGATCACTAATTGCTGATTAAAAAAAGTGCTTTACATATCAATAGACAGTAGTGGGCACCCCAAATTGGGTAAAGAATGAAAACTGCTGGGCTCAGAAGGATAGTCTGTTATATTTGTTAACATTCAATTTGCAGCAGTCAGGAGGTGAAAATTGTGTGTGATTGATGAATAAAAAACTAAAACTATGTCCCTTTTTCATACACAGGAAGACCTCAGCCAGGAGGAGGTTGTGGAATGTGGCAGTCAGGAGGAGGCGGGGATTAGTGGCAGCCAGGAGGAGGCGGGGCTAAGTGTCAGCCAAGAGAAGCCAGGGACAAGTCGCAGCCTGACTGAGTCTCAGGTCCCTCCCCTCCGCCTGCCATATAAACGAGCCAGGAAGGCCACTCCGAGTCCCGTGCAGGATTTAGCGTACAGGCTGATCCAGGAGGCTTCGGCGTCCCTCCGAGCCTTCCCCAGTCCTGAAGAGGCCTTTGCCTGCATGGCTGCCACAAAATTGCAGGGCATGCAGGAGGGTCAACGCAAGATCTCTAAGGACCTGATTTATAAAGTCCTTCGTAAGGGGGAGAGTGGGGAACTGACACACAAGACGGATGTCATTGAGATCGACGATCCTCCTCCTCCTCCTCCTGCTGCCACAACTCCACCACCACAGCCAAAGGCTGGAAGGAAGCGTGGAAAGAAGACCTGAGAGTGATTGCCCTGGGTTCAGACTGGTCTGACAGAAGCTGCAGTCTCTCGTATGACCACAGCCTGGGGACACAGATGTCATCTGTTGCTTTCCGGATCTCTGGGACTTCTGGACCAGACTGCCCTCCCTTATGATATGGACTCCTCAGGCCACCAATTTTGCGTTTAAATAGTTGATGTCTGCCCCGGGGGTCCAAGGCTTCGCCCACTTCTGCAGTTTCTCCAGCGTTGCCTCCCTCTTTGTTTAGTTGTGAGCCCTTAATAAAAATTTTTTGGGGTAAATTCTACTCTCCTGTGTGTGTTTTCATCCAAAAAGGACAGTTTGTTGGTGACGATTCAGGTACATTTCTAAAGTACAATGTGAAATTAACAAGGGACAACAACACCAAACAATCTCCTACAGATTAAATAGAACAACATATTAGTGGTGTTGTGGGAACTTGTCACAAAAAACACACAAACATTTTCGGGAATACAAATCAAAATCACCAAAAAAAATAAATAAAAAAGAGAAACACAAAAAAGAATCTACATTAAAGTCCAAAAAAAAAAAAAATGTTGTTGTCAGATGTGAGAAATCAAAATATATTGAGGGAATCCCGATAAATAGTAACGAAATAAGTTTGTGAGAAGTGTGTGTGAATATGAGCAGCAAAACTACTTAATTCTTGTCACATTATAAAGAAGAAGAGAGTGCGCTGTATTAAACCATTTTGAACATTGCAGGCCACACACAGTCGGAATTGACGCGATCGGATTTTGTTGTCGGAAAATTTTATCTCCTGCTGTCCAACTTTGTGTGTCGGAAAATCCGATGGAAAATGTCCGATGGCGCCCACACACGGTCGGAATTTCCGACAACACGCTCCGATCGGACATTGTCCATCGAAAAATCCGACCGTGTGTACGGGGCAATAGAATGTTTTTTGATCAACACATTTAAGCGTTTGTTAAGCGCCAGTAAATTTTTCAGCAAATATTTTTAAACAATAATTCTAAAAAGTATGCGAACGATCTTCAATCCTTCAGTCAGCTTGGAATACGAGACAAGAATTATGTACTGTTATTATGAATTAAATGACAGCTTGTCAGATATATAATATGAAATTAACAATCTAATATCAGAAATCAATCAATCCAGTGCTTACTGAAAAGCATAGCTCATGCTTTTTGCCTCTTTTTTTTCATATTATTACATTTCCTGTACTAAACTACTTATTTTGGGCTTTGTTCATAAATAAAATTCCATTAAAGCAAACCTATAATTATACCTCAACATTAATTGCTGTTTGCTTCAATAACAATAGGTGAAGAGTGAGCAATAATTATAAGCATTACTAATGTTACATGTGTACTTACCATTTCTTGTAAGCCTGACTCCTGTAGTTTGGAGAGGAAAGGAACTGTCCAGTGCTGAACTCAACGGAGGTAATTTTTTTATCAAGTTTGGGAAGCAATACCCCCCTCCCACCCAGTCCACACACTTGGGTTTATTTACTGAAGGAATATAGGTTGTTAATGTAGCAAAGAAAATTTTCACTTAATTTAGTGAATCATGTGTAAACAAAATGCTGTTTTTTATATTTTCCTGCTCGTGATTGGGTAGTCTTTGCAAAGAAAATTTTTGCCACATTCACTGTAATAAGTGAAAATTCACATTGCTAAGTCAACAGCAACACCTTTAGGCACCATTCACACCTACAAAGTGGGAACATAAATTTTTGCATTTTTTTTGTGCATTTTTTGAGCAACATTGTCATGCATACCAAATGCATCAAAGAGATTCCTGCACACTCTAAGCGTAGAGCTTCATTCATTTGTCACACAATCGCAGGATCCAGGCTAAGTCAACAGCAACACCTTTAGGCACCATTCACACCTACAAAGTGGGAACATAAATTTTTGCATTTTTTTTGTGCATTTTTTGAGCAACATTGTCATGCATACCAAATGCATCAAAGAGATTCCTGCACACTCTAAGCGTAGAGCTTCATTCATTTGTCACACAATTTGCCGCATGCAAAAGCATGTGTCTGCTGGCCGTGTTTGGGGTGCCAAAAAGAATTAATGGCACTGCAAGCGCAATGCACATTTTTTTAATGCAGTGCAGAAACTTGCGTTTCTGCGTGCATTACCAGAACATGAAGAAGGGAATGCAGCCTAATTGAACCAACCCCATTGTGTCTCTCTGTCACATAATTAACTAACTATTACAGGATCACGGTGTGGGTAGTAATCTCATGCTTCTTTTAGTTAATTGATTAATTAACCCAGTAAAACAAATGCAATTCAACAGTTTTTTTTATTTACACACTAGATCTTTGTGTTAATTGCAAAGGAAACATATCCAGTGTCAGCACATAAGTAATCCATTTCACACATTATTAAATAAAGCAAACAATACCATACTGGTATATGTATGTGTGTATATATAGTATCTCACAAAAGTGAGAAAGTGAGTACACCCCTCACATTTTTGTAAATATTTTATTATATCTTTTCATGTGACAACACTAAAGAAATTACACTTTGCTACAATGTAAATTAGTGAGTGTACAGCTTGTATAACAGTGTAAATTTGCTGTCCCCTCAAATAAGTCAACACACAGCCATTAATGTCTAAACCACTGGCAACAAAAGTGAGTACACTCCTAAGTGAAAATGTCCAAACTGGGCCCAAAGTGTCAATATTTTGTGTGGCCACCTTTCTTTTCCAGCATTGCCTTAACCCTCTTGGGCATGGAGTCCACCAGAGCGTCACAGGCTGCCACTGGAGTCCTCTTCCATGCCTCCATGATGGCATCACAGAGCTGGTGGATGTTAGAGACCTTGCGCTCCTCCACCTTCCGTTTGAGGATGCCCCACAGATGCTCAATAGGGTTTAGGTCTGGAGACATGCTTGGCCAGTCCATCACCTTTACCCTCAGCTTCTTTAGCAAGGCAGTGGTCATCTTGGAGGTTTGTTTGGGGTCGTTATCATGTTGGAATATTGCCCTGCGGCCCAGTCTCCAAAAGGAGGGGATCGTGCTCTGCTTCGGTATGTCACAGTACATGTTGGCATTCATGGTTCCCTCAATGAACTGTAGCTCCCCAGTGCCAGCAGCACTCATGCAGCCCCAGACCATGACACTCCCACCACCATGCTTGACTGTAGGCAAGATACACTTGTCTTTGTACTCCTCACCTGATTGCCGCCACACACGCTTATCACCATCTGAACCAAATAAGTTTATCTTGGTCTCATCAGACCGCTGGACATGGTTTCAGTAATCCATGTCCTTAATCTGCTTGTCTTCGGCAAACTGTTTGCAGGCTGTCTTGTGCATCATCTTTAGAAGAGGCTTCCTTCTGGGATGACAGCCATGCAGACCAATTTGATGCAGTGTGTGGCGTACGGTCTGAGCACTGACAGGCTGACCCCCATCCCTTCAACCTCTGCAGCAATGCTGGCAGCACTCATACATCTATTTCCCAAAGACAACCTCTGGATATGACGCTGAGCACGTGCACTCAACTTCTTTGGTCGACCATGGCAAGGGCTGTTCTGAATGAAACCTGTCCTGTTAAATCGCTGTGTGGTCTCGGCCACCGTGCTGCAGCTCAGTTTCAGGGTCTTGGCAATCTTCTTATAGCCTGGGCTAGTAATGGCTAACCTTTGCACCCCAGATGTTTTGGCACTACATTTCCCATGATGCTCATGCACTCTGCAGTGTAGTTGAGCATCATGGGAAATGTAGTTCCAAAACATCTGGGGTGCCAAGGTTCGCCATCACTGGCCTAGGCCATCTTTATGTAGGGAAACAATTCCTTTTTTCTGATCCTCAGAGAGTTTTCTTTTACCATGAGGTGCCTTGTTGAACTTCCAGTGACCAGTATGAGTGAGTGACAGCAATAACACCAAATTTAACACACCTGCTCCTCATTCACACCTGAGACCTTGTAACACTAACGAGTCACATGACACCGGGGAGGGAATTTGGGCCCAATTTGGACATTTTCACTTAGGGGTGTACTCACTTTTGTTGCCAGTGGTTTAGACATTAATGGATGTGTGTTGAGTTATTTTGAGGGTACAGCAAATTTACACTGTTATACGAGCTGTACACTTACTACTTTACATTGTAGTAAAATGTCATTTCTTCAGTGTTGTCACATGAAAAGGTATAATAAAATATTTACAAAAATGTGAGGGGTTTACTCACTTTTGTGAGATACTGTGTGTATATATATATATATATATATATATATATATATATATATATATATATATTCTTTTTGAATTAAAAGAAAACCCTGGGCCTCAGCTGTATTAATATATGTATGATTTTTACAGAAAATGCCTCTTTTACGATATGCTAGATTGTAACAATTAAATAACATGACGTGTACATTTATCAACCCTGTCCTCAAATTCTATGTAAATGTTTTATAAACATTTCAGATAAATTATTATGCAATTAGATCTGTTTTAAAAATGATTTATTATTTGCTAACATGTTAAACTGTTGAATATTGGATACACTTTAACAGGCAGAAGCACTCCATAGACAGAAACCATGTGCACCTTCCCTGTTTGCTAATTTCAGATAGATCAGAGCGGTTTCCATTTATTATTTTTTGGACTTGTGGACATATCTGTTGGAAGAAACCATTAGGCTACTGGTTGAGCACCTGGGATAGGCTGCACCTGTCAGCTACAGTACTTGAAAATAGTCTTAGGTCTTTTGGCACAAAAAATATATATATAGATAATATCTAGAAAATATTTCACAAAAAAGGTACAGCAAACAGGTATGTATTATATGCTACACTAATGTACACATTAGTAAACATGTAAATAAAACATGTCCATATTTTAATGAGTGTTGCATGGATCGGAAGGTTTTTTTAAAATATATTTGTAAGGCTATAAACTAAAATCTCTAATGTCAATCCCAATGACCAAAAGAGATGAAATGAGGGTACATGCATGGCAGCCAATATGGCACGTCTGGTACCGAAGCTCCACCTCATGTCTACTCCTTTTTCCTCCCTTTTGGCGACCATCAGCATCTAACAGCATGGGAGGTGCTGACTCGGTTTGCCTATTCCATTGGCCTTCCATAAGGGAAAAATCAGAAAGCAGAATCCCTCTGCTTCCCCATAATGAGAGCTGTGGCCCAACAGGAATCCCACCATGGAGAGATTCCAAACCCGGCAGGCCTTGCCAATTCTCTCCACACATTACTCCTCCTCTGCTGAACCCCCTATACCTCTCATGAGGTTGTGTGAGTTTCCTACTCCGTGTAACATCACTCGCGTCAAATCTAACAAATAACGTGCTCAATGCTGCTACAAAACATTATCTGCAACATACAATTGTGCTCAACAGTTTGCATACCCTGGCAGAAATTGTGAAATTTTGGCATATATATATTGAAAATATGACTGACAATGCCAAAAACTGTCTTTTATTTAAGGATAGTGATCATATGAAGCCATTTATTATCACATAGTTGTTTGGCTCCTTTTTAAATCACAATAACAGAAATTACCCAAATGGCCCTGATCAAAAGTTGACACACCCTGGAATGTTTGGCCTGGGTACAGACACACAAGGTGACCCACACAGGTTAAAATGGCAAATAAAAGTTAATTCCCACATCTGTGGCAATTAGTGCCTGTGTATAAATAGTCAATGAGTTTGTTAGCTCTCTGGGATTTCTTGAAACCAAGCCACAGTCAGGTAGAGCAAGAACGGTTGCAGCCAAAACTGCCAGAAGAATTGTTTGGGTTACAAAGAAAAACACACAGGTAACCTCAGGCTGTTCTGGAAAAATATGGTGTGGTTGTTTCAGGGAGCACAGTATGAAGATACTTTAACAAAAATGAGATGCATGGTTTAGTTGTAAGAAAGAAGAGTTTACTGCGCTTTGTCACAAAAATGTCCAGTTACAATATGCCCGACAACACCTTGCCACACCTAACAACTTCTGGCAAACGATAAGACTACACACTGTCATTGATGCTAAAGGGGGCAATACGTAGTATTAAGAATTAAGGGTATGCAAACCTTTGGACAGAGGTTGTTTCAATTGTTTACTTGTTGCCATGTTTTGTTTTTTGATTGTGCCATTCAATTATGACCTACAGTTGAATATGATTCCTATACAAAATAAAAGAAATTTGTTTTGCCTGCTCACTCATGTTTTCTTTTGGTACATACTGTATATTACCAATTCTACAAAGATATGCAAACTTTTGAGCACAACTGTATCTACTGTACTGAGGTGGGTAAGCTGGTGGAGGAGCTGAGGGGAGAAATATTTTAGTCTTAATAGGCAAGCATACCGATCATCTTAAAGCAAAATTTGATGAACTGGTTTAATATATTCATGTACTGAAAAAAGAGAACCCATCTGTTAAACAGAATGTCTCAAAGCTCCAGCTACAACACGAGAATAAAGACAGACATCAGAACCTTTGCATCAGAGGGGTCCCAGAGTCAGTGAGTGATATAGAGCTCAAATCCTATCTTGTGCACTTATTTACGTAATTTAATTTAATCTAACACTTGGTTCTCTGGTTCAACTGGACCATAGTTGTGCCTACATTTAAGTTTTCTACTATGTTCTATGCTTGTTTGATGTATCCTACAGTTCTGAACCACTTGAATGTAACAAACTTGCTGTTTTTGCTGTAATCCACCATCTCCTAATGAATATATTATATGTCTGAAACTTTTATACTATAATGTATAATGCCTTAACGCTCTCAGTAAGAAGTGATTAGCTTTGAAAGAATTTAAGGCCTTTGTTGCTGTTATGATTTTTGGACAGAAGGCACACTTCTGGAGGAGTAGTTGCCTAAGTTTTCCTCTAAAATATTCTCTCAAATATATTTAGTGTCTGACCCTACAGGCCTAGCAGGGGTTGCAATTCTGATTAGAAACACATGCACCCTGACAGCCCTGTCCTCAATCCCTGATCCTCAGTGCAGATTTATTCTTCTCAATTGCAGACTTTCTGGAACTCATTTTACACTGTTAAATGTCTATGCTTCTAAGGTGTCCCAAACATAATTTTTGCAAGTTTACAAACTATCTCTCACACCAAATCCCTTTCTCATTGTTGAACGAAATTTAAATATTGTCCCCTCATAGAGACAGAAAGGAGATGGCTCTTCTAAACAGCTAATCATTATGTCCAATACATTCTGAAAAGGAATCAGGCAATTCCACTTGTATGATAGTTGGAAAATTTAACACCCCTCAAACAATACACTTTTTTTCCTCCAGTACATAACATGTTCTAATACCTTGATCCTCTTTTTTTCACCATTGATTAACCACATTGTACATCCTGAAATTAACCTCATCAAAAGGTCTAACCATGCTCTGTTATCCCTAAGAATACTCCTCTTAGATGCAAAAACCCTAGAAAGTGCCACTGGTGGCTGGTCGAGTCTCATGGCGGTCTCTATACAGCCCTTAATGTGTTCTTTCAGTTTAACAGCTGAGGGAGTGTCCAACCTATGGGTGATGCACAAGGCATTTTTCAGGGGCCACTGTATTTCTACAAGTACATACCTCAAGTGTGACAAACAACATAAAACCACTCCTTATAACAACAGAAAGTAGCTGCCCATCTACTGCTGCATCTCCAAAAGGTTACACACCTGCACAAAGTCATATCTCTTGCTAGGGTTGGTGCTTACTAGACAAGTGGGAGAGAACATTAGGTGGACTATTAACCTTAATTGACAAACTAATCTTAACCAGTACAACATTCGTTGAAAAAACGAAAGTGCTAATCAAGCTCATTAAATATAATCACTAATAACTAAATGCACATTGCTATTCACGGTTAAAAGTGTTTTCACCTTATTTCAAATAATAGCAAAAGACTGAATATTAGTGCAGCACAACATAAAATACTATTTATTAAAGTGCATGTGCAAAGGGAATTGTGTATCCCATCAATAAAAAAATCTGTGAAATTATAACATTA
Source organism: Aquarana catesbeiana (assembly GCF_042186555.1). NCBI lineage: Eukaryota > Metazoa > Chordata > Amphibia > Anura > Ranidae > Aquarana > Aquarana catesbeiana. The sequence goes on from NC_133326.1 coordinate 297,476,622, forward strand.
ATACCAATGTCCATGTGGTTCCAAAATAAATTAAAAATACAATTTATCAATTTTTTTTTTTTTTTTACATAAAATAGTCCATCCTGCTCTTTTACCTCTGTGCTTGACAAAGTGATAGTATTAAAGCAACTATACATAAAGTGCCCATGCAATTTTCCACCAGTGCTCATTGGCCGCTCACCTCACGCTCAGACCCCTGTTTTACCAATAAGTCAAAGCAAGCTGTTCCCTTTAAGGGATGAAAATGGATCTGTATTGCTTTGTCTTTACTTAGCTCCATGCTTCACAGGTATAGATACAGGACAGCGATATATGCAAATAGAACATAAAATGCCTAGTGCTCTCTGTCTTAAAAGCTTTATTTTAATATAAAATGAACAGATATGCACTCACATACTGTGAATGGCACATAGCCGTGCCAGCTTTACAGGATAACAAAATCACACCAACTTGCTGCTGTATATCTCAGGATGACTGGGGGGTGATTCCAAAATGGCAGGCTCCAATCTCCATACGCGTTGCGTCCTGGTTTGGACTTCATCGGTGGAAGAGCAGTAATACTGGTGGCCCATTTTATGTAAAAAAAAATTGATAGATTTAATTTATTTTTATTTGTTTTGGAACCACATGGGTAATAATGTCATCATTTCATAGATTTTTTATTGATGGGATACACAATTCCTTTTGCACATCCACTTTAATAGGTGGTATTTTATGCAGTGCTGCACTAATATTCAGTCTTTTGGGACTATTAACCTTATCTATGTTGTGAATAAAACCAGCACTCTTTTGCTTCTGAGCTTAGTTTCTTAGAAAGCCTTTGACAAGTTAAGGTGGTCATATATGTTCCAAACTTTACAGTATCTTAGCTTTAAAGGCCCCTTTTTTTAAGGCCATTGAAACGCTATATTTCACCCCAAAGCACACATTAAATTTTAACAGGTGGTGTCCACTAGCTTTCCCATGTCCCTACGTCTGGCCCCCATATAATTTACCCAAAGTATTTGGAACCAATGTTGATTGAGGTTTTACCACACCTCCCCTGTCGAAAGCAAAGGCACCACGTCAGACTTCAGAACTGTGGTGAGAAAGCACTCAGCATCAAGGGACAAGGTACTTTGTTTCATAGAGGACAGAACTGTAAAAAAAAATGACAGCTTTTATTTAACCACTTCAGCCCCGGAAAATTTTACCCCCTTCCTGATCAGAGAACTGTAAACATCCCTTGTAATAGAAAAAAACATGACAGGACCTTTTAAACATGAGATCTGAGGTCAAAAAGACTTCAGATCTCATATTTACACTAAAATGCAATTTAAAAGAAAATTTCATTTAAAAAAAAAAAAATGTTGCTTTAAAAGCTATGGGAAGTGATGTTTTGATGTCGCTTACGCTCTGCATTGGTATGGAGATGGATGGGGGCCATCTTCCCCTCACTCAGCTCCATACCACAGAGAACACAGGATCCGATCGCCTCCGCCACTACCGACAGCTCCAGTAAGCAGCGGAGTGCACCGGAGCATGGGGGGCCCTCTCCTGCCGCCGATAAAACTGATCTCATGGTGAATCCGCCACAGAGACCACTTTTATCTGAAAACGGCCCGCCACTGAAGAAGAGAATACCGGAGTTATGGCAGCTAGCTCCTGCAATAACAACGATATTCCTCTTCAAAGTACCGCCTTATGATGGTGGGCGGTCCATAAGTGGTTAATCATACTACACTATTATGCTGGTATCAGCATACATAGCACAATGGCTTGGTGCTGTGCACTGATATCTACAAAGCACTCAGGTTATGAGTTCAAATCCAAGCCAACCTACTGTGTTGTGTTTACTATATGATTTTTTTATATTAATCAGACATAACATTACATGGGACAGTCTGTTTAGTAGTTGGTCATGGAAACAGAAATCAGATCACTATTGAGTTTGCTTGAGGATGCTCCTAAAACAAATGCTGTTGAATACAATGGGGATGTAGATACCATTGTTCTATTCAGCTGACAGTTTGAGCAGTCTATTGTCTCTATAGCTACAGTAAACAGTTAATATAAAACCTGTGGCATGTATGATGGCAAAGTGCCATCTTGAGGTAGAATTTGAGAGTGCATCTCTAATTGAATGCTACAGAGATGTCTGTTAATCAGTTGTTATGGTAAACAACCTGAGCTATATAAATGTTGCCAGGCATAAGCTGGAGAGGACTTGCATCATGCCTTAAGACCAAAGAGGAAATGTCTGTAACCAGCCATTAAAGAAGAAAGATACCTGATTTCCAAAACAACTGCCAACTGAGTCCTTTTTGTCAATGGAGATCATGAACACACAGTAACAGGAGTTAAGTAACTTTTAAGCGTATTTTCTACTGTTACAGATCATAGTTTTCTGCTTATTTGCTAGTCATCTTGCTTGATATATCTGTCAGTCTTGATTTGAATTCCTAATATTGTAATAGTTTTGTATATACAGCATTTTGTTCAGTAAAAGCACATTTACATACTAGACATGTGCACACTGAAATATTTCGTTTCGGAATTTCGTTTTCGTCCGAAAAATAAATTTATTTAGTTACTCCCAAAATTTGTTCTTATTCATTGTGTTTTTCGTTAAAAAATTGCATTCGTCCAAAAAACCAAATTAATTAAGGTTGAATCTGTCATTGAAGGCTTATGGTGTCTGTCGAATGTTCAAAGAAGATTCGACAGAGCAGCTAAACTGTACGTGTACATTTCCGGTTGAATTTTCCGCCTACAAGCTAGCTGTAGTAGAATTCTAATGTTGTATGACTAGTAATAATTATATTTATTAATTATTTTACTAGTCAACCAACATTAGAATTTTTCTATAGCCTATGGGCGGATGCATTTGACCAGAAATGTAAGATTGCAGCGTTGTACAGATTAGCTGCTCCGTCGAATCTTCTTAGAACTTTCAACAGACACCATAAGCCAAAGATTCAACGTTTGTATGTTTTTCGTTGCTTTGTTGAATCTTCGTCGTTCATGTTGAATGGTCTACTCTACCCCAACAGTCAGTTAACTTTCACATTCGTTTCTCAATCTCCAAGTGCTATGGCGGGCGCGGCATTCGAGGTTGTGTCAGATATTGATAAGGTATTATAATATAGAATCTATAATAATAACCCCCCCCCCCCACTAGTATCACTATCAAGTTCACAACACTAACACAATAGCAGCAGATTATTATGAATAAGTTAAGTTGAACTGTAGCTTGCTTCACTATTGTTCTGCTGCTGTGCTTATGCTTAATTGCTAAATAATTCAGGTTCTCTGACAAACGGACCAGGTAAGATTGACTGTCTTCTGAAATGATTCAGTGTGTGTGTCTCTCTCTGCTAGCAAATCGTAAGTGAAAGTAAGTTGGCTGTACGTGTGTACTTAGTTCTAGCTAATTTACTGCCCCTCCTCTTTGGTTACAATCGGCCAATAACATTCATCATCATTATTATTTTTATTTTACTTCCCCCACCCAATTCCAGCAGCGATCTTTTCTCTCTATGTCGAATCTTTTCTCTCTATGTCAAATCTTTTCTTTCTAAGTAAAATAATCTTGGACTAATGGAGTTAAGGTTAGGCACATTCGACCACAGGTTTAATAGACACAGATTGTTATTGTCAGCGTCATATCGAATCTCCTATCTATATCGAACTGTTGTCGCAACGAAAATGAAAATAAAGCATTTGTTTATGTCGGACAAAAATACCTGAAATTTGGACGAAAACGAATGCACATGTCTATTACATACTGCAGAGGTCTCAGCTGCCTTGCTTATACCACAAAGTAACCTTGCTAGATAGATGCAAGCAAAACAATTGGGGGCTCGTACCGCAATCTGCACTATAATTCAACTGAAGCAGACCTGTTTTCCTGTGGTGTGTTGTGTAGCTTGTTCTATGTAAAAATGCTGCGTAAGCTGTTTAGGAAAAGAAAGGCTGCAGAGGGTTCTGGTGTCCAGAGGGGAGTGTGCAGCTTACCTATCTGGGCCAAAGACAATGAGTGGGAGCCTCTTGCTAAAGAATTTGTAAAGTATGCTTCTCCCTTGAATTAGACTTGGGGTGATAAAGTCTCAGATCATTTTGTAGATTTTAGCATTAAGGGGTTGGATTTAAAGCGGAGTTCTGCCAATTTTTTTTTTTAAAGTCAGCAGCTACAAATACTGCAGCTGCTGACTTAAAATATGGACACTTACCTGTCCAGGGCGCCCGCGATGTCAGCACCCGAAGCCGTTCTGTCCCTTGGCTCTCGGTGGAGGCGCCGCCATCTTCGGTAAGGGAATCAGGAAGTGAAGCCTTGCAGATTCAGAGCCTGGTTCCCTACTGCACATGTGCGAGTTGCGCTGAGCGATCCCACTGGTCCCTGCTGTCTATTGGGACCCGTGTGTCTCCCAGAAGAGAGTGGAGGGACGGAGGAGGTGCCGGACATGGCGTAGATATCCATGGATACTGCGGCTATCTATGCCCGGAAGTGGGAGCAAATACCTGAAAGGTGCCAAATGTGACACTGGAGGGGGGGAGGATTCCAAAAAGCAGAAGTTCCATTTTTGGGTGGAACTCCACTTTAAGTAAAGCAGGTATAATATCAAATAAAGAGGAACGTGTCCACAGTGTGTTGGTACTTCCTTTATGCCCCTATACTGAATCACAGAGAAGGGAGAAGGTGGAGGCAAAAATTAAGGTATTAAAAGACCAGCTAGCAATTTCTTCGGAGTGTGTTCATTCAACTGCTAGTCAGGCTGATGATTTGCAAGAGCGGTGTGCAGCCCTCATGATCAAATCAATTATTGCCTTAAGGAAAAGGAAGAGCCATAGACCTGTTAGTAAAGCCAGGGTACGTGCCATTGTCACATCCCCAAAACTGGGATTGTGAGGATGTGCTTCTTCTCAAATAATAGTGAGGATGAGGAGATAGAGTTTGATATTTCTGATGATGATCATCCAATGGGAAAGAAAAACTGTGCCAAAGCTCATTACTAAGCATAGGACAAGGCTTCATAATGCATTAACACCAAAAGACTCTCATCTGTAACCAGCCAAGAAGAAGGTACCTGATCTCCAAAAGAAAAAGCCTGAGTTGTCAACGGAGATCACAAACCCACAGTAACCGGAGTTAAAGTGGTTGTAAAGTCAGGATGATAAAACACTGCCATCCCCTTTGTTTTATCAAGAGCTACAGCACTATGCGCCTGTTTGTTTAAAATTGTAATTGTAAATACCTTATCTCACAGCAATAACTTGTTGTCAGTGACATTCCTGTGCTCGAGCTTCCCGATGTAAAGATTGCAGAGGGAGAGGCCGAGATAACCCTCTGACATCAGCCGGCCAGCAGAGTAATGTCACGTGACTGCTGTGAGATAAGAAATTTACGATTCGATTTTTAAAAGAATGGACACCTAGTAGTTAAGATCTTGATAAAACAAAGGGTGATGTAAGTTATTTTTCAAAAATATTTCAAATGACATTGAAGAGCAGTAGGGGGAGGGGCTGGAGGAGATCGCTCTCCCACACAGGCATCGGAACTGACAGGCAGGGACGGAGGGGAAGAGACAGAGAGCAGAGAGCAGAGAGAGTGATCACAGAGGCACGTAAACTGACCACGGTGTCCTGGATCAGGTGCCATCATTATTGTGGTCAGCAGAGACAGGGGGACACAGGAACTGGCAGGATCAGCCAGGTATTTCACATCATACACATCTGACATGGCACAAGCACTGTACTATTTAACATACGTTAAAGGAACAGGATATATAGACAGATATATATCTATAGATATATATATTTTAGGTTTACAAACGCTTTAAGTAACTTTTAAGCATACTTTTACTGTGTATACATCATAGGCTGTTAATTTGCTTTAGACATCTGTCAGTCTTGTACTGTATTCCTAATATTGTAAAAGTTTTGTATGCACAGCATTTTTGTATAGTAAAAGCACATTATACACTGCAGATGTCTCAGCTTTCTTGCTTATACCGCAAAGTAACCTTGCTAGATAAACGTAAGCAAAACACCTACCACCGACCTAAGGTAGCTGTGTTATTTTACCAGTGCACAACCGAATTAAAAACAAAAAACAAAAAAATGTAAACTAACACCCTGCATGTTAACTAGTGTGTGCTTTTTGGAATTCCACACCATAATATTATTGAATACCTAAATACCATACAATATTATTTTGCATTTAAGGCATTCATGTTATGAAATATTCTCGCGAAAATGCGAACGCTATTAAAGTTTATGGGACACGAACATGACAATATTCCAAGTCCTCATTTTAAAGGCTTATATGCAAGTTATTGCCATAAAAAAATGTATGGGGACCTGGGTACCGCCCTGGGGGACATGTATCAATGCCAAAAAAAGTTTTAAAAACAATCGTTTTTAAAGGAGCAGTGATTTTAATGATGCTTATAGAAAAACTAAAAATGAAATATTCCTTTAACCAATTAACAACCGTGCCATAGCTGAATGATGGCTACAGCGCGGCTCAATAACTCTAATAACTCAGAATCGCGCTCCCGGGGGCCTGGGTACTGTCCTGGGGGACATGTATCCATGCAAAAAAAAGTTTTTAAAACAATAATTTTTAAAGGAGCAGTGATTTTAATGATGCTTAAAGTGAAACACTAAAAATGAAATATTCCTTTAACCACTTAACAACCGTGCCATAGCTGAATGATGGCTACAGCACAGCTCAATAACTCTAATAACTCAGAATCGCGCTACCAGGAATATCCATGACCGTCCGGTCCGTTGACAGCACTCTTTTACCACGTGATCGATCCATCTAATTACGGAGTGATCACTTGTAAACAAACCGGCGTCATGTCCGGTTCTTCTTTTCCCTCTCTGTACTGATTGGTACAGTGTGAAGGGAAAGGGGAGAGATTGGGTGCAGCAGCGCTGTGGACTGGATTTGTAGTGCCCACAGCACTGCTCTGTGACAATTCAGGGACTCATCCATCCATTCACGCTCAGCCATCCCATGCAGCAATCCCTAGCATGCCATCCATACTCAGGCATCCCATGCATACCATCCACGCTCAGCCATCCCATGCATGCCATCCATGCTCAGCCATTCCATGCATGCCATCCATACTCAGGCATCCCATGCATGCCATCCATGCTCACCCATCCCATGCATGCCATCCATACTCAGCCACCCCATGCATGCCATCCATACTCAGCCATCCAATGCATGCCATCTATGCTCAGGCATCCCATCCATGCTCAGCCACCCAATGCATGCCATCCATACTCAGGCATCCCATGCATGCCATCCATGCTCAACCATCCCATGCATGCTATCCATGCTCAGCCATCTCATGCATGCCATCCATGCTCAGCCATCCCATGCATGCCATCCATGCTCAGCCATTCCATGCATGCCATCCATACTCAGCCATCCCATGCATGCCATCCATACACAGCCATCCATACTCAGGCATCCCATGCATGCCATCCATGCTCAGCCATCCTATGCATGCCATCCATGCTCAGCCATCCTATGCATGCCATCCATGCTCACCCATCCCATGCACGCCATCCATACTCAGGCATCCCATGCATGCCATCCATGCTCACCCATCCCATGCATGCCATCCATACTCAGCCACCCCATACATGCCATCCATACTCAGGCATCCCATGCATCCATCCATGCTCAGCCACCCCATACATGCAATCCATACTCAGGCATCCCATGCATCCATCCATGCTCAGCCACCCCATGCATGCCATCCATACTCAGGCATCCCATGCATGCCATCCATGCTCAGCCATCCCATGCATGCCATCCATGCTCAGCCATCTCATGCATGCCATCCATGCTCAGCCATCTCATGCATGCCATCCATGCTCAGCCATCCCAAGCATGCCATCCATACTCAGCCATCCCATGCATGCCATCCATACACAGCCATCCCATTCATGCCATCCATGCTCAGGCATCCCATGCATGCCATCCATGCTTAGGCATCCCATGCATGCCATCAATACTCTGCCATCCCATGCATGCCATCCATACTCTGCCATCCCATACATGCCATCCATACTCTGCCATCCCATGCATACCATCCATACTCTGCCATCCCATGCATGCCATCCATAATCTGCCATCCCATGCATGCCATCTATACTCAGCCATACCCAGCCATACACATTCATGCTCAGTCATCCCATCCATACTCAGCCATACTTGTCATGCTCAGTCATCCCCACCCATACTCAGCCATATTAATTCATGCTCAGTCATCCCATCCATACCCAGTCATCCCATTCATACTCAGCCATCCACATTCATTCATGGCTCAACCATGCTCAGCCATCCCCATCCACGGCTCATCCATTCCTCATCAGTTCTTATCATGCCACATCCATGCCACTACAGTGCCTCACAAAAGTGTAATAGGTAGTCAAATTAAATTTGAAATTGATGCCCCCTACAACACCTAACAGTGCTCCCTGCATGTTGGGCCTCTATATGTGGCCAGGCTGTGGAAAAGTCTCCTACATGTGGTATCGCTATAATCAGGAGGAGTAGGAGAATCTATTTTAGGGTGTAATATTTGGTATGTACATGCTGTGTGTTAGAAATATTGTATAAATTGACAACTTTGTGTAAAAAAAATGCGTTTTCATTTTCTTTCCACATTTTCCAAAAACTTGTAGAAAAAATGACATGCTTAAAAGACTCATTATGCCTCATAGATTATACATTGGGGTGTTTTCTTTCCAAAATGGGGTCATTTTTGGGGCATTTCCATTGTCCTGGTGCTCCAGGGCCATCAAAAGTGCAAGAGGTGGTCAAGAAATTATATGTGTAATTTATGCTCCTAGAACGCCTCATGGTGCTCCCTGCATGTTGGGGCTCTGTAGGTGGCCACACTGTGTAAAAGTCTCACATATGTGGTATCGCCATACTCAGGAGGAGTAGTAGAATGTGTTTTGGGGTGTAATTTGTGGTATGCATATGCTGTGTGTGAGAAATAATCTTCTAATATGACAATTTTGTGAAAAAAAAGGAAAAAAAAAACCTTGATTTTGCAAAGAATTTTGGGAAAGAATTACAACTTCAAAAAACTCATGCCTCTTACTAAATACCTTGGAATGTCTACTTTCCAAAAAGGGGTCATTTGGGGGGTATTTGTACTTTCCTGGCTTATTAGGGTCTCAAGAAATAAGATAGTTAAGAGATAGGTCGTCAGTACTTCAAGTGTGATCAATGTTCAGAGATTGGCACCATAGCTTGTGGACTCTATAACTTTCACGCAGACCAAATAATATACACCGATTTGGGTAATTTTTATTGGAGAAGGATATAGGGGTTTTGGTAGATCATAAGCTCAATAATAGCATGCAATGCCAAGCTGCGGTTTCCAAAGTGAGCAAAGTCCTTTCTTGTATTAAGAGAGGTATGGACTCCAGGGAGAGAGATATCATTTTGTCCCTGTACAAATCATTAGTAAGATCTCATCTGGAATATGCAGTTCAGTTTTGGGCACCAGTTCTCAAAAAAGATATCGGGGAACTGGAGGAAGTGCAGAGAAGGGCAACCAAATTGATAAGAGGCATGGAGGAGCTCAGCTATGGGGAAAGATTAGAGGAACTGAATTTATTCACTCTTGAGAAGCGGGGATTAAGGGGGGGTATGATCACCATGTATAAATATATAAGGGGTCCATATAGTGAACTTGGTGTTGAGTTATTCACTTTACGGTCAACACTGAGAACAAGGGGGCACACTTTACGTCTAGAGGAAAAGTGATTTTATCTCCAAATACGGATAGGTTTCTTCACAGTAAGAGCTGTGAAAATGTGGCATAGACTTCCTCCAGAGGTGGTTCTGGCCAGCTCAGTAGATTGCTTTAAGAAAGGCCTGGATTCTTTCCTAAATGTACATAATATAACTGGGTACTAACATTTGTACGTAAAGTTGATCCAGGGAAAATCTGATTGCCTCTCTGGGATCAGGAAGGAATTTTTTCCCCTGCTGTAGCAAATTGGATCCTGCTTTTTTGTTTTTTTTTTCACCTTCCTCTGGATCAACTGTGGGTATAGGATTGGGTATATGGGATTGTATGATATTTTTATTGTATTTATTTATTATGGTTGAACTAGATGGACTTGTGTCTTTTTTCAACCTAACTAACTATGTAACTATATGTAGCAGTATAAATGAAAAATAAAAAACCCAGCGGTGATTAAATACCACAAAAAGAAAGCTCTATTTGTGTGAAAAAAAGGACAAAAATTTCATATGGGTACAGTGTTGCATGACTGAGTAATTGTCATTCAAAATGTGAGAGCACTGAAAGCTAAAAATTGGTCTGGTTAGGAAGGGGGTTTAAGTGCCTAGTGGGTAAGTGGTTAAATATCATGCCTGGGGGTCCCCGTAGTCTGCCTGTAAAGTCCGATGTATCGGAATCTATGCAAGGGCAGGGCCACCCGGTGACACAACCCCTTCTTATATCATGTGCCGTCAGAAGGAAGTGGGTCATTCGGTTACGTCACTGGGCAGAGCCCTACCTGCCCAAAAGCACCCACCCATGTTGAGGGCATGTGACCTGGTATGGTTCAAAAGGGGGGCTCACTCGTCCCCCCCCCATTCTGACCTGCCAGGCTGCATGCTCAGATAAGGGTCTGGTAAAGATTTTAGGGGGGACCCCACACCATTTTTTTTTAATCTTGGCGTGGAGTTTCCCTAAAAACCTATGCCAGACCCAAAGTGTCTGATATGGATTATGGGGGGGGGGACCCCGCACCAACATTTTTTAATTTTTGGGGGGTATTTTTTTTCTTAATTTGATGCATAGAGAGAATTCACATTTAGTTGACATATTTCATGGTTTACCTAGTCCACAAAAGAGTTAATAAAGCTCTAAAATTCAGCATTGGAGCAGGGATTTTTTTTTTTCTTTCCCCTCCCCTCCATTACATTTTCTATTCAAGGACTTGCATGTGTGCGCAACCAAATACTTTTGTATGTAACTAGATTTAATTAGACATGTGCACACTGAAATATTTCATTTCGGAATTTCGTTTTCGTCCGAAAAATAAATTTATTTAGTTACTCCCGAAATTCGTTTTTATGCATTTTGTTTCGTTAAAAAAAAATGCATTCGTCCAAAAATCCGATATAATTAAGGTCGAATCTGTCATTGAAGGCTTATGGTGTCTGTCGAATGTTCTAAGAAGATTTGATGGAGCAGCTAAACTGTACGACGCCTCAATCGTACATTTCCGATCGAATGTTCCGCCTACAAGCTATAGTAGAATTCTAATGTTGTATGACACTAGTAATAATTATATTTATTAATTATTATTACTAGTCAACCAACATTAGAATTCTTCTATAGCCTATGGGCGGAGCATTTGACCATAAATGTCCACTCACGGCGACTGCTTCGTCTAATCTTTATGTCAAATCTTTTCTATCTATGTTGAATAATCTTGGACTCATAGAGTTAGGTTAGGCACATTCGACCTTTTTTGCTATATTCTTTATAATGTCGAATCTTTTCTCTCTATGTCGAATAATCTTGGACTAATAGAGTTAGGTTAGGCACATTCAACCTTTTTTGCTATTGTCTCTATAATGTTGAATCTTTTCTCTCTATGTCAAATCTTTTCTCTCTATGTAGAATAATCTTGGACTAATAGAGCTAATGTTAGGCACATTCAACCACAGGTTCGATAGACACAGATCGCCATTGTCAGCGCCATGTCGAATCTCCTATCTATACCGAACTGTTGTCGCAACGAAAATGAAAATAAAGCATATGTCGGATCTTTCGGTTTTTGGATTCTGCACGATCGTTATCGTTTGTTAAAGCGATAACGAAAATACCCCAAATTCGGACGAAAATGCACTCGGACGAAAACTAATGCACATGTCTAGATTTAATACAGATTTGAAGGGGTATGTATAGTTTGCACTTAGAAAATATGTATTTATGGTCTGCAAAAATCAAACATAAAGCAAAAAAGAATCAACTTTTTATTGCAACAGTAGTATACACATTTGTTACATTAACGTACTTGGGCAAAAAAATACAAATAAAAGGCATGGAAATGATGCTCCAGCACTTGACAATATAGTTAGAAGGGCCCTGCTCAAAATAGCTTACAAGCTACAAGGGTAGGACACTAAAAATTAGACACATAAAAAATCACATTAGAAAATCAGGGATACAAATCAGGCTAATAACAACTATGACAAAGCTTTTTGGTTATCAGAACTCCTCGCCCCAAACCCCCAAAAAATTAAATTGCAGGATTATCATAAGCAAAAAATGAATACAAAATTAAAAATAAAATACAAAAAAGCAGCGCACAAACAAAATCCACACACATAAACTTATGTTTGAAATTAGCAGGAAGCTTCCATTTCATCTAAACCATTACATAAACTAGATTAGATAAAACCATTACCATAAACTAGATAAAGGTCTGCTGAGTCTCACAACCAAACACATGGTCAGACTGGACACACTTTGGAGGGCCTTGATGTAAAACAATACCAGCAAACACATAAAGCAATCATCAAACCACAGCCTTAGTGGGGTGTGTGTCAGGCATTATGCACACCCCCCAAAAAATAAACATATCTATTTGTAAACCAATATAAGCACTGCAAACAAATATTCTGGCGTCTGCTTAGGCCAAAGAACCACCACAAATGCAGGCCTTTATATAACCCAGCTAGTATTGCTAGCACACCCACCTAGACCCACCCAGTAAAGGACACACCCACCAGTGTAATTGATTCTGTCTCTTCATGTATGCCTCAAGTGCTCACACCTGTTCATCAGCAACACACATCTTTACAAATGAAAGAACGCATCAGCATTAATACCTGTGCAGGGTAAACCTAAAAATAAAAAATGAAGGCTCTGGCCATGATTGGTAATCCCAAAAATCTCCAAATTAAACTTGTATGTTATTGGGCATGTGAAGGGTACAAAAAAATTACAACTTTGTGAGAGTTGCTTCACATAAATTGGTAACAAAGCGCATTTGTCATTCATCATCAGCATACAACATTCAAATATGTGTGCAGGATCACACCAGATTTATACATCCATATCTGGCCCAAACAACACAGTTCTAGATTTGGTGCAAACCCACGTTTGCTTGATTTATAATGATATTTCTTGGGTTTCCATTATGTAAAACCCATAAAAAATATAATCACGGGGGCGTGGCCTAGCAAGCGACTGAGATGGCTGCACACTAATGGAGCTCCGTAGAGAGACACAGCCGACAGCTTAATACCTTGCCCGCTTGGACCGGGAAATGGGCAGACTGACGCACCAGACTCTCCACTCCAAAACCCGACGATCGACAGCTTCATCCTCCTCATCCAGAAGCATATCTGAGCTTCTGAAAGCAACAACTACAGCCCGCACCAACGCAGCAGGTCACAAGATGGCGCGGTCTCTGCAGGAGGAGGACTTCAGCGAAGACTCTTAGTCAGCTATGGAGGACTCAGGTAGGGGCAGAGCACACTCTAATAAACCCCTCACATATGCAGACATGTCTGGCTTTGCAGCAGACATAAAAGCCACATTCTCAGAAGCCATTACAGACTTGAAATCAAATCTCCTAGTGCTGTCTGACAAAATGGAGGCAGTGGAAGTACAGGGGAAACACAGAGATAAAGCGCTGCTTAGGCTAGACAAAATTTCTGACACACATGTCTCACATTTTATTGAAATGAATCGCCATCTTGAAGACCTTGATAACCGCGGACACAGAAATAATATCAGGGTGAGGGGGATCCCTGAAACTGTGGACAATGATCAAATAATGCCCGCTCTGAGGAGAGTGTTTAACAGTCTGCTAGACAGACAGGAAGACGCTGAAATAGAATTTGTAAGGGCACACAGAGCGCTGAGAGCCAGAGGTCCTGATACCGCTCCCCCAAGGGATATAATCTGCTGCTTGCAAAATTTTCCTCTCAAGGAAGATATCATGAGGAAAGCAAGAAGGAACGATCACATTATTTTCAATGGTGTATCAAGACCTCTCACAGATCACATTAAAAAACAGAAGGGCACTCCGCCCCCTCCTGGATAAACTCAGAGAGAAAGACATCAGATACACGTGGCGCTTCCCATTCGCCCTAGTAGTGACAGTCGCAGGAAAACAGCTTGTGCTTCGCACACCAGACGATCTTCCTGCATTCTGTGCAGCGTTGGACATGGCAATAATAAACCTACCGGAATGGTATCAGGAGTTTGCCCTACCTCCTCACACTAAAAACCCGCACGGCTCCCCTTTCTCTATCCCTGACAAACAACAGAGCAAGAAAATGAAACATAGTCGGGGAGGAGGAACACCACGGGGGACTCCCGCCTCGCGCCCCACACCTTCAAGAGCCCATGTATCTGACTGCTTAAGTGATCAGTAAATTGCCATTCCCCAGGAGGTGGCCCAAGTTTAAGGCTGACTATTTACTACACCTATTTCTGAACTAGCGAAGACTCTATAACTGCGAGGAAGATCAATGTTTTTATCGTTCTGATAAGTTGGGTCCGCATGCTTTTTGTTTTAAAAAAAGTTTTCCTTTTTTTTTATTTCCTTTCTATTTTTGACCACTATGTTTAGTGCCTGACTAACCACTCAACAGCTTTATTTCAAATATGTTTAGGATAGCAAGAGATGATCTTAGCTGAACATTAGCCAGTTCATCCCACACAGGATACCCTTAACCCGCAGACCCTGGAACATTGAACTCGCAGCAGACTTAGAAGGAGTTAAGATGATCTACCCCGCTCATCCGTTCTCTACTAGTTTCAGAAACTGGCCCTCTGATAGGATCAACATACGTTTAGGTAGATCAGCATTGGTTAAGGTGTTAAGGGGATAAACCCACATCAGATGGGGATTGTGGGAGATGGTCATTTGACAGGTCTGGCCTTCCCCAAGTGCCAAGTTAAAGGTTGCCTTATAGAGGCTGTGTCTTTATCGATATCCATTGTATTAGTGATAATCAATAACTACTGTTTTTTACAGGTTGTTTCTAGTTCCGGTCACTGACTTAACACGTCACCACAAAGTGTGTCTGACCCGAGACCTCTCGACTCAGACATACTACTTAAATACCTTAGTACAGTTTTATGAACTGTTTGGGGAATGATACAATTACTCTACATACGATAGAACTTACCCTATTGTTGAATACCTTGTTATATTAACGTTTCTCCATTTCTCTTATTTTCTTATTTCTTATTTACTCTCTTCTATTCCCCCCCCCTCCTCTTATCCCCCCCCTCCTCTTATCCCACACATCTTTATTAAGAACTGTAGGGGAGAAGGGTCATTTGCATCTTCCTCAGAACTCGGTACAAGATACATCTGCTGACTCCGACCACTCAATAATACCGATGGCTTACTCATTGTTGGGTAAATCCCCAAAGGTGATCTCCCACAACATACGAGGACTGAATGTCCCAGAAAAAAGGACCTCGCTCCTTAGAGAACTAAAGAGGGGTAAGCCACACTTTGTCCTCCTTCAGGAGACCCACTTTAAGACAGGACAACTGCTTACCACGCGACTAATAACCAGGCCAAGACTAAAGGAGTTACGACCCTAGTGAGCAGAGAGGCACCTTTCACTTTAAGTGACAGTCTTATTGATCCTGAGGGAAGGTACATTTTTCTTAAGGGAACATATTATGACAGACCAATTACGATTGCAAACGTGTACTTCCCCAACACGGCCCAAGTGACCTTTTGCCAAAAGATAGTTAGGGAACTGTTGGGATTTACAACTGGCATACTTATATTGGGAGGGGACTTCAATATACCATTGAACCCAGCAGTTGACTCCTCTTTGGGGAAACCCTGCATCAAATATAGCGCCCTTAAAAGAATTAAAACACTCAACTCCCTACAATTAATAGATACCTGGAGATATCTTCACCCTGACTCCAGAGATTTCACGTTTCACTAAATCCCACATAACAGATACTCACGTATAGACTTCTTATTCGTCACACAAAGAGACCTACAAAATGTAACAGAAGCTCAAATAGGTATTCAATCAATATCCGACCACGCACCAATCTCCCTGACAATATATTTAGACTCATTAACCCCTAGATCAACAGGGTGGAGACTCAATTCCGCACTGTTGACAGATCCAGAATTAACACCTAAATTGACAAAAGCTTTATCGGATTACTTCAGTGTCAACATCACTCCAGATATGGACCCTATGACAATTTGGCAGGCACATAAATGTTATATGAGAGGAGAACTGATTAAATTAGGATCTCAAAAGAAAAAAGACATGAACAAGAAATCACTAAATTGACAAGTGACATTAGGACATTGGGAAATAGACATAAACAATCTCTGTCAGTGCAGTCGGCTAAAGAATTACTTGAAAAGCGAAAGGCTCTACAACAATTAATTGAACGTAAAACCAAAAGATTACTATTTTTCAAAAAAGCAATCTACTACGAATCAGGAGATAAAACAGGTAGGCTACTAGCTAGGGCCCTGAAGGAAGCTACTACAAAAAAACACATAGCAGGGATCAGATCACAGAGAGGGACACTAGATGTTGCCACTAAAGACATAGCCTCACATTTTCACCAATTCTACTCTACCTTATATAATTTACCTCAACAACACAAACCCCACTTCATCCAGGTTGACAGGAAAACAGCCATCCAGGACTACTTACACAATAGTGGATTGCCCAAATTAGAAGAAACTGAAAGCTCCCTTCTAGAAGAAGAAATAACGGAAGTAGAAATACAATTAGTAATTAAAGAGCTTAAAACAGGGAAAAGCCCAGGCCCAGATGGCTACACATCTATTTACTATAAATCATTCAATAATATTCTACTGCCCCCATTGACTAGAGCTCTGAATGCCCTGTCCTCGTCAAACCACGCAACAGCTGATTTTTTGTCTGCCCATATTACAGTGATACATAAACCAGGGAAGGACCCAGCTGATTGCGGCAGCTATAGGCCCATCTCCTTATTGAATTTGGACTTAAAAATTCTAGCTAAAGTAATAGCAAACAGACTGAGACCCCTTCACTCCTTGATAGGATGTGAACAGGTGGGCTTCATGCCCAGTAGAGAGGCGAGGGACAATGTGATCAAGGCCCTTCTGCTGACACGTGTAGCCCACAAGGGAGATTGCAAAGGCCTTCTCCTGTCCACGGATGCGGAGAAGGCCTTTGATAGAGTCTCATGGGACTACATGCTGGAAACTTGTAGGTTTGTTGGTCTGGGGACTCACATGATGACCTGGATTTCCACTTTATACAACAAACCCTTGGCTCAATTGAAGATCAATGGAACATTATCAGATAGGGTCTTGATCACGAATGGTACTAGGCAAGGGTGCCCATTGTCACCGCTGCTATTTATTCTCTCATTAAAGCCTTTTATAAAGATGGTTAACCGTGACAGCTCAGTAGCAGGGTTTAAAGTGGCAGGCAGGGAATATAAGATTGCAGCCTATGCTGACGACCTTTTGTTTTTTTTGACCAACCCCCACATTACAATTCCCAACTTAATGAAACAGTTCACACACTTTGGCTTGATATCAAACCTAAAAATAAATTTCACTAAATCTGAAGCTATGAACATCTCCCTCACAACAGAAAACTTGACAAAAGCCAAACACAATTGCCCTTTTAGATGAGAGTCCAACGCTCTTAAATACCTTGGTATTTGGTTAACACTGAAATTGACTTCTATTTATGAACACAACTTCCCTTCCCTATTACAAAACATAAAGAAAGACCTGCAAAAATGGCATGCTAAATATCTGTCCTGGTTCGGTAGAGCAGCAGCCTTAAAAATGGTTATGCTCCCCAGACTGTTGTACTTACTTAGAACACTACCAATCAAGATTCCTCAGAAATTTTTTAAAGTATTGAGATCAACCCTGATTCAGTTTATCTGATATCAAGAAATCCAGAATTAGCTTTTCATTACTCAATAGACCGAAGGAGCAAGGTGGGATGGGGCTCCCAAATTTTTACAATTACTACCTCGCTTCACACCTCACGAGAGTGATCGATTGGCACTGTCATGAGGAATTAAAGGCCTGGGTTGTACTAGAGAACTCACTATACCAAACTCAATTGAAATTCACCCCATGGATACCGATGAGGACCCAACACTCCTCCATTAAAAAACATCCTCTCACAGGCACAACACTAAACATGTTTCATAGCATAGCTAAAAACACAGGCCTGACCTCGAGTATTAGCCCACTCACCCCCCTGACTGACAACCCAGATTTTCCGCCAGGACTTAGGAACTCCTACATACAGGCGCTAGCACCTCCACAACCTCTTACTGCAAAGACCTGCTTTCACAAAGGCCAAATCAAAGATTTTTCCACACTAAAGGATGACTTTGGGCTTCCCAGACTACCTCTGTGGACATACTTCCAAATCCGTAGCTTCTTACAAGAAAAACATAGAAAACCCCTCCTCTCCAGGGAGCTCACGGAATTGGAGGAAATCTGCTCCAACAGGTCACAATGCCACAGAGGGACTTCTGTTGCATACTCATGGTTACAAGAGACGAAAGGGACGAAAGGTGACAGGTTTCGCACCGCATGGTCTAACGCATTACAAATAGACATATCTGACAATCAGTGGAGGACGGCGTGTATGCTATCACACAGCTGTTCGATTAGCACCAAAACTCAGGAACTGTCATACAAACTCCTGACACAGTGGTATGCTACACCTGACAAGCTGAAGAAGTGGTTCCCACATACTTCAGATACTTGCTGGAGATGTGAAGAAGAGACAGGCACCCTTCTACATGTGTGGTGGGAGTGTTCAAAGATTAAAAACTATTGGAATGAAGTTAGGAAACTTGTGAGGTAAATCACGGAGACCAGTCTTACACTTAATGCTGCCTGTTGTCTGCTTCATATCACTAATTTCCCTATTAGACGATACAAACGGTCTTTAACAAAGCATTTACTCAACGCAGCTAAGGCGCTAATACCACTATACTGGAAAAACACCCCCCCCCCCCCATTTATTCAAGAATGGCTAAAGAAGGTTACTGAAACCTTTTACATGGAAGATACCCTAGCTCAATCTCAGGATAAAGCGGAAAAATACCAAAGAACTTGGTCTCCGTGGCTCGCCTTTAAGGCCTCAGATGCCTATGACACAATAATGAATCACTAAAACTCTACGAAAGAAACGCGAGACAACTTGTTACTACATCAGTAGGAATGACCTTTATCCACCAGCAAATATCCGTAAATTAAGATACAAAACAAAATACAATTGCTTTTGCTAATTGTATGCACCCCCTTCTCCTCCCCCTCTTGTTTTACCCTCTCTTTTCTTTTTTTTCACATTTGTATATAAGCACTCAAAATCAAAGCTACTAACCTAAGTAAACAATACTTGTGATATAGCAGGACTATATGGGATTTAAGACTGATAATTATTTAGATCTATATATAGTCATATGATAATAATTCGGCAACTATTTACGCCTAAGTTAATTAAGAAGGTAATGTTATTACCGCTCTTGAAAGCTTGCACAATGATAATCGTATACTGCTGTGTACTGGGCACATTGCTTTGATTTGTACTTTTTAAAACTTTTTTACAATAAACTTTTAAATGTTAAAAAAATATATATATATATATATATATAATCACTGGTGAAAAAGAAACTTTAACACAACAGAAGAAGAACATACAAACCTCTAGCCAGGTAGCGGAATTGGGATTCAAACCAACAAGCTCAGTGCTGTTAGGCAGAAGTGCCAACCAGTTAGCCACTGTGCTTCCACATGGATGGAGGTCTGCATCTCTGTGGTGTGAAACAGTCCTAAGTCCCAGGGGTGCAATAGGTTAAAGTGGAGTTCCACCCAAAAATGGAACTTCCACTTTTTGGAATCCTCCCCACCTCCGTGTCACATTTGGCACCTTTCAGGGGGAGGAGGGAGCAGATACCTGTCTAATACAGGTATTTGCTCCCACTTCCTGGCATAGATCACTGCGGCGTTCACGGTGACCTACGCCACTTCTGGCGCCTACTCTGTCCTCCCCCGCTGTCTTCTGGGAGAGAGAAGACAGCTGGGACCAGTGAGGACGCGCAGCGCGACTCGCGCATGCGCAGTAGGGAAGAAGGAAGTGAAGCCGCACTGTTTTACTTCCTGATTCCTTTATCGAGGATGGCGGCGGCCGCAGCCGAGAGCTGACGGACAGATCGGCTTCGGCTGCCGACATCGCGGGCTCCCTGGACAGGTAAGTGTCCATATATTAAAAGTCAGCAGCTGCAGTATTTGTAGCTGCTGGCTTTTAATACTTATTTTTCAGTGGACCTCCACTTTAATCAATGCAGGGAGTCACTGAACAACCTGTTTCTGGCATATGCCATCTGTTTTAAACTCTGGTTATGGTTGATTACTGGCAGCATGCTGCTAGAGAAACAGCTGTAATTTTGTTGATTTTTGCTTGGTAAGAGGCTGCAATTAGTGCTGGTGTGGAAATGTTAAGGCTGATTATCGTCCTTGCCCATGGAAAACATATGGCACAATTTGCAATGGTGGTGGAACCCTCCTACACATAAATACTGCATTTCTTTGGACATATACCTATAGGTGGTAGAACAACCTCAGTCAGGAGTTATTTGGTGGTTCTTGGTGTGTGAGTGTAGAATAATGAATTTTGGGAATGACATTTTGATTTCTGATGTTGGTACACATATGACATATTTGGGGGGGAAATTATGATCATTTGGAAATACTAAACAACACACAAAATTGTGACTCATTTAAAATTTTCATCAGCAATGGTATTGTTTGTGAAGACACATGTGGGAGTTTTGGTAAAGATTTTTGTGAGATGAACAGCAACAAGTGAGACAGAAAACGATATTTTTCCAAAACATGAAAACATTACACATTACTAGCATTCTTAAAACAAAAAATATGAAGAAGCAGCAACATTGTTGCAAGGACAATTTATTTTAGAGAAATAAACAGTTCATCTCAAAAGTAAAATGTATTTTTTTGGGAAAGTAACAATTGTACCATTATAATCAATGGCTGAAACTTGCATTTGGCTATATAACTCTCATTTTCACATTCACAAACGCTTTTTAGCCAAGCGCTAATTTGAGAATTTACTATAGCTCTTGGTAAAAACGAATGGCAGTTAAAATGAAAGTATTTTGCATGTCTAAGCATGCTCACTTGTGCTGGTACATACAGTAAGGGAAAAAAGTAGTTGATCTCTTGCTGATTTTGTATGTTTGCCCACTGACAAAGAAATGATCAGTCTATAATTTTTATGGTAGATTTATTTTAACAGTGAGAGACAGAATAACAATAAAAATATCCAGAAAAACACATTTCAAAAAAGTTATAAATTGATTTGCATTTTAATGAGTGAAATAAATATTTGACCCCTTCGCAAAACATGACTTCGTACTTGGTGGTAAAGCCCTTGTTGGCAATCACAGAGGTCAGACGTTTCTTGTAGTTGGCCACCAGGTTTGCACACATCTCAGGAGGGATTTTGTCCCACTCCTCTTTTCAGATCATCTCCAAGTCATTAAGGTTTCTAGGCTGACATTTGGGGAACTCAAACCTTCAACTCCCTTCACATATTTTCTATGGGAATAAGGTCTGGAGACTGGATAGGACACTTCAGGACCTTAATGTGCTTCTTCTAGAGCCACTCCTTTGTTGCCTTGGCTGTGTGTTTTGGGTCATTGTCATGCTGGAATACCCATCCAAGACCCATTTTCAATGCCCTGGCTGAGGGAAGGAGGTTCTCACCCAAGATTTGACAGTACATGGCCCCGTCATCCATTGTCCCTTTGATGCGGTGAAGTTGTCCTGTCCCCTAGCAGAAAAACACTCCAAAGTATAATGTTTCCACCTCCATGTTTGATGGTGTTCTTGGGGTCATAAGCAGTACTGCTCCTCCTCCAAACACGACGTGTTGAGTTGATGCCAAAGAGCTCGATTTTGGCCTCATCTGACCACAACACTTTCACCCAGTTCTCCTCTGAATCATTCAGATGTTCATTAGCAAACTTCAGATGGGCCTATACATGTGCTTTCTTGAGCAGGGGACCTTGCGGGCACTGCAGGATTTCAGTCCTTCAGGGCGTAGTGTGTTACCAATTGTTTTCTTGGTGACTATGGTCCCAGCTGCCTTGAGATCATTGACAAGATTCTCCCGTGTAGTTCTGGGCTGATTCCTCACCGTTCTCATGATCATTGCAACTCCACAAGGTCAGATCTTGCATGGATCCCCAGACCGAGGGAGATTGACAGTTATTTTGGGTTTCTACCATTTGCGAATAATCGCACCAACTGTTGTCAGCCTCTCACCAAGCTGTTAGACGATGCCCATTCCAGCCTTGTGTGGGTCTACAATCTCGTCCCTGACACCCTTGGACAGCTCTTTGGTCTTCGCCATGATGAAGAGATTGGAATCTGATTAGCTTCTGTGGACAGGTGTCTTTTATACAGGTAACAAACTGAAATTAGGAGCACTCCCTTTTTGAGAGTGCTTCTAATCTCAGCTCATTACCTGTACAGAAGACACCTGGGAGCAAGAAATCTTGCTGATTGATAGGGGATCAAAAATCTTTCCAATGTGAGGAAACCCCATCTTAAACAGTTGTCACTGGAGCACATGTCCCCATTAGAAGATTAATCCTGTTCTGGAGGCAACAACAAATGTTGATTTCTTGATTTCTCCATCACTTTCAGTCCCAGTGATAACAATCAACAGTATAAATCAAGAGAGTGTATCTTCCTAATGAGGATACAGACAGCCTTGTAGAGAGCTAGTTGCTTCCAGCAAGGTTATCTCAGGGTCCACACACTAAGATAGTCGGTTGCACAAGTTCAGAAATCACTACTAGAATTTCTACTAAATACCAGGTACTCCAAGTGCTTGCACCTTGGTTAGATTCTACTACCATCCTGCTGGTAGCTGGGACTATTATTAGCCATTCAAGCTGTTCTACATGAATGCCAACATTCACCCAGCACCCTCACAAGGATGAAAAAGTACAATGATATCTCTTACAGAGGTAATGCAACGTCAATACAATTAGAATTTTTTGTATTTGCATATTTATTACTTACAATCTTGCATAAAGAGATTCTCAAGTCTAAATGAACAATAAGTCTGCTGCAGTAATTCATGTTCTAACAATACTGCCCACAGACTTTGTGTTTTGACTGGTGTATTAAAGCAAAATCCAGCAGATAAATATACTATATATGCTTGCTATGTTATCTAAACATAACATGCAACTATTTAATTATACATAAAATGTCACACTACTAAAAGGGGACAGTGCCTGCCAGTGTTTTATATGTTTCTGTACTGGGGATTTAAAATTCACATCCTTTGTATTCTATGTCTTTTTGCCAAACTACTCATCCACAGAGATGGGTTTATTACAGCGTTCTGCTTCTTCAGTTATCTGCAGTAACCTCTAACTCTTTGCTGAACTTATACGGAACACCTGCAACTGAATTTTGCCAAGCTGACTCTAGCTGTTTCAGTTACCTGTAATCTTGTCTGACAAACAAATCACATCGCTAGTACAATGAGAATCGTTATAATCCCAAACTTTTTAGACTGCTAAAAAAATCTACTTTCTTGTCTCCTGCCAAGCACAGTCCAATATTGTATTTTTACACTGGTAGCTTATCTTGGCTTTCATGCCTACTATTATTACAACTTTTACTATAATCAAATAACCTTTATTCTTTGGGGTGAATTTTACCAAAGAGATGTTTGCTCAACTTGCATGTCAGCCAGGTGGAGAGACTTTTTATTTTTCTCACCTATATATCAGGCTTCTTGAATCTGATGTGTTTCAGTCTAACTGCATATTCCATGGTGCATACTCAGTCATTTTCAGCTGTTCATATTTAAGTTTTAAACTTTGATTCATCCATGTTTGTGTATTCCAATTAAGCATTTTATCCAACCACTTTTTAGCAGCGGCAGTAATTAGCACCATTGATTCATTGCTTCCTTTAAGTACACCACTAGTTAAAATACAATTCATTTTACCTTTTGGATACAGTGTCTGGTATCAGATTACATCTTTTTCTTTTTTTACAAATGCAGAAGATGCACATTAAAATCTCAAAGAAGTACTAAAATATTTTTTCAAAAATTACAGTAATTAATGGAAAATAGCAATTATTCTGAGGTTATCTCAGCTGTATATAATGTAAATTAATAAAATAATTCTTGCTTTCAGGAAATTTTCTTAAAATCTCAGTCATAAAACCATAAAAGCCAACAGTAAAAGAATTCATTGTGAAGGGAAATCGGTGTATTTATTTAATGAGTATCAGAAAAAGCACTACATGCCAAAAATGAATATAGATAAAGAAGATGGCGGCACTACCAGCATTAGAACGCCATGTTTATTGAAATATCGTTAAAAACGAAGATGAGACATGCACAGACAGCTCTGTTGTTCTTAGAGCTGTCTGTGCATGTCTTATCTTCATTTTAACGATTTTTGAATAAACATGCAGTTTTAATGCTGGTAGAGCGCCATCACCTTTATCTACATGGTATCTTTGGTTACGAACCAGACGGGCACCCGGCACTTGTCAGCAGTATGGGATTCCCTTTGGTGATCTTTAGGAGCGGTGCACCCTCTCTGCTTTCCCTTCCAAAAATGAATGGTTGTAACAAATACATACTGTATACACTACTATACAAAAGTTTTAGGCAGGTGTGAAAAAATGCTGTAAATGAAGAATAAAGAATGAACCTCCACCATGCTTCACTGTTGCCTGCTGACACTTATTATAACGCTCTCCAGCCCTTCGGAAAACAAACTGCCTCCTGCTACAGCCAATTATTTAAAATTTTTCCCCTGGGGAATCCGGTTGCCATTTTTCTGCACCCCAGTTCCTATGTTTTAATGCATAGTTGAGTCACTTAGCCTTGTTTCCACATCAGAGTCATGGCTTTTTGGCCGCGATTCTTCCATGAAGACCACTTCTGCCCAGACTAGCCCGACAGTAGATGAGTGTTCCTGGGTCCCACAGGTTTCTGCCAGTTCTGTGCTGATGGCACTGCTGGACATCTTCTGATGGTGAAAGGAAGTAAGTATGAAGTGGCTTTCATCTGCAGCATTGTTTCCTTGGCTGACGGTCTGGTCTACGGTCCCCAACATTGCCTGTTTCTTTGTGCTTTTTCAAAAGAGCTTGAATGACACATCTTGTCTGCTTTGAAATCTTTGCCTGGGAGAGAATTTGTGGATACAGTATGTAGTGCTGGTAGATTTCTAGTCTATCGCTGATAGGTAAATTTAGTGGGTTACTTGTTAGGTGAAGTTAGATTTGCCTCTGTTCCAGCTTGACTGAGTTGTGTGTAGTTTCGTACTGCGCCGGTAGGTGTCGTTGTCACCATGGGCCAGTGTTGGAAAGGCAACGTGCTGAAGCATATGAGTGCTCCTCTGTTCTGGAGACAACTCGGTGGAGGTGGTCCTCCGAGTTGCATTCTGGGAGAGGGTATTTATGGGACAGACGCCATGTTTAGGGGTTTGTTTTCAGCCACCTGCTGGCCCTCCTGGCCGACAGGTATGCGTTAAGAGTACCACCTCGTTGTCCTCCGATCCGGAGGCCTGCGTCGCTGCGGCATGTGGGTGGGCCCAGAAGCCTGTCTGGGGCCTACCACAGCAGCAGAGGAATGGTCCTGGGCTGTCTATCCCGAGTGAAGAAGCTGGACAACTGAGGAGATCCCAGGGGAGGACCCGTCATGGAAGGATCATGCAGAGTGTCTGGAGAGGGGCCTGGTGACTCAGTAGGAGGACGTATCCTGAAGTAATCTTACTGCATAGTACTGCCGGGTTGGCTTAAGGTCCAAGTGCTGTGTCTGATATTAAACCGTAAACCATTACATCCTGTGGCAGAGGATCGTACGGGTTTTGCTTCAAACAAGTCTGTGGCAGATACTTTTGTTCGTGCTGCACACTGGCTGCTAGGCGAGTGAGAGTAACCTATCCAGGCGGGCAAAGATTATATCCCACAAGGGGAGTATATTCAGCTACAAGCGTTCAATTCCTAATGATGTACTAAAGAATACTAAGAAAAGGTATTTGAGCTTCCCTGCAGTTTTCCTTCTGCCTCTTTCCTGCTACTTCCTTTATTGCCCTGTTCATTAAAGCATTGGAAAAGATACTCAAAGTGTTTGGTGCCTACATTGTCCAGAAGTAAACTCAACGGGACCCTAGACCCGGTGCCGGTGAAATAGAGGTGGCGGAAGTGAAGGTAACAGCCCGCTTTAAACCAGCAGCTCCATCGAGAGTTAGTGCTACAAGTATAATTACCTTGTGTCTTATTGCTATGCTCAGTCTTGCCATGGTGTATGACATGTGACATTAAACGATCTTCCACAACTTCACCTTAGTAGAAGAGTTTGGCTGTTTCTGACCCGGTTTAAAGACTCATACACAGCTGTTTCTGTTAATGACTGGGTTTCAAACTACATATGACATTGATAATCATTGGCACCTGCTTGGTATAATTGGTTAATCATACATATGACTATATTCCTACAAAATCCCTGACTTTGTGCAAGTGTTTTAATTGATGCTGGTTTGAAGCCAAATGGTAATCACACCAAATATTAATTGGATGGAGATTTTTCTTCTGATTGCTCATTTTGATTTTGTAAATGAATAAAAATAAACAATTAAAATATATATTTCTGAAAGCATTCTTACTTTACAGCATTTCTTCACACCTGCCTAAAACCTTTTCATAGTACTGTATTATTATTAGCTAGTTTGGAGGTGGGCTGGGGACCCCTATTGTATTGTTTAGTATATTGCCCTACCCAGGTGCCCCTTTCTCCCTTTTAGTTTTCTTTAGCCAGCCAATCATAGTGGCCCTCTCCATGTGATATCTGTGGCCAATCACAGCAATCACAGTAGTAAACACTCAATTATGAATGAGTGCCATGATTATCACTAAAATAAGTGATCACAGTAGAAAAAAAAAATCAATCACCCCCCCCATCCCCCAGAGTAGGCCACTATAGGGGTTGCTGTGCACTGCACAAGCTGCATATAGGGGTTACTTTTTATCATGTGAGTGGCTAGTATTTTTTTCAATAAATGTGCTATACAGATTTATGCTATGTTGGTGTTCCTGGTTCTCTGTATATGTTACGGCTGAAAAATTTCCTGACTGGATGGAATGTAATGGTGACCCGATGCAGAGACCTGGAGAGGGTACATGTTCCCCAACAGAAGACTTTACTCATACACAAGTTTGGACGTTCGCTATTTGGACTAATATTCTTATATTTAGATTTATATGTTTTATTTATGTTCTTCACTTTTATTTTCCTAGTGCAGAAATGTAGATTCACTTTCTGTACACAATTTACAGAAAGCAGCCAGCAGCTATTTAGATCTGATCACAATTTCTATTTGTGCATGTTTTGTAATTCTAAGTGGCCTGGCATTTTAGGGCCTCAAGACATGAGATAGACAGTCAGTACATCGGGATTGATTAATTTTCAAATATATCAAAGTTTGTAGACTCTATAACTTTTACACAAATTAAATAATATACACTAATCTGCATTATATTGACTACGAAATGTAGCAGAATATATTTAGGTATAAACCAATTAAAAAGATTAGTTTTCTGCAAAATTTTGTAACAGAAACTAAAAAAAACATGTTTTTTTTCTCAAGATTGTGGGTATTTTTTTTTATTTAGCAAAAAAAAAAAAGCCACAGTGGTGATCAAATACTACTAAAAGGAAGCTCTGTCTCACAAAAATTCAAAAATTCCATTTAAGTACAGTGCTGCATGATTGGGTAATTGTCATTCAAAGTGTTAAAACCCTAAAAACGTAAAATTGACCTGGGCAGAAAGGAGTTGAAAGTGTGCAGTATTGAGCTGGTTAACCACATGCCGACTGCTCGCCGTTTGACGGCGGCAGAATGGCTCCCCTGCACGAATTGCTGTAGCTGTACAGTGGCCGCTTTAAAGGGTATAGGGGGCACGTGCATCACTGAGGAGCCGATGCGCATGCCCGGTGGCCGTGATGTCTGCCGGGCACCCACGATCGCTCATGACAGAGCAGGAACATGAATCTGTGTGTGTAAACAGAGAGGAGACAGATCGTGTGTTCCTAGTATATAGGAACACCGATCGGTCTCCTCCCCCGGTCGGTCCCATCCCTGCAGAGTTAGAACACACAGTGAGGGAAAACATTAACCCCTTGATCGCCCCCTAGTGTTAACCCCTTCCCTGCCAGTGACATTTATACAGTAATCAGTGGTTATTTATAGCACTGATCGCTGTATAAATGTCAATGGTTTCAAAAAAGTGTCCGAACTGTCTGCCGCAATGTCGAAGTCCCGATAAAAATCGCAGATCGCTGCTGTTACTAGTAAAAACAAATAAAATAATAAAAATGCCATAAATCACTAACCTATTTTGTAGGCGATATAACTTTTGTGCAAACCAATCAATATACATTTATTGTGATTTTTTTTACCAAAAATATGTAGATTACATATCGGCCTAAACGGAGGAAAAAAATTGTTTTTTTAAAAATGTGAGATATTTATTATAGCACAAAGTAAAAAATAAGTGTTTTTTTTTTCAAAATTGTCGCTATTTTTTTGTTTATAGCACAAAAAATAAAAACAGCAGAGGTGATCAAATAGCACCAAAAGAAAGCTCTATTTGTGGGAAAAAAGGACATCAATTTTGTTTGAGTACAACGTCGCATGACCACGCAATTATCGGTTAAATCAATGCAGTGTCGTATTGCAAAAATTTTGGGTCAGGAAGGGGGTAAATTCTTCTGTGACTTCAGTGGTTAAAGAGGAAAGTGCTACCTCCAGATGAGTCTGCTTTCAGTTTGTTCATTGTTAAACATGTCTCGTAGATTCAAACTCAGTTTGAGTTAGGGTCCACACTTTTCAGAGGTGCCTTGACATGATAGTGTGGCTTCAACAGGTACAGTATTTGTGAACATATGCAACAAAACTTAATTTTTATGGCTAGAATAAAAGTTTGTTGGGAAACCCTTTTTGTAATGTGTTTTATGTGCATGTTTGTGTGTATGTGTGTGTAAGCAGGTTCACATGGGGACAAGGGAGAAGTATGTGCATGTGCCCATTGAGGATGCCAGAGGTATTTGCTTCAACACATGAAGTGGTGTTAAGTAGGAATGGGCCGAACACCCCCCGGTTCACACCAGAACATCTCTAACAGGCAAAAAGTTCTACCGCACGTGTTAACTGTATTGAAGTCTATGGGACACGAACATGAAAAATCAAAAGTGCTAATTTAAAAAGGCTTATATGCAAGTTATTGCCATAAACAGTGTATGGGGCCTGGGTACTGTCCTGGGGGACATGTATCCATGCAAAAATAAGTTTTTAAAACAATAATTTTTAAAGGAGCAGTGATCTTAAAGATGCTTAAAGTGAAACAATAAAAATGAAATATTCCTTTAAATATCGTGCCTGGGGGTCCCATTAGTTTGCCTGTAAAGTGGCGCATCTGTACAATGTATAGAACATGCCGCAGCAATAATTACATTTCTACAGGAAAAAATGTAATTTAAACTTGCTTGCGGCTGTAATGTATTGCCGACTCCTTGCAATATAGAGTAAAAAAAATAGAAAAAAGAAAAAACGGTGTGGAATCCAGTCCATACCAGGCCCTTTGGGTCTGGTATGGATTTTAAGGGGAACCGCGCCAAAGTTTAAAAAAAATGGGGCTTGGGGTCCCCCCCAAAATCCATACCAGAGCTGTATCCGAGCATGCAGCCTGGCAGGTCAGGAAAAGGGGGGGGCGAGGCTCCTCCCTTCTGAACCATACCAGGCCACATGCCCTCAACATGGGGGGATGGGTGCTTTGGAGTAGGGAGGCTCTGCCCCCCCACCCCATAGCCCATTATCCCCATTTTGATGGGGACAAGGGCCTCTTCCCGACAACCCGGGGCTGTGGTTTTTGGCTCTGTGAGCAGAGGGGCTTATAAGAATCTGGAAGCCCCCTTTAAGAAGGGGGCCCCCAGATCCTGCCCCCCATGTGAATGGGTATCGGGTACATCATACCCCTAACTATTCACCAAAAAAGTGTCAAAAAGTAAAAACCACAAGAGACAGTTTTTAACAAATCCTTTATTAAAGAAGAAAAACATTTAAGTGTCTCGCGATGTAAATCCACCATCAATCACGATGCCCGACAGACCTGAAGAATAGCAAAAATGGAAAACGCTCCGCCTCCATGGGAGGCCTCCCGCCGACTGCTCTCTCTCATCGCTTTAACAGCTCTTATATAGGCAAAGGCGGGGCCACCTGGTGATGTAACAGGGTGACCCTGCCCCCTTATTACATCATGTGACGTCACATGATGCCAGAAGGGGGCGGCATGATTGACGGTGGATTTACATCACGGGCCACTTTTGTTGATTTTTTTCTTTATTTAATAAAGGATTTGTTAGAACTGCCTCTTGTGGTTTTTACTTTTTGACACTTTTTTGGTGAATTGGTAGGGGTATGATGTACCCAATACCCATTCACATAGGGGGCGGGTTCTGAGGGCCCCCCTGATTGTACCTTTCCTTGTCTGCCAGACTGCATGCTCGGATAAGGGTCTGGTATGGGTCTGGGGGGGAACCCAAGGCCATTTTTTTAAATGTTGATGTGGAGTTCCCCTTAAAATCTATATCAGACCCAAAAGGCCTGGTATGGATTTTGGGGGGACCCCATGCCATTTTTTTTTAATTTTTGCCTGGAGTTTCTCTTATAATATATACCAGACCCAAAGCGCCTGGTATGGATTGGGGGGCGGGGCTCCATGCCGCTTTTTTCTTAATTCTGTCATAGGGTTCCCCTTAACCATTCCACTACACTGTATTATATACTTTGCACTGCACTGCGTTATATACACTACACTGACTGCACCATATACTCTGCGCTGCGTTATATACACTACACTGACTGCACTATATACTCTTCTCTGCGATATATACACTACACTGACTCCACTATATACGCTGCACTGCGTTATATACACTACACTGACTGCACTATATACTCTGCACTGCGTTATATACACTACACTGATTGCACGCTCAGTCCACTAACTACCCTGCCTAATCTCTCTCCATTAATACACACTATACACGGCCACCGTTGGAAGCAGCCTTATATAGTGTGGGGCATGGACATTAGCCCCTGAGCCATGATTGGCCAAAGGCACCCCGCCTTTGGCCAATCATGGCTCTCTCTGTACATCGTGCTGTGATTGGCCAAAGCATACAGGTCAGGTGCATGCTTTGGCAAATCATGAGCCATCAATGCACTGCGAACTCGCAGTGCATTATGGGGCACTCATCGGCAGGCGAATGTCCCGCAACCGCCCCATATGTTTGTTTGTTCTATGAACAAATGAACACCCAATATCTGGGTTGAACTTACGTTTCACTGGAACGTCAGGCCCATCTCTAGTGTTAAGACGGCATTCTCCACTAATGGATGATATATCTTTCTGTATGGACATTTAATTTTAACTCTTTCTTTGTATTCCATTTGTTTTACACTTCAACAGAACATATTTGATTTCAGCTGGACCCAGTGTTGGGTGTACTGACCGCTAGGGAAGGAACCCAAGCATTTTGGTTCCTTCACTACCAAGGACCTCTGTCAACTATACCAAGTTACTGGCTGCTATCATATAATAGACAATTGTACTTGCTCACTGGCAGTAGTGGCACAACCACAAAGGTTAACTCAGCTACACATGGGACACTTATTGTCCCATGTACTGTATCTTCTTATTGCAATGTCTTCCCCATTGTGTAAAGTGTTCTGCGATACACCTTACATGCACCCCTTTTGTATTTTTAAATAAACATTCGACCAGACAAAGTCATTAGCAATGGGACTCTCTTTATTTAAGAATCTGCACAGTACAACTTGACATGTCTTCACAGTCCCAAAAAACATTAACATAGTTCTGGTGCCCCTGCCCATTATCAGGTACATACCTTTTGGCATTTGAAAATGAGTCCAGCAAAAGCACAAATTCCATTTTCTAGAATCTTGATCAGGTTCCTGCAAAAGGGGCTGAGTAAGTACGAAAGTCCAGTTACATGTTCACACATGTCCCACTCGTTCTCCCATACACGGAACAAGTTCATCCCAAGCTTTCCTCCCCAAGTATTTAAAAGCCACCAGAAGCGGGTGATAACATGAACACCTGGGAATTAGACTAGCAGCACAGTTAACCTTTTACTAACCCCAATACAGTCATATTATACAGTGCAAAGCAGAAATAAACATGGAACTCATTACAAAGCAAAAAATACAGTGATTGAGACACAGAAATAGGCATCTGCCTAAGTGTAGAACATACAATGAATGCATCTACTAGCATACTGCAAATAA
This sequence comes from Aquarana catesbeiana, assembly GCF_042186555.1. Taxonomy (NCBI): domain Eukaryota; kingdom Metazoa; phylum Chordata; class Amphibia; order Anura; family Ranidae; genus Aquarana; species Aquarana catesbeiana. Next base: position 297,509,093 of record NC_133326.1, read on the forward strand.
GTCCGACCATAATACCCCTGCAATTCTGGTTCTTAAATGTCCAAATTAATATCTCTTAGATTTATACTGTATAAACCCTATACACAATCTATGTCTTGGTATGTTTAGAATTTGTGAGAATAAATCAAACCTACAGCATTAGAGTGTCTTAAGAATTAGTTAACCTTCTACCTTACAGATAATTTAATTGGCTTTACCTTTTATTGAATTATTTTGCATTTTTAAATCTCACAATGCATGCAGACATGGAACGAGACTGTTCAAGAAAACTAGCGGTCCTATTCTCATCACTGTTGTAGAAACCAGTAACTGCATTTCTTAAAGTTACAAGCATCGTGTGGTCATGGCATGAGATTTCCTGCTGGTGTAACTGGAAAAGGAGAACACTGAACAGATGGAAACATTCAATACAACTGCTAATTCTTCCTTGAAAAAAACAGATGATTTAGGATGTTTAAATTTCATATGCTTTTTAATGTTTCAACTGTGTGTGGAATCACATGTCAGCTGCCCTTTGTCTATCAGATCAAAGATTTTCTCATGCTGTATCCCTTTCCAGTAATGGACAGTTGCCCTTTTTGGATTTTGGAATTGCTGTATAGAGCAGCTGTTGCTGTGTTTTCCAAACATGTTCTTGTATCCCATAACCACTATTTACTTTGCTACATACAAGAATAAAACTTTGTGCTGTGCATATCTATATATTGCCAACTTATAAACAAACCCATATATATTTATAACGAAGTCCTGCTCCTGAGGGCATATGGCATTACATAGAATTTCTGGTGAGGCCAAGAGAAATATCTTGCATAGGAATATATCCTGTTTAAAAATCCCTATATTCTCATCATATTGTTTCTAGATGAGTCAATAGTTTTGCATGAAGTAATTCTCCACAATATTCATGGGTAAAAATGATTAAACCAGTGGGTACAGTATATCCAATAAGACAATGTGAACAGGAACAATGGTGTTCAAAGTGTAGAGACCTACCAAAACCAAATTATTTTTCCTTGATCTTTCTATAGTAAACTTAAATCTGATTTGTTAACCTGTGCTACTGAACATTTACATAATCAAATTCCTGCACTGAAAATACACTATGGCACTATGGTGCCATTTTTAGATGATAACATGGATTTTTTTCTAACAGCTTAGCATGCTTCCTAACTTCAGGATGAGTAGGGTTTTGGGATGACCATGCAGAAGATTCCTGAGCATTTCTGGCTTCATGCTCAGTGTTTGGAATTGGGGACATTCTATGCTCAGTCTCTATATGCAGCACAAAGATCAATGATCTGTTCAGCCCCCTGATGATGTCATGAAAAGGACTTCTTACCACAAGCATCTGACGTGGGCATGACAACGGCACTGCTAAATTATGGTTCACAACTCTGGTACTGAAAAGATGACCTCAAGATCATCTGATCATTCCATGGCCACCCAGTAAACTAATTAAAAAAAAAAATGAATAATAACTGATCCATATACCCATATAACACCCCTAGAGTACAGTTATATAACACGTGATGTCAGATGTCCGAACCAGAAGTACCTAGGCGGTCATTTTGAGTGTTGGATGTCTGTATACCTTCTACATGTAAGTATATTACTGGTGAATAAAGCTGTTTTTATGGGATTTTCTGCACTATGAGCTCTTTTTGCTTTCTCCATGTCCTTTAACTATTGATCTATGGAATACTGAATACTGAGAATACTAGGAGAGAGGCTTAGATTACCATACCCTGTGCCTTAAAGGATCCATTTTGGTAAGGTGTTTAGCACATATAAAGTTAGCAGGCATGTGGGAATCACAAATTTGCGCTTTATGGCTGGTAGTAATGTAGCAATGTTAAGCACAAGATTGGAAGAGAGATCTAAGAATACTAGATTTTGTGCCTTAAAGGACTTTCCTCTGGTAGCACTACCTCTGCACTTTATTAGTGATAAATGTGAGCATGATTTATTTATTCATCTGGTTTGCAGTGTTACTCTTTACGGTATTACACTATTTTGAGTAAATTTCTTTTGAGTTATACCAAGAAGAGGAACACTAAGGGAGGTTGATCCGCTGACCTATTTGGAATGGAATAATTTTAATTTGATTATTTGGTAAGAGGCTACACAAGTAGCAGTGAAGTACTTTATCACTGATGGTGCGCTGATGTTGTATATTCACATGTGAGCACAATATAGATATGTTTGTTTCCATTTATTAATAAAATACTAAACAATATGAATTTCTTTTGAGTTTCACATGTGATGAGTTGAAGATATTTAGGAAGCAAAGGTTAATAAAGAAGAAGGCACACGGTTGGTGATTTTGACAGTTCATTAGACCCATTTGGTATAAGTGGATTGAAAATCTGGTAAGAGGCTTGGAAAGTCATCTGCAGGATAATACTCATGTTTTCTAATTGTTCCTAAAGCTCTGGACATTCTCTTGAATTTTTGAACTGAGTGCACCAAGGGGCATTGGTGGTCTGTGCAGCTGATTGGGAGACTCTGGGAGGCACTTGTGCGCTGGTGGACTCTTTAATTTTTAACAGTTATATGCAGATGAAATACACAAATGAACACCAAACCACTAATATTCTATATACAGTAACTGTGCCAATTTTTAAAATTGGCATTTACAAATGCTAGCAAAAGAAAGGGTTACATACAGTATATCTTCCTATGTATTTCACTTGTACATGTGTTCTCTGCATTCTTATCCCTCTACATTTCATGGAACTCTGACATGAGCTGCACCCAGCAGCAATACTGAGGTTTTAAATTGTGGGGTTATCCAGCATTTTTCATCAGGCCTTTCATATTACCACCAAGAACCAGAATCCTTGACTACAGGTTGAAAATCAGAATGGAATTCTTCTCTAAAGTTGGACGCATGTTGCTAAACATTTTCTACGAATGGTGCTGCAAAAAAAAAAAAATAGCTAAAGTGTATATTTTTGCACCAATGTAACATATTTTTCATTATAGATATGACGTTTGTGGCACATTAATGTTTTTGTGAAGCAACCTTATTAGGATAACAGTACATGAAACCAGTTTTATGACATGGGCAACCTATATATATATAAACTTTTTAAATGAAAAAGGCAAAGAGGGGGCAATAGCTTACACTGTAACAACACCGCAAACCAGCAGCAAGGGGATGATCTGTATACAACATATGCACACAAAGTTCAGATTAAAAAAAGGCAACAGCACAAGTGCTGGGATTTATATGACTGTGCCATTCCTGGGCCAGTAACTTTTCCAGCAGTAGACTCTGGATGATGCCTGGACAAAGAGGACACCGTCTTCCCAAAGGGGTGAAATTGATGAAGGCATGGTCAGGAAAAGCAATGTGATCTATTTGAGAGGTAATAAATATCTGCATCATACTTACATATCATTTAACATGCATATACTTAACATGAAAAAAATATATCTAAAGCTAGTTCTGCCTTCAAAATGCCCAGCCTAAATGTAAGTGGAGCTATTATAACTTTTTCACAGACTTACTGCAAAAATTGGAACAATTATATTAAATTTCTTCACGTCTTTCTTCACAATTAACAAAACCTATAAACGCAATTTAAGCAGTATAAAAATCAATCTTAAAAACCCAGCACATCCCAGCATTACAGTATATGAATAGCTTTTGTTCATTGGGGCTGTGCAGAATTATTTACAACACAAAGCGGCAACTAGTAAACCAAAAGAACATGTGGGGTTCCCCTATATATAAATATGCTCCAATCAGCCCTCAAATTTTCCATTCGCCTACTCGCATGTTGTGAGTGGAAAATGAGGGCTGGCGAGCCTTTGCTGCCTGGGAGCGGGGGGGGGGGGGGCAAGCACCACCGGCATGGGGGGTTGAATGGGAGCCATTCTCCCAGTGATCCCGGAGGGGAAGAGAGACGAGAGGATTATCAGAGAGTGGGGACATCGCTGTAAAAGCTGACATTTCAATTGCCGTGTGTTCCCCGCACTCACCTTCATATACAGCCCTGCCTCCTGGCCCGATACTTTGATAGACAGATCACTCGTTCAATCCCGGGACCTGTGACGTATATCAAAGTCCCCAGGCCAGGAGGTGGGGCTGTATGTGACAACGAGCAGCGGGAACACACAGCAATTGAAATGTAAGCTGTTACAGCGATGTCCCCGCTCTCTGATAATCCGGCCGCCTGCTCTAGCTCTCTCTTCCCCTGCACATGTAGACTGCATTGATGGACCCAGGCAGGCTGCATGATTGACACATGCATGCTGCATTGATGGACACAGGTGAGGCTGCATTGTTGGGCACAGGTAGGCTGCATTGTTGGACACAGGTAGGCGGCATTGTTGGGCACAGGTGAAGGCGCATTGATGGATACAGGTAGGCTGCATTGTTGGGCACAGGTGAGGCTGCACTGATAAAGTTGTTGTTAATATTTATTTTTATAACTTAACTCAGCATAAAACATTTAAGTGTCATTTCATGAGATAATTTATGAGAGTGTGTTTACGGGGGAATTAGGGGTGGGGCAGGGTAGGGGTTGGGTGGGGCAACTCGTGGCGAGTAACCCTTGAGGCCTGGCTAGTAGCTCAGGACTTGAAATTTTGAGCCCTGCTCCAATTACAACCTGAGTTTGTGGCATATAATAAGAAGCTCATCTCTAAAATTCTTCTGTGTTCTGTAGTTTTCTGCAATCTTCCCAATTGTCATGATGTCCCAGAGAGTACAGAAAGCCTGTATATCCTTAAGGGAAAAAGAACATTAATAACACCATTTACAAATTTGATGATTTTATTGCCTTCCTTTATATTATAGAACTTGTAAAGTAAAATCAAGTTAGGCTTTTAAAGTATTAGGTAGGATGGGCTTGTCAGAAAGAAAATATAGTAACCAAACCCAGTTATAGGACATTCAAATCAAGCACACAAATCACTCAATATCAAAATTTGTTGGCAAACCGTATAACCTCTGGTTGTACCTTACTCTGTTTTTTATGATTTTTAAATTAAACAGCACATTGAGATGTAGGATTAGGGTAAGTATTTCAAACGTTTGAGTGAATGTGTATATCTTTCAGAAAAAATTCAGAGCATGACATATGTTTATTATATCTCATCTTTAAAATGGTATTGGCTCATATTTCATAATCCAGCTAAATGCACATAGCAAGTGTTCTTAAAAAAAAAAAAAAGAAAAGGGTTGTGGAATGTATGTGCTTTGTAAATATGTAGACTGAAAGTTATAAGAAAGTCAGAAATTCTGATATGAACTTGGGGAGAAAATTCCTGGAAAAAAAATTGTTGTAAACCTAAGCAAATTAAATTCATGACAGTGACACTCTTAGTAGGATTACAGAAGATATGCTGCCATGGAGCCAGTATGTAGTAATAAGCTGCAATAAAATATGGTTTTCCCATCTTCTGTAGCAACAGCCTCAGATAAAGCAAAACAGCATTGAGACAAGCCAGTACTTACCTAGTTCCCTTTAATGAGGCCTCAGAAAAGTTTCCTGTTATAACAATGCTAGCCCCTAAGGATTAATCTTGTGCTTGTCGATAAATCCTGCAGTGCCCCAAAGATTAATTAAAATAGCATAAAAACAGCAACCTTAAATACTTTATAGTTTAAATGCCTGACACACCTTCACATTGCTTAGCTCTAGATTTGCAGTAATAAGAAGTAGATTTACATTGGCTGAATCAAATGAGAACTTCACTAACCACTATTTTTATCTAATACAGGCACATTACATAATTCTCAGTCACATAAAAAAAAAAAAACTATAGCACTATCTGAAAAAGAAAACATACTTTTATGGCATCACCATGCTTAATGTTTAATTCACAGATTGAGACATTTGAATTCTAACTCCAGAGTATTGCCAATTATATATTTTATGGCTGATCAAATCTGGATCAGGAAGAACAAGTTAAAGCTCAACTCTAGCAATGTTTTAGCTTTGGAAAGAGCATGGAAGTGTTAAAACCTCTGTAAATGTTTTATTGCTGTATCCCAGCTTGGGAGATTTCACTTTTGAAGTGTGGGAAAACCTTGCTATCCCCTCTGGTGGGGGGAACAATTAAAAAATATTTTTAGTTTAATTACCTGTCCCAGTGGTCACATGATTGGGAGGCGGTCCTGCCAGCTACCGATAGCTAACTAGTCTGGACCAAGAACTGTCTTTGACAGCTCAGTCTCTGTGCTGGGAGTGCGCAGTTAGTGACACATATGAGGATTAAAGCCCAACCTTTTGTTGCGGCACATATGTGTTACAGGGAAGGCAAGAGGGTAAACCCTCTGGCAGACAGTTATTGCGGCCTGTGTTTAGACAGGGAATATTCTTTCTTCCCTCTTATCCTGGTGATATGGAAGGTCTAACACCTGGCTGCAAGTAGGCTTTAAGTATCTATAAAAATGGAGTTGATTTTTCTATTGCGTGTAACATTTTCTGCCAGTCAAGTGAAGTGAATTTAGTGGGCACATAAACATGTAATGGGTATTTTACTATTCTAACAGGAAAAAACAGTATCCACTTTATGAGGCACTTTCTAAAGACTTTACCTATCCTCCCCAGTGTGGGATATGACAGCTGCTGGCCATGACAGCCTGTCCTCACTCTGGTGCACTGCAGTATTTATACAAGGAAGCCCACACACTGATAATATCACTTCTGTAGAATAACGCTATTCCATATCTCTTTGCTGACAGTCCCTGTCTGTATCTATGCCCCTCTAAGATAAAAAAAAACATTTAGTTTTATTTGATGATTCAAAGAACTCCTCATTTTGAAAATAAGTTGTCCATTTACTCACCATGTTCAAAAGCAGATGTAGGCCCCTTTAACAAATTTTCCCTAAACCCCTTGGGTTACTGAACACACCCAGGGAAGAAAAGTTTCTGAGCTTTCCTCACTCATCAACTCAGAGAAGCCACACCCGATAGGACAGAGGTAGTTGGGCAAGTGATTTGTAGCCAGGTTAAACACCCTCCACTGTCAGAGCCAGTGTATGGGCACCTGGATCGAAGCCTAATGCATCGTACACACGGTCGGATTTTCCAATGGAAAATGTCCGATCGGAGCGTGTTGTCGTAAAATTCCGACCGTGTGTGGGCTCCATCGGACATTTTCCATCGGATTTTCCGATACACAAAGTTGGAGAGCAGGAGATAAAATTTTCCGACAACAAAATCCGATCGTGTCAATTCCGACCGTGTGTGGCCTGTTCCGACGCACAAAGTGCCACGCATGCTCAGAAGAAATTCCGACACGGAACAGCTCGTTCTGGTGAACTTAGCGTTCGCAATGGATACAGTACTTTCGTCACGCTGCAATGTTAAAAATGGTTTAATACAGTGCACTCTCTTCTTCTTTATAATGTGACAAGAATATAGTAGTTTTGCTGCTCATATTCACACAGACTTCTCACAAACTTATTTCGTTACTATTTATCGGGATTCCCTCAATATATTTTGATTTCTCACATCTGACAACATTTTTTTTTTGTATTTTTTTTTTGGCTGTAATGTAGATTCTTTTTTTGTGTTTGTATTTTTTTGAAGGGTGTTATTTTTTTGGGGGGATTTTGATTTGTACTCCCGAAAATGTTTGTGTGTGTTTTTTGTGACAAGTTCCCACAACACCATTAATATGTTGTTCTATTTAATCTGTAGGAGATTGTTTGGTGTTGTTGTCCCTTGTTAATTTCACATTTTATGCTAGAAATGTACCTGAATTGTCACCAATAAACTGTCCTTTTTGGATGAAAACACACACAGGAGAGTAGAATTTCCCTAAAAAAATTTTATTAAGGGCTCACAACTAAACAAAGAGGGAGGCAACGCTGGAGAAACAGCAGAAGTGGGTGAAGCCTTGGACCCCCAGGGCACACATCAACTATTAAAAAGCAAAATTGGTGGCCTGAGGAGTCCATATCTAAGGGAGGGCAGTCTGGTCCAGAAGTCCCTGAGATCTGGAAAGCAGCAGATGACATCTGTGTCCCCAGGCTTTGGTCATACAAGAGACTGCAGCTTTTGTCAGACCAGACTGAACCCAGGGCCATCACTCTCAGGTCTTCTTTCCATGCCTCCTTCCACGCGGTGGCTCTGGTGGTGGAGTTGTGGCAGCAGGAGGAGGAGGAGGATGGTCCAACTCAACCACGTCGGTCTTGGGTGTTAGTTCCCCACTCACCCCCTTACGTAGGACTTTATACATAAGGTCCTCACAGAGCTTGCATTGACCCTCCTGCATGCCCTGCAGTTTGGTGGCAGCCATGCAGGCAAAGGCCTCTTCAGGAGTGGGTAAGGCTCGTAGGGACGCCGAAGCCTCCTGAATCAGCCTGAGCGCAGAATCCTGCACGGGACTCGGAGTCATCTTCCTGGCTCTTTTGTATGGAAGGCGGAGGGGAGGAACCTGAGATTCAGTCAGGCTGCGACTGGTCCCAGGCTTCTCTTGGCTGACACTTAGCCCCGCCTCCTCCTGGCTGCCACTAATCCCTGCCTCCTCCTGACTGCCACATTCCACAACCTCCTCCTGGCTGAGGTCTTCCTGTGTATGAAAAAGGGACATAGTTTTACTATTTTATTCATCAATCACACACAATTTTCACCTCCTGACTGTTGCAAATTGAATGTTAACAAATATAACAGACTATCCTTCTGAGCCCAGCAGTTTTCATTCTTGTCCCAAATTTGGGTGCCCACTACTGTCTATTGATATGTAAAACACTTTTTTCAATCAGCAATTAGTGATCAATAATAACATCTAGTAAACATCATTTATTTATTGACCAGAAATCTGTAGAAGAATGCTATACCTGACTCAAGCTGGGCTCCTCCACTTCCTGGCTGGAAGGCCCAGGTTGGACATCGGAAGCCTCAGCTGGGGTGGAAGGAAGAGTGGAAGGAAGAGTGGAGAGGGATTCCCTGACTTCAGTGTGGTCTGACAGAAATCGCAGTCTCTCATAGTACCACAGCCTGGGGACATAAACGTCATCTGCTGCAGCTCCGGATCTCTGGGAATCTGTGACCTTCTTGCGCTCTCTAAGATAAGTACTCCTCAGGCCACCAATTTTGGTTTTTAAATAGGGGATGGTTGCTGTGGGGACCATTGGCTTCACCAACTCCAGCAGTTTCTCCAGTGCTGCCTGCCTCTTTTGTTTATGGTTATAATGGGGGTGTCTCACCTGCCACAGACAGGGCAGCTCCCTGTACTTGTCTATGAACAGGGGGAGGAAATTGGTGGTCGTTGAACCGATCCATTTTCTCTGCAAGACACAACACGAGACAAACCCTAATGTCAGGCCAAACTTTACTAATCTTGTTACAATATAGGCTTCCATTTCGAAGCAGTATAGGCCCAAGTTTAGATCCTACCTTCGTTATCACGATCGGCGCCTCCGATGCTCCTTCCTCCGCTCACAGATCGTACGTAAGACGCACGCGTGTTACGCTTTATACACACTGCGCATGCGTGTAACTCTGCCCGCCCCTGACGTTCTTTCTAGTCTATTCCCCGCCCCTTTTCGTTCGGCGCAGTGGGGGAAGAGCACATGGCGGAGACACAGCAGGATCGTGCTAATTGTAGCAACGACGAGGAGGAGGAGGAGGAAAGGCCGGATCCGGACACGTCCCGATCCAGAAGGAGATTTAAGGACTCAAATATGTCCTTTGGGGAGATGTTGGAGATGGTGGACATCCTGAAGAGGGCCGACTATGATGGAAAGTATGGGCCTTACCCCAACCCCAATGTCAGAAAGGCCAAGATCATGGCGAATGTGGTCAGGAGTCTGCACCGGAAATTCGGGGTACGACGATCGAAAGATCAGCTCAGGAAGCGGTGGTCGGACCTCAAATTACGAGAACATGAGCAGTACAGAAAGATCCGGAGAGTGCTGCAAAAAAGTAAGTAGTTGTGCTGTGTTCCTATTCTTTTTGTCTTTATTACGTTCGTGCTGCTCCATGTGTTTTTAGGAACTGTTGTACAGTTTAAAATGGCAACTTTCATGTTCATGGGCACATTATTCGTTCGTATCAAACATTTTTCTTTCGGACTCAAAAATACCATTGTTTAGGCCATATGCATTTGGCCACCATTTTTACGCCCTATACTTGTCTTAAAAAAATTGGGTTGTGTAGATGGCTTTGTTACTAGAATGAAATGCAAACTAGATTCTGTGTAAGGAGAGGACACTGAGCAGCTGTTTTCACATCTGGACACTGGAGCACTAGTGGGGGACACAAGAACACCCTTTTTATTAGGGGGCTCACACAGGTGCTCCAGTGTATACTATAGGGGGGGCCTACATCTGTGAAGCTTGTACCAAACAGGTCAAGTATTGAGGCTTGACAAAGGACACTGAAAATGCTACATTTTGGAACTCTGCTAAAATTGACAATTGTACCCCACTTCCAAGCAATGTGTCCTATTTCTAGTTCTGCCATCAAATATCTGTGTGCTAATTATACCATTTTGTTTGACATAGGGGAGAAAAGACTCGGAGGACACCCCTCATCCGAGGAGACCAGAGCCCCCCCCCGGAAGAAGGGGAAATCCCCCCAACACAAGCTGAGCAGGAGGAGGAAGACGTGGTGGAACTAGTCACCACATCAGGTGAGTGTCTGCGACCACAGGCTCAGGTAAGAGATGGATGGCGGCATATTTTTGACACCTAATTTATTTTTGGGGTTCCTCTCTTTTTAGGTGATCGTGATGTTGTGGCTCCAGATCCTTTCACATCCGAAAGTGCCCAGATCCTGATCGGGGAGATCATGGGGTGTAATTTACAATTGGAAAACATCAAGAAAAACATCAATGATGTTATTCAAAAAAATAAAAACATCATTGATGTTTTGGGGCGAGTTTAAAACCCCTCCAAATCACTTTCTTCTTTTGTGTGCTACAATGTGCAAAATGTTTTTGTGATTTTTCACAAAGCCAAATTTGGAGGATGCACACAGTGTGTCAACATGTGCTATCTGCCATCACGGGAGATCAATGGACGCGTTTTGGGGGTGCAACCCCTTCCTCAATAATAAAGTAGCGGTGAGGAAGGGCTTGCTCCCCCAAAACACGTCCCTTGATCCCCCGTGATGGCAGGTCGCACATGTTGACATTGGTAAATTGCTGTGCATCTTCCAAATTTGGCTTTTCCTGGGGTGACTTCACCCCATCTGAATGCAATATCAAACACAGTTCCTAAATACTCATGTCTGATATTGCCTTCAAGTTCTACAAAATGTGACGTTTGTAAGTTCAAGATTTGTGTCTTTCTTGTTGGTTTTACACATGCCTGTTTTATCTAAAATTGACATTTCTATTTTTGATAATGCTACCCCAAAAATTGTTATACAACAAACATGTTGGTTTGTTTGAAAAACCTTTGGTAAATGCACATGTGATTGTGCAGGTATAAAAAAGTTTCATAAGCAATAATGTGTGGATTATTGTCTCAACGCTACAACACTTTTGGGGTGATGTCATTGGTGTTTTCAGAGAAAATGGGGGTTATTTACTAAGGGCAAATCCTCTTGGCACTACAAGTGCAGTTTTAGTGAAATGTTTTTTTGCATTTAGTAAATAACAGTCAACAGTGCTTTGTATAATAAGGTTACACAATCACGACATTTTCTGGACTCAACACATTTCTGTCAGGGTCAGCTAAAACAAACACAAGCAGTAAATGCTCACAAAGATTTTCTTTTTTTTTTTCATTATAAAAAGGCTTCACAGATTTGCTGGCATATTGATAGCCCCCCTACCCGCAAAGAACTCCAGGTAGCGTAACCGGACATCACGGGCACTCAGGGAGGGCAAGCCAGGACGGCCGCTTTCAAGCGCCGTCAGTGTTTCAGGTATCACTCTGGCCTCAGGCCCAACTGAGCCAGCATAGTTGGCAGAATGTTTCCTTAAAAAGTTATGGAGAATACAGCACGCCAGTATAATATGGTTCAGTTTATACTCCGCCATATGGATGGGTGTCATAAATAGGCGGAACCGGCTGGCCAGGATTCCAAATGTGTTCTCCACCACTCTTCGGGCTCTGGACAGCCGGTGATTAAAAACCCTCTGTTCCAGGGTGAGGGTCCTCATCGGGAATGGCCGCATCAGGTGGTCCCCCAGCACAAACGCTTCATCAGCAACGAACACGAATGGGAGTCCTTCCACATTGTCCTCTGGAGCTGGCAAGTCCAAGCTGCCATTCTGGAGACACCTATAGAACTCCGTCTGGGCGATGATTCCACCATCGGACATCCGGCCATTCTTTCCCATGTCCACATACAAGAAGTCGTAATTAGCCGACACCACCGCCAACATCACTATACTATTGAACCCCTTATAGTTGAAATAGTAGGACCCCGAGTTGGGTGGTGGGGCGATGTGGACGTGTTTCCCATCAATTGCCCCTCCGCAGTTAGGAAAGTCCCACCGCTGGGCAAAGTGGGAGGCCACAGTCTGCCATTCCTGTGGCGTGGAAGGAAACTGTTGAGGGAAAAAATAAAACATTACTATTTTTGCTCAGAAACATGGCAAGCAGATTAAGCACAAACATTATGGGTCAACCTCCAGATAGCATTTAGTAAGGGGAATTTAACAACGCCAAAGTATAAGGTACACCTATCATATTCCCCCCCCCCCTCTCATGGGCCATTTCTAACATTATGGGGTGTGTGGAAATCTTGGACAGGTAACCATCTTCACTTCATTGAGAGATGAATGCCTAAATAATGGGTATTACTTGGAACAGCCCCTCCTTAGTTACACTATTGGCAGCCCACTGGACAGGTAAGAAGTGTCATAATACCAAGATATAAATACACATTGTACACATTTGAGGACATTTGGACATTATGCTATTACCTGTCAAGATAATAATAGAATACAAAAACTTTAACCACTTGACCACTGGGCACTTAAACCCCCTTCCTAACCAGACCAATTTTCAGCTTTTGGTGCTCTCACATTTTGAATGACAATTACTCAGTCATGCAACACTGTATCTATATGAAATTTTTGTCCTTTTTTTCACACAAATGGAGCTTTCTTTTGGTGGTATTTAATCACCACTGGGTTCTTTATTTTTTGCGCCGTAAAAGAAAAAAGACCGAAAAATCTGTAAAAAAATACATTTTTCTTCATTTCTGTTATAATATTTTGCAAATTAGTAATTTTTCTTCATATATTTTGGCCAAAATTTATACCGCTACATATCTTTGGTAAAATTAACCCAAATCGGTGGATATTATTTGGTCTTTGTGAAAGTTATAGAGTCCAAAAGCTATCGTGCGAATTTCTGAAAATTGATCACACCTGAAGTACTGACGGCCTATCTAATTTCTTGAGACCCTAACATTCCAGAAAAGTACAAATGCCCCCCAAATGACCCCTTTTTGGAAAGAAGACATTCCAAGGTATTTAGAAAGATGCATGGTGAGTTTTTTGAAGTTGTCATTTTTTCCCACAATTCTTTGCAAAATCAAGGTTTTTTTTTTACTTTTTTTCTTCCCACAAAATTGTCATATTAGCAGGTTATTTCTCACACACCGCATATGCATAGCACAAATTACACCCCAAAACACATTTTGCTATTACTCCCGAGTACGGCGATACCACATGTGTGAGACTTTTACACAGCGTGGCCACATACAGAGGCCCAACATGCAGGGGAGCACCTTCAGGCGTTCTGGAGCACCCAGGCCAATTCTGACATTTCTCTCCTACATGTAAAAATCATCATTTATTAGCTAGAAATTACATAGAACCCCAAAACATTATATATGTTTTTTTAGCAAAGACCCTAGAGAATACAATGGCGGTCGTTGCAACTTTTTATCTCGTACGGTATTTGCGCAGCGATTTTTTAAACGCGTTTTTTTTGGAAAAAAAAAAGTTTTGTGCTTTACAAAAACCAAAACAGTAAAGTTAGCCTAATGTTTTTGCATAATGTGAAAGATGAAGTTACGCCAAGTAAATAGATACCCAACATGTCACCTTTCAAAATTGCACGCGCTTGTGGAATGGCGCCAAACTTTGCTACTCAAAAATCCCCATAGGCGACGCTTTAAAATTTTTTACTGGTTACATGTTTTGAGTTACAGAGGAGGTCTAGGGCCAAAATTATTGCTCTCGCTCTACCAATCACAGCGATACCTCACATGTGTGGTTTGAACACCGTTTTCATATGTGGGCGGGACTTACGTATGCGTTCGCTTCTGCATGCGAGCACACAGGGACAGGGGCGCTTAAAAAAATTTTTTTTTTTTTTTTATTGTTCATTTTACTTTATTTATTTTAGTTTGATGCTTTTTTCCCAAAAAAATTTTTTGACCACTTTTATTCCTATTACAAGGAATATAAACATCCTTGTAATAGGAATATGGCATGACAGGTCCTCTTTACAGTGAGATATGGGGTCAATAAGACCCCACATCTCACCTCTAGGCTGGGAAGCCTGAAATAAAAAAAAAAAAAAACGATCCTGGCTTCGATCGTAGCGGTGAGTCGGTAGAAGCGTGGGAGGGGGGGGGACATCCCCTCTCGCCTCCCGTAAGAACGATCAAGCAGTGGAACAGCCGCTATGATCATTCCTATGGTGTAGGGAATCGCCGGCTGAAAAAGCTGATATCTGAATGATGCCTGTAGCTGCACCCATCATTCAGATATCCCCGCACAAAGTCAAGGACATTGTATGACGGCCGGCGGGCGGGAAGTGGTTAAAACGCTTTTTTTTTTTTTTTAACACAAAGTTGTCCATTTATACAATATTTCTACCACATAACATGTACATACCAAAAATGACACCCCAAAATAGATTCTCCTGCTCCTCCTGAGTACGGCGATACCACATGTGTGAGACTTCCACAGCCTGGCCACATACAGAGGGCGAGTACAGCTGAGCATGGCTCAGCATGGCAGGGTATGGCGGGGTATTGCGGAGTATGGCGGGGTATTGTGGGGTATGGCGGGGTATGGCGGAGTATGGCGGGGTATGGCGGGGTATGGCGGAGTATGGCGGGATATGGCGGAGTATGGCGGGGTATGGCGGGGTATGGCGGAGTATGGCGGGGTATGGCGGAGTATGGCGGAGTATGGCGGGGTATTGCGGAGTATGGCGGGGTATGGCAGAGTATGGCGGGGGCATGGCAGAGTATGGCGGGGGCATGGCAGAGTATGGCGGGGGCATTGCAGAGTATTGTGGGGGCATTGCAGAGTATTGCACAGCATTGGAGAGTATTGTGGGGGTATTACAGAGTATTGCACAGCATTGCAGAGTATTGCACAGCATTGCAGAGTATTGTGGGGGCATTGCAGAGTATTGCACAGCATTGCAGAGTATTGTGGGGGCATTGCAGAGTATTGCACAGCATTGCAGAGTATTGTGGGGGTATTGCAGAGTATTGCACAGCATTGCAGAGTATTGTGGGGGTATTGCAGAGTATTGCACAGCATTGCAGAGTATTGTGGGGGTATTGCAGAGTATTGCACAGCATTGCAGAGTATTGTGGGGGTATTGCAGAGTATTGCACAGCATTGCAGAGTAGTGAGGGATGGCTGAGCATGGATGGATGGATGGCTGGATGTCTCTGTGCAGCGCTGTGGGCATTACACATACAGCCCACAGCGCTGCAGACATCCATCCATCCCCCTCCCCGCTCACTGTGTACCGATCGGTACACAGGAGGGGAGGAGAGGAACCAGGGTCATCAGATGACGCCGGTCTGTTTACATGTGATCGCGCCATCATTTGACGGCACGATCACATGGTAAACGGCCGCGATCAGCGGCCATTTACCGGGATCCGTGATGCGCCGGGTCCTCTGGACCCGGATGTGTTCAGGGGGCGCGCGAGAGGGGAATTCCGGGAGGACGTCATATGACGTCCTCCCAGAGTTATCCAACCGCCCTGCAGCCGTCATTCGGCTATGGGCCAGTTGGTAAGTGGTTAAACAGTACCATTTGAAAGTATACAGGCAGGCCCTTGCACTACATGCTTTGGGGAATTCATCCATACATCTGAGCACAAAAGAGATGGGTATAATGTGTATGGGTTTTGCAAAGTCAGCAGATAGAGGATTGAGGATAGATAGAGAATTGGGATCAGCTGAGTTAGCAGTTGGGGGAGGGAGGGTTACTAAAATTATTTGGAGACACCACAAAAAAAAAGCCTCTGGCACTCTGCCTGAATTTAAAGAAAAAATAACATTTCAAAACATTTTAGGGGGTGTTTGGGGTAAAGCACTACTATGGAGCTGATAAAATACATTGTTAAGTGACTACATGAGGTGAATATAGGGTCAGGAGACACCTGGGGAGGTTATTGAAGGGCAAATATGTATGAAGGACCTAAAATAATAATTACCTAAAAATCCAGCATGCATGAGGACAAAAGGGACATTCACAGCATATTCCAATCATGGTAATTAGGGAATGAGGAAAGAAATACACTATATTAGCAAACATTAAATACAATGAAATGTGATATCAAAGGATAAAAATCTTACCTTCATATACTCCTTCTGCAGTACCTGGATGATGGCAGAACAGGTCTCTGGGATAATGATCCCCAGAGCCTGGGGGGAGATGCCTGTCGAGAACTTCAAGTCCTGCAGGCTTCTCCCTGTCGCCAAGTACCGCAGGGCAGCGACGAGCCTCTGCTCCGGAGTGATGGCTTGCCTCATGCAGGTATCCTGCCTGCTAATATAAGGGGTCAGCGAAGCCAACAAACGGTGAAACACGGGGTCCGTCATCCTGAGAAAGTTCCTGAAATCATCAGGATCATTCTCACGGAGCAAAGGCATATGAGAGAACTGGTCACGCTGAAGCAACCAATTCTTGGTCCATGATCTCCTCCCCACCCTGTTCATGGACTGGACTTGTGTCAAGGTCAGGACCCCAACACCAAGCCCCCACACAGCACGAACTCTACGAGGAGTACGCATACGCAACATGGCTAGAAAACAGTCGGCTGCTCAGAACGAAGTAACAGAACGCACTGAAGAACAGCAAGGCCTGTGAAGAGCGACCTGAAAAACAGTAACGAACGAACAAGAATACAATGACTAATTAAAGTCACGCGGAACTTGCTTGCACGCACTGAAGAGCAGATACAAACCCACAAGCACAAACTGAACAGCAGAAAACGATCTGAAAGCCACGAGTCTGAAAAAGCGCGAATCGTCTCTCACCAAACTTTTACTAACACGAGATTAGCAAAAGGAGCCCAAAGGGTGCCACGCTTGGTTCTGAACCGGCCTTTTCTAGTCTCGTCGTACGTGCTTGACGTCACCGCGTTCTTGGCGATCGGAAATTCCGACAACTTTGTGCGACCGTGTGTAGGCAAAACAAGTTTGAGCCAACATCCGTCGGAAAAAATCCTAAGATTTTGTTGTCGGAATGTCCGAACAAAGTCCGACCGTGTGTACGGGGCATAATAGTTTGCAGCTTCTCCAAAGACCCAGTTAATGTGTGAATCGTTACTAAGGTACTGCAGTTCCAGCAGGATGATGCTTCCAGGCTTCGGAGCCCTTCAACTGTTCGTCTGTGTTACCAGAGCTACCCCGGACTCCACTGTGAAGGCCAAAGTCTATGAGAACATTAGCAAGTAGTTGTGCTTGGTACTGCTTTAATGAAACAGTAATTTCTGTTCTTACAGAGTTTTATAGAGACTATGCTATGCAGTCACGTTACCCTGACTGAATCACAGATTTAGTCCATGTTTGTGAAGCTTTCATTATTCTGTGGCATTTTTTGCCATTCAGAACTTGTTTTGCATTATTCTTTCTAATGTTGCACCTGTTTAGCAAGCTGCAAATTAGTTAATATTGTCTGATTATTAATACAGTCACCTATTCCCCTCAAACATGCCCTGCTTTTCAAAGGGTATGCATTTTATTAAATGCAGTTGTGGTTGAAACAACTGTATGTACCTTGACCAACTATCAACAAGACTGGCAGAAATACAATTATAAGGGTAATTGCTAACTCTGGCCTATGCAAAACTTTTTGTATTTAGTCCTCTAATTGTAAACTATAAACTTGTTAGTCTCAAAATCTAATGTTTGGACACTTATACATTTTAAAAAATGTTATCACATAAACAAGACATGTAGGGGCGTGTTTATAAAGTAGTAAATTAGACATTTAACAGGTCTTTACTACAAGTGAATCAATCACAGTAATTAAAAACACATGCACCAGGAGGATTGACCTGCAGTTAATGTTTGAAGAATGTCACATTCACTGCTTTTTGGATACCCCTTTAAATAATCTTTAACTGCCCTGCTTGGGAGCTAGTGGGAAGTGTACTGCACACCATCCCCCATTACCAATACTGACATGCCAAGAAGAGTGGCCACTCTCAGCACCTACTTTTTGGATTTTGTCCACAATTTGTCACTATTGGGGCCAAGAAGATTACATAAACATAACAAAACATAACATGGGAATTAAACTAACATGAGTCATTTCAGTTTGGGAATGTTGGGATTTAGCCAGAACTACAAGTTATAGCTATCAATTTTTCTTGGTAAACACAATCCCATAATGAACTGTTTGAAAATAACCTGTCATTAGAGAACTATGGGGTTTCCATGGCTGAGCTCCTTCTGGAAATGCAAGTTAAATTATTAATTTTATAACAAAAAAGGGAAACTTTAAAAACCAAAGAAACTATCTTTGTATCTTTAATTTTGAGTTACATTCAGGAATATTGTCGATACACATTTTCTTGATTGTGGGAGAGGAGGTTTATGCTTTACTGGAAAGGCTAATAGGCACTTTAAAGGATCTTGTGCTAGTTCCAGCCCTGCTGAGGAGTTCTCTTTACTTCAAGCATATAGACCTCATTATAAAATGAGGTACCTGAAGCTTGGTGTCTTGGATCCCATATTTACACTGGCAGCTCCCAAGTTTCATTCAATTCGTAAAGGAATAATTTACAAATATTGTTTTTTTATGCTGGCTTATTAAGTCACTGAGGAGAACAAATATTCAGATTGAGAAAGTAAGAGCTTTGTCAGATACCCATACTGTCCTTAGATGTCCAGTTACTCAAAGAACTGATGAAAGAGGAGCAGCTCAACAACCAGGTTCCTAATATTTTAAAGCAGATCACCAGTTTAAATTAAAAGGAGTTCTAAAATTATAACATCAGCTCTTGTTACAATACTCACAATGTTTTTAGCGTTATCCCTCGCAGAAACTCCACTCCACTGCTAATCTACTTTTGGGCTAAGCGATGGTGAGCATCATTTAAGCCAAAAGAGTACTTCAGAGAGTGGCCTCAATATTGAAGACTGCACTTGTCATTGACACGCTGCGCATAGCGCTGCAACTGATCACAGGTGCACAGGCTCACTGAGACGTGTTCCAGCTCACAGGCACCCAGCGGTGAAAAGACTTGCGCCAATGCGCACAGTGCCGCTGCCTTGGTGCCCAGGGACCTTTAAAGGGGGCTTCTCTTGTATGGATCCTTGGTGTTTGATCTGCAGCTTATCCTGTGACCTGATCCTGAACCTGCCTCTGATCCAGTACTTACCCGGCTTCCTGACCTCACTGCTGTCTCCAGTCCTGACCTTTGGCTTGCCTTGACCTTGCTCTGTCTGTTTGACCTCCTGTTATCAACAATGCCTGAACTTTGACCATTCTCTGCATGCCGCTTCTGCCTGATTGATCAGCTGTTTATGACCTGGCTAGTTTGACCCTCCTGCCTGCTGTCCTGCATCTGTGTGCATCTGCATCTGCTTCCCCTCAGCGCACCTGCATCCGCTTACCTGTATCCACAGCAATCAAGTCTGTTCCTGTCTCTTTCAGCTGACATCTCCAGCCAAGTGAACCCTGCAGGCATTCATACCTCACTGTGCTCCGACAATCAGTGTCCCCACTCCAGTGATCCCGGAACCAGGGCTGTAGGAGAGGTCTCCCTCTACACGTCAGGCTCACCTCCAAGGTACGTGTAAGCACTGAAGACCATTTACCACCACCACAGGGAGAAAAGGAAGCAAACCCAAAGCCATTCTCTGATCAGCCAGAAGACCCTTAAAGTGGTTGTAAACCCCATTCATGAAATCTGACCTGGGTGCATATATCTGCAGTGTTTACTTATCTCTCTCCAAAGCTCCAAGTGCCATGTCTTTCTGCTGCTCTATTCCTCTGTTATCAGCATGATAACTTCTGACAAGCTCTCCAACACAAAAGATAAATCAGCTGAAAATTTGTGTCGGGGAGAGAACTTAGAGATAGATAACCAAAGAGCTGGTATATTCAGACTTCAGCTCTGCAAGTTTCTTCGTTCCTCTGCCTATGTGTATGCCCAGACTCCACACCCACTGCTGAAACAGGAAGAAACATTTCTAAAACGATGTGTACTTTCTAAAGAATGCAGAAAGGGAAACACAGCAGATATAAAAGTAAAACTTTTGTAGGGAGATTTGTTCCATCTCTGTGTATCATCTCAGGCTATTCACTTCACTGGGTATAGGAGAGGATTTACATCCACTTTAAAAAAAAAAGCTATATATAAAAGGGGATTTCTACAAAAAAAAAAACAGTGTGGGATGTGGCCTTTTCAAAAAACAGTTCTACTTTAAGAAGAGGTGAGCAATGGCATCTTCTTTCTAGTACAATA
Organism: Aquarana catesbeiana; assembly: GCF_042186555.1. Classification (NCBI taxonomy): domain Eukaryota; kingdom Metazoa; phylum Chordata; class Amphibia; order Anura; family Ranidae; genus Aquarana; species Aquarana catesbeiana. Next base: position 297,529,706 of record NC_133326.1, read on the forward strand.
GGGTTCATGTAAAGCGGTTTCCAGTCAATTGATGTTTTTACTGTTTAGCGCATGTATGCTAAAAAAATATGTAAAACATGCAGGGGTATTTATTACCTCTCACGGGCCTCACAGTACTACTTCTGGCAGTACCTCTGGCTTCCTTACCCAGAAAAGGTCTGCAATATCATTGTTCAGGTGTCATCCAGGGTCAACATCTACAGGTATTAAACATGCGGTGATGACTGATCTTAGCAGAACTTCTACTTTTAAAAGTTTAAAAGAATACTTTAAACTTTGTTCTTGAACTGACCATAACACTCAACCTAACTCCAAACCTAGCATTTAACTCTATAAATTCCACCCTTAACCCTAATTCTAACCACAGACCCTTTTTAAACATTTATAATATAACAGAACAGCACTACACAGATGTACAGTAAAATATCTCTTGTTAAAAACAGGTATGAAATAAATGGTATGGATATATATTAAACTTAAATCAAAACATATGGAATCCTCTACCTTGGGATATATGTGCTTTGCTTGAACTATCAACCAAGAACAGCAACGAAAACTTATAAATTCGATCTGGATTTCTGTCAGCTCTGTAAGTGATCATCAGGGAGACTTGTTAAATATGCAATTTAAGACTATCTATTATTCTGGTAACATAAGGCATTCTATCCTACTGCTGGAATAGACAATGTGTGAATTTCAACCCATTGTGTATGCACTTGGAGAGCCATAGACTGTCAAATTCTATTTTATTTCATAAATACAACTGCTTTTAGGGAAAATAAGAAAAATAGATCAATAAAACCAGTGACACCAGCAGCTTTAAAGGAACAGAAACACCTCACTTTCAAGTTAATACAAATCATGATTTAAAAAGAAGAGATATATTTGAGTCCAAGCAGAAACTTTGAGTAGGGTATCCAGACACCTTGTGCGGAGGACCGCAGGAGAGTCACAGAAGTAAACTGGGTGCCCAAGGTCCATTTTTCCTATTTTATTTATGGAAAACATTTTTCTTTCTGACAAACACATATGCCATAAAAAAATACAATATGGAACAAACCATATCTACAAAATAATAAAATAAAAATACCAAACTAAATCCAACCTTACATAGTATCATTAACATTCCTGAACTTGTAGCATATTTCAAATTCTCACCAGGTACCTAAAGCCATATCATCCAAATCTGTTGAATTTTGTTTAGAGCTCTCCTATGCTTCAAATTTAAATTGATTGCCAATATTGATGGATGTGGTGAAATCAACTTATGGTGACAGTCACTAGTGATCAGGTACACTGGCTTGCTGCTCTGGTGACACTGTGGAGTTGATTTACCGGACCGTACAAAATCTGGCCCAGCTCTGCATATAAACCAGCTCAGCTTCCAAATCAGCTTCCAGAAATGTTTACTTTTTTCAAATCTTAATTGAACAAGCTGAAGTTAGAAGCTGATTGACTACAATGCACAGCTGCACCAGATTCTGAAGTTTCCAGGTTTAGTAAATCAACCCCTGTATGCCAGTACAGCCAGCGTCCCTGATCACTAGCTACACGAGTACAGTGTTACCATACTAGTGCAGTCAGTGACAGAGTCCCTGATCGCTAGCCACCATAGTACATTGTCATCAGGCCAGTGCCCCGATCGATAGTCACCCAGTACAGTTTTACTGTACCAGTGCAGTCAGCAACAGTGTTCCTGATCACCATCACACCAGTCCAAGAGTCACTGGACTAGTGTAAGCATGCAACAGTGTTCCTGATCGCTAGCTAAACCAATCCCAGTGTCCTCAGAACAGTATGAGCCAGCAAGAGTGTTCTTGATTGCTGCCACACCAACACCAGTGTCTCCAGATCTGTGCAGGCAGCAACAATGTCCCGATAGCCACTACACCAGTGTCTCTAGATCTGTGCAGGCAGCAACAATGTCCCGACTACACCAGTGCAGTTATTGTATTTTCTTACTGCAGTTTTGAAATATTTGTGGCAAAAAATGAAATCTTCAAAAGAATCACCATGCTCTTAAAAATATCTTTACTCTCCAAAATGTGGTAATTCTGTGGATGTTTCTACTGTACTGGTTCTCCAGGGGCTCCAAAAATGTGATAGGTAGTCAGAATATTAAATGCGCAATGTATGCCCCTTGAAGGTGCTCTTTGGATTTTGGGCCCCTCTATCTGACTAGGCTGTGAATTAGTCTCACATATATGATTTCCCCATACTCGGGAAGAGGAGTAGCAGAATGTGTTTTGAGTTGTGACTCCAATGCCCCGTACACACGATCAGAAATTCCACCAGCAAAAGTCGGATGTGAGCTTTTGATCAGAAAATCCAACCGTGTGTATGCTCCATCAGACTTTTGCTGGCAGAATTCCAGCCAGCAGAAGGTTGAGAGCAGGTTTTCCATTTTTCGGTCCGAAAAAGGTCCTATTCGAAAATGCATTCGTCTGTATGCAATTCGGACGCGCAAAAAATCATGCTCTGGAGCATTGAACTTCATTTTCTCGGCTCGTCGTAGTGTTGCACATCACCGCATTCTTGACGGTCAAAAGTTCAGAGAACTTTTGTGTGACTAAGTATGCAAGGCAAGCTTGAGCGGAATTCCGTCGGAAAAACCATTCAAGTTTTTTCTGATAAAATTTCTGATCGTGTGTACGTGGCATTAGTATGCCCATACGTTATGGTGTGAATATCTTATTGAAAACTGAAAAATATTTTTTCTTACTTTGTGTAAAAATGTGAGGCAAGTAATGAAATATACAAAAGACTCACTATGCCCCTTAAAAATATATTATAGGTGTTTGCTTTCCAAGATGTGGTAATTTTGTGGGTGTTTCACTGTCCTGCTCCAGGGCCTCCAAAAATGTGATAGGTAGTCAGGAAATTAGATGCATTAATTATGCCCCCTAAGGCCCCATTCACACCTCAGCGTTTTGTAGCTTCAAGCTCGAAGCTCCAAAACGCTGGAGGAGAAAAAAAATCAATTATTCTTTATGGAGATGGTTCACATCTCCACTCCAAATCTCCTGAAGCCAAACGGCTGAAGCTCAAAAAAGTTTTGGAGCTTTTTTTGGAGCTTGAATCGGGCAGATTTGAGCATTTTTTTTATTCCCATAAAAATGAATAGAAATGTGCCATTTGCGTGTTTTGTCGTGCGTTTGTGCATGATTTTTTGCTCAAATAAAAAATTCTAAATAAGTGAAATAGCCGGCTGTGACAGACCTAGCTGGGAAAGAGGCTTTTGGAGGGGACTGAATGCTAGCCTCTTGCCTACCAATTACGGGCCCTGGCATTTGGGGGAACGGTGCTCTTTATGATCTGTATGCCTGGGGACCCTTGAGATAGCGTTACTTTAGATTCAGGTCTTGTTGGATAAGCCATATTACAAATAGTGACCGATTCATACTGTTGGGACACATACTGTTAGATGCTAATGTCATCAACTCCAGCCACCTGTCTGTTGTCTTCTATAATGTAAATGAGTCTAGTGTGGCTTCTCTTTCAGCCATTGTTGTCTGGGCTAATTAACCCTGTTCTGTGTTGAGATGTATGATAATGTGTATTTTTTATAGTCTGTAAGCTAGGAGACATGAAGTCTGTCCTAAAGGTCATGTCTCTGAGTCACCTAGGCTGTCTAAAGGATTAGATAATTAGCTCACGTTAATTAGGTTTCTGGTGAGAGGTTGTATTTTCATTCTGCTGTATATATTTGTGTGAGATCTAAAAATAAAGGTTCATTCCTGTTTGACCCTCAAGACAGAGCCTCGTCTCATACTTGGGGGAGAGGATTATTTGTATGGGTTTCTTGTTCAGCTGGTTGGAGTGTTCGGTAGCTGCCTTTGTGTTCGGGAATGGAATATCCTAAACAACTTTAACCCCTTTCATACTTGGGGTGTTGTTTCACTGGCAACTCTAAATCCATATGAAAAGTGTATTGGTTATATAGCAAAAGAGTATAAAAAAGGGCTAACGCGTTTCGGCAGGTAGCCTTGGTGCTGTGACCAAGGCTACCTGCCAAAACATGTTAGCCCCTTTTCTACTCTTTTGCTAAGTAACCAATACATTTTTCATATGGATTATTTTGAAGCATTTATGTTATTTGAAGGACATGCCAGAGCACTCACCTGTGGATTCAACTAATGACCCATTAGTGGTTCTCCTGTTTTGAACGACTGCACCTGCTGTTCATTTCTTCAAATTAAAAATTGTAAAACATAAAATAGCAATAATATATGAATAAATATAAACTAAATTCACAAATAACTAAAAATCATCACATAAATAAAATAAATTAATACGCAATAATACATAAATAATTAACCCCTAACCTTTACTAATTCTCATACAGCTAATGCATATTCTTCTGCAGCTACTGTTCATTCCCATACAGCTAATGCTTGTGCACGTATACCAGCACACAGATGAGCTCAGGCTAATATGCAGTGTGCACTGACACGTAGGCACCCCCTGACCAAGCCTCCTGACCACCAAGTTGTCTTACCGTGTATGACTCCGGCAGTCACTTGCTATCAAGCTACTGGCACCAATGCTTCTTTGACCCTTGTACCACTGTCACCACATTCAGGGGTGCTCGGACCAGAGCCACAAGGGAAGCCCTCTCTTCAAATCGGCCTCCAACCAAGGTACATTATACCCTAACCCCTAATCCTAACCCTGACTCCTAATCCTAACCCCTTACCCTAAAGAAATAAAATAATAATAAATGAATAAGAATAATTGAAAAAGAAAAAGTGAAGGGAAAAGCTAAAAAAGCTGAAATACCTAGCAACAGATGATAGTTTTCTCTATTGACTAGTAAAAAAAATGGCAAAGCTCAAATTGCGAGGAACTCGCGCATTAAAACGTGCCAAAATCGTGCATAAAAACCTGTGAAAAAAGGCTGGAAAAATGTTTAAAGATGCTACGCTCAGTTGTAAATGCAGCCTAAAAGCCTAAAGGTACTCCTTGGATTTTGGGCCCCTCTATGCCTCTATGCAAAAAGTCTCACACGATTATTATCCACATACTCAGGAGGAGTAGAAGATTGTGTTTTAAGATGTAATAATAAGTATGCCTATATCATGAGTGAGAATTAACTTGTTAAAATGTAGAATTTGTGAAATAAATTTGAATTCAAATCAAAGGTAGATATTATCGTCATAGCATTTTCTAAAGAGATAGTATGACTCTGAATCCCATATTATCCAGAAACATTTGTACATTTAAAACTTTACTAATAAGGGCTGTGGACTTATCAGACATAGGATTTAATGTATTACTGCAATTAGGGAATTTGCTAACATATTAGCTACTAATTTATTGTATAATGTAAGCAGGGTTATTGAGCAGTATGAATCTGGATGCACTGCATCCTTGCCTGGTTTCAATGATGCCACTAGCATTGTCTCATACAGAGAGGCTGGTAGTACACTGAGCTCAAAAGATGTGTTGTTAGTGTCTAATAATGATGGAAAAAAAAATTCTTTATACAGTAAGTCTTGTATACCTCTGCTGGAAGACGATTCCCCCCTAGAGCCTTAGTATTAGTAAAGGTTTTCAATGTACTTTCAAGCTCTTCCAAAGTAAAAAAGAGAATCTAAGCAATCTACACCTTCCAATGGCAAAACTGTTAATGTTATCCAAATAATTACATTGTTATTCATCTGAGTATGCCACTTTAGATGCACATAAAATACTACATATATCTATATCCACTATATCAGAGGTAGAACAGACTACTTTGCCCATTTAATTTTCTACTGCCCCTATATACTGTATGCAAATGGCCGTTGGTTCTTGATAAATGCCCTATTTTATTAACAAATAATTCACTGCGTGCTGCCCATCTAACAAATAAAAAAAAGGATGCCTATAGCTGCTGCAACCACTGATTGTGTTCCCACAACAATATAATTACCAGTAAATAATATATGCTTGTGCTGCTAAATCCTACTTGCAATGTGTCACAGATAGAACCAACAGTCAGTGTGAATCATAGTAAATCTAAATCTAAACAAAAATAGATAGAATGTATCCAACATAAAATGTTACAATAAAGCCTTAAGTCTATGGAACCACATAAACAAAATGTATCATGTGAAAATCGAATCAATGATACGAATGGTACCAAAACTAATATAAAAAATCATTCTCCATAAGATAAATATATACAGTTGATATAAAAAGTCTACACACCCCTATTAAAATGTCAGGTTTCTGTAATGTAAAAAAATGAGACAAAGATAAATAATTTCAGAACTTTTTCCACCTTTAATGTGATCTATAAACTGTACAACTCAGTTGAAAAAAAAACTGAAATCTTTTAGGGAGGGGACATAAAAATAAAAAAACTATAATAATGTGGTTGCATAAGTGTGCACACCCTCTTAAAACTGGGAATGTCGTGGTGTTCAGAATTAAACAATCACATTTAAACTGTTAAATAGGAGTCAGTACACACCTGCCATCATTTAAAGTGAATAATCCCAAAAAAAAGTTCAGCTGGTCAAGTAGGTCTTTCCAGACATTTTCTTAATCACATCCTACAGCAAAAGCCATGATCCGCAGAGAGCTTCCAAAGCATCAGAGGGATCTCATTGTTAAAAGGTATCAGTCAGGAGAAGGGTACAAAAGAATTTCCAAGGCATTAGATTTACCATGGAACACAGTGAAGACAGTCATCATCAAGTGGGGAAAATATGGCATAACAGTGACATTACCAAGAACTGGACCTCCCTCCAAAATGTATGAAAATACAAGAAGAAAATTGGTCAGGTAGGATGCCAAGAGACCTACAGCAACATTACAGGAGCTGCAGGAATATCTGGCAAGTATTGGCTGTGTGGTACATGTGACCACAATCTCCCATATTCTTCATATGTCTGGACTATGGGGTAGAGTGGCAAGATGGACGAAGAAAATCATCCAAGCCCGGCTTAATTTTGCAAAAACACATCTGAAGTCTCCCAAAAGCATGTGGGAAAATATGCTATGTCTCATGAAACCAAGGTTGAACTTTTTTGGCTATAATTCCAAAAGATAGGTTTGGAGCAAAAACAACACTGCACATCACCAAAAGAACACCATACCCACAGTGAAGCATGATGGTGGCAGCATCATTTTTCAGCTGGAACAGGGGCTTTAGTCAAGGTAGAGGGAATTATGACCAGTTCCAAATACCAGTCAATATTGGCACAAAACCTTCAGGCTTATGCTAGAAAGCTGAACATGAAGGGGAACTTCACCTTTCAGCATTAAAAGACCCAAAACATACATTCAAATCAGCAAAGGCATGGCTTCACTAGAAGAAGATTAAAGTTTTGGAATGGCCCAGCCAGAGCCCAGACCTGAATCCAGTTGAAAATCTGTGGGGTAATCTCAAGAAGGCTGTGCAGTGCACAGGAGATGCCCTTGCAATCTGACAGATTTGGAATGTTTTTGCAAAGAAGCGTGGGGAAATATTGCCAAGTCAAGATGTGCCATGCTAATAGACTCATACCCAAAAAGACTGAGTGCTGTAATAAAATCAAAAGGTGCTTTAGCAAAGTATTAGTGTAATGCCCCGTACACATGGTCGGATTTTCCGATGGAAAATGTCCGATCGGAGCGCGTTGTCGGAAATTCCGACCGTGTGTGTGCTCCATCGGACATTTTCCATCGGATTTTCCGACACACAAAGTTGGAGAGCAGGAGATAAAATTTTCCGACAACAAAATCCGATCGCGTCAATTCCGACCGTGTGTGGCCTGTTCCGACGCACAAAGTGCCATGCATGCTCAGAAGAAATTCCAGGACGGAACAGCTCGGTCTGGTAAACTTAGCGTTCGCAATGGATACAGCACTTTCGTCACGCTGCAATGTTAAAAATGGTTTAATACAGCGCACTCTCTTCTTCTTTATAATGTGACAAGAATTAAGTAGTTTTGCTGCTCATATTCACACGCACTTCTCACAAAGTTTTATTTTTGTTTTTTTATTGGGATTCCCTGAATATATTGTTATTAGTTGTCACATCTGACAGTATTTTTTTTTTTTTATTTAATTTTTTTGGGGATTTTAAGCCTTTTTTTTGGATTTAATGTTTTTGTATTTTTTCAAAGACTGATCTTTGTTCAATGTTATTTTTATTTTTACTCCAGAATATTTTTGTGTGTGTTTTGTGTGTCAAGTTACCCCAACACCATTGATATCTTTTATTATTTAATCTCAAGGAGATTGTTTGTTGTTGGTGTCCCTTGTTCATTTCACATTGTATATTTGAAATGTACCTGAATCCTCACAAAAAAACTGTCCTTTTTGAAGTAAAACACATAGGAGAGTATAATTCAAAACAAAAATCCTTTATTAAGGGATCAGAACCAAACAAAGAGGAAGGCAACACTGGCTCAACATGAGAAATTAGCGAAGCCTGGGACCCCCACGGCAGACATCAATTCTTGAACATCAAAATTGGTGGCCTGAGGAGTCCATATGTAAGGGAGGGCAGTCTGGTCCAGAATTTGCAGAGATCCGGATAGCAGCAGATGACATCTGTGTCCCCAGGCTGTGGTACCACAAGAGGCTGCATCTTTTGGCCGACCAGACTGGATCCAGGGTCCTCACTTTCTGGTCTTCCTTTTCACGCTTCATTCCCGGCTGTGGCTGTGCAGTTGGAGATGTGGCAGGAGGAGGAGTAGGACCTGGAGGAGGACTGGGAGGACCTGGAGGAGAGGGAGGACAAGGAGGAGGACCTGCAGGAGGAGGAGGAGGACCATCGCAAAGGTGTGTCTGAGCTGTCATTTGGCCCCTCATACCTTTGTTAAGAGCCTCCAATATGAGTGCCTCACACAAGACTTGTTGGCCCTCCTCCATTCTCTGCATTTTATAGGCAATGACGGCAGCAATGTCCTCCTCCATGGTCTGTCCTGCTCCCAGGACCTCTGTAGCCCTCCAAAAGAGTCCTCCGGTAGCCTCCTCTAGGGCACTCCTCCTACTGCCACTTTCTCTTTTCAGGGGGGGTGGAGGGACCTGCAGATCAGCCAGCCGGCTCGGCCCGGCCACCTCCTGGCTGAGACTTCCCTGTGTATGAAAAAGGGACATGGTTGTAATGTTTTGCTTCATCATTCACAATCCTAAATTAGTACTCCAAACTAACATCTAGTTAACATCATTGATTGGACAAGCAGAAATATTTAGAGGAATGCTATACCTGGCTCAATCTGGGCTCCTCCACATGTTGCCTGGAAGGCCCAGGTTGGGCGTCAGAAGCCTCAGCCGGGGGGGAAGGAAGCGTGGAAGGAAGACTGGAGAGGGATGACCTGGGTTCAGTCTGGCCTGCCAGAAAATGCAGCCTGTCGTAGTACAACATCCAGGGGACATAGATGTCATCAGCAGCTCCTGATCTCTGTGAATCCAGGACTTTCTTGCGCTCCCTTACATATGTGCTCCTCAGGCCACCAATGAAGATCTTTAAATAGGTGATGTCTGCCGTGGGGATCACCTGCTTCACAATTTCACACAATTGCACCAGTGCTGCCTTCCTTTTTGTTTGGTTCTTGAAATGGGGGTGGTTAATCTCCCACAGACAGGGCAGCTCCCTTAAGATATCTATGAATACTGACATGAAGTCATTGTCTTTCACTAAGATATCCATGTTCACTGCAAGACACAACACAAGACAAAGCCTAATGTCAGACAAAACTCTCCTAATCTTGTTACAATATAGGCTTCAATGTAGAAGCAGTATAGGCACAAGTTTGTCTCTTACCTTCGTTCTTACGATCGGCGCGTCCAATGCTCCTTCCTCCGCTCACAGATCGTATGTAATACGCACGCGTGTTACGCTTTATACACACTGCGCATGCGTGTAACTCCGCCCGCCCCTGACGTTCTTTCTAGTCTATTCCCCGCCCCTTTTCGTTCGGCGCAGTGGGTGAAGAGCACATGGCGGAGTTAGAGCAGGTGTGTGCTAATTATAGCAATGAGGAGGAGGAGGAGGAAAGCCCGGATCCGGACACGTCCCGATCCAGAAGGAGACGTTTTAAGGCCACAAATATGTCCTTTGGGGAGATGTTGGAGATAGTCGACATCATGAAGAAGTCCGACTATGACTGAAAGTATGGGCCTTACCCTAACCCCAACATCAGAAAGGCAAAGATCATGGCGAAAGTGGTCAAAAGCCTTCACAAGAATTTCGGGGTACGAAGATCGAAAGATCAGCTCAGGAAGCGGTGGTCGGACCTGAAGTTAAGAGAGCCAGAGCAGTACTGAAAGATCCGGAGAGTGCTGCAAAAAAGTAAGTAGTTGTGCTGTGTTCCTATTCTTTCTGTCTTTATTGCATTCGTGCTCCATATGCTTTTCTTAATTGTACAGTTTAAAAGGGCAACTTTAATGTTCATGGGCGCATTATTCGTTCGTATCAAACATTTTTCTTTCGGCCTCTAAAACACCATTGTTTAGGCCATATGCATTTTCCCACATTTTTTTTGGGCCTACTTGGATGCCAAATATTTGTTTGTGTAGATGGGTTTGTTACTAGAATGAAATGCCAACTAGATTCTGTGTAAGGAGAGGACACTGAGCAGCTGTTTTCACATCTGGACACTGGAGCACTAGTGTGGGACACCAGAACACCATTTTTATTAGGGGGCCACACAGGTGCTCCAGTGTATACTATGGGGGGGCTACATCTGTGAAGCTTGTACTAAACAGGTAAAGTATTGCAGCTTGACAAAGGCCAATAAAAAAAAATACATCTTGGAACTCGGCTAAAATAGACAATTGTACCCCACTTCCAAGCAATGTTTCCTATTTCTAGTTCTGCCATCAAATATCTGTGTGCTAATTATACCATTTTTGTTTTACATAGGGGAGGACACCCCTCATCCGAGGAGACCAGAGACCCCCCACCTCTGGAAGAAGGTGAAATAACACCAACCCAAGCTGAGCAGGAGGAAGAAGAAGATGTGGTGGAGATTGGCACCACAACAGGTGTCTGCGACCACAGGCTCGGGTAAACGAGATGGATGGTGGCAGATTTTTGAGACCTGTTTTTGTTTTGTTTCTCTCTTTTTAGGTGATCGTGATGTTGTGGATCCAGAACGTTTCACATCAGAAAGTGCCCAGATCCTGATCGGGGAGATCATGGGGTGTAATGTCGAACTGCAAAACATACAGCAAAAAATCAATGATGTTATTAAAAAAAATAATAACATCATTGATGTTTTGGGGCGAATTTAAAACCCCACAAAATCACTTTTTGGATTGTGGTCCAATCTTTTAAATTTTTTTGCAATGTTTTGAAAAGCCAAATTTGGAGGATGCACACAGTGTGCCAACATGTGCTATCTGCCATCACGGGAGATCAATGGACGCGTTTTGGGGGTGCAACCTCTTCCTCAATTATAAAGTAGCGTTGAGGAAGGGCTTGCTCCCCCAAAACACGTCCCTTGATCCCCCCTGATGGCAGCTAGCACATGTTGACATTCGTAAATTGGTGTGCATCTTCCAAATTTGGCTTTTCCAGGGGTGATTTCCCCCCATCTGAACGCTATATCAAACACAGTTCCTAAATACTGATGTCTGATATAGCCTTCAGGTTTTACCTAATGTGAACTTTGTAAGTTCAAGTTTTTTGGCTTTCTTGTTGGTTTTACACAGGCCTGTTTTATCTGAAATGGACATTTCGATTTTTGATAATGCTACTGCAAAAATTGTTATACAACAAACATGTTGGTTTGTTTTAAAAACCTTTGGTAAATGCACATGTGATTGTGCAGGTATAAAAAAGTTGCTTACTCAAGAATGTGTGGATTATTGTCTCAACACTACAATACAACACTTTTGGGGTGATGTAATTGCTGTTTTCTGCAAAAATGGGTGTTATTTCCTAAGGGCAAATCCTCTTGGCACTACAAGTGCAGTTTCAGTGCAGTTGCAAGTGCACTTGTAGTGAAATGTGTTTTTGCATTTAGGAAATAACAGCCAACAGTGCTTTGTATAAGGTTACACAATCACGACATTTTCTGGACTCAACACATTTCTGTCAGGGTCAGCTAAAACAAACACAAGCAGTAAATGTCCACCAAGAATTTCTTTTTTTTTATTATAAAAAAAAAGGCTTTACAGATTTGCTGGCATATTGATAGTCCCCCTACCCGCAAAGAACTCCAGGTAGCGTAACCGGACATCACGGGCACTCAGGGAGGGCAAGCCAGGACGGCCACTTTCAAGCGCCGTCAGTGTGGTTTGATGTAGGATTCCGGCCTCAGGTCCAACTGAGCCAGCATAGTTGGCCGAATGTCTCCTTAAAAAGTTATGGAGAACACAGCACGCCAGTATAATATGGTTCAGTTTATACTCCGCCATATGGATGGGTGTCAGAAATAGTCGGAACCGGCTGGCCAGGATTCCAAATGTGTTCTCCACCACTCTTCGGGCTCTGGCCAGCCGGTAATTAAAAACCCTCTGTTCCGGGGTGAGGGTCCTCATTAGGAATGGCCGCATCAGGTGGTCCCCCAGCGCAAACGCTTCATCAGCAACGAACACAAATGGGAGTCCTTCCACATTGTCCTCTGGCGCTGGCAAGTCCAAGCTGCCATTCTGGAGACACCTGTAGAACTCCGTCTGGGCAATGACTCCACCATCGGACATCCGGCCATTCTTCCCCACGTCCACATACAAGAAGTCGTAATTAGCCGACACCACCACCAACATCACTATACTATTAAACCCCTTGTAATTATAATAGTACGACCCCGAGTTGGGTGGTGGGACGATGTGGACGTGTTTCCCATCAATTGCCCCTCCACAGTTAGGAAAGTCCCACCGCTCGGCAAAGTGGGAGGCCACAGTCTGCCATTCCTGTGGCGTGGAAGGAAACTGTTGATGAAAAAACAATAAACATTACTATTTTTACTCTGAAACATGGCAAGCAGATTATACACATACATTATGGGGCAACCTCCAGATAGCATTTACTAAGGGGAATTTAACAACGCCAAAGTATAAGGTACACCTATCATATTCCCCCTCCCCCCTCTCATGGGCCATTTCTAACATTATAGGGGGTGTGTGTAAATCTTGGACAGGTAACCCTCTTCACTTCATTGAGAGCTGAATGCCTAAATAATGGGTATTACTTTGAACAGCCCCTCCTTAGTTACACTATTGGCAGACCACTGGACAGGTAAGAAGTGTCTGAATACAAAGATATAAATACACACTGTACACATTTGAGGACATTTGGACATTCTGCTATTACCTATCAAGATAATAATAGGATACAAAAACTTTAAACAGTACCATTGGAAAGTATACAGGCAGGCCCTTGCACTACATGCTTTGGGGAATTCATCCATAAATCTGACCACAAAAGAGATGGGTATAGTGTGTATGGGTTTGGCAAAGTCAGCAGATAGATGATTGAGGATACATAGAGAATTGGGATCAGCTGACTTAGCAGTTGGGGGAGGGAGGGTTACTAAAAATTATTTGGGGACACCACAAAAAAAAGCCTCTGGCACTCTGCCTGAATTTAAATCAAAAATAACATATCCAAACATTTTAGGGGGTGTTTGGGGTAAAGCACTACTATGGAGCTGATAAAATACATGGTTAAGTGACTACATGAGGTGAATATAGGGCAGGAGACACCATGCTGGGGAGGTTAGTGAAGGGCAAATATATATGAAGGACCTAAAATAATAATTACATAAAAATCCAGCATGCATGAGGACAAAGGGGACATTCACAGCATATTACAAGCATGGTAATTAGGGAATGAGGAAAGAAATACAAGATATTAGCAAACATTCAATACAATAAAATGTGATATAAAAGGATAAAAATCTTACCTTCATATACTCCTTCTGCAGGACCTGGATGATGGCAGAACAGGTCTCTGGGATGATGATACCCAGAGCCTGGGGGGAGATGCCTGTCGAGAACTTCAAGTCCTGCAGGCTTCTCCCTGTCACCAAATACCGCAGGGTAGCGACCAACCTTTGTTCCGGAGTGATGGCTTGCCTCATGCAGGTATCCTGCCTGCTAATATAGGGGGTCAGCGAAGCCAACAAACGGTGAAACACGGGGTCCGTCATCCTGAGAAAGTTCCTGAAATCATCAGGATTATTCTCACGGATCTCACAAAGCAAAGGCATATGAGAGAACTGGTCACGCTGAAGCAACCAATTCTTGGTCCATGAACTCCTCCCCACCCTGTTCATGGATTGTACTTGTGTCAAGGTCAGGACCCAAACACCAAGCCCCCGCACAGCACAAACTCTACGAGGAGTACGCATACGAAACATGGCTAGAAAATGGTCGGCTGCTCAGAACGAAGTAACAGAACGCACTGAAGAACAGCAAGGCCTGTGAAGAGCGACCTGAAAAACAGCAACGAGCGGGCAAGATCGCACAGAAAACTCCGATACGAACTGACTGCATGCACTGAAGAGCAGATACAAACCCACAAGCACAAACTGAACGGCAGAAAACGATCTGAAAGCCACGAGTCTGAAAAAGCGCGAATCGTTTCTCACCAAACTTTTACTAACACGAGATTAGCAAAAGGAGCCCAAAGGGTGCCGCGCTTGGTTCTGAACCGGCCTTTTCTTGTCTCGTCGTACGTGATGTACGTGACCACGTGGTTGGCGATCGGAAATTCCGACAACTTTGTGCGACCGCGTGTAGACAAAAAAAGTTTGAGCCAACATCCGTCGGAAAAAATCCTAGGATTTTGTTGTTGGAATGTCCGAACAAAGTCCGACCGTGTGTACGCCCTATAAGGGTGTGCACACTTATGCAACCATATTATTTAATTTTTTTATTTTTACTTCCCTCCACCTAAAAGATTCCAGTTTGTTTTTCAACTGAGTTGTACAGTTTATAGGTCACATTAAAGGTGGAAAAAAATCTGAAATGATTTATCTTTGTCTCATTTTTTTACACCACAGAAACCTGACATTTTAACACTGGACATTTTATATCCACTGTATGCAAGTGATCCTCCACAAGAAAAGTGTGTAAAGTTCCCAAAAGTCCAATAATTAGTGATGAGAAAACAGTGTCTTCAAATGTGGAATTTCTTCACCCTCATACACTTTGTGCTCCACCACACAAGCAGTGATCCTCCACCGGTCTACCTAATACCTCAATTTTAGACTCGTAAATTAACATAGGTCAAAAATGCTTGAAAGAAAGCTATGGTACAATACTCCTCCCGAATCAGTCATCCACCCCGATTTCATCTCTGATTGCAGGTGACTTTAAGTAGCGGCATCTCTCATGGTATGTAGAAAAAGAGAAGTAGCCGCAAATTGTGTAATATGTTCAATTTGATAGAAAACTCAAACTCCAGTTAAAATCCTACTCATGATTAAAATGAATAGCATAAAGAAATTGGCTCATCGGCAGAGCACATATGTAACTGCTGCTCTCTGCATCAATGTCTCCAGTCCACGTCTGATGTCACTTGGATCTACCTCAAATTAGTTATGAAAAAATTTTCATATTAGTTTTTGGTACCATTCGTATCATTGATTAGATTGTCAAATTATATATTTTGTTTATGTGGTTCCATAGACTTAAGGACTTATTGTAACATTTTATGTGGGATACATTCTACCTATTTTTGTTTCAGTGTTTAGATCTACTATGATTCACACTGACTATTGGTTCTATCTGTGGCACACTGTAAGTAGGATTTAGCAGCACAAACACATATTTACTGGTAGCCCTATTTTATGCCTCTCCTCAAAGTAACTGCTTTAAAAGTGCTTAAAAAAACTATTTGTAACTACAAAAAAAAGTTTAAACTGAATTGCAAGCCCACCAGAGCAGCTCCCACTAAAAATGTGCAGTTACAACACATAAAATACCAAAAAAACAAGTAAATATAGTGAAGCGCTCTGCTTAACACATAAAATCGCTCAGACAATCCGTGCAATTCAAAATATATCAATATAAACAAAGTGAATTAGAATACAAATCATCTGAATAAATGTGTGAACAAATCCAATGTGAAATCACACTCAATACCATGTAAAAATAGAATAACATTTACTAAGAAATGTGCAAGTTCAATAAAAGTCCAAGATACTATGTAAATCCCATTGGAACATCCGTGCAGTAAACCACCATAAATACTAGTGACTCAACAGTCCTGTGATGCCTTCTGCACACTTCACCCAGGTGTGCTCAAGTATGTACCCTCACCTCTTATGTTGGGCTTCACCAATAAATAGAGATGGATTCCACAGCTCTCATCTCTAGGCTCTTCCTTCAAGGGACTTAGAAGCTCAACTAGAAACACATGAAAGGCTTCATAGTGTGTATTGTTTATTTTATTAAACTTAAAGACTTAAAAAAAATCTACTCATATATGCACAATAAATACAGGCATTTTCGTAGACAAGTCTCAGTGCCTCAAATGTTACCAGACAGACCTACTCAAGGTGGGACAAAAGTCGGCACTGAGGATCTGTCTGTCTGCTAACATCTGTGGCACTGAAACTTGTCTATGTACGGCTGTATTTCTTGTGCAAGTTAGTGAATTATTTTAAAGGTCGTAACTAAGGGGGGACATACATGGGAGAGAACAAGGAAGCTGCACACCCTGAAATAGATAAAAGAATTTAGGATTCCCCTGATTGGGCTTTAAAGCAGCAAGATGTACCATTACAAAAGATCATTAGTATAACAATTTATTTGACAAGATGTCATGTATTCATGTGAAATCTAGTACAATGATGAATTCATATTTCATAAACGGCAAAATGCATATCACATCATTACATTACATGGAGTAATAAAATGTCGAAGCCCCGACGTGTTTCGACCTATTGCGGTCTCTTCAGGGGGCACGTCTGAATCTATAAAACAATACAAATATTGAAAATAGTATATGATTTTCTAAAAAAGATCACAATTGAATAAACCATAATGATGGGTTTTACCGTTGAAGTGAAGTAGGCATATCTAGTGGGGGCATTGGGGAGCCATGGAGGGGTCCGGGCGGCGCGCAGGCCATCCCCAACACCCACCCGGGGAAAGAGCCAGCCCCCTGGGGCTTACAAGGAGCCACACTGGTACACGTCCCCCCGGGGGAGCGGGAGACCGAACACCTGCAACAGACATCCATGAGCAGCCATTAAAGAAGTAACATATTTGTGTATAAGTCATCATAGTAAAAATTAATTAATTTGAATTATATAGATATATGGAGACCAAAAATGTGTGTATGTTTTTAGGGATGGTAGTTGAATCACATAGATTAAACAAATAAATAATCAAATTGAATTAGTATTGCTGGCAACCCAAATCTAATGTGCAAGTAGTACCTAATGTGTGAGTGAAAATGTGTGCTATGAGTGAAAAAAAGGGGAATCCTTGGGAGAGTGCATAATGAGGAAAATCCTGGTGTGATGGTGTGACAGGCCTAATGTAATGATGTGATGAACCTAGTGTTGGCGAAATAAGTGAAGAGTGAAAAAACAAACCAAACAAATAGGGTGAGGAAAAAATGTAGAGCCAACCAAATAGCAATGTGTGAGGAAAGAAGGGGTGTGAAATGGGATGGCGTGACTAGGAAACATAAAAATTTACCTTGTGCTGTATAAAGTTGTATGAGGTATGTGAAGCTGGTTGGCTTGGCAATGACCAAGCTGCAATTACTAAAAAACGAATACCGTTAGTCCTGAACAGCAGGGAAAAACTGTTAGCTGGTAGACATTGAGGTCTCCTAATATATCTAGGCTGAAACTGATGGAGTAATCACATGCAGGTGCCCAGCTCCCCCACCCATCCAGGATAATGGCGTGTGGGCCGCCAACTACAGCCCACATGTGGCTCCCTCGGCGTCCCGGAAGACCGAACGGTCCCGACCACCATCGTCATCTCCGTCGCAAAACGCGTGACGTCATGACGGTGCGCGCGCGCCGGGCCACGCACGCGCACACCGCCATAGACATTCCGGAGGTGAACGCGGGACGCCCCCGGCAGGGTGAAGCTCGCCACGGCGCCTAATAATAGGCGCTAGGCAGAGCAAACATGGGGGCATGCGGAATATCCACATGCCCCCACCCTGCCGGGAAGTCTCAAGGAGGGCAGGCTCCACCCAGAGGGGGGAGGGAGAGTGGAACCGCACCCACCGGGACCCAACAACGATCCCCCAAGCGTGAGAACCACATATAGATTGGCATTTGGCATGATCATGAGGTGTACCGAGAAAACAATAATAATAAATGTTGCATATATTAAACAGGAGCAGTGTGCCCTAACTTCAGACTCCTGCATGGAAACCAATAGAGTTTCAGTCATAAACTACCATGTGAAATATTAAATATTAAATGTCATGCAGTACAGGAGTCAGTTTCTCCTGGTGCATGGAAGGGGAAAGGGTTGAATCACAAACCGATTCCCCCTTAATTGGAACAAAATATATTCAAAAGTTGTATATATGTTAAAATTAAATTGGTAAGTGCTGGAATCTGAAGGTGGCATAAGACACACTGCTACCTGTTTTGATCTCTGGTATGTCAAAGCGGGGAGGGGTGTTTAACCACCCAAGAAAAATTGTAACTAAGGGGGGGACATACATGGGAGAGAACAAGGAAGCTGCACACCCTGAAATAGATAAAAGAATTTAGGATTCCCCTGATTGGGCTTTAAAGCAGCAAGATGTACCATTACAAAAGATCATTAGTATAACAATTTATTTGACAAGATGTCATGTATTCATGTGAAATCTAGTACAATGATGAATTCATATTTCATAAACGGCAAAATGCATATCACATCATTACATTACATGGAGTAATAAAATGTCGAAGCCTCGACGCGTTTCGACCTATTGCGGTCTCTTCAGGGGGCACGTCTGAATCTATAAAACAATACAAATATTGAAAATAGTATATGATTTTCTAAAAAAGATCACAATTGAATAAACCATAATGATGGGTTTTACCGTTGAAGTGAAGATCTACTCATATATGCACAATAAATACAGGCATTTTCGTAGACAAGTCTCAGTGCCTCAAATGTTACCAGACAGACCTACTCAAGGTGGGACAAAAGTCGGCACTGAGGATCTGTCTGTCTGCTAACATCTGTGGCACTGAAACTTGTCTATGTACGGCTGTATTTCTTGTGCAAGTTAGTGAATTATTTTAAAGGTCTTTTAATAAAATAAATGATACAGGCTATAAAGCCTTTTATGCTTTTCTATGCAATTTTTTTAGTCCCTCGAATGAAGAGCCCTATCTGGAGAAGAAAACTGGTAAATCCGTCTACTAAAACAATATTAGACCTCTTATTTAGTACCTGGGGCTTTTATTGGACTTTTATTGGACATTTGCACATTTCTTATTAAGTGTTATTCTATTTGTACATGGATTGAGTATGATTTTATATTGGATTTGTTCATATATTTATTCAGAAGATTTATATTCTAATTCATTTTGTTCATATTGATATATTGTGAATCACACAGATTGTCAGAGCGCTTCACTATATTTATACTTTTTTTTACTAGGTTTCTGCGCTCCTTATTCTTCAAATAAATAATAGAATGATTACTAATATATCCCTCTTCCACTATATTCACATGTGCCATCAGATCACTCTCCCATTGCTTCATATATATTAACAACCAAAATTTCACAAGTAGTCCTTGGATAAACACTTTCAAAGCATCCTAGACTACCAATGGAGAAGACGTAGAGTTATTCCATCCCAAAAATTCATTAAAATCAGAATGAATAGAAGATGACTTCAAAAACAATTTTAACCAATAAGGATAGGCTCATTTCAGTTATTACAGCACCGTTTCAAGTGATTAAATAGACTATGCAAAGGTTAGTAAACGTAATCATCCATCATGATGAAACATGCTAGGCACTTTCTTAAGTGGGGGCTATGTTCAATGTCTTTAAAATTGCTAAAGGGTATAGTATCCATCTCTTACAAGCTCCACTACTGCCCAGGATATAGGAATCCTTACTTTACTTATATACAGGCCTGCACGTTTTTTTACAATATAGGCCACTCAAACTCAGAAGAAAACGAGGGCTGAATTAATAAGGAATTCCAGGCAAGCAACTAAATGGTAAGGCAAAATTCAAATATAATCACTGTTTTACTTGCTAAAATAATTGTGTCCAGCCAGTCTTTTAACACATACACTCTGCCTCACAGCATAGTCAGAAAAGTGATACCGTTATTTCCTGGCTCAGTTTTGCAGTATTATATGTGCTCCTTACCTATGAATCAGTATTATTAGCTAAAATGAGGGGGCAGATAACCAAAGGCGCTGTAAAGCTGAACCAGGAGGGAGCACAATTATATTTCTAGCTGTGAAGGGTAGGTATGTGAATTACAACAGGATTAGAAATCCAGAATGACAAAACTCCTGAATGTCATTCTTCAAAATAATCTAAAAAGCATATTAATGCAGCCTATCGCAACTGGGGTGCCACCTGAGGTCGTCAGGAGTGCGTGGCATTCTGGTAGAGAAAGGCATTCAGATGAGACTGAGTTCCTGCTCCTTCGCCAAACTGTACATCTGTACAGCAGGAGCTCGGTCAGGACAGTGACATGCAGTCAGGAAAGTGAAAACAGTGGAAGAGGAAGGCAGCTTCCTGAGTCCTGAGCGCTCTGCTTTCCCCTACAGGGCAGTACCAGGCAGTGTGAGTGCAGGTACAGTACTGCAGATTTTTAAAAAGGCTAACTTTGTGTGCATGTGTATGTATGTGTGATTATATGTTTATATACAGTGGGGACAGAAAGTATTCAGACCCCCTTAAATGTTTCATTCTTTGTTATATTGCAGCCATTTGCTAAAATCATTTAAGTTAATTTTTTTCCTCATTAATGTACACACAGCACCTCATATTGACAGAAAAACACAGAATTGTTGACATTTTTGCAGATTTATTAAAAAAGAAAAACTGAAATATCACATGGTCCTAAGTATTCAGACCCTTTGCTCAGTATTTAGTAGAAACACCCTTTTGATCTAATACAGCCATGAGTCTTTTTGGGAAAGATGCAACAAGTGTTTCACACCTGGATTTGGGGATCCTCTGCCATTCCTCCTTGCAGATCCTCTCCAGTTCTGTCAGGCTGGATGGTAAACGTTGGTGGACAGCCATTTTTATGTCTCTCCAGAGATGCTCAATTGGGTTTAAGTCAGGGCTCTGGCTGGGCCATTCAAGAACAGTCACGGAGTTGTTGTGAAGCCACTCCTTTGTTATTTTAGCTGTGTGCTTAGGGTCATTGTCTTGTTGGAAGGTAAACCTTTGGCCCAGTCTGAGGTCCTGAGCACTCTGGAGAAGGTTTTTGTCCAGGATATCCCTGTACTTGGCCGCATTCATCTTTTCCTCGATTGCAACCAGTTGTCCTGTCCCTGCAGCTGAAAAACACCCCCACAGCATGATGCTGCCACCACCATGCTTCACTGTTGGGACTGTATTGGACAGGTGATGAGCAGTGCCTGGTTTTCTCCACACATACCGCTTAGAATTAAGGCGAAAAAGTTCTATTTTGGTCTCATCTTATTTCTCACCATCTTGGAGTCCTTCAGGTGTTTGTTAGCAAACTCAATGCGGGCTTTCATGTGTCTTGCACTGAGGAAATGCTTCCGTTGGGCCACTCTGCCATAAAGCCCCAACTGGTGGAGGGCTGCATTGATGGTTGACTTTCTACAACTTTCTCCCATCTCCTGACTGCATTTCTGGAGCTCAGCCACAGTAATCTTTGGGTTCTTCTTTATCTCTCTCACCAAGGCTCTTCTCCCCCGATAGCTCAGTTTGGCTGGATGGCCAGCTCTAGGAAGGGTTCTGGTCGTCTCAAACATCTTCCATTTAAGGATTATGGAGGCCACTGTGCTCTTAGGAACCTTAAGTGCAGCAGAATTTTTTTGTAACCTTGGCCAGATCTGTGCCTTGCCACAATTCTGTCTCTGAGCTCTTCAGGCAGTTCCTTTGACCTCACAATTCTCATTTGCTCTGACATGCACTGTGAGCTGTAAGGTCTTATATAGACAGATGTGTGGCTTTCCTAATCAAGTCCTATCAGTATAATCAAACACAGCTGGACTCAAATGAAGGTGTAGAACCATCTCAAAGATGATCAGAGGAAATGCCAGGTGTGCTCCAGTGATGAGGAGGGAGGGGATGATGAGGTCACTGACTCTACGTGGGTGCCTGATAGGAGGAGGAGGCACATCACCAATGAGGCAGGATGCCCTCCAGGGGCCAGCTTAAGGGCAGCACACCAACTGCATCACACCGCAGAGCTCCGCATGTGCAGGGCGCTGCTGTCTCTGCGCGTTATTCCAAAAGTTCCTTATATAGACAGGTGTGTGGCTTTCTTAATCAAGTCCAATCAGTATAATTAAACACAGCTGGACTCAAATGAAGGTGTAGAACCATCTCAAGGATGATCGGAAGAAATGGACAACACCTGAGTTAAATATATGAGTGTCACAGCAAAGGGTCTGAATACTTAGGACCATGTGATATTTCAGTTTTTCTATTTTAATAAATCTGCAAAAATGTCAACAATTCTGTGTTCTGTGTTTTTCTGTCAATATGGGGTGCTGTATGTACATTAATGAGGAAAAAAATGAACTTAAATGATTTTAGCAAATGGTTGCAATATAACAAAGAGTGAAACATTTAAGGGGGTCTGAATACTTTCCATCCCCATTGTATGTGTGTGTGTAATTATATAAGTGTGTGTTTATATGATTATTCATGGCTTTCGTTACTGGATTTAGTCGTCGCAATTGGAGGGTATATTTGGAGAATTCAGGGAAAATTTGGATGCCATTGAACGGAGCAGGGAGAGCAGATTTGTGCCTGGCTTCCAGTTTTTCCTTAGTGTGGAAAAAATGCAATCTCATTAGTATATCTCTGGGCACAGATGTGGCTAGGTGGGGTGGTTTGGCTATTCTTGAATCCTGTCTATGGTGGTCTCAAGCAGTGTAGCATCAGGTAGAATAATGGACATGAGGTCTTTTGCATATTGATGGAGAGCAGATGGTAGAACTGACTTGGGGACATCCCTTAATTTGACATTGTTACGACGAGACCTATCTTCTGAGTCTGCCAAATTAGGTTTGATCCAGTGCTGTTCATCTTTCACATCATCATAAGCATCCACTAGGTCATTTCTAGTGGTGGTGCAGGCCTCCATTTTGTTTTCAATGTATGTGATTCTGTCTCCCAGATTGTGAATGTCGGTGGAGAATTTGAAGATTAGCGAGGAGAGGTTAGTCAGTAGTGATGACTGAAGTGATAGGAGCATGTCCTTTAACCACCTCAATACAGGACACTTTCACCCCCTTCCTGCCCAAGCCATTTTTCAGCTTTCAGCACTGTCGCATTTTGAATGACAATTGCGCAGTCATGCAACACTGCACCCTAATTAAATTTTTATCATTTTTTTTCCCCACAAATAGAGCTTTCTTTTGGTGGTATTTGATCACCTCTACATTTTGTTTAATTGCGCTATAAACAAAAGAAGAGGGACAAGTTTGAAAAAACGCAATATTTTTTACTTTTTGCTATAATAAATATCCAATTTTTTTTTTTAAACAAATGTTTTCCTCATATAAAAGAAAAAGAGAGGGGCAAGTGGGACTTTAAATGAAGCATGTCAATTGAAAGTATAATAATAATGAATACATGTGAGTAGGTAAAATGATTGGATTTAATGTATAGTCAAGTCCATGATTTTGATGCATACAGTACCAATAAAGTAGTATAGATACAGACATAGTCGCATAAATTGATATATAAGCATATTAGCAGTAACAATCATTGAAGACTCAGTAGTGTAAAACAAATCAATGGACATACATATATGCAATTCATAACAGAAATACATGAATTAAAATCGCCAATCAAAATCACAAAATCACATGAAATGAGAAAACTCGATAAAAAATTGATAAATGTCAGGGATATGATTTAGGCTTGATAGGGCATCCTTAGTTTGCGAACCCGATGCGTTTCTTGGCTTCTTGCCAGTCATCAGGGGTGGGATGCATAATTTAACTGAGAAAAACAAAGGAATATCATAAATATTGATACATGTGGAACCTCCAGCCAATAGAGAAAATCGTATCAGAAATGTCCATTGTCTACTTTGAATAAAGAAGCTACTTACAAAATAGCCCAAAAGTCAAGGAGAGTCGCCAGCAATGGGATCTGTTAGGGTGTGAGATATAACCGTCTCAACCGGGGTTGAGGCAGGGCACCGACCATCCTCCCAAAGTGATTGGAGGGTGGGCCAGGAGAAACCACAGCCAACTGATTCCTGAGCCCTCAATATACTGGTCAATGAGTTGTAAATGGGAAAATCTGCAGAAAATTGAAGAAAATGGAGTGTGTCAAAGAAAGTAAATCTAGAGTAGAACGTGTTGGATGAATAGAATGACTGAAAGAAATATGTACTAGGTACATCTGAAAGAGTAAATGTGTGAAAAATGAGATGATAAAGGGGAATAGAAATAAAGTAGATGCATAAAAATGCACGTAAAAAGAGATAGAAAAAGAAATCCCTAGGAAATGTGTGAAAATAGAGAGTGTCGTGCGCCAGGTAAATGGGTGAGAGGATGGGAATGTGTGTACTGTAAGCAGAAAAAAAGATATATAAAAAAAATATATATAAAAATATATATTAATTACCCATGTGTTGAATAGTGGCTGCTTAACAGAGCGGTCCCTTCCTAGCGAAGCACAGTGAGGGAGTGAACCGTCAGTCTGTCGGTCCCAGCTGATATACTCTGGCCCTGGGCGGGTCCCTGCCAGCGTCATGCATGACGTCATTGGCAGCTGAGAGACGAGAGAGCAATCACAGCTGAGAGTAACTCAGTGGATGTCTACTCATCACAGCTGTAGGCGTCAGATGGAGAGAAAAAAAAAAAAAAAAAAGTTTGAGTTTATTGAGAACTATTTTGTACTAATTCCAAGGTTTTTATTCCCTGGAATCCACTTATTGATTTAAATCCAGCATATGGGCTGGGGTGTTTTGATATTTTGCAGTCTCTATGTCCGGGGTTGCGATGCGCTCAGCTCCCTCCCCACCTCCCCTCATTTATTTCGGGGCGGCTGGGGCCCGATCTCAATGCATCGGCGCCATGCATTCTTTTTTTTTTTTTCTCTCCATCTGACGCCTACAGCTGTGATGAGTAGACATCCACTGAGTTACTCTCAGCTGTGATTGCTCTCTCGTCTCTCAGCTGCCAATGACGTCATGCATGACGCTGGCAGGGACCCGCCCAGGGCCAGAGTATATCAGCTGGGACCGACAGACTGACGGTTCACTCCCTCACTGTGCTTCGCTAGGAAGGGACCGCTCTGTTAAGCAGCCACTATTCAACACATGGGTAATTAATATATATTTTTATATATATTTTTTTTATATATCTTTTTTTCTGCTTACAGTACACACATTCCCATCCTCTCACCCATTTACCTGGCGCACGACACTCTCTATTTTCACACATTTCCTAGGGATTTCTTTTTCTATCTCTTTTTACGTGCATTTTTATGCATCTACTTTATTTCTATTCCCCTTTATCATCTCATTTTTCACACATTTACTCTTTCAGATGTACCTAGTACATATTTCTTTCAGTCATTCTATTCATCCAACACGTTCTACTCTAGATTTACTTTCTTTGACACACTCCATTTTCTTCAATTTTCTGCAGATTTTCCCATTTACAACTCATTGACCAGTATATTGAGGGCTCAGGAATCAGTTGGCTGTGGTTTCTCCTGGCCCACCCTCCAATCACTTTGGGAGGATGGTCGGTGCCCTGCCTCAACCCCGGTTGAGACGGTTATATCTCACACCCTAACAGATCCCATTGCTGGCGACTCTCCTTGACTTTTGGGCTATTTTGTAAGTAGCTTCTTTATTCAAAGTAGACAATGGACATTTCTGATACGATTTTCTCTATTGGCTGGAGGTTCCACATGTATCAATATTTATGATATTCCTTTGTTTTTCTCAGTTAAATTATGCATCCCACCCCTGATGACTGGCAAGAAGCCAAGAAACGCGTCGGGTTCGCAAACTAAGGATGCCCTATCAAGCCTAAATCATATCCCTGACATTTATCAATTTTTTATCGAGTTTTCTCATTTCATGTGATTTTGTGATTTTGATTGGCGATTTTAATTCATGTATTTCTGTTATGAATTGCATATATGTATGTCCATTGATTTGTTTTACACTACTGAGTCTTCAATGATTGTTACTGCTAATATGCTTATATATCAATTTATGCGACTATGTCTGTATCTATACTACTTTATTGGTACTGTATGCATCAAAATCATGGACTTGACTATAAATTAAATCCAATCATTTTACCTACTCACATGTATTCATTATTATTATACTTTCAATTGACATGCTTCATTTAAAGTCCCACTTGCCCCTCTCTTTTTCTTTTATATATGAACCCGGGATGGAAGCATGCCATTGATATTTATTTATGCGACTGGTCACTTTCTTTTGTCTAAATGTTTTCCTCAGTTTAGGCCGATATGTATTCTTCTACATATTTTTGGTAAAAAAATTTGCAATAAGGGTATATTGATTGGTTTGCGCAAAAGTTATAGTGTCTACAAAATAGGGGATAGATTTATAGAATTTTTATTATTTATTTATTTTTTTACTAGTCATGACGGCGATCTGCGATTTTTATTGTGACTGCAATATTGAGGCGGACATATCGAACACTTTTGACACATTTTTGGGACCATTTACATTTATACAGCGATCCGTGCTATAAAAATGCATTGATTACTGTGTAAATGTCACTGGCAGGGAAGGGGTTAACACTAGGGGGTGATTGAGGGGTTAAATGTGTGTCCTAGGGAGGTGTAACTGTGGGGGGAGGGGACCGATCGGTGTCCCTATGTACAAGGGACACACCATCGGCCTCCTCTCCTCTGACAGGACGTGGATCTGTGTGTTACACACATTGTGGCCGCCGGGCACGCGCATCGGGTCCCCAGTGACGTGGCGGGTGTGCCCCCTAGTGGCTTGGGAAGGCGATCACGTCATATGACTTCCGCCCAGAACGAGAGCTGCCTCGTCTCACTGCCATATGACAGTGGGCGGGCGGCTAGTGGTTAAGGTTGTGTCCAAAACAGGCTGTCCTGTGGTGGGGAAAGCTGCAATAGAAGATTGAAGGTCCTGATTGGATTGGAGAGGGTTAAATTGCTGGGCCTCTCTATGTGTGGATGGCGGAGGTGCATTATCCGCATCCTAGCTTTTGCAGGGCTGAATATTGCCTGTATTATCCAGGATATCAACCGGGAGGCCTGTGTAGGCCCTGCATGTGGCAGCCGCGGCTGCGACATTCTGGCTATCACTAACCTGCGGCGCTGATTTCAGGAAGAAGGCCATGAGTTTTTTTTCGGCCGGTATTCCACCTTCCTCTTGCTGGACATCTTCTCTGGGTCTCCCGTATGTGCAGGATGGATGGTGATAAATGGGCCGCGGATGCAAGCCTCTGTCACTCCGTGGTTCTCTCCTGGCAGCGGAGCACTCGGTCTATTCGGCCATTTCCGAGTGCCGTCAAGCCACACCCCGTGTGTTTGTATGTATGGGTGTATTTATCTGTATGTATGTATGTGTGTTTTTTATATGTGTGTATGTATGTATGTGTTTATATGCCTGTGAATGTATGCGAGTATGCGTATGTATGTTTATATGTGTGCATGTACGTTTCTTTGACCCCTAATCCTGTACGTTTGGAACTGCTTTTTAGGGCTTCATGTACACTGCAGCTGATAAATGGCACTTAGGAGAAGTTGGGTGTTTTTTTCAGCAGCCCCTGATATGTTATCTTATGTGTACATGCACACTTAGTTGTTTATACCCTGTTTCCCCGAAAATAAGACCTAGCGTGATTGTCGGTGATGGCTGCAATATAAGCCCTACCCCCCCAAATAAGCCCTACCCTGTTTCCCCAAATATAAGCCCTACCCTGAAAAGAAGACCTACAAGGACTTTAACTAAAATTTATTTGGGGGGTAGGGCTTATATTACAGCCATCACCGACAATCACGCTAGGTCTTATTTTCGGGGAAACAGGGTAGGAGTTTAGAGGTAGTTGAGTTTACTGGCATTTTTTTTAAAGCAGATAAATTGCGTTCAGGATGGTAGTTTACTGACATTTCAAATGCCAAATGCTTGTAACTGCTTGTAAACTAGTGTGAAAGCTGTAACCTGAGTTAATGCACGTTTTAGTTTATAAGCGTTTCTAACCTCTTCTGGACTGCCCCACACAGAGGGCCCCCTGCCCCCATACTGCGGCAGGGCGGCCCTCCTGCACAAAATCACGTACCTGTACGTGATTTCATGCACTGGGTTTAGGGGAGCGCATGCGTGCGCCACCAGCGTCCCTCTCCCACTGTGATTTGACACAGTGGGAGCCAATCAGCGGGTCTGGCAGACCCAATGTTTGTTGGCACCCCTCGATCGTTCTCAGGAGAGGCAGAAAACAAGGCAGACTGCCGTTCTGTGAGAGGGGAAGATGGAGATCTTGTTTTTCTGCTAAGCATCTCTGTCTTCCCCCAGTAAAAGCAACCCCCCCCCCACAGTTAGCAAGCACTCCCAGGGAACACATTTAACCCTTTGATTGAACCTGATGTTAACCCCTTCCCTGTCAGTGTCATTAGTACAGTGACTGTGCATTTTTTTTAGCACTGATCACTGTATTAGTGTCACTGGTCCCCAAAAAGTGTCACTTAGTGTCAGATGTGTCAGCCGCAATGTCGCAGTCCCGCAAAAAATCACTGATCACCACCGTTACTAGTAAAAAATAAAATAAATAAAAATTCCATAAATACAGTGGGGACGGAAAGTATTCAGACCCCCTTAAATTTTTCACTCACAAAAATTTCTGCTACACTTAAGATTCCTAAGAGCACAGTGGTCTCCATAATCCTTAAATGGAAGATGTTTGGAATGACCAGAACCCTTCCTAGAGCTGGCCGTCCGGCCAAACTGAGCTATCGGGGGAGAAGAGCCTTGGTGAGAGAGGTAAAGAAGAACCCAAAGATCACTGTGGCTGAGCTCCAGAGATGCAGTCGGGAGATGGGAGAAAGTTGTAGAAAGTCAACCATCACTGCAGCCCTTCACCAGTGGGGGCTTTATGGCAGAGTGGCCCAACGGAAACATCGCCTCAGTGCAAGACACATGAAAGCCCGCATGGCGTTTGCTAAAAAAACACCTGAAGGACTCCAGGATGGTGAGAAATAAGATTCTCTGGTCTGATGAGACCAAGATAGAACTTTTTGGCCTTAATTCTAAGCAGTATGTGTGGAGAAAACCAGGCACTGCTCATCACCTGTCCAATACAGTCCCAACAGTGAATCATGGTGGTGGCAGCATCATGTTGTGGGGGTGTTTTTCAGCTGCAGGGACAGGACGACTGGTTGCAATCGAGGGAAAGATGAATGCGGCCAAGTACAGGGATCTCCTGGACGAAAACCTTCTCCAGAGTGCTCAGGACCTCAGACTGGGCCGAAGGTTTACCTTCCAACAAGACAATGACCCTAAGCACACAGCTAAA
Organism: Aquarana catesbeiana; assembly: GCF_042186555.1. Taxonomy (NCBI): domain Eukaryota; kingdom Metazoa; phylum Chordata; class Amphibia; order Anura; family Ranidae; genus Aquarana; species Aquarana catesbeiana. Next base: position 297,559,287 of record NC_133326.1, read on the forward strand.
ATAACAAAGGAGTGGCTTCACAACAACTCCGTGACTGTTCTTGAATGGCCCAGCCAGAGCCCTGACTTAAACCCAATTGAGCATCTCTGGAGAGACCTAAAAATCGCTGCCCACCAACGTTTACCATTCAACCTGACAGAACTGGAGAGGATCTGCAAGGAAGAATGGCAGAGGATCCCCAAATCCAGGTGTGAAAAACTTGTTGCATCTTTCCCAAAAAGACTCATGGCTGTATTAGATCAAAAAGGTGCTTCTACTAAATACTGAGCAAAGGGTCTGAATACTTAGGACCATGTGATATTTCAGTTTTTTTTTTTAATAAATCTGCACAAATGTCAACAATTCTGTGTTTTTCTGTCAATATGGGGTGCTGTGTGTGCATTAATGAGGAAAAAAAATGAACTTAAATGATTTTAGCAAATGGCTGCAATATAACAAAGAGTGAAAAATTTAAGGGGGTCTAAGTGCTTTCCGTCCCCACTGTATATCCCATAGTTTGTAGACGCTATAATATTTGTGCAAACCAATCAATATACGCTTATTGGGATTTTGTTTACCAAATATATGTAGCAGAATACATTTTACATTTTTTTATTGGATATGTTTTATAGCAGAAAGTAAAAAATAGTGTTTTTTTTTTCAAAATTGTTGGTCTTTTATTGTTTACAGTGCAAAGAAACAAAACAAAAACGCTGAGGTGATCAAATATCAGCAAAAGGAAGCTCTATTTGTGGGAATAAAAGGACATCAATTTTATTTGGGTACAGCATTGCACAATCACGCAGTTGTCAGTTAAAATAATGCAGTGCCATATTGCAAAAAATGGCTTGGTCATAAAGGGGGTAAACCTTCCAGGACAGAAGTGGTTAAAAAGGAACATGTAAGATATGGGTAAACACAATTTTCACCACATGCTGTTGCCTGCAAGGGGGAGACAGAGAGAGACAGAAAGAGAGAGACACAGACATACAGAGAGAGACAGAAATACAGAGAGAGAGAGAGAGAGAGAGAGAGACAGACCTACAGAAAGAGAGAGAGACAGACAAACAGAGAGAGACACAGAGAGCTAGAGAGAGGTGGAGAGAGTGAAAGAAAAACAGACAGAGAGAGAGAGAGAGATAGAGGGGGGCAGAAAAAACTGAGAGGGTGAGGGAGAGAGAGAGAGAGAGAGAGAGAGAGAGAGAGAGAGAGAGAGAGAGAGAGAGAGAGAGAGGGGGGGAAACTGGGAGAGAGAGGAGAGAGAGAGAGAGAGAGAGAGAGAGAGAGAGAAAGAGAGAGAGAAAGAGAGAGAGAGGGGGGGGGAGAAAAAACTGGGGGAGAGAGAGAGAGAGAGAGAGAGAGGGGGGGGGGAACTGAGAGGGAGAGAGAGAGAGAGAGAGAGAGAGAGAGAGAGGGGGGACAGAAAAAACTGAGAGGGGGAGAGAGAGAGTGAGACAGAGATAGAATCCATGGCTGAAATAGTTAATAATACTTGGTTTTCAAGTATTGTGGGCATTTATTTAAAAAAAAAACGCTTCTAACCTCAAATGCTCATAACTGCTGCTGAACTCACATAAAGGAGAAATGAGACAGATCACTGCTCCAGGCGAGTATAATAATCCACCAAAAAGGAAGGGCTGGGGGATAGCTCCGGCTCGCAACCGTGAACATGTAGACCAAATGAGAAAAATTAGCTGCACACCAACATCCGTCCAACAGGTTTATTGAAAGACTGCCACCAGGACTAAAACAACGGACCAAGGGGTGACAACGTTTCACACATACACAACAAGGAGAGAGGGGCCTCTAAGAGTAGACATTTCAACAAACACTTTAATAGGCATATAGTTTATGCACTCACATTTTGAAGAATTATTAAGAGCATATTGGTCCCAAAAAGTCTAGGTGGCCACTCCTGCAGGCTGCTCCCTCCGTCCGTATTGCTCCGGCGTTGTCTGGCATAGTATCACTCCATGTGGATGAATGCCAGCCGCTGTGGAGGAACTCGGTGATCAGAACGAGGCTTGGAACTCAGGGCAGGGATTTCAGCAGGGAGATGGCGTCAGTAGTGGACGCGTTTCCTGAGCATGCGCGATGCAATTGTAGGGCAAGCCACACTCCTTTTTCAACAGACTTAGTAAAGGGGACAGCATAGGCTCATTATAAAGGAGGGGGATGGACTCTGGAGGGGAGGAGAATGTTTATCAGAGGACAGGCCATGCTAATTACAACAAGATTCCGAATGGGCCAAACATGCAGTGGAAGACAATAAAACACACATGCAGGTGCATAAATAAACTGCCCCCCCCCCTTCTAATATAATTATACTTTAGTCCTTATTCTAATATTCGTAGTAATATCACCCTTATTTCACTTATAATATCCCATATAACCAATTGCCACCGAGCGTACGCAGATGTGCGTAATCGGCTTTTGGGGGTTATACCAGGATGATGCCCGCAGCTGCAGGCATCATCCTGCTACTGTATTTTAGAGCCGGCGATCGGCTTTCCTGGTATAACAACCGTTCCGGCTAAAAGCTGTTCGAGCCACCTAATAGTAAACATGGAAGCGACGTCATGACGTCACTTCCCGTTTACTCGGCTGCCAATGGCGCCGGTTTTAAAAACATATACAGTATTCAGAAAATGGCGATCTGAATACTTTGAAGTGCAAAGGAGAGATCGGGGGTCTTTTAGACCCCCGATCCCTCCATAAAGAGGACCTGTCACCACCTATTACTGTCACAAGGGATGTTTACATTCCTTGTGACAGCAATAAAAGTGTTAATTTTAAAAAACAGAAAATCCCCCTAATGGGGCTTTAATGCAGCCAGTGGTATATGAAAAACAAAATACAAAAAGGTGTTGTGATGGCCATTTTAATTTGGTTAATACAACAAGTACTGACAACAAAGGGCTTGGGACATGGACTTAAATCCAAAGATGAAAAATAGGAAACAATGCCAATAACAGAGGGCAGTGTACAATACAATTACATCACAGGCAACAGTAATACAATAGCACAAAGATGTTGGTTGTGTGAGATCCTGACGCGTTTCGACCCCAATGGGTCTTCTTCAGAGGATAGGTATGTATAAAAACTGTAAAAATGTAGACATGTGTCAAACAATTTCAAGCCAAAACAAAAAGAAAGAGTATATAAACAATTCCATATGGTGTATCTTTACCAGTCACAATGTACTCGATGGTTACAAGTGGCCATAATGTGAAAGAATATCCCTCTTGGTGTATCCCCGATATCTTAGCGGGTGGGCCAGTCACAAGGGGAGCGAGTGCCACCCACACGTCTTACAAGGAATCACACACTGTGTATCCCCAGAGGGGTGGAGGGAGAGAAGGGGGTATTCACTGCACCTGCGATAAAATTACAATATATATATTAATATTTATTAAGTGGCGGGTTCTAAAATAGGATTTGTACGGCAAAAGAGTCAAAAGAAAAATGTGTCTATTTGCTATTACAATTTCGAGGGTTCTAGCTGGATAACGGGCGTGGTGGGATGACAAAGCCATGCAAGATGGAAGACAACAAGGATAGCGTCGTCCCTTCCCCTTCCTTCCCTTCCCCCCCCATCCCATCCCTGCTCATCACTTATCTTTTCCTCTTTTCTTTTCCCTCACTCTTCTTCCCTCACTTTTTTCCCTCACACCTGCTATCCTTGTTGTCTTCCATCTTGCATGGCTTTGTCATCCCACCACGCCCGTTATCCAGCTAGAACCCTCGAAATTGTAATAGCAAATAGACACATTTTTCTTTTGACTCTTTTGCCGTACAAATCCTATTTTAGAACCCGCCACTTAATAAATATTAATATATATATTGTAATTTTATCGCAGGTGCAGTGAATACCCCCTTCTCTCCCTCCACCCCTCTGGGGATACACAGTGTGTGATTCCTTGTAAGACGTGTGGGTGGCACTCGCTCCCCTTGTGACTGGCCCACCCGCTAAGATATCGGGGATACACCAAGAGGGATATTCTTTCACATTATGGCCACTTGTAACCATCGAGTACATTGTGACTGGTAAAGATACACCATATGGAATTGTTTATATACTCTTTCTTTTTGTTTTGGCTTGAAATTGTTTGACACATGTCTACATTTTTACAGTTTTTATACATACCTATCCTCTGAAGAAGACCCATTGGGGTCGAAACGCGTCAGGATCTCACACAACCAACATCTTTGTGCTATTGTATTACTGTTGCCTGTGATGTAATTGTATTGTACACTGCCCTCTGTTATTGGCATTGTTTCCTATTTTTCATCTTTGGATTTAAGTCCATGTCCCAAGCCCTTTGTTGTCAGTACTTGTTGTATTAACCAAATTAAAATGGCCATCACAACACCTTTTTGTATTTTGTTTTTCATATACCACTGGCTGCATTAAAGCCCCATTAGGGGGATTTTCTGTTTTTTAATTCTATATTCGGGGTGTGCAGCCTCCCTGTCCGTACTCAAGAGTGTCCTTTTTTCTTATTGTCAAATTTTGGGTGGTTAAACACCCCTCCCCCGCCGCTTTGACACTCGAGTCCAGACACAAACTGTGAACTGTTGTTTGTGCCCAATGGCCCTGTGAGGGTCTTCTCTGGCAGGTATTACCTCCTCCTGTGAGGACCTGCCTTGGCAGCAATACCCTGAGACCCATTCCTATGAAAGATGTTTGCTACTTCATTTTTGGTATTTTTTCCCATGGGATTGTATATGCTGATTGAAATGTTTCCCCAAGGTACAGACACATTATCCAATAATCTCTTGTTATCCAACGTACCCAGCTGGATATTTTAACTACAGTAAATATAATTTTACATTTCCCAGCAACCTAGGATACAACCCATGGGATTCCACATCACTAATAAATCATTTCGCTGTTGCAGGGATGTTGTTTGACACATCAACCAGTTCACCGTTTTTTCTTTTGGAAATTGTTTTGTTTTGTATTGTTTTGGTGGCTAAATTTACCTATTGCATCCAATTTTTTCCATGATTATGAGGGGCAGTGTTAACTATAGGTATGTCATTGCCAACACATGATAGAACAATCCATTTATGGCCCTATAACTACGTTTATGACCTTCCCTTCTTCCCCCCCTCTCCATGTTATAACCACCACTTAGTGGCCCGGGGGGCCGGGTCTCTTGGGGGGTGGAGATGTGACACACATGCCTTCCTGGCAGGGTGGGGAGGCGCAAAGGGTCCTGCGTCTCTCCAAGCGCCCACTAGGTGGACGCTATTTCTATCCCTGCCAGCGGCGTTCCGGATCCCCTCCGGACGTCCTGGCCTCCCGCGCACGCGCGATACCACGGGCGTGCGCATGACGTCACGACGCCTACGCGGTTGCGGCGGGGGTGACGGTGGATCCGGGAGAATTCCTCTTCCGGAACGCCGAGGGAGTCACACCAAGGGCGCCGCCATTGCGTCACTCTTTCTTCATGGGGGAATGGATGGAGGGGGAGGGACACCTGCACCTGCGGGATACTTTGGCAAATAAGTTCTTCTATAAATTAGGTTGGCAATAGGGAAGGTCCAGTTGGATTATTTGTTTCCACTGGACGCTTCTGTGCTGCCTTATCATCCCATTTGGTGGTAAGTACATATTCTCTACTGATCCATACACCTTTTTACTGCGTTCACCATGCTCGGTTCACACCACTAATGTGATATCTTTTTTTCATCTTGTCTGAAATTCTGATTTACCCGTTCCACATTCCGTGATATTATGGACTATTTTCAATTATCTTATCGGTAACCTCATCAACTTCACACTAAATCCCATGCCCCCCCCATTCACTCTGTTCTTCTCACATGTCACTCACATACTCACACTTGTTTGGGGGCCTTTTCTTTGTTTTGTTTGGTTTACGACTATTCTTGGTTTTTTCACTTTTCACTTTTTCTGGCCCCTTAATGGGCCTCTCCCACACTCACTGGTCGCTACACTTTCTTTCTGTGTTCTTAGGTTCCTTACATATACGGACGTGATTTGGGAGCCGACCCATGCATTATATATGTGTTCTCCTTACCATACCATACCTTTCCCGTCGTCCCTTCCCCTTCCTTCCCTTCCCCCCCATCCCATCCCTGCTCATCACTTATCTTTTCCTCTTTTCTTTTCCCTCACTCTTCTTCCCTCACTTTTTTCCCTCACACCTGCTATCCTTGTTGTCTTCCATCTTGCATGGCTTTGTCATCCCACCACGCCCGTTATCCAGCTAGAACCCTCGAAATTGTAATAGCAAATAGACACATTTTTCTTTTGACTCTTTTGCCGTACAAATCCTATTTTAGAACCCGCCACTTAATAAATATTAATATATATATTGTAATTTTATCGCAGGTGCAGTGAATACCCCCTTCTCTCCCTCCACCCCTCTGGGGATACACAGTGTGTGATTCCTTGTAAGACGTGTGGGTGGCACTCGCTCCCCTTGTGACTGGCCCACCCGCTAAGATATCGGGGATACACCAAGAGGGATATTCTTTCACATTATGGCCACTTGTAACCATCGAGTACATTGTGACTGGTAAAGATACACCATATGGAATTGTTTATATACTCTTTCTTTTTGTTTTGGCTTGAAATTGTTTGACACATGTCTACATTTTTACAGTTTTTATACATACCTATCCTCTGAAGAAGACCCATTGGGGTCGAAACGCGTCAGGATCTCACACAACCAACATCTTTGTGCTATTGTATTACTGTTGCCTGTGATGTAATTGTATTGTACACTGCCCTCTGTTATTGGCATTGTTTCCTATTTTTCATCTTTGGATTTAAGTCCATGTCCCAAGCCCTTTGTTGTCAGTACTTGTTGTATTAACCAAATTAAAATGGCCATCACAACACCTTTTTGTATTTTGTTTTTCATATACCACTGGCTGCATTAAAGCCCCATTAGGGGGATTTTCTGTTTTTTAATTCTATATTCGGGGTGTGCAGCCTCCCTGTCCGTACTCAAGAGTGTCCTTTTTTCTTATTGTAAAAGTGTTAATTTTTTTTTTAAAAAAACACAATTTATTAATATAAAAATAAATAAAATAAATAAGAAAAAAAAAAATTAAAGCGCCCCCATCCCCGCGAGCTCGCGCAGCAAAGAAAAAGCATACGGAAGTCATGCCCGCATATGTAAACGGTGTTCAAATCACACATGTGAGGTATCGCCGCGATCGTCAGAGTAAGAGCAATAATTCTAGCACTAGACCTCCTCTGTAACTCTAACCTGGTAACCGTAAAAAAAATGTAAACCGTAGCCTATGGAGATTTTTAGGTACTGCAGTTTGTTGCCATTCCACGAGTGCATGCAATTATAAAGCGTGACATGTTTGGTATCTATTTACTCAGCGTAACATCATCTTTCACATTATACTAAAAAATTGGGGTAACTTTACTGTTTGTTTTTTTTTAAATTCATGAAAATGTCCCTTTTCCCAAAAAGTTGCGTTTAAAAATATTGCAACAATCGCCATTTTATTCTTTAGCTTCTCTGCTAAAAAATATATATAATGTTTGGGGGCTCTAAGTAATTTTCTAGCAAAAAATACGGATTTTAACTTGTAAACACCAAATTTCAAAAATAGGCTTAGTCATGAAAGGGATAATATCCCTTCACTCATTATGGTATGAATTTCTACAGTAAATCTAATTAATGACCTTCATATCATTTCTTTTGCCAGTATTATATATAGTATATATTACTATTTAATTTAATGTTTTAAAACAATTTATAATTATTCACCATTATTTCAATAATTTGAGATAGCTTCTTAATTTGTCTATAGTTCTATTCCATTTGTTCCTATGATTTAGACATTATTTAAAAATAATAATAATAATAAAATAATAATACATTTTATTTATAGTGCGCTTTTCATCATAAGATCTCAAAGTGCTACAGGTTAAAACAAAAGAAAAATGAACAATTTATACAATAAAACAAACATCTAAAATGAACATAAAGCTTTGCTAAAAAGAAATGTCTTAAGACCTTTTTTAACCGCTTCAGATCCGGGCCATTGCCAAATGACGGCAACAGCGTGGATCTACAATACCGGGACGACGTCTATTGACGTCGTTCCCTTTCCTCCTTCCCAGTGCGCTCTCATGAGCGCGCCTCGGGGAAAATCTGTGTTGGCCGTGTCACTTGAACACAGCCAATCACAGATCGATGTAAACGGCCAATCACAGCAGCCGTTTACAGCGAGATCGCCGCCTCCAATGAGAGATGATCTGAAATGTAAACAATTGAGATCATCTCTCATTGCCAGCTCTCTCTCCTCACACAGAGACAGCGTGTGAGGAGAGAGAGCTTCTGTGAGTAAACTATATAAAAAGTCTAAAAGCGAAGTGTAACTAATCAATAATTGCGCTAATACAAAAAACGTAGTGCAGGAGATAGCTGCCAGCATGTAACAATGTGGTAAACAATGTAGAAACAAAAATTATATGGAACACATGCAGCGCTAGAAAATGTGCTTATACATCTTAAACGTGTATCTGTGGCAGGGTGCTGGAATACAAAACTTATGCCAAATAAGCAAAAAGTGTGGTGAGATTGAGCAAGTAGACACATAAAGGAAAAAGTCCATAAATGTGTAGTGAATCTTATAGTCCACAGGAACTGGGGGTTCGTGGGCGTATGCGGTGTCACACCTACGCACAGGGTAGGAACTGGAACAAACTCTGTGTGTATGGGGAGACACTTTGCATCCAAATCTTCCAAAAATCCAAATCAACACAGCAAACAATAGAAATAAGTACCCTTACCAGAGGGGATGGACACAGTCACCGTACGGTGGAGTGTCATAAAGGCTTGAGGGATCCAACGATCCCGGGGATGTCTGGTTGAAGAGGTCTTGGCAGGGAGTCTCATCCGGGACGACAGTCGCTGTTCGGTGGTGTGTGGGTCCACAGCCAATCAAGATATCTTTCTCAGATGGAATGTCAGTATAGAAAAAGAGACTGAGGCTCAGCAAGGTCCCATTGATGGAAGGAGGGAAAAAAAAATCTCCACATAGGGCATGAATCCGTAAAAAACACTTTTATTGAAAAGCTAAAAAGTGCTAAGTGACACACTACAATGGATAAAATGTGATCACAGAAAGGAAGAAATAAAATAAAATCGCGTGGTATCAGGGCATCTCTAGGCTTTGGCAACCCGACATGTTTCGGACCATCGTCCTACTGGGGCATAAACCTGAATGTCTGTATCCATCTGAGAGAGATATCTTGATTGGCTGTGGACCCACACACCACCGAACAGCGACTGTCATCCCGGATGAGACTCCCTGCCAAGACTTCTTCAACCAGACATCCCCGGGATCGTTGGATCCCTCAAGCCCGTATGACACTCCACCATACGGTGACTGTGTCCATCCCCTCTGGTAAGGGTACTTATTTCTATTGTTTGCTGTGTTGATTTGGATTTTTGGAAGATTTGGATGCAAAGTGTCTCCCCATACACACAGAGTTTGTTCCAGTTCCTACCCTGTGCGTAGGTGTGACACCACATACGCCCACGAACCCCCAGTTCCTGTGGACTTATAAAGGATTCACTACACATTTATGGACTTTTTCCTTTATGTGTCTACTTGCTCAATCTCACCACACTTTTTGCTTATTTGGCATAAGTTTTGTATTTCAGCACCCTGCCACATATACATGTTTAAGATGTATAAGCACATTTTCTAGCGCTGCATGTGTTCCATATAATAAAAGCGAAGTGTGCCCAAAAATTGCCCAACAGTGCCCACAGTGACATCAATCTAGAGCCATCTGTGCCCACCTGTGCACATCAGTGCCCACTTGTGCCATCAGTGCATCATCTGTGCCATTAGTGCCCGCCTGTGCCCGCCAGTGCCCATCCGTGCCCGTCTGTGCCCATCTGCAATCAGTGCGCATCTGTGCAATCAGTGCGCATCTGTGCCAACTTATCAGTGCCCATCTGTGCCACCTCATCATTGCCCATCTGTGCCACCTCATCAGTGCCCATCTGTACCAATCAGTGCCCATCTGTGCCGCCTCAGTGCACATCTGTGCCGCCTTATCAGTGCCCATCTGTGCCGCCTTATCAGTGCCCATCTGTGCCGCCTCATCAGTGCCCATCTGTGCCACCTCACCAGTGCCACATCAGTGCATATCTGTGCCCACATGTGCCGCCTCATTAGTGTAAATCTGTGCAATCAGTGCACATCTGTGCTGCTTCCTCAGTACCCATCTGTGCTGCCTCAGTGCCCATTTGTGCCGCCTCATCAGTGCCCATCTGTGCGATCAGTGCCCATGTGTGCCGCCTCATCAGTGCCCATCTGTGCGATCAGTGCCCATCTGTGCCGCCTCATCAGTGCACATCTGTGCCATCAATCAGTGCCACCTCATCAGTGCAGGCTTAGCACACAGATGTGCAATCTCATAACCACCAGCAGCCATGTCCAAAAAAAGCTTTTCCGCCGAGGAGGCATACCAAATTCTTTCTACGGTCTATGAGAGCAACGGGGAGCTCTCTTTTTCGGATTCCCTTTCCAATTCGGATTCTGACGTAAATTACGAGCCAGTCCTCAGTAATGGAACACTTACAGACTCAGAGGAGGAAGAAACTCTGCCCGCCAAACGAAGGCGTTCTAGTGAGGAGGCAGTGGCATCCACCAGCACTGCAGTGGCATCCACTAGCACCGCAGTGCCATCCACCAGCACCGCAGTGCCTCGGCAAGAAAGGCCAAGTACCAGTGGGGTGTCACCCCAGCCCCAAAGGGTTAGGTCCCATGCCAGCCTGCCCTTTGCACTTCAGAACCCCTTGTGGCTTCCTCCAAATTCAGGAGAAGCTAGCATTCCCCCTTTCACTGCCCAGCCAGGAGTCCAGGTGGATACCTGTATGCACAGCAATTTATTTTGCAAAATCCCACATCATATTATGCCCGTCCCTATAAGTGGAGAGACCTGACAGTGGAGGAGTTCAAGGTTTTTTTGGGCCTCACATTTAATATGGGGCTCACCAAAAAAAAGGAATTCCGTTCCTATTGGTCAACCCACCCCCTCCACCACATGCCGCTCTTCTCCGCAGTAATGCCCAGAACCAGGTATCTGATGATAATGAGGTTCCTACATTGCAGCAACAATACCCAGTGCCCTCCCCAAAATGATCCAAGTTATGACAGGCTTTACAAAATTCGGCCAATATTAAATTATTTTTCTGAAGTATTCCCCCAGCTGTTCACCCCCGGCCAACACATGTGCGGAAGAGTCCCTTGTGAAATTTAGCGGCAGGCTTAAAATTCAGCAATTTATCCCTAGCAGAAGGGCCCGCTATGGGGTGAAGGTGTACAAATTATGTGACCGAGCCACAGGGTACACATATTCCTTCATAGTGTACCAAGGGAAGGACACCCAGCTGCAGCCCCCTAATTGCCCAGACTACTTGGGAACCAGCGGGAAAGTTGTTTGGGACCTCATATACCCCTTACTCGACAAAGGATACCACCTGTATGCAGACAACTTCTACACTTCTCTGCCCCTGTTCCACAACCTTCATCGGAAGAAGACACCAGCATGCGGCACCGTAAAAAAAAATCGGAAGGGCTTTCCTCAAAGTCTTGTTAATAAGAAGTTGAGAAAAGGAGAAACGGCAAGTCTGCGTAACAAAGAGATTCTGGCAGTGAAGTGGAGGGACAGAAGGGATGTGTATATGTTGTCTTCCATCCACAATAACACCTATGTGGAATTTCCCAGAAGGAATGGCCCCATCCAGAAACCCACATGCATCCATGAATACAATTTGTTTATGGGGGGAGTCGACTTCAACGATCAAATGTTGGAACCATACCTGGCCACAAGAAGGATATACCATTGGTACAAAAAAGTAGCGATTTATTTTTTTCAATTGGCCATATACAGCTCCTATATCCTTTACCGCAACTCCACCCAAAACCCCCAACCCTTCCTTGGCTACCAGGAGGAAATTTACACTGCCCTTATATTTCCGAACGGCCCACCAGAAAACATCCGATCAGATGTTGTTAGTCGACTCTCTGAACGCCACTTTCCAGATAAACTCCCTCCCAAACCAACAGGCCAAAGACGTCAAAAAAGATGTAAGGTGTGTACCAGAGCAAGAGTCAGAAGAGACACATCTTATTATTGTGCACAATGTCCTTCCCAACCAGGCCTCTGTATAGGTGAATGTTTCCGCCGTTACCATACTTCACTAAATTATTAGTGAAGTATGGTAAACGTAATCCTCAGTTCCTGCCTTCACACCCCTTTATGCCACTGCCTGCTCTGTAACTGACCCTGGCTTGTTATTCGACCACGCTTCTGCCTGCCGATTTTGTACATACCGCTGCCTGATCTGGAACTGACCCTGGACTGTTATTCGACCATGATTCTGCCTAACGATTCTGTACATACCTCTGCCTGATCTGGAACTGACCTTGGACTGTTTGACCATGCCTCTTGCCTGCCTCTTGGACTGATCTTGTACCCTGCAACTGGACTAGTGGGATTCAACACAGGGGTCTCACATATGTGAGGGGCTCCAGAATAGTTTTTCTGGATGAAGAAAACAATTTTCTTTGTTTTCTCATTCCTAGATTAGGGTCTGGAGACTCGGAGGCTTCAAAAAGATTTGGGTGGGAGAAGCCTCTACCCCTGTCCCCATTCTGTCCTGAACGAGGCCCTACTTCTGCCTGCTGCCTGTAGGACTTACTGCCATCATGCCTCTGTCTGTCGTACTGACCACAGCACATGGACCATGTTCCTGCCTACTACCAAGACCAATATTTTGGCACTGCTGACAATCTCTGCCTGCACTGACCCTGCACTGCACTGACCTATGGACAGTATCCCTGCCTGCTGCCTGTACTGACTATGGACAGTATTTCTGCCTGCTGCCTGAAAAATTGTGTTCGCTGTTGCTGACCAAGTCCCTGCCTGCTGCCTGGACCAGTGCTATCCTCCTGTGGATAACTGTACTACTAAAACCACAGGTAATCTTTTGTTTCTCTTTGCTCAGCATAATGTATTTTGGGGTGTAAATCTTGGTATGTGCATGCTATGTGTCCCTGGAACACCTGATGGTGTTCCTTGCATGTTGGATCTCTGTATGTGGCCAGGCTGTGTAAAGGTCTCACACATGTGGTATTGCCACACTCAGAAGGAGTGGCAGAATGTATTTTGGGGTGTCATTTTTGCTATGTAAATGCCATGTGTTGGAAATATCTTATAAACGGACAACTTTGTGTAAAAAAAAAAAAAATGCATTTTAATTTTTTTCCACATTTTCCAAAAACTTCGGGAAAAAAATGAACCATTCAAAAGACTCATTATGCCCCATTATACGCTGGGGTGTTAGCTTTCCAAAATGGGGTCATTTTGTGGACGTTTCCATTGTCCTGGTGCTCCAGGGCCTTCAAAAGCGTAATAGGCGGGTGAGAAATGAGATGTGTAATTTATGCTCGTAGAACGCCTGAAAGTGCTACTTCAATATTAGGCCTCTGTATGTAGTCAGGCTGTGTAAAAGACTCACACATGTGGTATCGTTATACTCAGGAGGAGTAGCAGAATGTATTTTGGGGTATTATTTTTGCTATGTACATGCTATGTGTTGGAAATATCCTATAAACGGGCAACTTTATGTAAAAAAAAATGAGTTTTCATTTTTTTTCCACATATTCCAAAAACTTCTGGAAAAAAATGAACCATTCAAAAGACTCATTATGCCTCATAGATTATACGTTGGGGTGTGTGCTTTCCAAAATGGGGTCATTTTGTGGGCGTTTCCATTGTCCTGGTGCTCCAGGGCCTTCAAAAGTGTAATAGGTGGGTGAGAAATGAAATGTGTAATTTATGCTCGTAGAACGCCTGAAGGTGCTACTTCAATGTTAGGCCTCTGTATGTGGCCAGGCTGTGTAGAAGTCTCACACATGTGATATCGCCATACTCAGGAGGAGTAGCAGAATGTATTTTGGGGTTTCATTTTTGCTATCTAAATGCTATGTGTTGGAGATATCTTATAAACGGACAACTTTGTGTAAAAAAAATGTGTTTTCATTTTTTTTCCACATTTTCCAAAAACTTCTGGAAAAAAATGAACCTTTCAAAAGACTCATTATGCCTCATAGATTATACATTGGGGTGTTAGCTTTCCGAAATGGGGTCATTTTGTGGGCGTTTCCATTGTCCTGGTGCTCTAGGGCCTTCAAAAGTATAATAGGTAGTCAACAAGTTAGATGGGTAATTTATGCTCCTTGAACACCTGATGATGCTCCCTGCATGTTGGGCCTCTGTATGTGGCCAGTTAGTGAAAAAGTCCCACACATGTGGTATTGTAATACTCAGGAGGAGTAGCCAAATGTATTTTGGGGTGTCATTTGTGGTATGCACATTCCATGTGAGAGAAATAAGCTATTACAATGACAATTTTCTGAAAAAAATATAAAAAATAAAAAAAAAAACTTAATTTGCAAAGAATTGTGGGAAAAAATTACAACTTCAAATAACTCACCATGCCTCTTACTAAATACCCTGGAATGTCTACTTTCCAAAAAGGGGTCATTTGTACTTTCCTGGCTTGTTAGGGTCTCAAGAAATGAGATGGGCCTCAGTACATCAGGTGTGATCATTTTTTTATGATTTGCACCATAGCTTGTAGACTCTATAAATTTCACACAGACCACATAATATCCACTAATTTGGGTTATTTTTACCAAAGATATGTAGCAGTATAAATTGTGGCCAACATTTATGAATAAAAATTGCTAATCTGCAAAATTTTATCACAGAAACGAAGAAAAAAGCATTTTTTTTCAAAATTTTCGGTCTTTTTTCATTTATAGCGCAAAAATTAAAAAAACCCAGAGGTGATCAAATACCACCAAATGAAAGCTATATTTGTATGAAAAAAGGACAAAAAAATCATTTGGGTAAAGTGTTGCATGACTGAGTAATTGTCATTCAACGTGTGAGAGCACTGAAAGCTGAAAATTGGTCTGGGCAGGAGGGGGGTTTAAGTGCCCAGTAAGCAAGTGGTTAAAACAATCAGTAGAATGAGGAGCCCTCAAGGTGTCAGGTAGGGAATTCCACAGGCGCGGGGCAGCTACACAAAAGGCCCTGTCTCCCTTTCCTATAGCTGCCCCGCGCCTGTGGAATTTGTTTCTATTTGTTTCTATTCCCCTCCATTTTTACTTGCCAACACTATTTTTCAAAAATGTATCAATCAATTTATATTATTGATCATTGGCTTGTATGGGTATTATAGATTTTTACACATTTTTCTCCATTATAAATGTGTACATATATCAATTGGTGTTTTTATTTATTTATCTTAATTTTATTTATATATATATATATATATATATATATATATATATATATATATATATATAGCTTTTAATGGTCTAATATGTCCATACATTAATATAATAACAATAATTCTTAAAGAACAATTATGATTAATTTTCCAATTTTTTATGATTGATCTCCTCTCTTTTTTCTACATTATATATTATTACACTTTTTATATATATATATTTATTTTATTCATATAGCTATTTCCTTTAAAACATATTGTTTTTAAAACATTGTTTTTGAAAAATAGTGTTCTAAATATTCCACATTAGCGTCTTCCTAAGGTTTATTTATGCACCTGCATGTGTGTTTTATTTATTGTCTTCCAATAAATGGATGTGCGGCAAATTCACATAAATGTGGTATGTAAAAGCTGCAAAATTAAAGTTTTTCACTGTCGGTTAACAGCTGTCAATTTCCAGCGTTCAGAAGAGGTTTTCAACTGCCCTGTGTACATGAGGCCTAAGCCTTATTCATACTAGTGGCAGGGACTGCCCCTTCTCTGAAAAGCAATCCATGCTCAGATTGCTTTTCAAAGGCCTTTGACAGGCAGTGAGGAGGTGGTATGTTGCCTCAATGTCTGAATTAACCACCTAAATGCAGCATCTCCATGACTCAACTACATGCAACCAACACGGTTGCGGGGTGGTTGTAGTGCAGCCCCATTCACCTGAGGGTATACTTCCAGCCACGGCCACGGCATGTGTACGACCCTAGCTGCTGCCTCTGCAGCTAAAGGGGGAGCAGTTGGGGGTGGTAGAAACTGATGTTACAATGAAGCTGTATGACAGTTTTGCACTATAAGTCTGTCCTTTTTCTCTCTCCATGGTCCATTTATGAGGTTTTGAGGAGTTTTAATGCCTGCCTGCGGGGGTTCATCTAACAGTTACCCTGGATAGTCCTCATGCATTTATGACCTTTATGTTAGAGATCTAATATCTCTGGTAAGAAGTTGTGTTTGGTGTTGGAGCACGGGAGTGACCATGTGTGATACATGATCAGCACTTTTTCATCTTTGGATGGACTTTATCCTTATTGTGGGATTCTTTCACGTATATTATTACATTTGTTTGCACGGATATTATTTTTAATGTTAATGCATTTTATTCATGAATTATTTCACTAGTATATATTTATTGAGACATTAGGCATTGAGTTATGGCACAATTTAATTATTAATTGCACATCTGTGGATATCTATATATATATTGTACAGGACGCCGTGGCTGGGTCCTGGAAGGACGCTATGTTTCCCCTCTGTTTGGACTGTGGTCCCTTTAAGGGAACAAAAAGGGTTAACTCACCTGTCAGAGGAAGTGGGTTTAAAACAAGACAGGAAGTTGGAGTGGATGGTGGAGGAGTGTAAAGGAGAATGTGGATGGTGGATGGTGTTTGTTGTGCAGCAACAAAAGTGAATAGCAGTGTCCTGCCTGGAAGTCTCCTGCCAGGGGAAGCTAGCTGCAACAGAAATTAAGGACTGTTTAACTGCGATAGCAGTTCTGGACTTTGCAAGTCGGTGAGACTAAAACCTTTTTCTTTTGTTTTTGCTGCTGTAAAGCTATTTAAGTTCAATAAATCTCCTTTTGAGTGAAAAGCCTGTGTCCTGCGATCTAGCTGGTCCCCCAAACATTACAAGTGGTGGAGAATGCGGGCAATCCTTTAACTCGCTCATCCTATCAATTGGCACGATTCATTCACAGCATGATACACGGAGGCGCTGCTCTCTCTTTTTCCCCCACCATCAGCTGACCCTATTCCCGGGGCCCCGATCACACCTCCCGGTTCCCCCCCACCGGCCTTTGTATGCCAGCAGGTGGCAGAGGAGGACTGCCCAGATGCAGGACCCCACTTTGGCCCATGCACGGGAACAGGTGGTAGTATTAAATGGGGTTCCCCAAGAGCCAGGTGCGAATGAGCGGTGGCCACACTTTGCAATATGTAATGAATTGCTTTATCGGGTTACCAAAGTGAGAGAAAATGTGGTAGAGCAATTATTGGTACCCCAACAGTATAGACGCAAGGTCCTGGACCTGGCCCATGATGATGTTTTAGGGGGACACCTGGGAGTTGAAAAGACGGAGGCACGGATCACCGACCGGTTTTACTGGCCAGGTCTGAAAGCAGAGGTAAGGAGATACTGTACCTCTTGTCCCACCTGTCAGTTGACCGCTCCGGTGACCCACTTCCGGAATCCTTTGGTCCCTCTGCCCATAATTGAGGTCCCATTTGAAAGGATAGCCATGGATATAGTAGGTCCCTTGGTGAAGTCGGCTCGAGGTCACTCCTACATACTGGTGATTCTCGACTATGCCACCCGATATCCTGAGGCGCTACCCCTGCGAAATACCTCCTCTAAGGCTATTGCCCGGGAATTATTCCAGTTGTTTACACGGACTGGTTTTCCCAAGGAAATACTAACGGACCAGGGCACCCCGTTTATGTCGAGAGTTATGGCCGACGTGTGTAAGCTCTTCCGGATTAAACAGCTGCGCACATCGGTCTACCATCCCCAAACGGATGGGTTAGTGGAACGCTTTAATAAGACCCTTAAATCTATGCTTAAGAGAGTTGTACAAAGGGATGGGAAAGACTGGGACTGTCTGTTACCAGCTCTCCTGTTTGCTATCCGGGAAGTGCCCCAGGCCTCCACTGGGTTTTCGCCCTTCGAGTTGGTATATGGGCGGAGACCTCGCGGACTACTGGATTTTGTTAAGGAGGAATGGGAAAGTGAACCTAGTCAGCATAAGAGTGTTCTTGAATATGTTTCCCAAATGCAGGAGAGGATCCGAACTGTGTTGCCACTAGTCAAGGAACATTTACAAAAAGCTCAGGAGGCTCAACGACGAGTCTATAATAGGGCTGCTAAAATAAGGAATTTCCAAGTGGGGGATCGAGTAGCGGTGTTGATTCCCACTGTGGAAAGTAAATTCTTAGCCAGGTGGCAAGGCCCCTTTGAAGTTGTAGAAAAAGTGGGAGAGGTGAATTATAAAATCCACCAACCGGGTAAGAGGAAACCCTATCAAATATATCATGTAAACTTGTTAAAGCCCTGGACAGAGAGGGAACCAGTGACCTCCCTGGCTAGTGCAAGATTGGAGCCCCGGGTTGGGGTGGAGAGTGTCCAAGTAGCAAATACCCTGTCTAAAACCCAAAGCCAGCAGGCAAAGGAGTTCTTGCAGAGAAATAAAGAAAAATTTTCAGACTTGCCAGGGCTCACGAGTACCATAGAGCATGATATCATCACGGAACCAGGAGTCAAAGTTTTTGTCCGGCCCTACCGCATCCCAGAGGCCCAAAGGAAGGCTGTTTCAGAGGAAGTGAAGAAGATGTTAGACCTGGAGATTATTGAGGAATCGCAGAGTGAGTGGTCGAGCCCGATTGTGTTGGTACCGAAGCCCAACGGGACTCTGCGATTCTGCAATGATTTTCGGAAACTTAATGAAGTTTCACGGTTTGATGCCTACCCCATGCCCCGGGTAGATGAGCTTATTGAGAGACTAGGTCCAGCCAGGTATATCACTACATTAGACCTTACCAAGGGATATTGTCAAATCCCGTTGACTAAGGCTGCTAGAGAGAAAACTGCTTTTTCTACCCCAGAGGGGAGTTTTCAGTACAAAAGGATGCCTTTTGGATTGCAAACTGCTCCAGCCACATTCCAGCGAGCAATGGATAGGATTTTACGACCTCACCAGAAATATGCCTCAGTGTACTTGGACGACATAGTCATTTTTAGCAGAGACTGGGAATCACACTTGCCCAAAGTCCAGGCAGTGCTGGACTCTCTTTGGAAGGAGGGGTTTACAATAAACCCTGAAAAATGTGCTTTGGGAATGGAGGAGGTGAAATACCTGGGCTATATCGTGGGTAGAGGGGTGGTGAAACCTCAGGTCAGCAAGGTAGAGGCTATACAGAGTTGGCCCCGTCCCCTCACAAAAAAGCAGGTACGTGCATTCTTGGGCATGGTGGGATACTACAGGAGGTTTGTACCCAACTTTGCCACGTTGGCGGCTCCATTGACCGATCTGACTAAGGGTCGGAAATCGGTCATGGTGGAGTGGAATGCAGACGCTGAGAAGGCCTTTTTGGAGCTCAAGTCGGCACTGTGCCAACACCCTGTCCTGGTAGCACCCAATTTTTCAAAAGAGTTTGTTGTCCAAACTGATGCTTCTGATGTAGGATTGGGAGCGGTGTTGTCACAGGTTATTAATGGAGAGGAGCACCCGGTAGTCTTCCTCAGTAGGAAGTTAACACCAGCGGAAAAAAACTACGCTACAATTGAACGAGAGTGTCTGGCCATTAAGTGGGCTCTGGAATCCCTCAGATATTACCTTTTGGGGAGGAAGTTTAGGCTGATTTCTGACCATGCCCCTTTAACATGGTTGAGACAGGGTAAAGGGAATAATGCCAGGGTTACTCGGTGGTTCCTGGCACTCCAGGAATTTAAATTTGTAGTGGAGCATAGGCCCGGGAGACTGCATCAAAATGCAGATGCCCTCTCCCGAGTCCATTGTTTGAGCTCCACTGTTGCCTCCACCTCCATGGCGTTGGGGCACAGGGGGGGGATATGTACAGGACGCCGTGGCTGGGTCCTGGAAGGACGCTATGTTTCCCCTCTGTTTGGACTGTGGTCCCTTTAAGGGAACAAAAAGGGTTAACTCACCTGTCAGAGGAAGTGGGTTTAAAACAAGACAGGAAGTTGGAGTGGATGGTGGAGGAGTGTAAAGGAGAATGTGGATGGTGGATGGTGTTTGTTGTGCAGCAACAAAAGTGAATAGCAGTGTCCTGCCTGGAAGTCTCCTGCCAGGGGAAGCTAGCTGCAACAGAAATTAAGGACTGTTTAACTGCGATAGCAGTTCTGGACTTTGCAAGTTGGTGAGACTAAAACCTTTTTCTTTTGTTTTTGCTGCTGTAAAGCTATTTAAGTTCAATAAATCTCCTTTTGAGTGAAAAGCCTGTGTCCTGCGATCTAGCTGGTCCCCCAAACATTACAATATATATATATATATAGATATATCTATATCTAGATCTAGATATAGATCTAGATATAGATATATCTATATCTATATCTAGATCTATATATAAAGGGGAAGCGCAACAGGTCATAAGCAAATACATTTGTTCTATAATATTGGGTGGATCCACATTCTGAATTATGGGAAAATAGACACTTTGGGTTAGTAGAAACAAGAAAATTCTGTGAAAATTAGAACACAGATGAGAACTCATAAGGAGTAATGATGTAACGATTCAGGAATTTCACAATGTTATTTATTTAATGATGTTCATAGTGCGCAGAATACGGCGACTGTGTTGTCAGTTCTGCTCAAGATAAGTAAGCTCATATGCTGAACTATGAGGTTAGAAGAGACTATAAACTACTGCTAGCAAGATTCTATACCTTACAAACAATTCATTATCACTGGCCTTTATCCTGTTATTTCAGGTGTTCCTACAGCTGAGACTGTCTCATTTTACAGGTCCAAAGTCATATTGTAACAAATAGGAGCTAAAGTTTTGCTATGGTGAATGAACATGGAAAACTAAATTAGTTCTGGTAATGGGGTAAAAAATCGTTTTTTTCATAGGTAATTTGTAACATAAGAGTCAATTATAAAATGTATTGCTCCCTTGTGGTGAAACTGTTACATCGACAGCCAAGTCAGATGCCAACTTTTTAAAAAGACACCAGTGACATGTTGCAGTGTGACGATGACATGTAAAGGTATTTGAGTACAAGCATATGGTACTCTGACTGGGATTAACTGACAGTTCATGGTATGTGACATAAGAAAAGTGTCCCAAGAAACAGTGGCTACAGCTAGTAATTGACCGTATATCAAGATGAGTAAAGGTGTCCATATACAAATGATATAATTTTAGTATTTTAGCCTATGCTAACCGATGTAGGTTATAAACTTAAAGACTTTTGGGGCACCATGTGTAACTAAAATGCATGCAAACCTCATGCCAGTATTGGGACACCTGCCTACACGCACTTGAACTGTAATGGCATCCCAGTCTTAGTCCGTAGGGTTTAATATTGAGTTGGCCCACCCTTTGCAGCTATAACAGCTTCAACTCTTCTGGGAAGGCTGTCCACAAGGTTTAGAAGTGTGTCTTTGGGAATGTTTGATCATTCTTGCAGAAGCGCATTTATGAGGTCAGGCACTGATGTTGGACGAGAAGGCCTGGCTCGCAGTCTCTGCTCTAATTCACCCCAAAGGTGCTCTATCGGGTTGAGGTCAGGACTCTGTGCAGGGCAGTCAAGTTCCTCCACCCCAAACTCGCTCATCCATGTCTTTATGGTCCTTGCTTTGTGCACTGGTCCAAATCATTTAGTGGAGAGGCGATTATGGTGTGGGGTTGTTTTTCAAGGGTTGGGCTTGGCCCCTTGGTTCCAGTAAAGGGAACTCTTATGGCGTCAGCATACCAAGACGTTTTGGACAATTTCAAGCTCCCAACATTGTGGGAACAGTTTGGAGATGGCCCCTTCCTGTTCCAACATGACAGCGCACCAGTGTACAAAGCAAGGTCCATAAAGACTTGGATGAGCAAGTTTGGGGTGGAGGAACTTGACTGGCCTGCACAGTCCTGACCTCAACCCGATAGAACACTTTTGGGTTGAATTAGAGCTGAGACTGCGAGCCAGGCCTTCTCGTCCAACATCAGCGTCTGACACCTAACAAATGCGCTTCTGGAAGGATGGTCAAAAATTCCCATAGACACACCTAAACCTTGTGGACAGCCTTCCCAGAAGAGTTGAAGCTGTTATAGCTGCACAGGGTGGGCCAACTCAATATTAAACCTTATGGACTAAGACTGGGATGCCGTTAAAGTTCATGTGTGTGTAAAGGCAGGTGTCCCAATACTGCAATACTGGCATGAGGTTTGCATGCATTTTAGTTACACATGGCGCCCCAAAAATCTTTAAGTTTATAACCGACATCGGTTAGCATAGGCTAAAATACGCAAATTATTATTATCGCAAAGGGTGGGCCAACTCAATATTGAACCCTACGGACTAAGACTGGGATGCCATTAAAGTTCACTTGCATGTAAAGGCAGGTGTCCCAATACTTTTGACTACACACACACACACACACACAGTATGTATATACACAGTATCTCACAAAAGTGAGTACACCCCTCACATTTTTGTAAATATTTATTATATCTTTTCATGTGACAACACAGAAGAAATGACACTTTGCTACAATGTATAGTAGTGAGTGTACAGCTTGTATAACAGTGTAAATTTGCTGTCCCCTCAAAATAACACAACACACAGACATTAATGTCTAAACCGCTGGCAACAATTGGGCCCAATTAGCCATTTCCCTCCCCCGGTGTCATGTGGCTCGTTAGTGTTACAAGGTCTCAGGTGTGAATGGGGATCAGGTGTGTTAAATTTGGTGTTATCGCTCTCACTCTCTCATACTGGTCACTGGAAGTTGACCAGTATGAGAGAGTGAGAGCAATAACAGTATAATAAAATATTTACAAAAATGTGAAGGGTGTACACACTTTTGTGAGATACTGTATATATATATATATATATATATATATATATATATATATATATATATATATATATAAATATATACCTGTTTACTTGTAGAAATTTGTCCTGTACATCTTTAACCAAGCGATGAAAAGGATATTTGCACAGATTTACAAAGTGGGGGCGAGGAGCTAAGGTTAAACACTGTACAAGAGCTCTGAAAGCTGATTGGAGGGATGGGACACACACACCCTTCACACAGTACACAGGAATAGAGCTGTGGCTGTCAATCACAAGCTGTGTCCTGGAGCTCCCTCTCCTGTCACCTTTCTAGTTCTTGGTGTGAGGAAAATTTGTCAGAAGGGACTCATGTAGATAACAGCTGTACTAAACAGCAGAAAGAAATGAAACTCATTGCTTTGCAGAGAGGCAAGTAAACACTATAGAAATATGTGCTTTGTTCAGATTTCACACCTGAGGTTTACAACCACTTTAAGTCCTGGATCCAGGTAACATTCTAACAGGTTTATGCTTTTAAAGTGGAGCCCCTTCATAGTAATCATATCAGACGTATTTATTTTTAGAAATGATTTCAAAAGTCTGGATACTTTGGGCAGTCTTTATAAACCTTCTTAAGAACATTTAAGGATATCAGACATATGTAACAGAAATGCTAAAGTGTTATCTGACAACTCATATTTATTTACAGCACCACTCCCCATTTCCTGGAAAGGAAAAATTAAGAGAGATCTTAGTCACAGAAAAAAAAAAAAATCACTGGAAAAACAAGACATGATGTCATCCCATAACAAGGAGTGACATTGTGTAGTAGTTGATAATTCCAGAACATTCTCTAAATCATAATTTCAGCCAGAAGGATTTTCTAACAAAATAACAGTTGCTGCTTAATGCTAAGATTATGCTTTTTACAATCCAAAAACCCGGAGAACAATATGCCCAAAAGAAACATAATATCAACCTTTTTTCTTAACATGAAACTAATATGCAAAAAAGTAAAACAGACTGAATAGAATTGGAAAAATATTTCACTAATCTTCACTTGAAATCAGTTATGATATAAATAAATGTAACAAAAGCATACAACACCAGTCCACCAGTAATATAAAGCTGAGGAAAGGGAGGCAAACGGAGATCACAAATCTATGTGTAAGTCTGAAACTTGTTAATCTAAGTTATAAAAACATTTCGTACTAATTAGGCCCCTTTCACACTTGTTCTGCAACGTGGGACTGCAAAGTCGCACGACAAGTCTTACCCCGTGATTTCCAATAAGTACCATTAATATCTGTGTGACTTCAAGTCGCAGTGACTTCAAAGTAGTCCCTGCACTACTTTGGTCTGACTTTGATGCGACTAGAAGTCCATAGACCTCAAGATTACCCAGCATTGCTTCAAATCGCATCAAAATCACGGCAAAATCGAACAACTTTCAGGGCGTACAAGTGTGAAAGGGGACTTAAGGGTATCATTGTGATTGGAAAAATAATAAAGTATTAAAATATGTTGTCTTCTGTTCTTGAGTCCTTGGGGTTGATTTACTATAGGTAAACAGGCTGTTCACTTTGCAAGAGAAATTGCCCCAGAGCTTAGTGAGTGTGATGATGTTTCACTTTGCAAAGAATACTGAATCACATGCAAGGAAAACAGAAAAAAAAAACAGCATTTTGCTTGCACATGATTGGATGATGAAAGTCATCAGAGCTTAATCTCTTTCTCTAAGCTTGGGAGCAAATCAAACCCAAATGTATTTTTTTCTATTCTATTAGGCGATAGGTTGATTCAAACAGCACGTATTACATAAAGACAGTGGAAGAAATTAACGTGGGATGTTTTGAAGCAGGATAGAGGGAAGGAAGAACAATGTTAAAGTGTTAGCATACAAGACAAGGCTTTTAACTCAAAGATCTACCTTACAGAGATGACAGCAGCAAGAAAGACCAAGAGATCCAGGCTGAGGTCCCATGGCATCAACAGGGATTGTAGGGGAGCAATATGCAGGACACCGTGAAGAAAGGCCTTCACCAAGCAATGTGAGGCCAATGGTCTCTAAAACATAGTAGACAGCAAGGGAAGAGATCTGTACCTTGATGGTACTCAAGACCAGATGCTGGTCTACAGACCAGAATGAAGAAAGGAAAGGAAATGTCCCGCAGAGTATTTACTAGGATGTAATTTCCTAGTTTCAGAAAGGCATAGACCAGATGAAACTGATCCCAGGCCTGAGGGTCTCTGGACCTGGAGACAAATCAGTCCAGTTTGTTGCTGAACCTGGGTGTCAGACAATCTGCACCTAGTGTCCCCCACTTTTGGTAAAGAACTTGAAACACCTATGGGTGGAAAAACCATTCCCCAGGACCCAGATTTCCACGGCTGTGGAAAGTCTGAACAGTATATGGCAGGAAATTCTGTTCTGTTTAA
The DNA here is from genome assembly GCF_042186555.1 of Aquarana catesbeiana. NCBI lineage: Eukaryota > Metazoa > Chordata > Amphibia > Anura > Ranidae > Aquarana > Aquarana catesbeiana. The sequence continues at coordinate 297,584,570 of NC_133326.1, forward strand.
GACAGAAACAGGTCCGCTACCTTTTATTTATTTATTTTTTAATCTTTAGTTTTTATTAAGGATGTATGCAGAAGAAAGGTAACAAACACAGCGTCAAACGGCACCAAAGTTGGTAATTACAGAGCTTGTACAATACTAAAACATTTTAGCATTATGGTACGTGTGCAAAGAGAGGTTAAGGGGTACAGGAGAAGGGAACCTGAGTGATGGTGCTATTAACAACATGATAATTTGCAGACGACAAAAACTTTGGATGAAGAAGAAAGGTCTCTACGGATGCCTAGGATAGGCTGTATCCTACCTTAAAAGAGGCCAGGATAATCTATACTATTAAATGCTTGCTGTTCAGTTCGAGTGATTCAGCCATTTATGCCAATGCTTCCAGAAGGGTGCACATTTGCCATTTTTAACTACAAACATCAGTTCGAATTGTGTGCTAGTGTTCCAGTGTTGAAGAAACAGAGAGCGATCTGGAGGCTCAGTTCGTTTTCAGGCAGCAGCTTCGTTCTCCTGGCTGCTACGATGCCATGTGCAGGGAAAGGGGTTTGTGAAGATTCATGGTGTAGTAGGAGTGCTGTTGCAGGGTTGCCTTCCATATGGACTGTTGATACAGAGGATAGAAAGTTACATAGTAGGTGAGGTTGAAAAAAAGACACAAGTCCATCAAGTCCCACCTATGTGTGTGATTATATGTCAGCATTACATTGCATATCCCTGTATGTTGGAGTCGTTCAGGTGCTTATCTAATCGTTTTTTGAAACTATCGATGCTCCCGCTGAGACCACCGCCTGTGGAAGGGAATTCCACATCTTTGCCACTCTTACAGTAAAGAACCCTCTACGTAGTTTAAGGTTAAACCTCTTTTCTTCTAATTTTAATGAGTGGCCACGTGTCTTGTTGAAGACATGATTCCAGAATGGCTTTATTACAGGACAAACCCACCATATGTGTAGTAGGGATCCTTGTTTTCCGCATTCCCTTCAGCACAACAGTGACTGGGTTGGAAGGATCTTAGCCAATTTAGTAGGGTAGTAGTACTCTCTGTGAAGAGTCTTTAGGGATGATTCCCAATGGGTGGTACATTTTGAGAATGTGGTAAGTAGCTGAGAGACCTTTTGCCATTGGTGTGTATTGAATTGTTGTAAGTGTTCGGCTCTCCATAATTCCATAGAGGGTGTTTTGTTTGAGAAAAGGTTGTGGTTGATGATCTGGTAAAGGAATGAGATGCCTTTGTTTTTTGGAGATGTGTCAGTAAAGGATATTATATCCGTTGGTATGTAATAAGTTTCTTTGTTGATAGTTGTGAGGATAGATTGAGTTCGGAGGTATATGTAGAAGTCTGATTTAGGCAGTCCATAAGATTGTTGCAGAGTTTGGAAGGTGCGTGGTGAGTTAGAATTCATTAAGCAGCCCAGAGTTGACATTCCAGCAGTCATCCAATGTGAAAGTGATAGGTCTGGTGACAAGGTTCTAGGGAGACAAGAGGCAAGATGTCTAAGTCTGATGAGTGTGATTTCAGGAGTTGGGGCACAGGTTCTTCCAGGTGGATAGAGCAGCTCTGATGGTTAGGTAAGGAGATAGTTGGGGAGTGTAACCTAGAAGTATTGCTCCTAATGTACCTTGTAGGGATGACCCAAGTAATGAGTGTTCAATGGGACACCATACATGGTCCAGTGATGGGGACCACCAGAATTTTAGTTGGTCAAGAACAGCCACTTGGTGGTAACTTTTCAGGTTAGGACTCCCATTCCTGCATTTAGTTTGAGTCTGTAGAGGATTGAAGATCTGAATCTAGGTTTCTTCCCATTCCAAATAAAGTGGTTAACAGTGGACTGAAGTTTTTGGAGGTAAGATTATGAGCGTGGGATTGGAAGGGTCCTGAAAAGGTAAATTATTGTGGGAAGTAGTGACATTTTGACTACAGCTACTCTACCAGCCCATGATAGATGGGTTGTCTGTAGTTCGCTAATTTGTTGTTTCAGTGATAAGATTGCTGCTTTACAATTTATTCGGTGTATGGAGGAGCTTGGTGAGGTGAGCTTGATGCCCAGATATTTGATTATAGAGTGAGGGGCCCAGGAGGAGCCGGAGGACACAAATTGTTTTTTTAAGGTTTTCATTCAGTGCTATGGATATCATATGTGATTTTGAGATATTCACTTTGTATAGTGAGACCAAGCTAAAGTCTTCTAGTACTGACTGAAGGGACTTTAGGGATGTTAAAGGGTCTGAAAGGGAAAGGACTACGTTGTGAGCATACAGTCTAATTTTGTACTCATTATCCCCAGTTTGCAATCCCCGTATGTTGGGGTGGGAGTGAATGGTCTGGGCAAGGGGTTCCATGACTAGCGCAAATATTATAGGGTAAAGGGGGCACCCCTGCCTCATGCCATTCGTTATGGAGGAGGGGTTAGAAAGGACTACTGAGGTAAGTAACCTGGCCGATGGGTTAAAATATAGAGCTCTAATGGCGCCGTTTATGTATCCCGACAGTCAAAAGGTGTCCAACACTGCATACAGGTAGCGCCAATGTACACCGTCAAATGCCATTTTATTCTGCTCCGCTCATTGAAGAAGGTTCAATGTGCGTCTTGTGCCATCCGATGTTTGACGACCTTTTACGAAGCCCACTTGGTCTGGCTGGATCAAAAGGGGGAGAATGTTGTCGTCTAGAGGCAATTAATTTCAATAGAGAGATTGGTCTGCAATTGGCTGAGGAGGTTGGTGATTTGTCTGGTTTTGGCAAAGTTACTATTAATGCTTCAAGTCCTTCTCTATGGAAGGACACTTGGGTTGCAGCTTGGTCGTATAGCTGTTGTAGATATGGGGACAGGAGGTGGGATAAGGATTTGTAGTATTCGTTCCCAAATCCGTCTAGGTCTGGGGAATTGTGTAGGGGTAGTTTTCGTATGGCTTGTTGGATCTCAGATATGGTGAAGGGTACAGAGAGGCTATTGAGATGTACCTGAGATACCTTAGGGAGTTTAAGGGATGCAAGAAAGTTTTGTATCTGTGCATCAGTAAGGGATTTGATGGGTTATCTGTATTTATATTATAGAGGTTAGAGCAGAATAATTTGGCTGTTTTTGGAGTCAAGAAGGTATGCTATACGGTTTTTGGCTGATTTCTTTATAATTTGTCTTGCACGGTATGAGCCAACTTTATTACCAGCTGTGTAATGATTTAGTTTAAGTCACTTTAGGAGAAAGTCGTGTCGGGCAATGAAAAGTTGGGATAGTTGATGACGAAGGTCCCTGAGTTGCTTGTTCCTATCAGGAGAGGTTTGGGTTGTGTTTAGGAATTCTAGGGAGCGTATGGTCTCAGTTATCTCTGTTATTTTCGGCATCCTCTTACACTTCTCCTGCGCACCCAGCCTAATATAAACTCCTCTCATATATGCTTTGTGGGTGAACCACAAGGATTGAATATTCTCAACCGAACCAACATTAGATTGAGAAAAATTGTTTAGTTCTCTACTGACCTGCTCCTGGTAGCGGGGGTTATATAGAATTGATGTGTTAAGCCTCCATACTCCATTTGGAACTGGTGAATTCAATATTTGGCAAGTTAGGGAGATAGGGGCATGGTCTGACCATGTGATTAAGCCAATCTGGGCGGTCTTGGTTTGGAGCAAGGTGTCCCTGTCTACCAGGAACAGGTCAATGCGAGAGTACACTTGTAGGGCTACTGAATAAAAGGTAAAACCTTTTTCAGACCCATTGGCGCATCTCCAAGCATCATACAAATGGTAATCTTTTAGTAGGACGGACAAGGTATGTGAGGGGCGCCTGTTGCGGCTTGTAGAGTCTAGCACAGAATCAGGCACTTCATTAAAGTCGCCACAAACAATGAGACGACCTATCCCTAAGTTCCCGTTTTTTTCATTACTTTGTTGAGGAAGGCCTTTTGTTTAGTGTTAGGGGCATATAGTGTGACAATGGTATAGGGGTAGTGGTTAAGGAGTGCCCCTAAGATAATAAACCGACCATTTGGGTCTGTTTCTACAAATTTTTGGTTGAAGGTGACTGAGTTTTTGAACGCGATTAAGACTCCTCGTGCTTTCTTGTTTGCAAAGAAGCAATGGGTGAAGTTAGGATGGGAAATTTTAGGTGGTGAATCTGCTTTGAAATGCATTTCTTGGACACAAAATATGCCACATTTTTGGGAGACAGCCTCTTTCCACATCATGGACCTCTTAAATGGGCTGTTGAGGCTGTTGATGTTGACGGAGGTTATCTTAAGTGACATTGAACATTTGGGAAGGATGAATGGGGTAGCACTTCATTGTTAACTCAGCTAAAGTCAAAATATACATTCGGACATACAGCAAGAACAGAAAAATGGTATCAGAGGTAGTCAAAATATAAAGAAGCTGATTGCATAGCATTCATTTATAGGGTTCCCAGAGTTAAAGAGTAACCGATAGCAAAGCATAGTGTAATAGTTAAAACGTTAAATGGTAAACAGTGTGAAAAAGAACAAAGGTAAAATGTTGAACTTGAACTGACAATGTGCAGGATACAATCGTGCAATGAACTTACTCTACTTGCAAGTTGGGGGTGCAGAAACTTCAGGTAGCCCTGCGTTAAGGGAAATCCAAGGTGATAAGATGGATGTCTAATGAGAGCAGTAAGTGTTCATAATTATTTATGATGGCTAATAAGGCATTACTGACTGAGATAGAACTGTCAGGTGTTACCAACCACTGACCAGCCTTCTGAGATACGTTGTGGTAGTCTAGTGCATTCCCCACTGGGGAGGAAGCTTTTTGGCTTCTTCTGGTGATTTGAGGATATATGTGTGGCCTTGATGTATCACGGTTAGTTTGGTGGGGTAGCCCCACTGATAAGTGATTTTTCCGTTCCCGTAGTTGAATAGTTATGGGGGAAAATTGCTTGCGTTGTTGCATGGTTGCTGCTGAGAGATCAGTGAAGATCTGAAATTTGGAGAAAGGGTTAGGGAGTTTTTCCATTTTGCGTGCAGCTGCAACATCCTTTTCTTTAATGTGAAAGAATGGTATCCTGGCTATATGTCTCTAGGGACAGTGTCAGGAAGTGAAGCGGGTTTAGCCAGCCTGTGGGCCCTGTGGATGACAAAATCTTTAGGGTTTTCCATAGGGAGCAGGACATTAAGGAGTTTTTGTAGGTATAGAGTCAGTTCTGGGTTTGAGACGGATTCAGGGATGCCCCGGAATTTCAGGTTATTATGTCGGAAGCGGTCCTCGAGGTCTGTGACTTTGGCTTTCAGCCACTGTATGTCAGTGTCATGTCCCTGGAAGTCTGCGGACAGGCTATTATAGGCATCTGCATGTTCACCTAGTGATCTCTCCACTGTATCAACTCCTTCCTCTACGTGCTCTGTGTGACTGTAAAGAGGCCAGGTTTCTATTTAGGTCTGCCTGCAGATCATTTTTAAGGGATAATAGCATTTCCTTTAAGGTGAATTCTGAGGCAGGCTGATCCGAAGCTGGGAATGCAGCTAGCGATTGTGACTGAGGGGATGTGTGTGTCATGGTAAAATTATCCTCGTCAGCAGCCAGTTGCTTCTTACTCACCAGCCCTTTGGATAGAGGAGAGGCTGCAGGCGATTTTGCAGGTCTTTTCTGGGAGTTTTTGACCTCCTTTTGTGTAGCTGTATCCACAGCAGCAGCTTGGATCTGTGTGCATGGAGCACTGTACTGTCTGTGAGGAGGGAGTGGACTCCATCTCGTTCTCCCCTCCATCTGCTGAAGTTGCCATGTTGCCGAGCCTGTGGAAATAGTCTGTGAGGCGACACGGGTGTGAGGATCGGAGCGCAGTGGAGCTGACAGACATCTCTAGGTGTCAGAGGGTTGAAGGCTGTCGGGTCCGGGTTTTTTTTTGGAGACGCCGCTGTGTATGTTAACGTTCAAGTGGCCATACTACTCTGCGGCCAGGCTCCGCCCCCCTGGTCCACTACATTTTAAGCAACATGACTTCTGGCGCCTCCCTGGTGGTTGATGTAGGCTGCTGCTGTGGCCCTGCCTGCCTGTTTTCTGGATGGGTGACCTCAAAGCTGAGAAGTCCAGTATTGTATGGGCAACAGAAAGGTTTTAGGAGGTCTGAGCAGTTTGAAAGCAAGGCCTTACCAATAAAGACCAATATGGTATCCTTAAATTTAGAAGATATCTGAGGACAGAACACCACCTTTAAGTATGATTCTGTGAAAGAAGGAGACTTCTCACCTTTCTCACGTTGCTCCCCTCCTTCAGTGCAGCTGCCACAAGGATAAAGTCGGAGAACAACCCTGGAGAGGAGGTTGAAGGTGCCTGTTTCCAATCCCTGTGATTAACGACTTTTAAGAGGCCTGAAATTCTAAAATGTCAGAAATGTAGAAGACAAAAAATTGTGCAAATTTAAATAGATCAGCTTTCCTGCTTCTTAGCTGTAGCACAAATTGTTGCAGCCCATGCTCAGCCCACTGGTGACCAAATTTAAAGAGCCAAGTCCTACTTACAGAGCTCCTTAGTAACAAAGCAGGATTAAAGGGACAAACCTACCTGTCTTTTCCCTCTAAGATGGGCATGGCCCCAAAGGAGCCTTCAGAGACAGGGCTCCACCTGCTGATTGATGGTTTTGGATCTAAATAACCTAACGCAATGCATGGCATGCCAAGTTGAGTGCACATGCAGGATCCAGTGCCCAAAGCAATGTTACAGGCTGGCCCTATATCTTCTTTCAGACTGGGTCTAGGTACAGTCCCCCATGACTCAGAAAGTGGGACATGGAAGCTTCAAGTAAGCTCACTGGAGAGAATGTTTATTACCTTGGGACACTAGTAAATAATGTGGCAGCTGACAGTGGGGAGAGTTTGAGGGGATGTTAGTGTCCAACCACTTGAAGACAGCTACCTACAACCTTTGGTTATAACTAAAGATCCTGTGTCCTGTACTGTTCCATTATAAAGTAAGTTGTCTTCAGGTTTGGTAATGCTTGATATTCAGTTGATTTTGTTTAACATTATATATCTCATATTGAAGATCACTAAACATCTTCAAAGATAAGTTAAGATTTAGTGAACTATCTTTTGCAAGCATCCAGCCCCAATTGCACCAGGAGACTCTATGTAAAGCTGGGTTCACACTAGAACACGGAGCAGCTCACAGCAGGGGACCCGGTGCGCCTCCATTCACCGGTTCAGATCCAATCTCAGCCCGAATTTTTGGCTGGATTCGGACCTGAAATGGACCAAAAGACGCACAAGACTCCTGTGCAATTCGCACTGGAGCCGCTCCAGAGATGTGTGAACCAGGTCCATAGAGAGCCGGTCACAATCTCCTACTATGCGAATTGCATGTGGAGAAATCAGCATCCAATTCGCAATAGTGTGAACCCAGCCTAACAGATAAAAAGTCAAGAAAAATAGTCAGGCTTTAAGGAACTAATTTTCCTTGTCACAGTAGTTTAATCATCTCAAAAATGAACAAAGAAATCATTGTAAAAAAATGATTTACCCAAAAGAGAGCCCATTACCTTGTTTTTGACACTAATTCTGACACAATAATCATCAAGGCTCCCGTTGTCTGATTACAAGACTAGCCTACCTCACTTAAACCCATTTATTTGCCCAGGGTGGGCAATCTATATTGCTCTTTAGTACCATGTTTGAGGGCTGCACTACTGATAGCTGCAAATAGCTTTCAACGTCAGCATGGTAAGCAGGCTGTCCTTGGGACTAAAGCTGGCCACACATGTTACAATCTTATTGTGCAATTTCAAGAAAACCTTTGATTTAGCAATAACCATGTAATCAAAGTGGCAAGTTATAATTACTTAGGCCCTTACTCTACATTGTTGTTGGCAAATTGTACAATAACATTGCAAGACGAGTGGTGCTGTAAAGGCACTCAATTAAAGTAAAATTTGCTTTAATATTGAAAAAATGATTTAATTCTAAAAATAAAATGAAGAGGTTCTTAAACAATTAAAAGAGAAAACATTTCCCCAATGTAAGTCCTAACTTGTTTATTTACACTCTAAACTCCCATTGTCGCAAACATTTTTCTACTAATTTCCCTACACCTGACTACGCCTTATGTCCAACTATGCAGATTTCCATTCTTTCTAATTGTCACTGTTCACACCTGCATGCTCAGTTGCCTCATACACAAAAAAAGTACATGAGATTTTTTTGACCATATTCAGGAGTTTTTAATCCTAGGGGCTTAAATGCATGTGATGCAGTATGTGCATTTTCTAGCGCATTTTTGTGCCTGTGGGATTCCTTTCCTCCCCTTCCCCAGCCCAAAAAACAAACTCCTGAAGCTTAATTCACCCGCAAAAATGTCTATAAAATGCATGTAATAGAAATATGCTTGAAAAAAATCTACTCTGCTCAGAGGTGAATTAAGGTTAAATAGTATTGGAAAACTTTTATATGTATATATAAACCTTTTAATCTATAAATAGGAAGCTACAGGTATAATAACTTTATAATTTAGAAAATAGACACTTAAAATAGACACATATTTCAAAAGATTTCAGAATTTTGTAGACCAAAAATGTAAATAAGAAAACAAGAAAAAAAGACTACCTTTGTGCATTGCCTCTGAGTAATCATATGCCCCATTTTTGTTTAATTATGTTGCTCATAGAGCAAGTATGATTGGGTATGTGGATGTCTACAGGAAAATTTACAACCAGATAATTGTATAAAGGGCTTCAAAGTATTTGGTAATAATTCAGACCAGCTGTTGCACTAAAACAGTGATGTGTTAACATGCGCCTAAGCCTCTGTTTAATGTATTGCCCTGGTACAATCTGTAGTTAGAATAAATTTTCAGTGTTGCGTAATATGGTGTTTTAGGTTAAAACAACACGGACTGGCTTGGTTAAAAATTAAAGGTAATAAAATAAAAACTAATACCAAGCATCATATATGGTATATTTCAGTCAATGCCAACACTGAAAGCACAAGAAAAAAATGAAACACCAGCAAAACAGACAGAGGAATAAATTAAAAAAGTTGAAAGTTGCTTGAGGTTATTTTGTGCCTGTTTTTAAATAAATATGCATAATTTTTTCGCATAGTTAAAGCTAGTAGGTACAAAAAAAGATAACAAATGATAGTTGCAAAAACGAATGATCAGAACTATAATTTTTGGAACTACAGAAAACAAAAAGAAAAACAACCTTCACAACTACATATACATGGTTTATCAGTTTAAATACATTGATCAGCAATAACATTATTACCACTGACAGGTAAAATGAATAACATTGATTATCTCATTACAAATGCATCTGAAAGTGGATGGTTATATTAGTCAGAAAGCAAACATATTTTCCCTGAATTTGATGTGTTGAAAAAAGAAACACATGGGCAAACATAAGGATTTGAGCAACTACGACAAGGCCCAAATTGTGATGGCTAGTTGACTCGGTCAGAGCAACTCTATAACTGCATCTCTTGTGGGATGTTCCTGGTCTGCAGTGGTCAGGACGTGCCAAAAGTGGCAAGAGAAGGAACGCTGGCAACAGTGTCATGGGCAGCAAAGGCTCACTGATGCACATGGGTAGCTAAAAAAGTTAATGCTGGTTCCAATAGAAAACTGTCAGAACACACAGTGCATCTCAGTTTGTTGCATATAGGGGCTGCATAGCTGTGGACCGGTCAAGGTGCCCATGCTGACCTGTGTCAACACATGCCTACAATGGGCACATGAGCATCGGAACTAGACCATGGAGAAATTGAAGACGGTAGCCTAGTTTAATGAATCACATTTTCTTTTACATCATGTGGATGGCCCGGGTGCAGCTGTGTCACTTACCTGGGGAAGAGATTACACCAAGATGCACTATTGGAAGAAGGCAAGCTGGGCAATGCTCTGCAGGGAAGTCTTGGGGGCTGCCCTTGATTTGTAGATGTTACTTTTGAGTCCATGCCTCCAAGGGTCAAAGTTGTTTTGGTGGCAAAAGAAAGACAAGGGCCTCTTTCACACGGGGCAGATCAGTCATGATCCGCCCCGTGAACATCCGCTTGCTCAGCGGGGATCGCTCCGCCGATCCCCGCTGAGCAGGAAGATGACAGGTGCATCGCTGCACGCTGTGCAGCGACGGACCTGTCAGAGCGCCGCTCTCCCCTATGGGGGGATCGGATGATGACGGTCCGTAGTGTCCGTCGTCATCCGATCCGATCACGGAGGGAAAAGTAGGTTTTTCCTCCGTTACACTTTTCGGATCGGAGCGGGGTCGGATGTCAGCGGACATGTCACCGCTGACATCCGACGCTCCATAGGGATGAATGTATGTCCGTTTTTCATCCGAAAACGGAAGGATGAAAAACGGACATACGGATCCCCCGTGTGAAAGAGGCCCTACTCAATATTAGGTGGTAGGTCATAATGTTATGGTTGATTGGTGTATATTACAAGAACAGAAAATTACTTGTTGATCTGTCAGAAATCCAGTGCACTGCTTTATATTTTAGCTGACAACACAGTGCCTCTATTTCACAAAAATCACAAGTTTTGTCAGGCCTGCTTAAGTTATCCCCTGCTGGACTACCGACCATTCTTCCCCTTTACATCTTATTACTACAACATAAGGGGGTGTTCTGTTATTAGCAGGGGAAAACTCAAGCAAGGCTAACAATGTTGCATGGTATTTCAATGCATCAGAAGCAGAGTCACTTGATTTGTGCTAAGATCAACATGTATATTTCTGTACTTGTAGCATTTTTAAGGAAACCAAAAATGGGAAATTGCAGACTTGTACTTGGCATGTTTCTTTTCATTTTGCATAAATATATTTTAAGCCCAACTTTTTTTTTTTGTTTTGGGGGGGGGGGGGATATGGGCAGATCAGCCAAGAATTTTGTGTTGGATAGAGAAGGAAAGGGTTAAAAATGCTGCAAGGTTGCTGTGAGTGCTGTGACACTCCTCTTCCTGTCCAGTTTCTTTGTCCTGGTGTTATAGAAGGCAAGCAGCAATCTCCCAAAAAAACCTCCACTCTATTGGGAACAAAAACGAAAAATGTAATTAATGTTTTGGTTGGAGTTCGGAAAACCCCAAGTGTACTACTCTAATAGCGTCAGTGGTGCAGCCCTGCTATGTACAGCAATGCTCGCTGCTTGTCAGCAATATACACCTGCAATCACACCAAAAAAAATCACAAAACTCAATAGGTAGCTAATTTGCTTAATGACGGGCTTATTTAAGGAAACAATTTAGAAGCCTACGGTGTTAATAATATTAAAATCCAAATGCATACAAAAGAGAGTAGTATCTGAATAATACGATTTTTAATACTCATATTTTTGTTTGGGATCCGGAAAGTTCACCTTTAAGAGTTTGTTGCTGTGTACAAATAGAAAGTGGAACTAAATTGCAACAAAAATACACTAATTTATTAGGAGACTAGAGACATTTAAAACATGAATTACAAACCAGTAAAGAAACATTTATCTTTTCTACATTAAAGCTGACCCACTGGAAATTTAAGCCCGAAAGGGGATTTGCTCTACGGAAAGACCTCTAAATCAATAGCTGCTAGCAATCCTCTGGAGAAGTGAATGTAGGGATCCCAGCCAACAAACTCACATACAGCACACACATAACTCAGAAATAGGGAAAACAACATTAGAGCATTCTTATTCAAAACAATTTATTGGGAAAAAGTTTTATAGACAAATTATGAACATATGCATAAAACAGCAATTCATAACGCATGTCACAAATGCAATAAAACCTATAAATCACAGGTTGTCATTGCTACTACTGAGATGGTCACCGTCTTATTAACCAGTACAGTTATGAAGCAGAATACTTTTTGATTTATTTATTAGAATCCCGTGTTGAGAGAAATAGGTGGTCTGCCAGGGTGACCCCATTTTTCAAATGTTAGCTGCTCGGCTTTCGTTCTGATTCTTTGTCCTCAAGATGATGAAAGCCACTGACTTAGAACAAACATGCTGCATGAAAATGAAACCAAAGACATGTATACATGTTCCAGGTTACTGGCAAAGAAATGAAGCCGTTAGCTCAGCACAACACACAGGCAGCTAGGTTTTTGAGAAGGCGCACTCTTCATATTTATCTCAGAACAGGATTCATAGGATTAATACAAACATGCTGGCATCATAGACTGTTCATTGAGGTATTGCGAACGATAAAAAAAATCCTAACCTTTCATCACTTTAATGTGTTTTTGGGGATTTTTTTTTACAATGCCCACAGAAAAGAGATGATGGTTGCCTGATCTTCACAATTTCATCTGTAACAAACCGCAATGTTTTTTTAGCACCTGAAAACTCTACAAGCTTAGAGATCAGGGGGTGGAGATCTGATTGCTTCTTTCTTTCATGGGGTAAGCTTGCATGAACGTTTTTTCTACATGTGCCTCCTCCTCCTTTCACCACGGTCATAAGTACGAACCCTTGACCAACATTAGTATACATGTCTACAATACAGATGACCCAAAAAAAAAAGACATTCTCAAACAGCCTGCCTTGGATGTCTATAACAGATTTACTCCCTCTAGTATCCCAGTTCCTGCCCCCCCCCCCAATCATTTCACAGCCATGCACTCATTTATGATCATGAGGCCAGTTTAATGTTCTGATTTATACAACTGTGATTATATAAACGGCAACAGTTCATTCAATCCATTCCTACTTAAAAACCTGGATTAACATGTCATGAATACTGTACACAAGTCAGCTGCAAAATAAAACTAAACTGTGGTACAGACCTGCAAATGTAATACAGAATTCAGCTCCTAATGTTCATTGCATCAGCATATAAACTGGGAGTGCAGAGTATATGTGGGGTGTTAATGATGGGGATTCCCTGGCAATCTCTCATTCTCTGATTTAAATGTTCTGATCAGTAAACCAAACATAAAATTCACTCAAAAGGGGGTACATTTAAAAAACATACATATACAGATGAGTATCATTGCGGAGGCATATTGTGATTTATTGTATTACCATAACCATATAAGTATCAATTATTCTAATATATTATTTTATAATAGCATTATATGTCCCACATAATTCATAAATATGACAAAAAAAATAACAAAAAGTGAAGTTTATGGAATTTGATTGGTCTGCTGTATTTAGCATTGACTACAGGCAGCTACTAAAGCAGAACTCCAGCCACCTATCTAAATGCATAGTTTAAAAACATATTTGAAATGTTCTACCCAGTAAATTATCTGTTATCCTGTTCAAGCAGCTTTGTGATTCACAAATCTCTGCAGGTAAGAGGTCAGGAAGGTGTCCTTCCCGGTTCAGATTTGCTTGTGACATTTCTCATCTCTAGACTGCTCACTGGACAGTGAGTCAGAATCATCAACTGGGTATTCATTATCCATAAGGAGAAGGCTTCAAAGGATAAGGGGAGGTGATTTTGATAAAAAAAATCCTTCAACAAGAAACAAAATGGATTTATAATCAAAGAGCAACCAGTCCGCCAGGTATGAACACTGCACTATCTTTTAAACCCTTTTTGTAGGGAATACCTTGGTAGTAATTTCCACACTTTGTTGATTATTTCCATACACAGTTTACGGTCATGCGTTAAGTTGTGATTTCTGTATAGGAATTATTCCTAGGCAGCCATGTAAGCTCACTAATGTCTATATTTTTATTATTTTTTTTTCTTTTCTTTAGTTATGTAACTATATTCTACTATGATGAATATCTATTTGAATATTGTTAAAAATGTCCTGTATGACAGCCTCGGAACGCACATGCATCACTGAGAGTGGATGAGTCATTGTCGGTGTTGGTCATATTGTTGCGACGTTCGGGTGTCTCCTGTGGACGAGTAGGTTATTGTCTCCTCGATAACCAACTGTCTTTATCTATCTTGGCAGCTGGGTGGCGCCTCTGCCTCTTCGTACACCGCTCAAACGACAGCCGGTGAGTCATTGCGCATGCGCAACACAGGGGATACTCGCACCGGAAGTGATGTCAGTGAGCTGACCTTTGCTCATTCACTTCCGGTTGGGACCATACATATAAGGGGAGCTCGGATAAGCGGCCTGTTGTGAAGCACATTACAGCAGCTAGGAAGGACCGGATCAAACACACCATAGGTGGAAGAGGAGTCCCATCCAGCCTCTAGCCAGGTCGCACAGGTTTGTGACAAGCTAGCACTGGCTGCGGATCGCAGTGTTACCACACTATGACCACAGGATCCTATGGTTGATCCTCCGTTCCCTTGGGTGGAAACCAAACAGGTAGTTCTTTACACTTCCTACTCTATCTCTTTTTGCATTTTTGCACGTTCATGTTGTCTCCATGAGAACGCGGTCTGGTTCTATGTAATATTATCCGGTGGCTATGTATCTTGATGGTTAGCATGGTATTTACTTTCTCCCCCTATCCCTAGTTATATATACTAACAGTGACAATTTGGGGCTGTGGGATGATTGTCTGTTTGATATCCTTATGCATATGCAACCTAGCAATATGGTGAGGTACCTTCCCCTCATCTACAGTTTTACTAAAATATGCCACCCTACAATATACAATTGGAGCCAGTCCTGCACTCATGAGGTATATATATGTTAACATATGATGCTTGCGCATCTGAACATATATATTTTGAATTTTCAGACTACCAGACAACCATCCAAACTGCATATATGGTCCGACGTCCACAAGACCAAATTGGTGATTCTGACATCACCTCTTTGTCACTGAATATGACTCATCCTCTCTCTCTGATGCAGTGGTTACTTTTTCGATCAATGCCAGGACATTTTGGTGAGCACTTTAATGAAAAATGTTGTTAAATATTGTTATTGTTGATTGCTCAAATTGTTTATTCTTTATTTTTGATACTGTTATATCTCTTTATAACTTGGACAATGATATAGATGCATGGTGAAGAGCCCCGAAGAAGCAGCAATCTAGTCTGTAAAACGCGTCGGCTATCCATACACACAAGCATTTGTTCAAGCTTTTGAAATTGAGTATCAACTTTGGTCATTATTTTATATGGCTGAATACTGTTACTATTTTAAATCATGTACACTTTGTAATAAATTATATTTTTTGACTTATCCCTTTGTGGGTGTGTTTACTTTGTGACAGAAACATGCATCCGTGAAAATCCCATTACTCTTTGAGGGACAGATTTCCTCTCTCTCTCACTTTCTCTCGATTCATTTACACAACAGGGATGTGGATGTAATATTCTGTCCCTAGAATCTGTCCAAAACCATTTACATATACAGGTAAGTATGACGAAAAAATCCTATTATTGTCACGAGTGCTTTTTATTAAGCCTTATGCAGCGTACACACGATTGGAAATTCCGCCAGCAAAACTCCGATGAGAGCTTTTTGTCGGAAAATGCGACTGTGTGTATGCTCCATTGGTCTTTTGCTGGCGGAATTCCAGCCAGCAAAAGATTGAGAGCATGTTTTCAATTTTTCGGTCGGAAAAAGTTCCTATCCGAAAAATGCGATTGTCTGTACAAATTCCGACGCATGCTCGGAAACAATTTGACGCATGCTCAGAAGCATTGAACTTCATTTTCTCGGCATTAAGGTGAGGGCTCAACTTGTGGAGGTCAGCACAAGAACTTTTGGTTATGTGCACAACGGTGGATTAGAATGAAGATTATGTGTTCATATAATGGACTGCCACATTGTTCACTAATCCAGTGATTGTTACAGGGACACCATTTTTAGCACATTGCACTTTAATTTGTATTATTCGCTTATTGCTATCAGGATTTCACAAGGTGCTTGTGAGCACATTGCACTTCATGAGGACTGTTATATTTCATTGAGGATTTGATTATAGCTGGAGTATCCACAGGTAAGACACACAATATTTATTGTTATTTACTTTTAGCGCTTCACTCATTATTCAGTTTTTTTTGCTTTAAAAAAGGACTAGATTTTTGTAACCGGATACTAACATTTTTAGGTAAAGTCGATCCAGGTAATATCCGATTGCCTTTCGGGTGATCAGGAAGGATTTTTTTCCCCTGCTGGAGCAAATTGGATCATGTTTTACTGGGTTTTTTTTGCCTTCCTCTGGATCAACTGAGGGTGTAGGAATGTGTATATGGGATTGTATGATTCTTTTCCCCTTTTATAGGTTGAACTAGATGGACTTGTGTCTTTTTTTTTTCAACCCGACTATGTAACCTTATGTGACTACTATAGAAAAATAAAAAACAAAAAAGTATATGCTTCAAAGAGTAAGCTGCAATACCACAATATAGTAAATTACTTTATTATTTGTAGACAAATAAAAACATCTAAAACCACTCAAAACTAACACATATGCCATCCAAAAATTCAAGATGGGATTATCATATTAAAGATTTGAACCCTTCTCTTCCTCCGATATAAGTGTGTGATTAAATAAGTGTATCAATTAAATTAAGCAAGTTATATGGTTGAGGCTGCTTTAAAAAAATTCCAACATCTAAAAAACAAAAAAGGTGTGATTCAGTTAATTTAATCAAACCACACCTTCGCTTCATAAAACATCTGATTTCCACCTGCCTACCCCCCCCCCCCCCCACATAATTTTGTTTTGTAAAGTTTTCCAACCTCTTGTGCTAAACTGCAGAACTTCTTTCTTTCTCACCGGGTTGAGAATAATGCTCGCCCACACTGCCTCCAGGTATGTCTAGGTCACACATCCCAGGAGACAGTTTTATGGACAGGCGCATGCACGCCACTGGATTTTATGTGTGCGCTGATGTGCTTCAGGTCCCAGCAGAGCCTTATGGTACATCTGCACACATGCCAGCGCTGTCCTGTGCAAGCTTTAAAATAGCGCAGGTATGGAAGTTCCAGCTCCCAGCAAGTGTGCATATGTCCAGGAATTTCCCTCTCCACATGCGCAGATTTGCCACAGGGCTTTGCCAGGGCCCGAAGGTCAGACAGAGCCCTACAAGCACATGCACACAAGCACCAGAATATCAAATATGACTGAGCCAGAGGGGGGACTGAAGCTCCTCTTTCCGTCCATTGGAGTAAGGTCAATAAATTCAGCATGTAAAATTGGCCTCTGATGTACAATTAGAATATAAATTCATATCTAAATTACATATTACCATATCATAAAAGACAACATATCAAAAAATAATGGAAATCATTGAAAATATGGGTTAGGAATATGTGTGTGAGTTCAAGAAATAACTATTAGACCGGTCCTTGAAACAGTGCACTGCTCTAAAATGCAGCAATGCATAGCAATAATCGGGAATTCAATTTACCACAGCTGAACCAGTGAAATGAATTCTGATTAGTTGGATAACACCAATTTAGGCTTGATATACAGTGTGTGTGGGCGTACTATTTATAACAATTTTAAAGGCTTAATATCTTAGCTTGATCAAATTTGCAGAAAAATTGGGAATCTATTTCTCTGATAACATACAGAAAACACATAAAATAAAATATAGCCACTAATAAAATAGTTCTGAATATGTACTCAGAATATCTGATATATGAAAACTAGGGTAACATAAAAGTAAAGCCCTTGCCCTTAGCAACCAGATGTCTTGTGTGAAAACAACAGCTGGTGTCTGGTGCCACAGGCAATGAATCTGATTTTTTTTAGGAAGTTTTATATACATCAGAATAACTGTGTAGAAAGAACTGAAAACTTTCAGTAGAGCCCATCTTTTCAACTCTTATTTTTGATTGAGCTGCTAATGTTTTTGTCAATAATAAAAGTCAAAGGATTTGTTTATATTACATAATCCTTTGTGCCCACCTTAAAAAAGTGTGGTCTTCAGACTTAAGCAGAATAAACATTTCACTTATTATATCATAAGGACATTTTACATTTTATGTATTGGCTTTTATTAAAATGACATGCAATTACTGAGGTACAATTGAGCATAACAAAAGTAACCTTTACACATATTTATGAGGATAAACACATATTAAATCTCTAAGATATACACAATTTATGCAGACTATACAGAAATTCAACTTATGCCACACACTGCATCCTTATGGCTGTTTCAGTGAAAGCACTGCATAACATCTTGGGGATTTCACAGGGTCAAACAGCTTCACCAGTCCAGACCAGGCAATGTTCTCCTAAAAAAGATTTAATGATTGCACTGTTATATTAATGGGTATAGAAAAGAACTTGAACCAAATCACAATGACACAAATTATTGAATTTACCAGACCACAAGGTTATGATGAGGTCTTTACCACATGGACAAGTCTTCTTTGCTACAGTGTGACCAAGAACTTCCTCTGACCCTCCATGACAAACTGAAGGTTTTATGACTCCACTAGCATGAGATTTAAATTACCTGGTAGAAAGAGATTTAACTCATTGTTTATGTTCATGTGTAATTCATTGATATCAGTGGAGGCAGATATCAGCATTCCCTTTAGTTAAACGATGAACACTGCACTTAGAATGCCTACCTTAAAATACACAGGCACACACAATAGTTGTGAAACTATAATTATGAAAATAACCCATAGCTTGTGATCAGTCATTTGGAAAACCTAGGTCACACAGCACTAAAATAAAGAAACAACCATACAGCAAAGCCATGCAATTTCAGAGGCTTCTATTGTGCAGTACTTATATTTCAAAATACAATCGCTCAAAACCAACTAGTTACAAAATTTAAAAGGCGTTATTACACAGGTCGGTAATTATGGAAAGTTAAAATGTATATAGAGGGCAAAGGTTTTTGTTTTTTCGTTTTGGATAGCATAGGAACGGGTTTGATCCTCAGTCAGATTGTTTTTGCCATCTGTGCCTCTATTGGGGAGATAAACCATTCCAAATGTCCTGGTGGCCACTGTCACTAAAACAGAAAGTAAAGAGAAACCCAAAAAATTGGAGCTGTCACCAGAATAAAAGGTTACAGTGATCATACATAAGGGACAAATAACTAAGAGAGGAATTCCCCTTACCTTTCCTATTCTATCCAAAATAAGGTTTTGGCTATACATACAAGTCATTTTAGACTTGGGCTCCTAACAATTGAACCAACATGATGGCGTGAAAAAAATCACCAATCCCTCATCAATATCTTTTAAGGTATACAGCAGTAGCGATTTTGCATATCCAATCATATAAATAAGACCTCTACTACAAACCATGCACAATGCAAATGTTTAGTTCTTTTCTAAGAAAAGTAATCTCCTCCAGATGAATACCTATCTCTGTTCTGGAGATACTGTACTGCTGTATGGTTTGCCAGTACTTTTATCAAAATGATTGTTAGGTGTGAAATCCTACCTTACCTATAACTTGCTAAGCAGTGGGAAGCAAGGAACCCTTTCCTGAAGGACATAAGCCCTGGAAATAAGTTGTCTGATTAACACGACAATGGTAAAGCTGGTCGCCCTCTATGAGGACTGCCAGGCAGTACAAAAGGGACTCAGTCTTGCGAACAGAGGCTGTGTGGCTGCCAAGTAGACCTTGACAACTGACCACATTTATTCAGTGTAAGGTTAATTCCTTGGAGCAGGGCAGAGGTAAGATGGGGATGTGTACATAGCCAGCTTCTGTGTCTACTAATGCCAGAAACACCCCCTGTCTGAGAGAAATAATAATAGATCTCATGGATTCCATCCAGAATTTTGGTACACAAAGAAGTCTGTTTATAGATTTTAAGTCCAGTATTGGGCAGATGCCCCATTTTGGTTTTTGGGGTCAAGAATACGTTTGAATAGAAGACCGTATTTCAACTGTTAAAACCACTCCATGTGCCTGTAGTTGGTGCAAGGCAGTCATTAAAGCTGTCTTCTTTTGGTTTGAAGCTGGAAGATTGGAAGATAAAAAGCAGAGGGGATAGAGATCAAAACTCTATTTTTTACCCCTATGAAATGACAGATTGGACACAGAGATCAAGGACATCTATGATCCAGACTGGTGCAAATGCCAACAGTCTTCCCCCACTCCAAGGAGTGGGGACGCCCCTTTATTGTGAGGAAAGTTATTGGACAGGCTTGGTGAACTTAGGCGTCCAGAGCTAGTGACAAAAGGAAGTCTTAATCCTTGGTTTTGAGGTTGATGCCTGGACAGAGCAAAAAGGTTCCTTGCGCTGAGCAGAAGTAGTGGCCCTAAGAGTAGGAGAATTAGGCTTTTTCTTTTGTTTCTTGTGAGGTAGCAGTACCTTTTTCCTAGTGACTTCCTTGATGAATTGATCGAGGAATTCCCCAAGCAGGTGTTTAACATCAAAAGGTATGCATAGAAGACTCTTCTAACAAGCAGGTTCAACAGACTAAGTCCTGCAACGGTCAGAGATAAGGGATAGAGATTTGGTAAATTACTGTACATTCCCTAGTGTAGAAAAGAATAAGGCTGAGGTCTTCTGCTACAATTGTTCTAACAGAGCAGGGCTATCAAAGACAAGTCCCTGATCTTTGTTCACAAAGTATGTCCAGGTAATCACTGGCTGTGCAAAGAGCCATGAATAGCTGCAACCGCCAGTGACCTGCCGTAATAATGAATGGGGCTGGCAGCTGCACCTAGCTGCTCAGAGTTGCAGCAGGAATCTCTAAATCCTGCCGCTACAATTCACATTGGCCTGTGTGGCCAGAGTTATATGAGGGGAGCGTGTGTCATAATATGACTCTGCTCTGAGACAAGAGAACAGCAGTCACCCTCAGTGGTGTTTTGAGGAACATTAGAGTCAAAATGGCAGGGGTTATAACAACAAAGTGAATAGCTATAAAACCACAAAGTGTGCTATGCATGGAAGATTGTGTTATACAAATAAATCCAGCAACTTGTGTTAACATATAGGGAAATCCTGTGTTACCTTATCCATGACACTGGGCCTATGCAATCCAATCTTTAATCATCACGGTAAACATACCTCCCATAGGGGTTATCAGGGTCTGAGAATCATAGAATTTAACCACGGCCTGGAAAAACTGTAGGGCAACCTGTGGATAGCCACACCATCGCACTTCGTGAGCACCTAATGCAGAATCCAGTGCTTGAACCAAACATTACAAGCCAGCCCCACATAGTGGCACAATGAGGAATACCAATCCAGAAACTGATAGATTGCCCAGGGCAAAAAGCAATCAGATCTTGATGGAAGCATCAAAGAAAAAATGTAAATGGTTTAAAAAGAAATTTACTTCTCCAGAGGAGAACAGTTCCATTACCTAACTCCTTCCAGCTGCCACCTCCCAGCCCTTTAAGAGGTTCTATATTCCAGGAGGCGGAGGTGGGCATTCCGATCATGTGACCACTGTGATTGGTAGCCATAGTGGTCACATGATCGGAAAGCTTCTGATCGCAAGTATGCATCAGGACTTTTCCGATACCTGCCGGTTACTGTGCTGGGTGTGCGCAGGGAGCAAGCACAGTAATGTGTTTACATAGATCTGCATATATGCGTCCTCTTGGCATTAAAGCCTACCCATTGAGAGGCCGCATATATGCGTACAGCCGGTGGGAAGAAGTTAAAGCCATTAGCAAAAAACTGGAGCATCAAGGAGTAGGCGAGGTTATATGGGGGTGCACTAAGGGCAGCCCTAGCAAGTTTTTTTCCAGGGTCCAATCACCTAAAGGTAGCCTGCATATAAAGCGTGGTCTATGACTACAATTCCTGTGCCCTGTACTGTACGATTAACATATATGCATTCCCAGCATCTGTTTAGTAAAAAAGGAAATTTTCTAATTGAAAATTAATTTCATATTGCAGGCGAAACCTTTCATTTGGCTTCAAGCTATGTGCAGACTTTTTGGAAAAGTAATGAGCCAATCCTATAGGCAGGAAATGAGAGCGTTCTAGGGGCATTTTGTGTATAGTGTACATAAAGCAAATACAGTGGGGACGGAAAGTATTCAGACCCCCTTACATAACTCTTTGTTATATTGCAGCCATTTGCTAAAATCATTTAAGTTCATTTTTTTCCTCATTAATGTACACACAGCACCCCATATTGACAGAAAAACACAGAATTGTTGACATTTTTGCAGATTTATTAAAAAAGAAAAACTGAAATATCACATGGTCCTAAGTATTAGTAGACCCTTTGCTCAGTATTTAGTAGAAGCACCCTTTTGATCTAATACAGCCATGAGTCTTTTTGGGAAAGATGCAACAAGTTTTTCAAACCTGGATTTGGGGATCCTCTGCCATTCTTCCTTGCAGATCCTCTCCAGTTCTGTCAGGTTGGATGGTAAACGTTGGTGGACAGCCATTTTTAGGTCTCCCCAGAGATGCTCAATTGGGTTTAAGTCAGGGCTCTGGCTGGGCCATTCAAGAACAGTCAGGGAGTTGTTGTGAAGCCACTCCTTCATTATTTTAGCTGTGTGCTTAGGGTCATTATCTTGTTGGAAGGTAAACCTTCGGCCCAGCCTGAGGTCCTGAGCACTCTGGAGAAGGTTTTCATGCAGGATATCCCTGTACTTGGCAGCATTCATCTTTGCCTCGATTGCAACCAGTCGTCCTGTCCCTGCAGCTGAAAAACACCCCCACAGCATGATGCTGCCACCACCATGCTTCACTGTTGGGACTGTATTGGACAGGTGATGAGCAGTGCCTGTTTTTCTCCACACATACCGCTTAGAATTAAGGCAAAAAAGTTCTATCTTGGTCTCATCAGACCAGAGAATCTTATTTCTCACCATCTTGGCATCCTTCAGGTGTTTTTTTAGCAAACTCCATGCGGGCTTTCATGTGTCTTGCACTGAGGAGAGGCTTCTGTCGGGCCACTCCGCCATAAAGCCCCCACTGGTGGAGGGCTGCAGTGATGGTTGACTTTCTACAACTTTCTCCCATCTCCCGACTGCATCTCTGGAGTTCAGCCACAGTGATCTTTGGGTTTTTCTTTACCTCTCTCACCAAGGCTCTTCTCCCCCGATAGCTCAGTTTGGCCGGACGGCCAGCTCTAGGAAGGGTTCTGCTTGTCCCAAAAGTCTTCCATTTAAGGATTATGGAGGCCACTGTGCTCTTAGGAACCTTAAGTGCAGCAGATTTTTTTCTGTAACCTTGGCCAGATTTGTGCCTTGCCACAATTCTGTCTCTGAGCTCTTCAGGCAGTTCCTTTGACCTCATGATTCTCATTTGCTCTGACATGCTCTGTGAGCTGTAAGGTCTTATATAGACAGGTGTGTGGCTTTCCTAATCATGTCCAATCAGTATAATCAAACACAGCTGGACTTAAATGAAGGTGTAGAACAATCTCAAGGATGATCAGAAGAAATGGACAGCACCTGAATTAAATATATGTCACAGCAAAGGGTCTGAATACTTAGGACCATGTGATATTTCAGATTTTTTAAAATAAATCTGCAAAAATGTCAACAATTCTGTGTTTTTCTGTCAATATGGGGTGCTGTGTGTACATTAATGAGGAAAAAAAATGAACTTAAATGATTTTGGCAAATGGCTACAATAACAAAGTGTGAAAAATTTAAGGAGGTCTGAATACTTTCCGTCCCCACTGTATATATTTTTGGCAGCATTTTCTTTCTTGCTTTTTTTTTTTTAAGGAAAATGGAGGTATCCTTTAAAAATCCAGTGGCTTGACTGAATACACAAAATGATAGCTTCCTTTATAAAGGTTAGCAATTAAACAAAGATAATGGAATAATCACTCTATTACTGGAATGATTAACAAAGATAATGAGATAATCACTCTGTTACTGGAATGATTGTCAGTTTGTCAGACAACTGTTTTGTTTTGATGTCTAATTGTTGTGTTCTTTTTTTTTCTCCAAAGGAACAGTGGGATGTATATGGAGAATCTTATCCTCTAGATATAAGAAAAATAAATGATGGCCAAATATATTTTTGAAATATGGTCCACATTAAGAAAATAATTATGCAATGCTTCTTTTTTGTTGTTACTGAAACAAAAAATAGAGCAAATATATATATATTTTTTTTTCACAGAGAAAAGTGACCCGACAGGAGAGGGAAATGTGTAAATATGATTTTAATTGGGATCAATTTGAGTGTCTTGATGAATCAATTCCCTAGCACCAGCCAGCAAGAGAGACCCAATTAAAGCTGCTTCTGATGTGTATGACAGGCCACGGTTGTGTTCATTTGCAATTATGCAAGTCAAACATGATGAGCTACTATTTACTAGCTTTTCTGTGTTTTGCCCACACATCTGAGAAGTGGCAGTTTCCCTATGCAAGTCTGGACTTTTTTTTAACATAAATTATACTCCTACACTGCTAACACAAATGTACCAAAAAAACAAAAACAAAAAAAAAAAAAACTTTGTGTGCACCAACAGCAGCTAACACCTCTGTGAAAGAAATAAAGGTTGGTAAACTAAATAAAGGGACTGTGTGAAATAAAAGTTTTAAATAAAAAAAGACCTAAAAAAAATATAAAAAAATGTAAAGGCGCCCTGTCCTTCCATGCTCACACGCAAATGTGAATGCATACATACAGTCGTGCTCAAAAGTTTGCATACCCTGGCAGAAATTGTGAAATTTTGGCATTAACATTGAAAATATGACTGATCATTCCAAAAAACTGTTGTTTATTTAACCACTTGCCGACCGCCGCACGACTATATACGTCGGCAGAATGGCACGGGCAGGCAAAAGGACTTACATGTACGTCCTTGCCTGCCCGCGGGTGGGGGGTCCGATCGGACCCCCCCCCCGGTGCCAGCGGCGGTCGGCAAATCTCCCCCGGCGATCGGAGGTGAGGGGGAGGCCATCCATTCGTGGCCCCCCCCTCGCGATCGCTCTCAGCCAATGGGATCATTTCCCTGCCTCTGTATTGTACACAGAGGCAGAGGAAATGATGTCATCTCTCCTCGGCTCGGTATTTTCCGTTCCGGGCCGAGGAGAGAAGACTGCAATGTGAGTGCACAACACACTACACACACAGTAGAACATGCCAGGCACACTAAACACCCCGATCCCCCCCCCCGATCGCCCCCCGATCCCCCCCCAATCACCCCCCCCCCCTGTCACAAACTGACACCAGCAGGTTTTTTTTTTTTTTTTTCTGATTACTGTATTGGTGTCAGTTTGTGACATTTACAGTGTCAGGGCAGTGAGTGTTAGGCCCCCTGTAGGTCTAGGGTACCCCCCTAACCCCCCCTAATAAAGTTTTAACCCCTTGATCACCCCCTGTCACCAGTGTCGCTAAGCGATCATTTTTCTGATTGCTGTATTAGTGTCGCTGGTGACGCTAGTTAGTGAGGTAAATATTTAGGTTCGCAGTCAGCGTTTTATAGCGACAGGGACCCCCATATACTACCTAATAAATGTTTTAACCCCTTGATTGCCCCCTAGTTAACCCTTTCACCACTGATCACTGTATAACCGTTACGGGTGACGCTGGTTAGTTTGTTTATTTTTTATAGTGTCAGGGCACCCGCCGAATAAAGATTTAGCCCCCTGATCGCCCGGCGGTGATATGCGTCGCCCCAGGCAGCGTCAGATTAGCGCCAGTAACGCTAACACCCACGCACGCAGCATACGCCTCCCTTAGTGGTATAGTATCTGTACGGATCAATATCTGATCTGATCAGATCTATACTAGCGTCCCCAGCAGTTTAGGGTTCCCAAAAACACAGTGTTAGCGGGATCAGCCCAGATACCTGCTAGCACCTGCGTTTTGCCCCTCCGCCCGGCTCGGCCCAGCCCACCCAAGTGCAGTATCGATCGATCACGGTCACTTACAAAACACTAAACGCATAACTGCAGCGTTCGCAGAGTCAGGCCTGATCCCTGTGATCGCTAACAGTTTTTTTGGTAGCGTTTTGGTGAAATGGCAAGCACCAGCCCCAGGCAGCGTCAGGTTAGTGCCAGTAGCGCTAACACCCACGCACGCACCGTACACCTCCCTTAGTGGTATAGTATCTGAACGCATCAATATCTGATCCGATCAGATCTATACTAGCGTCCCCAACAGTTTAGGATTCCCAAAAACGCAGTGTTAGCGAGATCAGCCCAGATACCTGCTAGCACCTGCGTTTTGCCCCTCCGCCCGGCCCAGCCCAGCCCACCCAAGTGCAGTATCGATCGATCACTGTCACTTACAAAACACTAAACGCATAACTGCAGCGTTCGCAGAGTCAGGCCTGATCCCTGCGATCGCTAACAGTTTTTTTGGTAGCGTTTTGGTGAACTGGCAAGCACCAGCCCCAGGCAGCGTCAGGTTAGTGCCAGTAGCGCTAACACCCACGCACGCACCGTACACCTCCCTTAGTGGTATAGTATCTGAACTGATCAATATCTGATCTGATCCGATCAGATCTATACTGGCATCCCCAGCAGTTTAGGGTTCCCAAAAACGCAGTGTTAGCGGGATCAGCCCAGATACCTGCTAGCACCTGCGTTTTGCCCCTCCGCCCGGCCCAGCCCAGCCCACCCAAGTGCAGTATCGATCGATCACTGTCACTTACAAAACACTAAACGCATAACTGCAGCGTTCGCAGAGTCAGGCCTGATCCCTGCGATCGTTAACAGTTTTTTTGGTAGCGTTTTGGTGAACTGGCAAGCGCCAGCGGCCTAGTACACCCCGGTCGTAGTCAAACCAGCACTGCAGTAACACTT
Organism: Aquarana catesbeiana; assembly: GCF_042186555.1. Lineage (NCBI taxonomy): Eukaryota > Metazoa > Chordata > Amphibia > Anura > Ranidae > Aquarana > Aquarana catesbeiana. Next base: position 297,611,048 of record NC_133326.1, read on the forward strand.
GGTGACGTGGCGAGTCCCATAAGTGCAGTTCAAGCTGGTGAGGTGGCAAGCACAAGTAGTGTCCCGCTGCCACCAAGAAGACAAACACAGGCCCGTCGTGCCCATAATGCCCTTCCTGCTGCATTCGCCAATCCTAATTGGCAACCCACCGCTTCTGCAGCGCCCGTACTTCCCCCATTCACATCCCCAACCAAATGCAGTCGGCTGCATGAGAGGCATTTTCTTTATGTCCTCCCGAGTACCCCTACCCAACGAACTCCCCCAAAAAAGATGTCGTGTCTGCAGTAAGCGCGGATATAGGCGTGACACCCGCTATTATTGTCCCTCCTGTCCTGACAATCCTGGTCTTTGCATTGGTGAATGTTTTGAATGCTACCATTCACTAGCTGAGTATTAGCGTAGGGTACAGCATTGCACAGACTAGGACACTTTCACAGGGTCTCCCAAGATGCCATCGCATTTTGAGAGACCCGAACCTGGAACCGGTTACAGTTATAAAAGTTACAGTTACAAAAAAAGTGTAAAAAAAAAAAAAAAAAACACAAACAAAAATATAAAATAAAAAGTAATAGTTGTCGTTTTATTGTTCTCTCTCTATTCTCTCTCTCTCTATTCTCTCTATTGTTCTGCTCTTTTTTACTGTATTCTATTCTGCAATGTTTTATTGTTATTATGTTTTATCATGTTTGCTTTTCAGGTATGCAATTTTTTATACTTTACCATTTACTGTGCTTTATTGTTAGCCATATTTTTGTCTTCAGGTACAGCATTCACGACTTTGAGTGGTTATACCAAAATGATGCTTGCAGGTTTAGGTATCATCTTGGTATCATTCTTTTCAGCCAGCGGTCGGCTTTCATGTAAAAGCAATCCTAGCGGCTAATTAGCCTCTAGACTGCTTTTACAAGCAGTGGGAGAGAATGCCCCCCCCCCCATCGTCTTCCGTGTTTTTCTCTGGCTCTCCTGTCTCAACAGGGAACCTGAGAATGCAGCCGGTGATTCAGCCAGCTGACCATAGAGCTGATCAGAGACCAGAGTGGCTCCAAACATCTCTATGGCCTAAGAAACCGGAAGCTACGAGCATTTTATGACTTAGATTTCGCCGGATGTAAATAGCGCCATTGGGAAATTGGGGAAGCATTTTATCACACCGATCTTGGTGTGGTCAGATGCTTTGAGGGCAGAGGAGAAATCTAGGGTCTAATAGACCCCAATTTTTTCAAAAAAGAGTACCTGTCACTACCTATTGCTATCATAGGGGATATTTACATTCCCTGAGATAACAGTAAAAATGATTAAAAAAAAAAAAAAATGAAAGGAACAGTTTTAAAATAAGATAAAAAAGCAAAAAAATAATAAAGAAAAAAAAAAAAAAAAAAAAAAAAAGCACCCCTGTCCCCCCTGCTCTCGCGCTAAGGCGAACGCAAGCGTCGGTCTGGCGTCAAATGTAAACAGCAATTGCACCATGCATGTGAGGTATCACCGCGACGGTTAGATCGAGGGCAGTAATTTTAGCAGTAGACCTCCTCTGTAAATCTAAAGTGGTAACCTGTAAAGGCTTTTAAAGGCTTTTAAAAATGTATTTATTTTGTTGCCACTGCACGTTTGTGCGCAATTGTAAAGCATGTCATGTTTGGTATCCATGTACTCGGCCTAAGATCATCTTTTTTATTTCATCAAACATTTGGGCAATATAGTGTGTTTTAGTGCATTAAAATGTAAAAAAGTGTGTTTTTTCCCCAAAAAATGCGTTTGAAAAATCGCTGCGCAAATACTGTGTGAAAAAAAAAAATTAAACACCCACCATTTTAATCTGTAGGGCATTTGCTTTAAAAAAATATATAATGTGTGGGGGTTCAAAGTAATTTTCTTGCAAAAAAAAATAATTTTTTCATGTAATCAAAAAGTGTCAGAAAGGGCATTGTCTTCAAGTGGTTAGAAAAGAGTGGGTGATGTGTGACATAAGCTTCTAAATGTTGTGCATAAAATGCCAGGACAGTTCAAACCCCCCCCAAATGACCCCATTTTGGAAAGTAGACACCCCAAGCTATTTGCTGAGAGGCATGTCGAGTCCATGGAATATTTTATATTGTGACACAAGTTGCGGGAAAGAGACAAATTTTTTTTTTTTTTTTTTGCACAAAGTTGTCACTAAATTATATATTGCTCAAACATGCCATGGGAATATGTGAAATTACACCCCAAAATACATTCTGCTGCTTCTCCTGAGTACGGGGATACCACATGTGTGAGACTTTTTGGGAGCCTAGCCGCGTATGGGACCCCGAAAACCAAGCACCGCCTTCAGGCTTTCTAAGGGCGTAAATTTTTGATTTCACTCTTCACTGCCTATCACAGTCTCGGAGGCCATGGAATGCCCAGGTGGCACAAACCCCCCCCAAATTACCCCATTTTGGAAAGTAGACACCCAAAGCTATTTGCTGAGCGGTATAGTGAGTATTTTGCAGACCTCACTTTTTGTCACAAAGTTTTGAAAATTAAAAAAAGAAAAAAAAAATTTTTTTTTTGTCTTTCTTCATTTTCAAAAACAAATGAGAGCTGCAAAATACTCACCATGCCTCTCAGCAAATAGCTTGGGGTGTCTACTTTCCAAAATGGGGTCATTTGGGGGGGGTTTGTGCCACCTGGGCATTCCATGACCTCCGAAACTGTGATAGGCAGTGAAGAGTGAAATCAAAAATGTACACCCTTAGAAATCCTGAAGGCGGTGATTGGTTTTCGGGGTCCCGTACGCGGCTAGGCTCCTAAAAAGTCCCACACATGTGGTATCCCCATACTCAGGAGAAGCAGCAGAATGTATTTTGGGGTGCAATTCCACATATGCCCATGACCTGTGTGAGCAATATATCATTTAGTGACAACTTTGTGCAAAAAAAAAAAATAAATAAATAAATTGTCACTTTCCCGCAACTTGTGTCAAAATATAAAATATTCCATGGACTCAACATGCCTCTCAGCAAATAGCTTGGGGTGTCTACTTTCCAAAATGGGGTCATTTGGGGGGGGTTTGTGCCATCTGGGCATTTTATGGCCTTCAAAACTGTGATAGGTAGTGAGGAGTAAAATCAAAAATGTACGCCCTTAGAAATCCTGAAGGCGGTGATTGGTTTTCGGGGCCCCGTATGCGGCTAGGCTCCCAAAAAGTCCCACACATGTGGTATCCCCATACTCAGGAGAAGCAGCTAAATGTATTTTGGGGTGCAATTCCACATATGCCCATGGCCTGTGTGAGCAATATATCATTTAGTGACAACTTTTTGTAATTTTTTTTTTTTTTTTTTTGTCATTATTCAATCACTTGGGACAAAAAAAATGAATATTCAATGGGCTCAACATGCCTATCAACAATTTCCTTGGGGTGTCTACTTTCCAAAATGGGGTCATTTGTGGGGGTTTTGTACTGCCCTGCCATTTTAGCACCTCAAGAAACGACATAGGCAGTCATAAATTAAAGGCTGTGTAAATTCCAGAAAATGTACCCTAGATTGTAGGCGCTATAACTTTTGCGCAAACCAATAAATATACACTTATTGACATTTTTTTTACCAAAGACATGTGGCCAAATACATTTTGGCCTAAATGTATGACTAAAATTGAGTTTATTGGATTTTTTTTAGAACAAAAAGTAGAAAATATCATTTTTTTTCAAAATTTTCGGTCTTTTTCCGTGTATAGCGCAAAAAATAAAAACGGCAGAGGTGATCAAATACCATCAAAAGAAAGCTCTATTTGTGGGAAGAAAAGGACGCAAATTTCGTTTGGTTACAGCATTGCATGACCGCGCAATTAGCAGTTAAAGCGACGCAGTGCCAATTTGTAAAAAGTGCTCTGGTCAGGAAGGGGGTAAATCCTTCCGGGGCTGAAGTGGTTAAGGATAGCAATCATATGAAGCCATTTTTTATCACATAGTTTTTTTGGATCCTTTTTAAATCATAATGATAAAAGAAATCACCCAAATGGCCCTGATGAAAAGTTTACATACCCTGGAATGTTTGGCCTTGGTACAGACAGAAAGTGGCACGCACAGGTTAAAGTGGCAATTAAATGTTAATTTCCCACATTTGTGGCTTTTTAAATCACAATTAGCGTTTGTGTATAAATAGTCAATGAGTTTATTAGCTCTCACATGCATGCACTAAGCTGGCTAGACACTGAGCCATGAGGAGGTAGAAAAGATCAGTCAAAAAAACCTGCGTAACAAGGTAATGAAACTTTACAAAGATGGAAAAAGATGGAAAAGGATATAAAAAGATATCAAAAACCTTGAATATGCCAGTCAGTACCGTTTAACCAGTTAACCATTGCGCTATAGCCGAATGATGGCTACAGCGTGGCTCGATAACTCTGGGAGGGCGTACTATGATGTTCTTCCAGAATCGTGGTCCCGCACATCCCCAGGGGTGCGCACACGGGACTGTCTGTGCCCACCGGGTTCATGCGACCTGGCGGGTCATGGATTGCGGTAAAGGGCAAATGAGAGCGCGCCCTTTACCATGTGATTGCTCCGTCCAACGATGGAGCGATCAATGTAAACAAACAGTCATCATGTCTGGTTCTCTCCATTGCTCACACCGATCGTGTGAACAGAAGAGGGAGAAGCTGCAGCATGAGGCTGCTTCAGGTACTTTTCTTATAGTACCAGTGTCTCTGTTCCAGATGGGTGCCCAGCAGTGCCAGATCAGTGCCCCAATCCGTGCCAGATGAGCGCCCAGCAGTGCCAGGTCAGTGCCCCATCTGTACCAGATGAGTGCCCCAATCCATGCCAGATGAGCGCCCCAATCCATGCCAGATGAGTACCCAGCAGTGCCATATTGGTGCCCCAATCCATGCCATATCAGTGCCCAGCAGTGCCCAAATCCGTGCCATATCTGTGCCCCATCAGTGTTCTACAGTGCCAGTTGTCATTTATGCTCCTAGAATGCCTGATGGTGCTCCCTGCATGTTGGGCCTTTCTATGTGACCAGGCTGTGAAAAAGTCTCACACATGTGGTATCACTATACTCGGGAGGAGTAGCAAAATGTGTTTTGGGGTGTAATTTGTGGTATGCAAATGCCATGTGAGAGAAATAAAACGTTAATATGACAATTTTGTGAAGAAAAAAAAAAAAATCTTAATTTTCAAAGAATTGTGGGAAAAAATTACAACATGAGAAAACTCACCATGCCTCATACTAAATACATTGGAATGTCTACTTTCCAAAAAGGGGTAATTTAGGTGGTATTTGTACTTTCCTGACATTTCAGGGCCTCAAGAAATGAGATAGCCCGTCAGTACATTAGATGCGATCAATTTTCAGTAATTTGCACCATAGCTTGTAGACTATAACTTTCACACAGACCAAATAATATCCACTAATTTGACTTATTTTTACCAAAGATATGTAGCAGTATAAATTTTGGCCAACATTTATGAAGAAAAATTACTAATTTGGTCAATTTGATAACAGAAACAAAGAAAATGCATTTTTGTTACACAATTTTTGGTCTTTTTTTATTTATAGCTCAAAAAATTAAAAAAAACCCAGTGGTGTTTAAATACCACCAAAGGAAAGCTCTATTGGTGTGAAAAAAAAGGACAAAAATGTCATTTGGGTACAGTGTTGCATGACTGAGTAATTGTCACTCAAAATGTGAGAGCGCTGAAAGCTGAAAATTGGTCTGGTTAGGAAGGGGGTTTAAGTGCCCAGTGGGTAAGTGGTTAATCACTTCCTAAAAAGTGGAAAATTAGGGGCTCTTATGATACCAAGCCAAGGTCAGGTAGACCAAGAAAGATTACAGTCACAACTGGCGGAAGAATTGCGCAGGATACAAAGAAAACCCACAGATAACTGCAAGAAAAATACAGACTGCACTCCAAAAAGACGCGTGCTTGTTTTTAAGGAGTTCAATTCAACGATACTTGAACAAAAAAGAGCTGCATGGTTGAGCTTCCAAAAGGAAGCCTTTACTGCGCCAATGCCACAAAAAATCCAATGAGGCATGTCAAGGTGTTGTTGGGCATATTGTAACCAGGTTTTTTTGTGGAACTTGTACCGTAAAGGCTTCTTTCTGGCAACTTGAGCATGCAGCTTTTTTTTTGTTCAAGCATCATCGTATTGTGCTCCTTAAAAACAACCACACCATCTTTTTCCAGAGCAGTCTGTATTTCTCCTGAGGTTGCCTGTGGGTTTTTCTTTGTATCCCGAACAGTTCCTGTGGCAGTTGTGGCTGAAATGTTTCTTGATCTACTTAACCTTGGCTTGGTATCAAGAGATCCCCAAATTTTACACTTCTTATTAAGTGATTGAACAGTACTGACTGGCATACTCAAGGCTTTGGATATTTTTTTATATCCTATTTCATCTTTGTAAAGTTTCATTACCTTGTTATGCAGGTCTTTTGGCTGTTCTTTTCTACCTCTCATGCCTCAGTGTCTAGCCTGCTTAGTGCATCCATGTGAGAGCTAACAAACTCATTGACTATTTATACACAAACACGAATTGTGATTTAAAAAGCCACAAATGTGGGAAATTAGCCTATAATTGCCATTTTACCTTGTGTGTGCCACCTTCTGTGTCTGTACCAAGGCCAAACATTCCAGGGTATGTAAACTTTTTATCAGGGCCATTTGTGTGATTTCTGTTATCATTATGATTTAAAAAGGATCCAAAAAAGTATGTGATAATAAATGGCTTCATGTGATTGCTATCCTTAAATAAAAAACAGTTTTTTTGGCATGGTCAGTCTTATTTTCAATATTAATGCCATAATTTCACAATTTCTGCCAGGGTATGCAAACCTTTTGAGCACAACTCTAAGCCCTGCACACATATGTAAACTGTGATTGCCTCAAACATGTATGGTATTTTCACGAATTTCAGAGTGAGAGCAATAATTCTAGAACCAGATCTCCTGTGTTAGACCCCTTTCACACTGGGGCCACAACCGCGTTTGCGGTAAAGCGTTGCTAGTTTTAGCGACACTTTACCGCTGTTTAAGCGGCACTTTTCACCGACTAGCGGGGAGCTTTTAACTCCACAGAAGGGGTTGAAAACTCCCGTGTTGCGGCGCTTTTGAAGCGCTGCTCATTCATTCCAATGGGCAGGGTGTTTGGGAGTGCTAAATACAGCGCTCCCAACCCGCCCCAAAGATGCTGCTTGCAGGACTTTTTGGAACGTCCTACAAGTGCACCGCCTGAGAGTGAAAAGTCACACTTGAATAAATGGGAGGCGGTTTTCAGGCGCTTAGCAGAGGCTATTTCCAGCCCTAAATGACCTGAAAACCACCCCAGTGTGAATGGGGTCTAACTCTAATCTGGTATCCTGTAAAGACTTTTAAAGCTTTGCCTATGGAGATTTTTATGTACTATAGTGTGGTACCATTCTAAAGGCACACAATTTTTAAGCATGACATGTTAGGTATCTATTTACTTGGCATAACATCATCTTTTATATTTTACAAAAAAAAGTGTATTATGTTGTGTTTGTGTACACTAAAATTCATTAAACTGTATTTCTTCCCCCAAAAAATAGCATTTAACAAAGTGGCTGTGCAAATATTGTGTGATATGAAAAATTGCAACATCCACTATTTTATTCTCCATGGTCTCTGCTTTCAAAACCATATAATGTTTGGTGGTTCTACAACATTTTCTAGCAAAAAAATGCAGATTTTAAATTGACCTGAGGGTTAAGTGGTTAGTGTGTGTATGTTTATCAATGTATATTTCTCATTGTAGTCCACTTTATTTTCTTTGGCTCCTTTCATGTCATATACCTAGCTGATCCTGTCAGTCCCCCTTCTTTCTTGATTTAAACTGACCACACCAGACATGGAACCTGATGTCTGTGTGGTCATCTTGTGTCGCTAGGTTTGCTGTTCAGAGATACAGGATGCTGTGCCCATGCACAGTGTGCCTGTATCTCCGTAGTCTGTTTACTGGCCTTGCCCCCAGTCCAGCCCTGCCTTACTGATTGACAGGCACCCCCAGTCTGAGCCCCAATGTCAAACCATGGCTACTACTTGCTTGTGGAGCTGCAGAGTTTTAATTTAGAAATGGGGATGACACAGGGATTTGACACTTTTTCTGCCGCTGCAGCAGCTTCACAGTAGCTGTGAACCATTAGTCAATCACAGCCTGCCACTTGCAGCTTCAGCCTATAGGATGATGCATCACAGAAGGCACTACCTTCTGAAACAGCACACTAACAGGGAACACATTTCCCTGTATATATCTCCCTGTATGACCCCCCCATCCAAAAGAGGGTCTGAAAACAAACTAACTGGGGTATAAAATGAATGGGCAATAAAACATCATAAAAGTTAAAAAGGATTTTTGTACCTGACACACATCTGAACCAAATAAGTTTATCTTGGTCTCATCAGACCACAGGACATGGTTCTAGTAATCCATGTCCTTAGTCTGCTTGTCTTCAGCAAACTGTTTGCGGGCTTTCTTGTGCATCATCTTTAGAAGAGGCTTCCTTCTGGGATGACAGCCATGCAGATCAATTTGATGCAGTGTGCAGGGGAATGGTCTAAGCACTGACAGGCTGACCCCCCACCCCTTCAACCTCTGCAGCAATGCTGGCAGCACTCATATGTCTATTTCCCAAAGACAAACTCTGGATATGACGCTGAGCACGTGCACTCAACATCATTGGTCGACCATGATGAGGCCTGTTCCAAGTGGAACCTGTCCTGTTAAACCGCTGTATGGTCTTGGCCATCATGCTGCAGCTCAGTTTCAGGGTCTTGGCAATCTTCTTATAGCCTAGGCCATCTTTATGTAGAGCAACAATTGTTTTTTTAAGATCCTCAGAGAGTTCTTTGCCATGAGGTGCCATGTTGAACTTTCAGTTACCAGTATGAGAGAGTGAAAGCGATAACACCAAATTTAACACACCTGCTCCCCATTCACACCTGAGACCTTCTAACACTAATGAGTCACATGACACCGGGGAGGGAGGGAAAATGGCTTATTGGGCCCAATTTGAACATTTTGACTTAGGGGTGTACTCACTTTTGTTGCCAGCAGTTTAGACATTAATGGCTGTGTGTTGAGTTATACACTGTTATACAAGCTGTACACTCACTACTTTACATTGTAGCAATTTCTTCAGTGTTGTCACAGATATAATAAAATACTTACAAAAATGTGAGGGGTGTACTCACGTTTGTGAGATACTGTATATAATGGATATGGGCTGAAAGTGCACACTCGCGGGTTTAATTTGAGGGTATGTACATCCAAATCAGAAGTAGGGTTTAGAAATTACAGCTCTTAAGAATAGCTAACCCCCTCTCTAAAGGGCCAAAAGTAATTGGACAATTGAATCAAAAGCTGTTCCATGGCCAGGTGTGGGCTACTCCTTCGTTATTTCTTCATCAATTGAGCAGGTAAAAGGTCTGGAGTTGATGCTAATGTCGTATACACACACGAGCGGAATGTCCGACAGAAAAAGTCCGACGGGAGATTTTCATCGTATATTCCGATCGTGTGTATGCCCCATCGGACTTTTTACGTCGAAAATTCTGAGGGACCTAGAAAGAGAACATGTTCTAAATTTTTCCGACGGAACCAATTCCTATCGGGAAAACCGCTCGTCTGTATGCTGTTGCGACGTACCAAAAATGACGCATGCTCTGAAGCAAGTACGAGATGAAAGCAATTGGCTACTGGCTATTAAACTTCCATTTTCTAGCCCCGCCGTACATGTTGTACATCACCGCGTTCTGGACAGTCGGAATTTGGTGTGACCGTGTGTATGCAAGACAGCTTGAGCAGAATTCCGTTGGAACTCTGTTGGAAAAACCTTCAGAGTTTATTCCAATGGGAAAACCGGTCGTGTGTACAGGGCATAAGTGTGCTATTTGCATTTGGAATCTATTGCTGTGAACCTACATAATGCGTTCAAAGGAGCTGTCCACGCAAGTGGAACAAGGCATTGTAAGGCTTCAAAAATGAAACAAATCCATCAGAGAGATAGCAGCAACATTAGGAGTGGCCAAATCAACAGTTTGGTACATTCTGAGGAAAGAAGAACACACTGGTGATCTCAGCAACATAAAAAGGACTGAACGTCCACAGAAGACAACAATGGTAGATGATCGCAGGATCCTCTCTATGGTAAAGAAAAACCCATTTATAATATCCACACACATGAAAGACACTCTCCAGGAGGTGGGCCTATCATTGTCAAAGTCTACAATCAAGGGAAGACTTCACGAGAGCAAATACAGAGGGGGTTCAAGGTGCAAACCATTTATAAGCCTAAAGAATAGAAAAGCCAGATTAGAATTTGTTAAAAAAACATCTAAAAAAGCCAGACCCGTTCTGGAAAAGCATTCTTTTGATGGCTGAAACTAAGATTAATCTATACTAGAATGATGGGAAGAAAAAAGTGTGGAGAAGGCTTGGAACAGCTCATGATCCAAAGCACAAAGCGTCATCTGCAAAACATGGTGGAGGCAGTGTGATGGCATGGGCATTCATGGCTTCCAGTGGCACTTGGTCATTGGTGTTTATTGATGATGTGACAGAAGACAGAAGCAGCCAGATAAATTCTGCAGCATTTATAGATATACTGTCAGCCCAGATTCAGCCAAATGCAGCAAAGTTGATTGGACGGCGCTTCACAGTACAGATGGACAGTGATCCAAAACACACTGCAAAAGCAACCCATGAGCTTTGAAGGAAAAGACGTTGAATATTCTGCAATGGCTGAGTCAATCACCTGATGTCAACCCAATCGAGCATGCATTTAACTTGCTGAAGGCAAAACTAAAGGCAGAAAGACCCACAAACAAAGAACTGAAGACAGCTGCAGTTAAAGTCTGACAAAGCATCAGAAAGGAGGAAATACAGTATTTGGTATTGTCCATGGGTCCCAGACTTCAGACAGTCATTGCCAGTAAAGGATGCTTAACAAAATATTTAAAATTAACATTTTATTTACGATTATATTTGTCAATTATATTTGAGCCCCTGAAAATGTGGGGACTGTATATAAAAATGGTTGTAGTTCCTAAAATTTGTACTTGATATTTATGGTCAAACCCATTGAATTAAAGCTGAAATTCTGCACTTTAAATTTATTTAGATTGTTTTGTTTTCATTTTATTCTGGTGGCATACAGAGCCCAAAAAAAATAAATTGTGCCTGTGTCCAAATATCTATGGAACTAACTGTATGTGAGATGATATTGCGACAGTCAGAGTGAGAGCAATAATTCTAGCACTAGACCTCCTGTTAAACTCTAAACTGGTAACCTGTGAAGTCTTTTAAAGTACCACGTTTAGATCATTTAATGTACTGTAGTTGGTTGCCATTCCACAATTTTTTGGGAGGAATGGTTTTCACTAACCTCTCCTTTGAAAATGTTAATTGCTTGGCTATGTATCTTTTTTTTACAAATGTTTTTATTTGAGAGTAGGAAAAGACAATACAGATATAGCATGGAAATTATGGTATTTGTCAGGATGCAACCCTGGTTTGTAAATATATATGCAATACATGCTAGTCATATTCACAATGATATAGTTTTTCAATGGTAAGCTTTAGTGCATTAAGTGGGTTTTGGCGCCATATTGGGGTGCATCCCATAACCAATATTACACATGAAAATAAGAAGGGAAGATAACTGTATAAACATTAAAAGAGGAGAACTATAGAAAATAACAGAAATATGCTGAGTTAAGAGACAAAGCTGTAGACAATTACATGTGTCATATTTGCATCTATTTAACCAGGACCAATCTTATGGGCATTTTTGGGTGCCTGTTGGAGATATCACATGTCACTTTGAAAGAAAAAAGATTAAGATAAATGTATAATTCCATTGGTTCACAGTGTACTACCAAATGCAGTCCATCTGGACCATTTGTTATTGAAAACATGCATGGTGTCTAGTATAGTATGGTGGATTTGTTCCATTCGTTTAATGGTTTCCATTGTTTGTACCTGAGCCCAGAGTACCATAGGTGAGCGCCAATTTAAGGCTATTGCCCACAAGGTAGCGCAGAAAAGGGTATTTACTAATTTTTGTTTGGTATGGGGGTGAAGAGTAGGCACATTGGTGCGGTCAGTGTGATCAGTGACCCAGTCATCTGCGCTACCTTGGAGGCTACCTGACTCCATATATGTTTCAGTTGGGGACAGCTCCAGAATGTGTGGAGCAATGTTCCTGTGGACTGGCAGCCCCTAAAGCAAGTGTCTGGAACTCCTGGGTAGAATCTATGTACTCTATCTGGGGTGAGGTACCGCCTCGTGTGTAGTTTCACTATCGTGTCCTTAAGAGACATAGAGCAAGAACATTTATGCATGTTTAGTATCATGTCTGACCATTCCTCTGAGGAAAATTCTTGGCCTATGTCAGTTTTCCAATGGGTCATAGCAGTTGATTTCTCTGGTAAGTGCAGTTCATTAAGGTATCTATACATCATGGAGATGGTCCCTTTCTCCCTAGACAAATTGTGGTATACTGTTTCATATTGAGAGAGTCTGGGATAAGCGTTCAGTGAGTATAATGATTCAAAGAAGTGGGTTATCTGGAGATATTTATAGAACTCGGACCTCAGAATATCAAACTGGTCCTGAAGGAGTGAGAAAGAGCTGGATTGTGATCCATGTGTTAGGGCTTTTAGTGTAGTGAGAGCCTTTTTTTCCCACCAGGGAAACTCGTCAGTTGATTCATGCACAGGGGGGAATCTAGTGTCTCCAAGAAATTAAGCTAGGGGAGGTCTGCATGATCTCAGTTTAAACTTCTGGTGGTACAGGGTCCATAAGTGTATAGTTTGGCTCACAATACTGTTTAGAGCGCTTATCTCCCTGGGTCTCGTTCCGCCTTTCCACAGTAGTCCTGGGAGGTAGAATGGATCAACTGAGATCATTCAAACAGAAGCCGGGGGGATCTGTGCGGGGGGGGGGTCTGCAGGGGCATGCCATTGGGCTGTTTGAGCCAATCTAGCTGCTAAATAATAGAGCCATACATTGGGTATTCTCAAACCTCCCTGTGATAAGGGTCTTTGAGTAAATAATTTGCCGTATCTGCCAGATATTGAAGGGTGTTATCTGCGAGGGCGATACCAAAGGAGTCCCTGAGGTTGGTTGATATATGTTGTGGGATGTTGATTGGGAGTGTGGAGCATTTTGCTAGGTTTACTCCCAACCCAGAAAGGGTGTGGCATTTCTGTAAGGTAGATAGCAGGTTAGGGAAAGATATTACTGGGTCTGGTAAGAACATACCGTACTTTTCAGAATATAAGACACACTTTTTTCCCCCGCCTTATGGTGCGAATATATGGCTGCCACCACCCCCTGCATCACCTCCCACCGCCACTACCGGAAGAGAGGCAGGAGAGCGGGGGACAGAATTCCAAACCCCCTGTGGGCGCCGGGCGATCTCCTGGTTGGTTCCTCAGACAGAAAACAGAGCATTTGGCCGCTCGGGCTGCTCTGTCTTCTGCTAGGTGGAAGGGATAACATCAGGTAAGGCTGCGTTTGTGACAATGTTCACTCTGCATTTCTATGGCAATGGTCACTCTGAATTTCTATGGCAATGGTCACTCTGAATTTCTATGGCAATGGTCACTCTGCATTTTCTATGGCAATGGCCGCTCTGCATTTTCTATGGCAATGGCCGCTCTGCATTTTCTATGGCAATGGCCGCTCTGCATTTTCTATGGCAATGGTCGCTTTGCATTTTCTATGGCAATGGTCGCTCTGCATTTTCTATGGCAATGGTCGCTCTGCATTTTCTATGGCAATGGTCACTCTGCATTTTCTATGGCAATGGTCACTCTGCACTTTCTATGGCAATGGTCACTCTGCATTTTTTTGGCAATGGTCAGGCTGCATTTCATGGGCACTGGAAAATATTTTAGTATACAATTTGGTTCAGAATATTTTTTTTCTTGTTTTCCTCCTCTACAACCTAGGTGCGTCTTATGGTCAGGTGCGTCTTATGGAGCAAAAAATACATTAAGTACGTCGTCTGCATACAGACTCATTTTGAATTCTTCCTCCCATTTTTGGTAACCTTTAATGTTTGGGTTTGTGATAACTACCCTGGCCAAAGGTTCAATCGCCAGGGCAAAAATCAGTGGTGACAGGGGGCATCCCTGTCTTGTTCCCCTGCCCAGAGGGAAATACTCTGAGGTACAGCCAGGCAGCTTGATTTGGGTGTGCTGAATATGATACGGGGCTTTAAATCCGTTTACAAATTCTCCAGAAAACCCAAATTTAGCAAGGACAGTGTCAATATAGGACAAGAGAGCGCTATCAAAAGCTTTATGTATGTCTAGGCCTAGAATTAGATCTTTGCGGGAGAAAAGGTCTGCGTCTTGGATTATATTAGCTGCTAGGTGAATGTTGTCTGTATTCTGTCTTGTAGGGATAAAGCCGGTTTGTTCTGGGCCTATTAATGTAGAAATAATGGGTGCTAGTCTATCTGCTAATACTCGGCATAATATTTTAAGATCTTTATTGAGGATCGTTATTGTAGTTTTGTGGGAGGGAATGGTCCTTATTGGGTTTGGAGATGAGTGTCAAATTTGTGAACAGTACGTCGTCTGGTAGTTTGTTGCTTTGTAGGATATGATTAATTAGTTTCGTAAGTTTAGGGGCAAGCGTGCCTGCAAATTTTTTTAAATATAATGAGTTGTATTCGTTAAGGCCAGGGGCTTTCGAGGTTTTTAAAGATTTAATGATGGAGATGATCTCTTGTTCTGTGCAAGGGACATTCAGGCTGTGTATCTGCTCTTCTGATAATGATGGGAAGGATAGAGAGCCCAGCCATGAATCCAGGTCATTTGGGCAGGTAGATTCAGAGGGTGATAGTAGGGATTGATAGAAGGATGTAAAATTTTGTACCTCCTTAGGGTGTGATATCATTTAGCCTGACCTGTTCCTCAACTTGTAAATGCTTGTCGGCTGAAGGGATTGATGAAGTTTGCATGTAAACATGGCTGAGGCAGAGTTAGTATGGAGAAGGAACCATGCCTTAGACCAGCGTATAGATTTTTCTGTTTCTTCTGATAAGATCGTATCTAATTCCACTCTTTTTTGGTCGATCTGTCTCAGTATTTCTGGTGAATGGGATTGGGTATGGACATGGTATAATTTATCTAGTTCCAGGGTAAGGGTTTTAATTTTGGCCATTTTTTTGGCGTTTCCTGATGGTGGCTAATTCTATGAGGCGGCCACGGAGGACCGCCTTATGTGCTGCCCATAATACGGAGGGAGATATGTCATCTACATAATTTAGTCTGATCGGCTACTTGGAAGATTATTTCAGGATCTGCTAGTAGGGAATAATTCAGTCTTCAGGAAGCTGTCATGGGGGAGAGTCCAATATGGGATGTATGGAAAGATACAATATGGTGATTAAGGATGGGCTTTATGTTCGGGTCAAACATGACTTCGTCTCGAACATTGGCTGTTTGCCAAATAGCAAACAATTTGGAGTGTTCGCGGCAAATTCGAAAACCACGGAACACCCTTTAAAAGAGAAATCAAAAGTGCTAATTTTAAAGGTTAATATGCAAGTTATTGTCATAAAAAGTGTTTGGGGACCTGGGTCCTGCCCCAGGGGACATGTATCAATGCAAAAAAAAATTTTAAAAACGGCTGTTTTTTCAGGAGCAGTGATTTTAATAATGCTTAAAGTGAAACAATAAAAGTGTAATATTCCTTTAAATTTCATACCTGGGGGGTGTCTATATGCCTGTAAAGTGGCGCATGTTTCCCATGTTTAGAACAGTCTGACAGCAAAATGACATTTCTAAAGGAAAAAAAGTAATTTAAAACTACTTGCGGCTATAATGAATTGTCGGACCCGGCAATACACATAAAAGTTCATTGATAAAAACGGCATGGGATTCCCCCACAGGGGAACCCCGAACCAAAATTAAAAAAAAAAAAAAAAAAGCGTGGGGATCCCCCCAAATTCCATACCAGGCCCTTCAGGTCTGGTATGGATATTAAGGAGAACCCCATGCCAAAATTGAAAAAAAAAAATGGCATGGGGGTCCCCCTCAAAATCCATGCCAGACCCTTCAGGTCTGGTATGGATTTTAAGGGGAACCCTGCGCCAAAATTAAAAAAAAAATATGGCGCGGGGTCCCCCCAAAAATCCATACCAGACCCTTATCCGAGCACGCAACCTGGCAGGCCGCAGGAAAAGAGGGGGGGTGAGAGAGCGCCCTCCCCTCCTTAACCGTACCAGGCCACATGTCCTCAACATTGGGAGGGTACTTTGGGGTATGTCTAAATTCCTTATCTCTATTATAATAATTTTTCAAAAAGCTGCTAGCAAAAATCACTGTGTTCTCCCGGCAGGGACAGCTTCCAGCATACCACCCCCCACCAGGAGAACACTATAGCTCTGTGGAAGGGATTTCCCCATTAACAATGACTGTGTTGATGAGGGAATTCCGTGGTTGCAGGAAAGAAAATCATATCATCTATAGCCTGCCTAAAACTTTAGCCATAGTTGGGCAAATATCTTCCTCAGTACAGAAGATAGATACATCTATTTACAAAAGTGTTGGAACCTGATACACTCCACCTGATGACTCAGCCTTCGCTCTTTTTAGGGACCAATTCATGTTGCCAGGGATAGAGAATGGCACAAAAATATTGGCATTCAAATTATAAAATAAAAATAGTCAGTCTGCTAGTTGAAGTGCTTGTTAGTCATGTATGCTACTTAAAGAGTGCAACATATTAAGTCAGGCAGATGTCTCACTCAAAAGAATAGCAAAAGGCATCTGTCAATGCTCAATACCATTGGAACCTGCCTTGATTATCTGCACCAAGTTATCGACAGAAAATTAGAAGAAGGGTTTACTTTCTTGTTCACAGAAAATCTGCATGCAAAAAACAATTGGCCCAATGGTGCAAAAGCACTTCTTGTCCTTCATTAAGTAAGCCCAAAATCAGAACAATAGTCAGGGATCATTGAATCAGACCAGGATCGGGCCTCTAGGATCAGCATATAGTTAGACCTCTGGGAGGCAAAGCATGTGCTTTTGCTAACAGTTGGATTACATGATGAGTCTCCTCGTAAGCAGATAAAAAGATCATAGACATGACAAAGTCTTGCGGGATTCTTTTTGTCTTTCTTTTCAGGACAGAGTATAAGAGAGGCCAATAATACGGCCGCACTTCTGTAAAAACTAGGTCAATTCTCGCCTTGGTTCAGCGAGAGTAAATGAGAACTGTGTGAAGTGTGCCTGATCTGTACTCTTGGAAATCATACAGATTTCTGATTTACAGGAACCTGGCAGACAGAAAACTACATCATTATCTGCATGCTTCAAAATTGCTTTTCTTTGTGTGTAAAAATTGCCATTTAGGAAAAAATCAGGCCTTTACAGCAACACTGATTCCAGGAAAGGATTTGAAAAGACGGTGCTGCAATAGACACGCTGTGACTGTTAAAATGTTTATAGTGGAAAAAACAGGATTGTTCTAGTGAATGCATTTCATTTAAGGAAGATTGCAAACATCTTTTACAGACATCAAAGCAGAAGTTGCATAAGGTCCAATCCAAGACATAGCCAATGTATTTCTTAATTTGCTTACCAAGTATTTTGGCATGTGGCATTCACTGGTCTGACTGCATCCTTTTAAATTAGGTGGCAGTGTTTACAGTAATCAAACTTCAGGTCTCTAAATAACTAACAAAAATTATATTGCTTGATCAACTTGGCAAATGTCTTCAACTAAGGGAACTATCTACATAGAGTGGCTATAAACATAATGGCTGGCGTCTTGCAAATTAGAGTTCAATTAAAATACCATAAAACTTATTGCTTTAACTTTACTAAAAATAATAACATCTGCTGGGCATATGTCTGAAACAGAGATCTATTCTCTTTTGCCAATTCGAAATGATGCACATCATCGAGTGTGTTCTCTACGAATAGATTTTTCTTATTCAGTAAGTGTGAATGATCTCATGTGATGGAGGAAAGTTGCTATGTGTTGGATGTGTCAAAGTAAACATACCTGTTCTCTCAGATAGCACAGGCGGTCCAGCAGGATCAAGGCCTCAATACATGGTGCCAGAAAAACCTTCAGCTGAAAAGAAACATGAAATATTAAGGGACAGCAAAATGTATCTAAAAAAAGTTAAGGCCAACAATAATACTGCATTAACCTCCCATATAGTGCAAATGTTCTGTACCCGTTTACAGGCCAATATACGTGAAAAGGTCACCCCCCCCCAAAAAAACGAAAAAAAAAACCCTTCAAATTGGATTCACAACCTGTAAAAGTTAAAAGCAAAATAGGGCATCAGTATTTATATATAAAAAAAAGGAGTAATAAAAAAAAAATATAGAAAAGATGGATGCAAGTAAAGTAAGACAAAAGGCTACTGAAAGCCTGACATATAACAAGGCACAGTACTACAGAGCAGCTTGAAATGGCTAACATGACAATTGTATATGTTAACGTATCCCAAGAAAACAATTATGAAGGTTATAAATACTGAAACCAAACACACTACACAGTGCAGTAAGATGACACGCACACCATTACAACATTCACACAATGCTCTCACCCCCGAATAACAAAAATCAAATATTATGGAAAAGAAAAAGACCCCCACAGTATTTCACTAAAGCAGTGTTTCTCAACTCCAGTCCTCAAGGCGCCCCAACAGGTCATGTTTTCAGGCTTTCCATTATTTTGCACAGGTGATTTGATCAGTTTCCCTGCCTTAGTAATTACCACAGCCATCTCATCTGAGGGAAATCCTGAAAACATGACCTGTTGGGGCGCCTTGAGGACTGGAGTTGAGAAACACTGCACTAAAGGATGTAAAATTAAAAACATTAAGCATGTAGCTGGAAATTTGAGAGTTTTGCTATTTGAGCGATGGCGATGTCAAACCAGGGCTGCCATATTTTGGTCAACTTCCTTGGGCATGCTCTTCCCTCACAGATTATTTTAACAAACTATATTGTAGGTAAAGCAGGTTATACCATAGAGAAGTTCAAGATGAGATACGGGGGTGGGGTGGGGGGGGTGGGTCGGTGACAGAATCTTCTCACCTGCAATCTATGCCAAAAGGCTCACATCTTCCGGGGAAGATTTCTTACAGTGAGGAGACTACCGCTTTGTGTAGGTCATCCTGGAGACTCCCCAACATGGCCTGCCTGGCCGACAGACGTTTGGTGGAGGGGCTAGGTGTGGCCAAGTGCAACCAATCATAAATATATTTAAGTTGGGAGGAGAAGAAATAGAGGTAGAAGTTGGGAGAGGCAAATCTACCATCCACAAGGTTTGCTTGTAAAGAGGATCTAGCTAATCTGGGAGGAGTATTATTCCATATAAAGGAGGATACAATTGAATCAATACACAAACAGTTTTTGGGGAGAAAGACAGGGGCCGCCATAAAAAAATACAGCAGTTTGAGTAAATAAATTATTATTATCAAATATATTTGGCCAATAAGGTTCAGAGATAGGGAGGACTAGGTACGTACTCTATTTTTGGGAGTGTTGTTTAGGGACTGGTTTTTTAGTGTTAATTTTTTGAGGTTTCAAGATAAACAGATATGCCGTAAATATAACCATATTTTGGGATCTTCAAACAATGGCAAAGTAACAACTGGGGGTGGGGGTGGGGTGGGTCCCGTCAAACATAAAAAAATAAAATTGGGGCCACATCATAAAAGGTCGAGCACCATTACACATCGCATAATCAAGCAATTACATATTACATTTAGTTTTTAGATAAACTGCAGAAGAAGAATTATTAAAATACAACTAAACACTCCTGTATGACAATCTAAATAGTACCAAATCTAGTTACTATGTGATGGACACGCTTCATGAAACAAACTCTCAATTAATATGTACTGCAGCATTGCTGCCACACCATTACAGCAAGCTGCATTGGATGGACTTCACTGGCTTTACCGGGACACCTAGATATAGACGGAAAAAACATTCTTTACCCAAACCAAATAAAAAAAAAAATGTTTTGGCTTTACATATAGTTTTATTTGTGTTAAGTCATTTTTTAGAATGTGTTTTTGTCAGTGTTTTACATCAAATCTGTAAAGTCATATATGCCAGTAATTAAAAAGTTAGCAAGAGTCATTTGAACATACTATTGGACATAAGCTTGTCAAAGCAAATACATTTTAAAGGATTCAGCAAGAAAGTATAACCAGACAGATTAAAAAGAGGTAAACTAGAAGCAACTAAAAAGATCTTCACAGATCAAATGTGACCCATAGTAGTGCCTTCTTAAAATAAAATGTTACATCATGACTGACTTCCACTACAGATTTCACAAGTGAAGGGATTGGTCCCAATTTTAGGATAGTGGGTGTAACCATGCAAATCATTCATTTATGATCCATGGCTGTAGTTAAGACATAAGATACGCCAAAATGTAATGCAAGGGGCTGGTATACAAATTAAATTACTATTCAGGAAAGCCATCATATTACATAGTTTTAGTAAATCAAAAGGGCATTGTACATTCAAATTTTAATGTGTATGGCCAGCTGTAGGTGAAGGCGTTAACAACACTCCTTCTAGTTTAACTTCTCTTTAACTTTAATTTTTTTCCCACCCAATACCAATATTACCATTTCTCAGCACAATGTTCTGTGTGTTTGCAGAGAGCAATGGTTCTTCTTTATGGCATGCTGCCAGTCCCCTGTGAGCATGATATAGGGAATGACCTTTGATCTTTGCAAATGCCTGACATGCCTTTGCCGAGTTAGAGCTATCCAATCAGCATAAAGCTTGAGATTTTACAGAGTTATAGGTTTGGTACAGGAGGTGGTGGGTTGCACCTCTGCAGAGAGACCACTGCTTTTACATAGAAAGCAAGGGCTCTTCTCTGAAGCTTGCTGGGGGATAGGTTTTTTCTGCTCAGACTATTACTATGGCTGCTTTCTAAAGAAGAAGAACTGTAATACACACCTTTTGTTTTGTTGCACCTTTAATGTATTTAGCAGATTTAAACGAAGCGTTCAATACAAACTGAGTTTGACTAAGTGCATTTCATAAAGTAACTGATAAGCTAATTTATCCAAAACAACGGTAAAGATAAATGGTAGAAAAATAAGGATGTAGGCTTCAAATAATTCTATGTTCTATGTTTTACATTTTTCTCAGATGGGGAGATGGGTTGATGGGTTGGCTATCTGGATAAACTATTTCCAACATCTGACCAATGGAATAATGGGGAGGGTCCAGAGGTAGAGATAGTCAGCGCGGAAGATATTCCAGAGGGTAGTATTGGGGGCATTAGTGGTAGGTTGACCAAAGCACAAAAACACAAGGTAAGTATAGTAGCAAGTCCTAGTTGCAATCTCGAAACACCCAATACGAGGACAATATGCGACCGGTCTAAACTATGTGGCATGTTCACCAATGCCAGGAGCATGGCGGACAAGATGGGTGAACTAGAGATACTGTTGTACGAGGAGGATTTGGATTTTGTTGGAATTTCAGAGACCTGGTTCAACAGCTCTCATGATTGGCTGGCAAACATTCAAGGGTGTACCCTTTACCGCAAGGATAGAGAGGGTAGAAAAAGGGGAGGGGTATACCTATATATCAAGAATAATGTACAAGTAAATGTGAGAGATGACATCACTGAGGGAGCTAGGGAGGAGGTGGAATCCTTATGGGTTGAGCTCCAAAGGGATGAAGTTAAGGGGAAAATAATACTGGGAGTATGCTATAGGCCCCCTAACCTGAGGGAGGAAGTGGAGACAGATCTCCTATCACAATTTGGATTAGCAGCAAGGATGGGAAGTGTTATCATAATGGGAGATTTTAATTATCCTGACATAGACTGGGCGGAGGGAACCGCACATTCATTTAAGGCTCGCCAGTTCCTTAATGTCTTGCAGGACAATTTTATGGGTCAGATGGTAGACGCACCAACTAGAAATAAAACATTACTGGACCTACTGATTACCAAAAATACAGACCTGATCACGGATGTGGAAATACGGGGCAATTTAGGTAACAGCGATCACAGGTCAATTAGTTTCAGTATAAATCACACAAATAGGAAACATAAAGGGAATACAAAGACACTGAATTTCAAAAGAGCCAACTTCCCTAAACTACAAACCTTGCTAAAAGGCATAAATTGGGATACAATATTAGGAACAAAGAATACGGAGGAGAGATGGGTTTGCTTTAAGAGTATATTAAATAAGGGTATTAGCCAATGTATCCCATTGGGTAATAAATTTAAAAGAGCGAACAAAAGTCCTGGATGGCTTAACTCCAATGTAAAAATGCATATAAAAGCAAAGGAGAAGGCCTTCAAAAAATACAAGGTTGAAGGATAATCCTCAGCATTCAGACTTTATAAAGAATGCAACAAGAAATGTAAGGGTGCAATTAGGATGGCTAAGATAGAACATGAAAGACACATAGCGGAGGAGAGCAAAAACAATCCCAAGAAATTCTTTAAGTATGTAAACAGTAAAAAAGGGAGGACAGACCATATTGGCCCCATAAAGAATGAGGAAGGACATCTGGTTACAAAGGATGGGGAGATGGCGAAGGTATTGAATTTATTCTTCTCCTCAGTCTTCACGAGTGAATCGGGGGGCTTCAGTAACCAAAACTGCAGTGTTTATCCTCATGACACAACACAGGAAGCACCTCCATGGTTAACAGAGGACAGAATTAAAATTAGACTTGAAAAACTTAACATTAATAAATCACCGGAACCAGATGGCTTGCATCCGAGGGTACTTAGGGAACTCAGTCAAGTGATTGCCAGACTGTTGTTCCTAATTTTTACAGACAGTCTACTGACTGAAATGGTACCAGCTGATTGGAGAAAAGCCAATGAAGCACCAATATTTAAAAATGGTGCAAAATACATCCGTGGGAATTATAGAAGAGTTAGCCTAACATCAATAGTATGTAAACTCTTGGAGGGGATGATAAGGGACTATATACAAGATTTTAGTAATGAGAACAGTATCTTTAGCAGTAATCAGCATGGATTCATGAAGAATCGTTCTTGCCAAACCAATCTACTAACCTTCTATGAGGAGGTGAGTTGCCATCTAGATAAAGGAAGGCCCGTAGACGTGGTGTATCTGGATTTTGCAAAAGCATTTGACACAGTTCCCCATAAACGTTTACTTTACTAAATAAGGTCCGTTGGCATGGACCATAGAGTACATGGATTGAAAACTGGCTACAAGGGCGAGTTCAGAGGGTGGTGATAAATGGGGAGTACTCGGAATGGTCAGGGGTGGGTAGTGGGGTTCCCCAGGGTTCTGTGCTGGGACCAATCCCTTTTTAATTTGTTCATAAACGACCTGGAGGATGGGATACACAGTTCAATCTCTGTATTTGCAGACGATACAAAGCTAAGCAGGGCAATAACTTCTCCGCAGGATGTGGAAACCTTGCAAAAAGATCTGAACAAATTAATGGGGTGGGCAACTACATGGCAGATGAGGTTCAATGTAGAAAAAATGTAAAATAATGCATTTGGGTGGCAAAAATATGAATTCAATCTATACACTGGGGGGAGAACCTCTGGGGGAATCTAGGATGGAAAAGGACCTGGGGGTCCTAGTAGATGATAGGCTCAGCAATGGCATGCAATGCCAAGCTGCTGCTAACAAAGCAAACAGAATATTGGCATGCATTAAAAAGGGGATCAACTCCAGAGATAAAACGATAATTCTCTCACTCTACAAGACTCTGGTCCGGCTGCACCTAGAGTATGCTGTCCAGTTCTGGGCACCAGTCCTCAGGAAGGATGTACTGGAAATGGAGCGAGTACAAAGAAGGGCAACAAAGCTAATAAAGGGTCTGGAGGATCTTAGTTATGAGGAAAGGTTGCGAGCAATGAACTTATTCTCTCTCTGGAGAAGAGACGCTTGAAAGGGGATATGATTTCAATATACAAATACCGTACTGGTAACCCTACAATAGAAATAAAACTTTTTCGCAGAAGAGAGTTTAACAAGACTCGTGGCCACTCATTAAAATTAGAAGAAAAGAGGTTTAACCTTAAACTACGTAGAGGGTTCTTTACTGTAAGAGCGGCAAGGATGTGGAATTCCCTTCCACAGGTGGTGGTCTCAGCGGGGAGCATCGATAGCTTCAAGAAACTATTAGATAAGCACCTGAATGACCGCAACATACAGGGATATACAATGTAATACTGACACATAATCACACACATAGGTTGGACTTGATGGACTTGTGTCTTTTTTCAACCTCGCCTACTATGTAACTATGTAACTTCAGCCCTGGAAGGATTTACCCCCTTCCTGAACAGAGCACTTTTTGCGATACGGCACTGCGTCGCTTTAACTGACAATTGTGTGGTTGTGCGACGTTGCACCCAAACAAAATTGACGTCCTTTTTTCCCACAAATAGAGCTTCCTTTTGGTGGTATTTGATCACCTCTGTGGTTTTTATTTTTTGCGCTATAAACAAAAAAAAGCGTCAATTTTGAAAAATAAAAAGCGATATTTTTTTACTTTTTGCTATAATAAATATCCCCAAAAAAATATATAAAAAAACAGTTTTTTTTCTGAGTTTAGGCCGATATTTATTCTTTTACATATTTTTGGTAAAAAAATTTGCAATAAGCGTATATTGATTGGTTTGCGCAAAAGTTATAGCATCTACAAAATAGGGGATAGATTTATAGCATTTTTATTATACATTTTTTTTTATTAGTAATGGCGGCGATCTGCGATTTTTATCATGACTGCGACATTATGGCGGACACATCAGACACTTTTGACACCATTTTGGGACCAATGTCATTTATACAGCGATCAGTGCTATAAAAATGCACTGATTACTGTGTAAATGACAATGGCATTGAAGGGGTTAAACACTAGGGGGTGATTAAGGGGTTAAGTGTGTCCTAGGGAGGAGTTCTAACTTGGGGGGGTGGGCTTCCACTGACATGACATCGATCACTGCTCCCGATGACTGGGAGCAGTAGTTCCCTGTCATGTCACTAGGCAGAACGGGGAAATGCCTTGTTTACAAAGGCATCTCCCCAGTCTTCCGCTCCATGACACAATCGCAGGCCCCTGTCGGACATCGAGTCCGCAGGACCTGCGGGCTGGAGTACGCGGCGGGCACACAATGCCGAAATATAAAGGGGATGTACTTGTACGCCCATTTGCACAGCTGTGCCATTGTGCCAACGTACATCGTCGTGCACTGGTCGGCTAGTGGTTAATCAGTTTTATGTGAGTCACAGCATTTTGGAAAAATAGAGACTATTTTGTACATTCTGTATCTCCTTTAGATTTACCAAAACTATATAATAGGACACACTCTGTATCCAATTAGGCAGGCCCTTCCACTACTTAGTTGATTGTAGAACTAAAGGCGATTGTACTATCGGAGTGTATAGTGTATGGTGGGCTTTACAGACTTCCAGGGAGAAGCTTTTCCTGTTTTCAATACTACAGCTCTGCTTGACATAACATGTGATTGCTCAGCTCCTGCATGTGCTGTCCAATGAACGATCTATACAAGAAGAAGGTAAGTTACATAATAATCAATCAGTAGATGAAGACAAAAGCTGTGTATTTAGGGTGAATGCTGAAAATGTCTGCATGTAAAAACAAAGGGGGGGGAGCAATTTCCTGAAAGGGGATTGCAGGTCCAGGGTGTGTGTTAATGAGGCCAGCTGCTGAAGTGCTGCCTTCTAATGCCCCGTACACACGGTCGGTTTTTCCTACGGAAAATGTGCGATCGGAGCGTGTTGTCGGAAATTTCGACCGTGTGTGGGCTCCATCAGACTTTTTCCATTGGATTTTCCGACACACAAAGTTTGGGAGCAGGCTATAAAATTTTCCGACAGCAAAATCCGATCGCGTCGATTCCCGACCGTGTGTGGACAATTCCGACGCACTGAGTATGCAAGAATTTCTTCTTGCATACTCAGAAGAAATTCCGAGACGGAACAGCTCGTTCTGGTAAAATTAGCGTTTGGAATAAATAGAGCAATTTCGTCATGCTGCAATTTTTAAAATTGTTTAATACAGCGCACTCTCTTCTTCTTTATAATGCAGGAAGAATGAAGTAGTTTTGCTGCTGATATTCACACAGAGTTCTCACAAACTACTTTCTTTCTTATTTATTGTAATTCCCTCAATATATTATGATTTGTCACATCTGACCAAAAATCTATATCATTTTTTTTTGTTTTTTTTTTATAAACCCTAATGTGATTTTTTTTTTTTTTTTGGTTTGTATTTTTTTTCAAGGCTGATCTTGTTTTCTTTTTTTTTTTTTTTTTTTTTTTTTAGTTATTTAACATCCAGAATATTTTTGTGTGCGTTTTGTGTGTCAAGTTACCACAACACCATTATTATCTTGTATTATTTAATCTCAAGGAGGTTGCTTGGTGTTGGTGTCTCTTATTAATTTCACATTGTATTTTTGAAATGTACCTTAATCCTCACAAACAAACTGCTTTTTGAAGGAAAACACACATAAGCGAGTCTAATTGAAACCAAAAAACCTTTATTAAGGGCTCATAACCAAACAAAGAGGGAGGAAACGCTGGAGAAACAGGAGAAATTGGTGAAGCCTTTGAGCCCCAGGGCAGACATCAATTATTTTACTGCAAAATTGGTGGCCTGAGGAGTCCATATCTAAGGGAGTGCAGTCTGATCCAGCAGTCCCAGAGATCATGAAAGCAGCAGATGACATCTGTGTCCCCAGGCTGTGGTCATACAAGAGACTGCATCTTTTGCCAGACCAGACTGAACCCAGGGTCATCACTCTCTGGTCTTCCTTCCACGCTTCCTTCCACGCTGTGGCTGTGGTGGTGTAGTTGTGGCAGGAGGAGGAGGAGGAGGATGTTCCAACTCAATCACGTGGGCATTGGGTGTGATTTCGCCCCTCATCCCCTTAGTTAAGACTTTATAAAGAAGGTCCTCACACAGGAGGCGTTGGCCATCCTGCATGCCCTGCAGTTTGGTGGTAGTCATGCAGGCAAAGGCTTCTTCAGGAGTGGGGGTGGCTCTGAGGGATGCAGAAGCCTCCTGAATCAGCCTGAGTGCTGAATCCTGCATGTGACTCCCCTTCCTGGGTCTTTTGTTTGGAAGGCGGAGGGGAGGAACCTGCGATTCAGTCAGGCTCCTACTGGTCCCAGGCTTCTCCTGGCTGACACTTAGCCCCGCCTCCTCCTGGCTGCCACTAACCCCCACCTCCTCCTGGATGCCACATTCCACAGCCTCCTCCTGGATGCCACATTCCAGAGCCTTGTCCTGGCTGAGGTCTTCCTGTGTATGAAAAAGGGACATAGTTTTAGTTTTTACTTCATCAATCACACACAATTTTCATCTCATGACTGTTGCAAATTGAATGTTAACAAATATAAAAGACTATCATTCTAAGCCCAGCATTTTTCAGTCTTGTCCCAATTATTTTTGCCCACAATTGTCTATTGATATGTAAAACACTTTATTTAAATCAGCAATTAGTGATCAATAATAACATCCAGTAAACATCATTTATTTATTGACCAGAAATCTGTAGAAGAATGCTATACCTGGCTCAAGCTGGGCTCCTCCACTTCTTCCTGGAAGGAAGTCCCAGGTTGGACATTGGAAGCCTCAGCTGGGTTGGAAGGAAGAGTGGAAGTAAGGGTTGAGAGGGATTCCCTGACTCCAGTCTGGTCTAACAGAAATCGCAGTCTCTCATAGTACCACAGCCTGGGGACATAAATGTCATCTGCTGCAGCTCCGGATCTCTGGGAATCTGTGACCTTCTTGCGCTCCCTAAGATAAGTGCTCCTCAGGCCACCAATTTTGGCTTTTAAATAAGGGATGGTTGCTGTGGGGACCACCGGCTTCACCAACTCCAGCAGTTTCTCCAGCGCTGTCTGCCTCTTTTGTTTATGATTATAATGTGGATGTTTCACATGCCACAGACAGGGCAGCTCCCTGTACTTGTCTATGAACAGGGGGAGGAAGTTGTGGTCATTGAAGCCATCCATTTTCTCTGCAAGACACAACACAAGACAAACCCTAACGTCAGGCAAAACTCTCCTAATCTTGTTACAATATAGGCCTCAATGTAGAAGCGGTATAGGCCCAAGTTTAGATCTTACCTTCATTATCACGATCGGCGCCTCCGATACTCCTTCCTCCGCTCACAGATCGTACATATTATGCATGCGTGTTACGCTTTATACACACTGCGCATGCGTGAAACTCCGCCCGCCCCTGACGTTCTTTCTATTCCCCGCCCCTTCTCGTTCGGCGCAGGGGGGGAAGAGCACATGGCGGAGACACAGCAGGTGCATGCTAATTACAGCAACAACGAGGAGGAGGGGGAGGAAAGCCCGGAGCCAGAAACGTCCCAATCCAGAAGGAGACGATTTAAGGCATCAAATATGTCATTTGGGGAGATGTTGGAGATGGTGGACATCCTGAAGAGGGCCGACTATGACGGGAAGTATGGACCTTACTCCAACCCCAATGTCAGAAAGGCCAAGATCATGCCGAAAGTGGTCAAGAATCTGCACCGGAATTTCGGGGTACGACGATCGAAAGATCAGCTCAGGAAGCGGGGGTCGGACCTCAAATTAAGAGAGCACGTGCAGTACAGAAAGATCCGGAAAGTGCTGCAAAAAAGTAAGTAGATGTGCTGTGTTCCTTTTCTTTATGTTTATTACGTTCGTGCTGCTCCATGTGCTTTTCTTAACTGTTATCCAGTTTAAAATGGCAACTTTCATGTTCATGGGCACATTATTCGTTCGTATAAAACATTGTTCGTTCGGCCTAGAAAACACCATTGTTTTGGCCATATGCATTTGCCCACATTTTTTATGGCCTACTTGTCTGCAAATAATTTGGTTGTGTAGATGGGTTTGTAACTAG
The DNA here is from genome assembly GCF_042186555.1 of Aquarana catesbeiana. Classification (NCBI taxonomy): domain Eukaryota; kingdom Metazoa; phylum Chordata; class Amphibia; order Anura; family Ranidae; genus Aquarana; species Aquarana catesbeiana. The sequence goes on from NC_133326.1 coordinate 297,639,938, forward strand.
AATGAAATTCAAACTAGATTCTGTGTAAGGAGAGGACACTCAGCAGCAGTTTTCACATCTGGACGCTGGAGCACTAGTGTGGGAAACATGAACACCCTTTTTATTAGGGGGCCCACACAGGTGCTCCAGTGTATACTATAGGGGTGTCTCCATCTGTGAAGTTTGTACAAAACAGGTAGGTATTCAAGCTTGACAAAGGACACTAAAAATTCTACATCTTGGAACTCTGCCAAAACAGACAATTGTACCCCACTTCCAAGCAATGTTTCATATTCCTATTTCTGCCATCAAATATCTGTGTGCTAAGTATACTTATTTTTTTTTTACATAGGGGATAAAAGACTCGGAGGACACCCCTCATCCGAGGAGACCACAGACCCCCCACCTCTGGAACAAGGGGAAATCCACCCAAGCAAGCAGAGCAGGAGGAGGAAGACATGGTGGAAATTGGCACCACAACAGGCGAGTGTCTGCGACCACAGGCTCAGGTAAGAGATGGATGCCGGCATATTTATAATACAAGGTGTGTTTTTGTTTCTATCTTTTTAGATGATCGATGTGGATCCAGGGCATTTCACCTCGGAAAATGCACAGATCCTGATCGGGGAGATCATGGGGTGTAATAGGGACTTGGAAAACATCCTTAAAAACATCAATGATGTTCAACAAAAAATAAAGAACATCATTGATGTTTTAGGGAGAGTTTAAAACCCCTCAAAATCCCTTTTTTTTTGGCACTTTTTGTCATCTAAAAATTTTTAGCATTTTTTGACATATTTGCGAAAAGCCAAATTTTGAAGAGGCACACAGTGTGTCAACATGTGCTCTCTGCCATCATGGGAGATCAATGGACGCGTTTTGGGGGTGCAACCCTTTCCTCAATAATAAAGTAGCTGTGAGGAAGGGGTTGCACCCCAAAAACACGTCCCTTGATTCCCCATGATGGCAGCTAGCACGTTGACATTCGGCAATTGGTGTGCATCTTCAAAATTTGGCTTTTCTAGGGGTGACTTCACCCCATCTGAACGCAATATCAAACACAGTTTGTAAATACTCATGTCTGATATTGCCTTCAAGTTCTACCAAATTTGAACTTTGTAAGTTCAAGATTTGTGTCTTTCTTGTTGGTTTTAAACATACCTGTTTTATCTTAAATGGACATTTCTACTTTTTCTAATGTGACCCCAAAAATTGTTATACAACAAACATGTTGGTTTGTTTTAAAAACCTTTTCTAAATGCACACGTGATTGTGCTGGTATTAAAAAGATTGTTAATCAAGAATGTGTGGATTATTGTTTCAACGCTCCAACACTTTTGTTGTGCTCTAATTGGTGTTTTCACTGACAATGGGGGTTATTTCCTAAGGGCAAATCCACTTTGCACTACAAGTGCAGTTACAAGTGCACTTGTAGTGCAAAGTGTCTTTGCCTTTATCAAATAACACTCAACAATGCTTTGGAATGTTACACAATCACGCCATTTTCAGGACTCACCATATTTCTGTCAGGGTCAGCTAAAAGAAACACAAGCAGTAAATGTCACCAAAGATTTTAGTAGGTAATTTTTTTTTTATTTGAAAAAGGTTTCAGACATTGTCTGGCATATTGATAGCCCCTCTACCCGCAAAGTATTCAAGGTATCTTAGACGGACATCACGGGCACTCAGGGGGGCAAGCCAGGACGGCCACTTTCAAGCTCCGTCAGGGTTGGTTCATTTTGAATTCCAGCCTCAGGCCCAACTGAGCCAGCACAGTTGGCAGAATGTTGCTGTAAAAAGTTGTGTAGAACACAGCACGCCAGGATGATATGATTCAGTTTGTACTCCGCCATGTGTATGGGTGTAAGAAATAGGCGGAACCGGCTGGCCATGATTCCAAACGTGTTCTCCACCACTCTTCTGGCTCTGGCCAGCCGGTAATTAAAAACCCTCTGGTCCGGGGTGAGGGTCCTCATCGGGAATGGCCGCATAAGATGGTCCCCCAGCGCAAACACTTCATCTGCAATGAAGAAGAATGGGAGTCCTTCCACATTGTCTTCTGGAGCTCGCAAATCCAAGCTGCCATTCTGGAGACGCCTGTAGAACTCCGTCTGGGCGATGACTCCACCACCGGACATCCGGCCATTCTTCCCCACGTCCACATACAGGAACTCGTAAGTAGCCGACACCACCGCCAACATCACAATACTACTGAACCCCTTATAGTTGAAATAGTATGACCCCGAGTTTGGTGGTGGGACGATGTGGACGTGTTTTCCATCAATTGCCCCTCCGCAGTTAGGAAAGTCCCTCCGCTGGGCAAAGTGGGAGGCCACAGTCTGCCATTCCTGTGGCGTGGAAGGAAACTGTGGAGTCAAACAAGAAAAAAAAAATAGTCATTTTGCACATAAACTGGGAAAGCAGATTAGACACAAACATTCTTGGCCAACATCAAGATAACATTTATTTGAGGGAGTTTTTAAAGACCAAAGTATAAGGTACACCTATCAGATTCCCCCTCCCCCACCCCCTCTCATGGGCCATTTCTAACATTATGGGGGGGGAGCTCTTGGACAGGTAACCCTCTCCACTTCATTGAGAGATGAATGCCTAAATAATGGGTATTACTTTGGCCAGCCCCTCCTTAGTTACACTATTGGCAGCCCACTGGACAGGTAAGAAGTGTCATAATACAAAGATATAAATACACACTACACATTTGAGCACATTTGGACATTTTGCTATTACCTATCAAGATAATAATAGTATACAAAAACTTTTAACAGTACCATTTGAAAGTATACAGGCAGGCCCTTGCACTACATGCTTTGGGGAATTCATCCATAAATCTGACCACAAAAGAGATGGGTATAGTATGTATGGGTTTGGCAAAGTCAGCAGATAGATGATTGAGGATAGATAGAGAATTGGTATCAGCTGACTTAGCAGTTGGGGGGAGGGAGGGTTCCAAATGATTTGGGGACCCCCCAAAAAAGCCTCTGGCACTCTGCCTGAATTTAAAGCACAAATCACATTTAAAAACATTTTAGGAGGTGTTTGGGGTAAAGCACTACTATGGAGCTGATAAAATACATTGTTAAGTGACTACATGAGGTGAATATAGGGCCAGGAGACCATGCTGGGGAGGTTAGTGAAGGCAAATATGTATGAAGGACAAAAAAAAAAAAAGAAAGAAAAATCCAGCATGCATGAGGATAAAGGGGACATTCACTGCATATTACAATCATGGTAATTAGGAAATGAGGAAAGAAATACAATATATTATCAAACATTAAATACAATAAAATGTGATATTAAAGGATAAAAATCTTACCTTAATATACTCCTTCTGCAGAACCTGTATGATGGCAGAACAGGTCTCTGGGATAATGATCCCCAGAGCCTGGGGGGAGATGCCTGTCGAGAACTTCAAGTCCTGCAGACTTCTCCCCGTCGCCAAGTACCGCAGGGTGGCGACAAGCCTCTGCTCCGGAGTGATGGCTTGCCTCATGCAGGTATCCTGCCTGCTGATATAGGGGGTTAGCAAAGCCAACAAACGGTGAAATACGGGGTCCGTCATCCGGAGAAAGTTCCTGAAATCATCAGGATTATTCTCATGGATCTCACGGAGCAAAGGCATGTGACAGAACTGGTTACGCTGAAGCAACCAATTCTTGGTCCATGAACTCCTCCCCACCCTGTTCATGGACTGGACTTGTGTCAAGGTAAGGACCCCAACACCAAGCCCCCGCACAGCACGAACTCTACGAGGAGTATGTATACGCAACATGGCTAGGAAACGGTCGGCTGCTCAGAACGAAGTAACAGGACGCACTGGAGAACAGCAGGGCAAGTGAAGAGCAACCTGAAAAACAGTAACGAACGAACAAGAACACAATGACAAGAGTCACGCGTCACTTGCTGCAGGCACTGAAGAGCAGATACAAACCCACAAGCACAAACTGAACAGCAGAAAACGATCTGAAAACCACGAGTCTGAAAAAGCGCGAATCGTCTCTCACCAAACTTTTACTAACATGAGATTAGCAAAAGGAGCCCAAAGGGTGCCGCGCTTGGTTCTAAACTGGCCTTTTCTAGTCTCGTCGTACGTGGTGTACGTCACCGCGTTCTTGGCAATTGGAAATTCCGACAACTTTGTGCGACCGTGTGTACGCAAAACAAGTTTGAGCCAACATCCGTCGGAAAAAATCCATGGATTTTGTTGTCGGAATGTCCGATCAATGTCCGATCGTGTGTATGGGGCATAACAGTTTTCTGTCTAAAATACCAGAACGAATAGCAGGAAGTAATGGAGAAGTTTTTTATAGGGGACACTGAAGGCTGAGGTAACGCCTGCTCTAGAATATAGAATAAGCTATTTCTTTTCTACAGCAGAAGTACATTAAAGGTATATTGGTGCATAGGGAAGCTGGAATTTAGAAAAAACAAAAGGTGAACTTGGCCTTTATTGTAGGTGGTTGCCACAGTCACTTAACTGTCTTGCTCCAGCACGGGTGGCTCTTCTGTCTCTGAAGAATGGGGACACTTACAGGTATTCCCTAGGGTGTCATGGCTGTTTCTTGTGACATGTCACAATCTCCTGCTTCTGTCCACTACAGTCTGTTACTAGTCTCCTGCTGCAGTCTGCTACAGTAAGCTTGTCTTCAGCTACTGTCTGCCACAGTCTCTCACTACCTCTATCTCTGAGCCGGGGGTAGCTTGCAGCAAAGTCCAAACACTTGCTTGGGGTCTCTAGTGGAACACTAGCAATTTCTTAGACTCCACTGTTGAGCTAGGGGGTCTAATGCCCCGTACACACGGTCGGATTTTCCGATGGAAAATGTTCGATCGGAGCGTGTTGTCGGAAATTCCGACCGTGTGTGGGCTCCATCGGACATTTTCCATCGGATTTTCCGACACACAAAGTTGGAGAGCAGGAGATAAAATTTTCCGACAACAAAATCCGTTGTCGGAAATTCCGATCGTGTGTACACAAATCCGACGGACAAAGTGCCACGCATGCTCAGAATAAATAAAGAGATGAAAGCTATTGGCCACTGCCCCGTTTATAGTCCCGACGTACGTGTTTTACGTCACCGCGTTTAGAACGATCGGATTTTCCGACAACTTTGTGTGACCATGTGTATGCAAGACAAGTTTGAGCCAACATCCGTCGGAAAAAATCCTAGGATTTTGTTGTCGGAATGTCCGAACAAAGTCCGACCGTGTGTACGGGGCATAAATCTTCAGTCCCGGCCAGGAGAACACACAGTGATTGTTGCTAGCAGCTATAGCCACTGGCATAAACTGCATGAAAAATCTGACAGGCTGGTTGTACTCAAGTTTATTGATTGATCAAATTGGGTACAATCAGTCTGCCCATACTAGGTTTGAATCGTCTATGGTCGACTTAGCCCCAACTACAAAATATGGAATTAGACGACTGTTACACAATGTTCAAATACTGCCTGCTCGTGCCACAGCTAATAAGTAACCTAAATGCATACTTTATCTAGGTGGGGACATTTGGTATACTACGTACAACCCAAAAAAAGTCACAAAGTATGCAGGGCAGACGAAGAACACCCTGTTCTGCCCCCTTTGCTGATTTTACTGGCAAACAATGTCTGTCACTGCTAGACAGCTTCTGCTATGAGCTTTTAAACTGTGTTTGTAAACATTTCTCAGTAGGATAATTTAGAAAAACAAAGTAACATTATTGTTACTTTGTATTTTCTCTGTTTCCACACAGTAACACACACGGTCAGACTTTGTTCAGACATTCCGACAACAAAATCCTAGGATTTTTTCCGACGGATGTTGGCTCAAACTTGTCTTGCATACACACGGTCACACAAAGTTGTCGGAAAATCCGATCGTTCTGAACGCGGTGACGTAAAACACGTACGTCGGGACTATAAACGGGGCAATGGCCAATAGCTTTCATCTCTTTATTTATTCTGAGCATGCTTGGCACTTTGTCCGTCGGATTTGTGTACACACGATCGGAATTTCCGACAACGGATTTTGTTGTCGGAAAATTTTATCTCCTGCTCCCTAACTTTGTGTGTCGGAAAATCCGATGGAAAATGTCCGATGGAGCCCACACACGGTCGGAATTTCCGACAACACGCTCCGATCGGACATTTTCCATCGGAAAATCCGACCGTGTGTACGAGGCATAACACTATACACAAAATTGCCAAATTTGCTGCAAAACCATAATGCCCAAGCTATGGAATTAAACATTAAGTATATTTAAAGCTAAAACCATTGTGACAAACACCAATGATTGGTCCTTATGCATGTCAGGATGAAGCTGAGAGGTAGGAGAGGGTTATTTCTAAGTAAGAGAAGATGCATCTTATATTTAACATTCACTTAAGAAACACATTATGGCAATATACATAAAAAGCACTTATAATCCTGAAAATAACATGCAATGCCAAACAGCCTTACGTATATTGTTAGGCTCTAAACAGTAATGGAGATTACATCTGTATCTCATACTCCCATCTGTGACTTGAACAGAAAAGGGATTCTGGCTTCATCTCAAACTTTAAATGCATTAAATGGTCAAACTCAAACATTCACATAAAAAAAAAAAAATATATGACTTACTCTGTAAGACTAATGAATTCACAAGGCCAGGGTGCTACTCAAATGGTTTCATCCCAAACTTGCTTTAAATGTAACTCATATTCAGAAATACACCCATGACATTAATGGTCAAAAACTGAGATTTTGGATCTATTTTTGTACAAACGTAAAATGAAAGTGCGCTATATAGACTCCAGAGCATGAAGTGTAGAAACAGTGCTGTACCAATGATATGCTGTAGGCATTAACTTGTATACGATGAAGTGGATTAGAAAATATAATCGGCCAAACAAAAAAAGTGCAAGCCTAAAAAGCTACACAAGTGAATATATAACTTATTTCAGCAAGTTTGGAATGAAAACTTAAGAGTATGCTACCCCAACATTTCATATGCCTGATATGTGCCTGCTGTACTATGCACTTGTATGACATGGTATCCTATTCTCTTTGTTTTGATTCATTTGTGTGAAATCCCTGGTGTTCTTGCCTATTAAAAACTGACCATACTAAGCAGGAGAACACAACGTGGTCAGTTCTCTAGCTATGCTGGGAACTCAGTGTACTCTCTTCCAATGATCAGACTTCCCTGACACCCCCCTCCATTGCACAGCCATTCGCTGGGAAGCTCAGTGTGCTTTTGCTTTTCCTCCCCCAAGCTCTTATGTAGCTGAGAACAGAAGGAATGTTAAAAAGGGAAAAAAAGGAGTTTATAATGTTTTTTTTTATATTTATACACAAATGTTTTGCCTTTAATTTCTATTTTACACTGAACGGGTTGTTTTACATAGTGATTGTTTACAATCACTTTAAATGGCATTTTATCTTAAATGTATTAAACCCTGTAGGTAATAATGTTTAAAGGATAAGTTCATCTTTGGGAACATGTTACATGTTCCACCTATTCTTAGGGTGAAACATGTAGCATGTTCCCGCTCCTGCAGCCACTCGGGGATCTGAGCACCTGGTGTGACAGCAGTACGGGGAGAAGCTCCCTGTAACAGCTGTCACTTTTTGAAAAGAGCACGGCCACGCAGGGCTCTGCCCACATGGCTGCATTATTTATTCACAGAGTACTGTGAATGAACTACAAGTACCAACATCCTTTGAGGCTTTTTGAAAAGAGCACGGCCACGCAGGGCTCTGCCCACAGGGCTGCATCATTTATTCACAGAGTTCTGTGAATGAACTACAAGTACCAACATCCTTTGCGGCTGTCAGCTTGTAGTTCCCAATGAACTACCACGGCACTGTTGAGTGTTGTGGTAGTTCATTGATTCTTCCTGTCAGTGTGAAATTGGCTGTCCATACATTGATGTCCTGCATAGGAGTCCTTCATGGCACCAACAATGCTTTCCACGCTCTTAAAAAAAATCTCAACAAAACAGTAAATGCACATTTTTTTACCTGCAAAAAAGTGCATTTATTCTTTTTTTTAAAGGTAAACGTATCCTTTTAAGTGTACCTTCCAATAAAGTAGCCTTTGCCACTATCCCTCACCTTTCAGAGACTAGTTGTACTGCCTAATGTAGACAGAAGATGCAGCCCTCAACAGGCCATTGTTTACATCCTTCAGGAAGCAATCATATGCCCCAGTGGCCACACCATTGTCAGTATTTTCTACATAGATAAATGAGACTGTCTCCTGGGACTGAAGACATCCTCCATACATATGTATGAACATAACTGCGTGCAGCAGATAACTGTGAAATATGTAAAAGCTATGGTCACTGGAAAGTTACAAAAGTCAAATACAGGTGTTTCTGTATTAGGCTGTTGATCTATGTTCAGGAGACAAAGATAATGCACTCATTTGGACTATGAACATATTATGTAGCCTCCCTGGCGGTTTTCCCGAGTGTGGCTCGGGGTTAAAATTCAGTACCATTAGCGGTAACCCCGAGCCACACTCGGGATCGCATTGCAGGATCCTGGGGCGGCGTTACTTACCTTGTCCCCGGGATCCTGCGATGTCCCCCGCAGTGTCCGAGGGCTCCGTCCTCCTCCAAAGCCTCTCTGTGCCAGGCTCCGTTCCCTGCGAGCTGCGCGACGCACGGGGGCGGAGCCTGGCGGCAAATTCAAAAAACTGTCAAAATCATAACACATACAGTACTGTAATCTTACAGATTACAGTACTGTATGAAATGATTTCACATCCCTTTTGTCCCCAGTGCTCTGGCCCATGCCCTGCATGCAGTTTTACATGATATACACTGTTCTTTCTGCCTGGAAACTGGAGATTGTCCATAGCAACCAAAAAGTGTCCCTTTACGCCAAAAGTGGCTTTAGACCAGCTAGAAAACAGCGATAATAAATTAGAACACTTGCAGAATTGAGCGATAGTGAATTGTGGGGAAATTTATTTTATTACTATTTTTTTTAATTTTTTTAAATTATTTATTTTTATTTATTATATTATAATTTATGTTTTTGTGTTTCAAACTTTATCATACCCGGGATATCTACTAGACTCTGGTTTGGACAGATTTAAGTGTGTTATTGTTAAGATTTACAGACCTACAATATAAAACGCCAAATTTCCATGCAAAATAATGGTACCGCTTTCAGCACCTAAAATCCGAAATAATCATACCGCCAGGGAGGTTAACAGAGCTGTCTCCTATATTTTAAGTTATATATTCAAACCATTCTATGTGGGATTGTGGAATACAGCTGCAACGTAACAAATTTTCACTATTTTATTACATAAACTAATTGATACCATCGATATTTCCTAGAGACTACACTGCAAGAATTATTATTTCTGCATTATGATAATATAAAGGAATGTATTATTGCTTTTTTAAATGGTTTTCCTTTGCCTGAAGGAGCTCTTGTGTTTACATAATGAGTCCAAACATGGTGCATTATCCCATAAGCTCTGTTTTAGCAACTGCTAGAAAAGTTTGTGTGCCAACAGCAGTAACCAGAGAGTTGGCAAATTGGGCATATATAATTCTGGCAGTATAAATGTGTTACAATATTATCTTTTTGCAGAATTAGCCTTACTTGAAAAATAAAACAAAAGCTAACATGTTTTCTACAGACATATAGGCGTCGATTTACTAAAATTGGAGAGTGCAAAATCTGGTGCAGCCGTGCATGGTAGCCAATCAACTTCTAACTTCAGCTTGTTCAGTTAAAGTGGAGTTCCACCCAAAAGTGAAAGCTTCACTTATCAGCCTCCTTCCCCTACGGTGCCACATTTGGCACCTTTTGGGGGGAGCAGGTACCTGTTTTTGACAGGTACCTGTCCCTACTTCCGAGAGATCTCGCCGCGATGAGATCACTCGGAAAGTTCAGCTCCCCTCCTCCTTCCCCCACTGCCGGGCCATTCAGAACTCCTTTTTAAGCTTTGACAAAAAAAAACTTGAAGCTGATTTCTATGCACTGCACCAGATTTTGCCCTCTCCAGTTTTAGTAAATCACCCCATAGGATGCAATCAGTTGAGCTGTTTATTAGTTTGTCTTCTACATGTTTTACAAAGATATATGAGCCTTCAGAGTATTCTTCTTTATCAGTCTATACAACTTACATCATAGCTTTATCAAAAGAAATCAGCCTTCTATAGATAACACTTGAATCACTGCTGTGTATTCTGACATTTTCTTCCTCATCTGGGAGTATTATTCAAATAGATCCCCTAATGCCTACCTGTAAAACTATGCACTACTACATATTATATACATTTTTAAGGAAAAAAACTTTTTGAAAACATTACACAATATTAAAATCATACACGTTTGGGACACATGTGTATGCATCAACATCTTTTGTGTGACAGAATAAGTATCCTCACACATGCCCAGGGTAGAAGAATTATTTTATGGTCACTGTTTAAGTTTACCTCTAAATCATGAGCTTTGAAGTATTTTAATTCAATGCCTACTCACAGTTAATTGTAGTTTTTTGCTGCTTCACAAGCATGCATTTAAGCTTAGATTTACAGTGCATTCATAAAGTATTCAGACATTAATTTTTTTTTAATTAAAGTGTTACTTAACCCAGAACCTGCATTCACTATATCTGGTCTCCCACGGTACATAGAACATGGAAATGCAATTATTTTAGTAAATATAAACTGCTAAATACCTTTTATCATCAGCAGTATATAGCAGCCTTGTGACTTCTTTCAGTTCCTAGTAAAGCTTGAAGGAGGAATTTTCATTCTCCCCTGACCCTCTGTCTGGACATGTCTGGAAAGTGCTGATTGGCCCTGCGTTGATCACATGCACTCTCCCAAGAAAAAAAGAAAAACTCTCTAGCAATACACACCAAACTGATCATGTGCAGCTTGCCTCCAACCTCTGTTTTATCAGGAAATAACTAGGGGACAGTGGAAGAAGAGGAAAATCAGAGAGATGGGATCACACAGCCTTTACACACAATGCAGAGGATTAACCCCTTAGGTTCCACAGTGAGCATAACAAGCATACTTTACTGCATATTCACACTGATTTTACTGTTGTGGGTTTAGTAACACTTTAAGTGCACACATATGCATTATAATCTCTAAATGTCCCATTCATAATAAAAGATAAGACTGTGTTGAGTTGAGAAGTATCAAATATAGTACTTGGTATTTATCAACTCAGAAACCATATATTTCATTAACATTTACACATGCTTAACACTTATCTTGATTTTACATTGCCTTTTTGTTTTTTGGACCACCCAGCTTTTACATTCTAACTAGCTAAAAAGAAAGTTGATGTACGAGTTCCGATCTTATGAAGGCAACCACCTCTTACTTTTCCACTTGGTTACCCTCTATTGACTGATACCTATAAAAAAAAGCTGGGGTTTATATACTACCAGAGAATAATTTTCCTCATGTCTACAACCACTGCCTAGCTAATTCTTAACATTTCCAGGGTGACTCGGAAGTTGGATGCTCACACAAAATGGTATGGCAGCCACTCATCCAGCTTTGTATCCAGAAAAATGCTGGCCATCCAAACCTTGGCCTAAAAAGATTTCCTGATGTGGGGTGTAGCCCAAGCAGCTTCAAAAATCTGTTTTATCCAACTAAATAAAAACAAAGGCGCAAGGCTTGGTGTGTGTTCCTTATGGCAAAGAAAACGGAAATATAAGACGATCTGAATACAAGGTGTGAAAAAAAGATGCGAAAGTCGATTAAAATTATATAAATGACTGAGGAAATGCAAAGAAATTAGAGATGGCCTGTAGATGCCATAAAAGTGTCAACACACAATTTACCGACAGCTTCTTGATCAGGAGACACTGCTCACTTCATTAGTTAAAAAAAAGCTCTGCTAAAAAATCCTACCTAAAGTGAATCTGAAAGACAGAATCACAGAGGCTGCCATTACTGACTTGGTTTAAAATAGTGCAGGCTCCAAGGCAGTCATCCTGATTTATTTACACCAAAATGCACTTGCTGTTTATTCGGTGACTGCATGCTTGTTCCAGTTCACTTACAACTAGATAGTGAAAATCAGTAGGCTGCTGCTAATGTCATAGTTTCTCTGCTGCACAAAGGTTGTGCACTGCCAATATAAGAGATGGCCTCACTCATGTTAATCTGCAAAACAGAAACTTTAATGCTGATCTCTGGTCAGAGCCCCTCCTCCATCATCACACACACTTTTACAAACTTTATCTAGCCCTCTCTAGTTAATCCCTCATTTTCTAAAAAAAAAAATGATCCCATTTTTTAATTGAAAAGTCATGCAACAGTCTTAATACTTCTGCACTACAGAATGGGAGGGACCTTCTTTCATCACCAACATCCCTCCATGCTGACACTTCCCACCCAATGAAAGTACATGGATGGGGTCCTCACAAGGTCCTGAGTCATTTCATGTGACGATGTCTCGACAAGGGGTGGCAAGCCTCAACTGCAGCAGTGGAGTACCGGTCTACATTACCAGAAAAGACTATGCAGATATAGTGGATCAAAAATTGGTGATAGATGGGTTTAATTGCTTCCCGCCCAGGTCTTTGTAAAATGACGCCTAAACTGGAACCCCATTGTTCTGGGTGGACATATGATATCCTTCCCAGAACAGGCCTTGTTTAGCACAATCTGCCACGTTTCGCGTTTTCCCGCGGCTGCGGTAAATGTAGCCCAGTGAACATGAAGCCTAAAAGTAACAACCAGTAAGACTTTGTAGTTCTTACCTTTTACAGATGAAGGTTAGGTTAGACACCCTCCACTTCACCTTGTTGTAGGTAAAAAAAAGTTCTTAAAGCTGGCGATAGGTAGAATTTTTAACAAAAAATCGAAGGAAAAGAAGGCTCTAAGAAAGTTAGTTAATTTTTGCAACCATTAGTGGGTCCAATCAACGTTCGCGTTTGACTGCAATGATGAGAAAGTTTGAAGGAGCAGGATGGAAAATTTCTCCTAAACCAACAAATTTCTAATGGTGTACGTACGTAATTTTCATTCAGTAAAGTCCACTCATTTGAAATCAAATGTTAAAAGCAAATAAAATCTTTTGAAAGACATTTGAATGTTCTGACAATGATTGTACACATTTTCCATCCATTTATGGACAGCTTAAGAAAGCTGTTCGAACTTGAATTGAGGTTTAAAATCCTTGCTCGCCAATGTGATTCCTCGTGCAGGAGGCGAATTGGCTTTCTTTTAAAACAAATCAAACAAGTGACAGAATGACAGCTACAGAAGCGGTGCTAAATTTCCAAGACAGACTTACAGAGGGGAGATCACACCTGCAAATGTTAAGGATTAGGTTAAGAGTTGGTGGCCATAAAAGAGGAAATCATCCCTAAGATGAGATGCTGTTGTGGAAATTTGCATGGATAACAAAAATCCACCTGATTAGACATAGAGCACAGCTAGCAACTCCATTTTCTGATCTTCATTGGACTACATGTGCTTTTGTTATCTTGACACGGTACTGTAAGCTGTTTGACAAGGCTGGTATAATTAAAAATTCACACTACTCAGTTTAAACTAATGGGTGCAATTTACTGGTGTGAGTTGTCTCATACCTATGTCCTATATATTTATTCTTTACAACACTTAAGAAACTGGCCATAGTTAAACATACCTTATTACAGAGGATGTATCTACAGTACCGATGCTCCATTTAATTGCACACTATAGACCTTATTTCTACATTTAGACCCCTTTCACACTGACAGCGTGGCCGCGTTAGTGGTAAAGCAATGCTAGTTTTAGAGGCGCTTTTCGGCTACTAGCGGTGCGCTTTTACCCCACTAGTGGCTGAATAGAGGGTTAAAAGCGCCCGCAAAGCGCCGTTGCCGAGGTGCTGCCCATTGATTTCAATGGGCAGGGGCGCTTCAGGAGCGTTGTCTACACCGCTCCTAAAGCGCCCCAAAGATGTTGCTTGCAGGACTTTTTTTTAACGTCCTGCCAGCGCAGCGCCCTAGTGTGAAAGCACTGGGGCTTTCACACTGGGACTGCAGTTGAGGCATTTTTCAGGTGCTTTACAGGCACTATTTTTAGCGCTAAAGTGCCTGAAAAATGCCTCCAGTGTGAAAGGGGTCTTAAAGTATATTTCAAATTTAAACTTTTTGTTATTTGAGACAGTATAAGACCAATTAAGTCGTGCTGAAGCATACACCTGCAATTGTAGAGAGTTTAGAGAATTTAGGTGAATACAAAAACAAGAATGGTCCAGTCAGCTTGGTAATGGTAAGACTTCCACCTTAACCATGCAAGTGACAGAAAAAACAGTCTTTTGCATAAGACAGTTGGAAATTAATTATTAAAGTTTTAAATTATTAAAGTGGTTCTTCAGTCCCCATTGTGAAAACTAAAAGTCAGCAACAAGTGACTTTTAAAAAATAGCCAGTCACCTGTTTAGGGATCCAGCACTGTTCTCATCCAACCCGGTTTCTTTACTATTCTTCAGTCCCTGGCGCTGGCATCATAACTGTGGACAGCTGCCTGTGACTGCTTGCAGCTTCAGGGCCGGCTGCCCACTGCGCATGCACAAATCACGCTGAACCTTGTGAATGGTCCTACAGTCTCTTGGGACCTGTGACATGTCCCAAGAGGCTGCGGGGAGAGGCAAACTACTGCTTTGATCGCCTAGGCAGTCCGAATGGAAGTGGAAGCGGGTACCTGACAAAACCAGGTACCTGCTCCTCCCTCCCCCAAAAAATATGCAATCTTGACAAAGGCGGGGGTGGGGGGATGAGGAGGAACAGTGGAACATCCCCTTTCGGGTAAAGTTCAGCAGTAAGATGTCAGTCATATTTTAGGATTATCGTACATTTATTAATTCATGAGTCTGTTCAGTTTTTTCACAGTACTTTAATTTTTTATGGGCTTAACCTATTTTTTTTTTTTGTTTCCTCCATAATTCATTGATATTAGGACACAGTGAATGACCAAACTGGATCTAATGACATACAGTATATCAATTTCTAACAGATGTTTTTGCATGTCCCTATGCAATTCACACATTTTATCCATGAGAAATCCATTTACAACATATTCAACACTGTGATACCACTAAATAACACACTGGTTTATCTTTGTATAAGTGATTTGACTTTCTCTACAGAGTTAAATTCACCCACTGTCTCTCAGAGATTGTGTTATTTTAACATTCTGCTAAAACTTTTGTGAATCAGTACTAATGGGACCTTGAAGAAGGGGTCATACCCCAACAGCTTGTCCTGAAAAATTGTATATTAGTGCAAATAAAAAAAGTATCATGGACAGTACTCAATTGTTTCTGTCTCAAGTGCACTAATATGGCTAAAATCACCTCAATCATTCACCCACTTACAGATACATTTGCCCCAATATGTTTGTGAACTCGAACAGGTTTGAAAAGATCCGTTCATTGATATATGTCAAAGCCAATGTCCCTATTCATAATAGGGCACACTTACATACAACAATTCCTGTGCTTTGAGACGTTCACTTCAATGGAAAGCCCAACAGCAGTCAGGTGGATACTTGAAGTGATTGTTATTTAAATAGAAAAAACAAAAAACAAACATGTCATACTTATACTTACCTGCTCTGTGCAGTGGTTTTGCACAGGGCAGCCTGGATCCTCCTTTTCTTTGGTTCCTGGCTGGAGCTAATGGCTCCTCCCTCCTGTTGAGTGCACCCACAGCAAGCTGCAGCTCCATGTATCCATTCAGACACAGAGCTCCGGCCTGGCCCCGCCCCTCTCTCTCATGATAAGCTAACGGATTTTGATTGGCAGCAGCGGGAGTAAATGGCGCTACTGCTGTGTCTCAGCCAATCAGTAGGGAGAGTCCCAGAAAGCTGAGAGACTAATGGACATCTTTGGATAGAGATGGGGCTAAGGTAAGTATTGGGGGGGGCGAGGGGGGCTGCTGCACACAAAAGGCTTTTTACCTTAATACAAAGAATGAATTAAGATAAAAAACCTTTTGACTATACAACCACTTTGATCCTACCTTACTTAATTCAAGTTAATATTGGCCATAGTACATATCTGTAGAAAGAGGCTATGTGGCACCAAACAATAAAGATCTCAGAGAAGCAGGGTTGGAGAGAAGATTGACTTATTGTGAATGTGATAAGGGAGGGTGGAAATGGGCACTTATCCTATACATCTAAACCATCAATACACAAACACGTTCACACACATATTAGAAACACATTATATAATAACAGAACTGGGGGTGTAGCGTCCGAGCAGCGAGATGGCCGCACTTGCCTGAAGATTCGCTCGGCCGCCGGGGTAATCCACTGCCATCTGAGCCATCGATAGCCCCACACCGCTTCCGAAAGCTCCATTGTGCAGCCAGAGAGCAGCAGCATGACACGCTGCTGAAAAGCCCCGCCACAGCCCTGTAAATTGGCCGTATTTTACAAGGTAGCCCGCGGGCTACAACAAAATGGCAGCGATCGCGGGCTACACCTTAATGGCGGCGATCACGGGCCGCAATTGTGGCATTCCAGCAGGGCCCTGCACCTCACAAGGGCAACCTAGCAGCCCACCTAGACCCCAGGGCAGCAGAGACTCATCAGCGGCATCTATACCCACCACCTGCAGCCGGCCAAGTCAAAGCCGTGCAGGGATTCTTCTCACGGAACCCTACAAGACCTCCGTATGGAAGGGAGCATGGCACACACTCAGCAAACAGGGACTTCCCAAACAGCCGCAGATCCCATATCTCCCTTCCCAACTCAGGGGCAACCAGTGTCAGACACTGTACTTATAGAAATCTTCCTCTCCCTGTGATCATCACTGCACTCCGACATGATGACATGTATTCAGTAGTTTAAAGGGGACCTACTTGATCTGGGTGATAGAGTCTTCCATGTGTGAATATACATCTTCGTACAATACCATAGTTGATGCTCATGCTGCACACGCTGAAGAAATTGCATGGATAAGGGACACGGTAGCTGACCTAGAAGACAGGTCTAGGAGAAATAACATTAAGCTCAGAGGGGTTCCTGAGCCTGTGCTTGACTCCCAGCTGCAACAGTTTGCCCACGACCTATTCTCCTCCCTGGTCCCATCCCTGACGAACCTGGATCTAACTATTGACAGGATCCATAGTCTGCCTAAGCCCTCTTTCCTCCCCGACAATGTACCACGGGATGTGCTACTGAGAGTGCGTTTCTTCCAAGCTAAAGAGACGATTATTTCTGTGTCTTGCCAAGTAGCCGGCCTCCCAGAGTGTTTTCTGCGATTCAACTGCTCCCCGACCTCTCACAGCATACTCTACAATGGCGAAGGAACTTGGCAACAATTACCAAAGCACTGCGTAACCACAAAAGGAGATATCCTGCCATACTCTCCATCACCCACAATGTAGTGACAGTGAAAATAACTACCCTGGATGAGGGTCTCCATGCCCTGCAGCAATGGGGTATCCTTCCTGACCCCCCTCCTGTGGCCTGCCACCATCATCAACCCAAAACCCTGATCTCCGATTGGCAAGTAGTCTCCCGCAAGCGGTCACTCAAAAAGAAAACAGATGGCTCCTAATCTATCTCAGTCACACAGACACTCACACACCCTGGCCAAGGGAATGTTTGATTGTTTCCCTAGGTCCCCTCTTCAAGTGAAGAAGCAGACTTCTCTGCTCCCAGTCTCTCCAAGGGACACCTTTTTACGTTCTTGTTATTTAGAATGTTCACATGGTTATACAAAGTTCGCTTTACTCATCGTTCCTATTTTTCCAGTACTAGTTCTCTGGTTCCATGAATTATGCTATCTTTGAGCAAAACACCTGACAGGAATATAACCACTGACCCCGGACACGCCTCTACTCACTGGTATCACCATGACCATGAAATGCCTTTCCCTTAACGTAAAGGGCCTCAACCACCCTGCCAAGAGGTTCTCCCTCTGGAAAGAGGCAAACAAGGCCAATGCATACATTGTTTGTATACAGGAGACTCATTTCCATAACGCGGCCTCCCCTATCTGCTCACACAGAGACTATCCACGCATCTTCATGGCCAGCGCTCCAGATAAGAAATGGGGTGTCTTGCTAGCCATCAACAAGTCAGTGTCCTTTCAACTCAAGCAATCCCACCTAGACTTGGATGGCAGGTTTATCATCATTATGGGTGACTTTTACTCCAATCCGTACACTTTGGTCAACATATACGCCCCAAACTCACATCAACTAAGGTTCCTGAGAAAAGTCTTCAAGACCATTGCTTCGTGTAGGTATGGCCAACTATTGATGTGTGGGGATTTCAATCTCACAGTGGATCCACATATGGACTCCAGTTCTCCCACCAAAAGACGTTCCCCCTCATTGAGGGACAAATTCCACAGAAAGGAGGTCTATGATGTCTGGAGGTGTCAACGCGCCAACGAGAGAGTGACTATACGTTTTTCTCCTCTAGACATCATACTTACTCCCGCATTGACATGTTTGTATCAGATAAGTGGCTACTCCAGAGAATTTCTATCCTAGATAAGATATAACATGGTCAGACCATGCTGCTATTGTGGTTACGATAGAAGAGAAGGTACCTACTCACAGGTCCTCGATTCTGGGCTGTAATGTGAAAACTTTGCAAGATGATGTTTCATCTAAAGCTATCCTTCAGCATCTTGGGGAATTCTTTTCCACCAACGTAAACTCAGTCTCAGACCCTTTCATCTTATGGGCGGCATACAAGGCCTTTATATGGGGCATATGTATACAGCAAGGCTCCAGAGCCAAATAACAATACAACTTTAACCTTACTAAACTCCTATCTGACATACATGACTTGGAAGTCAGTAACAAATCCACACCCTCCCACACCACCTCTTCCTCCCCTTCTAAATTATGGGGGGAGTTACGTTCCCACCTCGCTGAACAGTACGAAAGACATCTTAGGCGCCTCAAACTTACTTCCTATTCTGGCTCAAAAAAAGCGGGGAAACAAGCTCAAAGCGACACAAGCACGCTCCCGTATATCTCACCTCATCCATCCCTCTCTCAACCATAAAATAAAAAATCCTCGAGAGATAGCGGATGAATTTGCCAATTATTAAAAAGTGCTTTATAATCTGAAAGAAGACTCAAACACTCTCCAACCCTCCGCCCCTGACATACAACGCTTTCTATCTGACTTAAACCTCCCTGCGCTGTCAGATGAACATCTCCAGATGCTTAATGCCCCGATATCAGAGACAGAGAATGCAAACGCCATCTCTTCCCTACCCAATGGGAAATCTCCAGGACCTGATGGTCTACCAAACGAATACTATAAAATCTTTGGCCATACTCTTACCCCACATTTAAGAGCTGCATTCCCTAAAGCAACTCAAACCTCCTCTTTCCCTCCTGAGATGCTGAAGGCCCAGGTTGTGACCTTACCTAAACCAGGGAAAGACCCCACTACTCCCGCTAACTTCCACCCAATATCTTTACTGAACACAGATGTAAAGATTTATGCTAAGCTCTTGGCTAAGCATCCAATGCTTGTCTTAACTTCCCTGATTCGAGAGGACCTAATGGGCTTTGTCTCAGGCAGACAGATATCAGATGCAACAAGGAGACTCCTGAATATCATACACTATGCCGAAACAAATTGAACACCCTCTCTGTTGCTGTCGACTGACAGCAATGGATCTAAAATGTCTGCTATCTTAGTGCTATATTCAAATCCTTCCGCAAAAGTCAATGCCTCTGGTTTACTATCTAAATCCTTCACTATATCTAATGGTACCCGACAAGGCTGTCCACTTTCGCCCACAATCTTCAACTTAATGATTGAACCACTGGCTGAAGTCTTTCGCTCAAACCCACATATCACGGGCTTTGACATCTAAAAATCTTTCCATAAAATCAACCTCTTTGCTGATGACATCATCCTTATTCTTACCAACCCTGAGCAATCCCTACCCCAAGCTTTCCAAACCTTGATGGAATTCAGTCAAATATCATACAATAAGGTTAATGCTTCAAAAACGTTCATCCTAAATCTGGGGATCACCAAAGCCACGAAAGGTAAGCTCCGATCTCAACTCCCATTCAAGTGGAGTTCAGAGGGGATTCAATACCTAGGCATTACCCTCACAGCCTCTAGTAAGTCTCTAGACCCATCCAACTACAAACCCTTGATTTCTAAGTTAGAAAAGGAGCTCCAACGTCTAGCACAATTCAAATTATCCTGGTACGGCAGGCTAGCAGCTCTAAAAATGAATATTCTCCCTCAAATATACTTCTTTAGATCCTTGCCCATACCCATACTGAACCATTACTTCAAAGCCTTGTCGGGTACCATTCAGAAGTTTTTATGGCAAGGGAAAGGGGCCAGATGCCCACAGTAAGGCCTGATCAAACACATCTGTAGGCGGTGCAGGTCTTCTGGATCGAAAGGACTACTATTGGGATACTGTACTAGATCAACTTAAACACTGGTTCACTCACAATAACCACTCTCTTTGGTTAGAATTAGAGGCATCCTGTACCCCCAACAGAGACCTATACCTGCTCCTCCTGAGTGACAGCTGGCAAGGGAAAGAACTTCCACCTCTACCCTTACTAATGCATGCTTCTTTATTGGCATGGAGGCACCTTAACTCCCCCAAATTTCAAAAAGGAGCATCCATTTCCCCCCCCTCCTTCCAATACATATCTTTGAGTCCCTAATTCTGTCTCTATCTACTAAAGCTCTAACCCGATACGGTATATCAGAAGTATCTGACCTCCTGAATGAATCC
Source organism: Aquarana catesbeiana (assembly GCF_042186555.1). Taxonomy (NCBI): domain Eukaryota; kingdom Metazoa; phylum Chordata; class Amphibia; order Anura; family Ranidae; genus Aquarana; species Aquarana catesbeiana. The sequence continues at coordinate 297,660,644 of NC_133326.1, forward strand.
CTCTTAAATTGGAAGAATTGGAACAAAAGTATGGCACAACTGCCCAACTAAGATTTACGTGCCTTAGGATACTCCACTTCCTTACTAAACATCCCCCTCCCAAACTAAATCTCCCTCCTAGAGCCTGAAACTTCTTCACCCAAGTTCAGCCCAACATAAGAGGTATCTCCTTTTTCTACTCTACTCTCCAGGATAAGCTTACATTTAGTAAAACCAAAGCTATGCTATTATGGGAACGAGACCTCCATATCCCTATCACTCCCTCTCAATGGCAACTGCCATAAAATCAATTTTTAAAGCCTCGCATTGCACTAACCACTCACAGTTGGCTCTAAAAATCACCAATAGATGGTATTATACCCCAGATAGAGTGGCCAACTTTTCTCCTTCCTTATCCCCCTTATGCTGTCGTAGTTGTGGACAGATTATGTGGGGGTCTTGTGAGCCAAAGATGGACTGGTGCCTCTGTGAGGTGAAACAAATATAGATAAGCTGCAAACACTAACCACGTTTCATTGTGTGCATAAACCAGAAAATATAAATAAACGTGCCTACGCTGAAAAAAAAGATATATCACAATAGTTGGGAGGTGCATATATAGTGTAAAACTATACTACAAAATTTCAATATAAAAAAAAAAAATGCTAGTAATATATAAATTATAGAATGAATACAATCCTTATATAAAAGTATCCCATAAAGTGCAACATGCAAAAAAATAGGATTTTTTAAAACAGCTTACCTGTAAAATCCTTTTCTTTCGAAGGACATCACGGGACACAGAGCCACAGTAATTACTGATGGGTTATATAGGTATCACTGGTGATTGGACACTGGCACACCCTATCAGGAAGTTCAACCCCCTATATAATCCCTCCCCCTTGCAGGGATACCTCAGTTTTGTAGCCAAGCAATATAGTGTATTAGAAGAGGGGTGGGACCTCTGTGTCCCGTGATGTCCTTCGAAAGAAAAGGATTTTACAGGTAAGCTGTTTTAAAAAATCCTATTTTCTTTCTCGAACATCACGGGACACAGAGCCACAGTAATTACTGATGGGATGTCCCAGAGCAATGCTACCTGAGGGGGGGGAACCACGACCAAGTAGGGTGCAATCAGACCTGAGGACCCTGTACTGCTGCCTGCAGCACACTACGCCCAAAGGCGATATCCTCATGCCTTCTCACATCCACCTGATAGAATCTGGTGAATGTATGAACTGAAGACCAGGTTGCGGCCTTGCAGATTTGAGCCATAGAGGCCCGGTGATGCACTGCCCAAGAAGCACCAATAGCCCTTGTGGAATGTGCCCTGATCTGAAACGGAGGAATCTTCTGTTTCAAACCGTAAGCTTGAATGATCAACTGTCGAATCCATTTAGAAATGGTAGCTTTTGACGCTGCCTGTCCTCTATTGGGACCCTCTGGCAGCACAAGCAAAACATCCGTCTTGCGGATCTGAGTAGTTGCCCCTAGATAGGCCTTAACTGCTCTTACTACATCCAACGAATGTAGAGATCTCACTTCCGGAGAACAGGGATCTGGAAAAAAGGAAGGTAGAACAATGTCTTGGTTTAAATGAAAATCAGAAACCACCTTCGGTAAAAAACTAGGATGAGGGCGTAGTACCACTCTATCCTTGTGTATAATCAAATAAGGCTCCTTACAGGAAAGGGCTGCTAATTCTGATACTCTTCTAGCAGAAGAGATGGCCACCAGAAAAATTAATTTCCTTGTCAACAAGACCAAAGGAATCTGACTTATTGGTTCAAAAGGCCGTTTCTGTAACACAGCCAGGACCAAATTCAAGTCCCAGGGGTTTAGGGGCGCTTTAACCGGAGGATTAAGACGCATCACCCCCTGCATAAAGTTTCGGACCAAAGAATGCGAAGCAAGTGGCCGCTGAAATAATACTGATAAAGCAGAGACCTGGCCCTTGATGGTACTCAAGGCCAGCTTCATCTCTAATCCCATCTGTAGAAAATCAAGGATTCTACCTATGACATATTTCCTGGGATGCCAACCTCTGGATTCACACCAGGTTATATAAGCTTTCCAGACTCTATGATAAATCATCCTGGAAGCTGGCTTCCTTGCATTAATCAAGGTAGATATGACAGGACCTGAGAGCCCACGACTCTTCAGAACGTGGGTCTCAATAGCCAAACCGTCAAATTTATCGTTTGTAAGGCAGGATGGAACACTGGACCTTGAGATAACAGGTCTGGGCGTACCGGTAGGGTCCACGGGGAACCCACCGTCATCCTTACTATTTCTGCATACCAAGTCCTTCTGGGCCAAGCGGGGGCCACCAGAAGTACCGACTTCCTTTCCTGCCTGATCCTGCGAAGGAGTCGTGGTAGTAGCAGAATAGGCGGGAATGCGTAAATCAGTGAGAACCGATGCCACGGAATCACCAACGCATCCGTCCCGCATGCAAGAGGATCTTTTGTCCTTGCCACAAATCTGTCTATCTTTTTGTTGAATCGGGATGCAAAGAGATCTACATCTGGAACCCCCCATCTTTGGCATATGGCCCAAAAGACGTCGGGATGCAGAGACCATTCCCCTGGAAGTAACTGCTGGCGACTTAGATAGTCCGCCTGCCAATTCTCTATTCCCGGGATGAAAACTGCCGATATGCATGGCACATGCATCTCTGCCCAGACTAAGATCTGGTTCACCTCTTTTTGAGCAGCTCGGCTCCGGGTGCCTCCCTGATGATTGACATAAGCCACTGCTGTGGCATTGTCGGACTGGATCCTGACCGGACAACCCTGTAGCCTGATAGTCCAGGCTTTTAGAGCTAGATGTATCGCCCGGATCTCCAGAATGTTGATGGGTAAGGTCCTCTCTGTCTTGAACCATACCCCTTGGACCGCAGCCTGTTCCAGAACTGCTCCCCAACCTGACAGACTGGCATCTGTTGTTACCACCGTCCAGGTAACCGGTAGAAAGGATTTCCCCTTCTGCAGGTTTTCGGGTATGAGCCACCAATTGAGGCTCTGACGCACCGCATGCGACAGGTGCATCGGAAAGTCTAATGCCTGAACCTTCTTGTTCCAGGTCGACAGAATACTGTGTTGCAGCATTCTTGAGTGAAACTGAGCATAGGGAACTGCTTCGAATGAAGACACCATCTTCCCTAGTAGCCTCATACAAAGGCGGACTGAGGGACCCTTCTTGGTCCTTACTGTCAGAATCAGCTCTCTCAAAGCAGTGATCTTTGCCTGGGGTAGAAATATTTTCTCCTGGCTTGTATGTATAATCAGACCTAAATATTCCAGTCTTCTTACTGGTTTTAGGAAAGACTTTTCTAAGTTGAGGATCCAACCCAGGTGTTCTAGATACCTGACCGTGGTCCTCAAGTTTCCATTCAAAGAGGCTACCGACCGGTCTATCAAGAGCAGGTCGTCTAGGTATGCTATGACAGCTATACCCTGAGCCCTTAATCTGGCCAGAGGAGGAGCCAAGATCTTTGTGAACACTCGAGGTGCAGTGGCTATCCCAAAGGGCAGAGCCATAAACTGGAAATGGCGCCCTCCTACCTCGAAGCGCAGAAACTTCTGATGAGCAGGAAAAATGGGCACATGCAGATATGCATCTCTGATGTCTATTGATGCCAGAAATTCTCCTCCCTGCAGGGTGGGAACTACTGTTCGAATTGATTCCATGCGGAAGGATTGAATCCTTAGGAATCGGTTCAGATCCCTTAAGTCCAAAATGGGCCTGACATCCCCATTTGGCTTTTGGACCGTAAAAAGGTTGGAATAGAAGCCCAATCCCTGGTCCTTTGCGGGAACTATCATAATGACCTCCTGCGACAAAAGTCGCTCTAACGCTAGAAGGAGCGACTGCTTCTTCTCTGGGTCTCTGGGAACATTTGATCTGAGGAACCGAGGAGAAGGGAATTCCTGAAACTCCAGCTTGTACCCTAAGGTTACCGTGGAGACTACCCATCTGTCCTGGAAGTCCTCCTGCCAGAGCTCTGAGAATTGTCGCAGTCTTCCCCCCACTCGAGTGAGCGGGGGCGCCCCCTCATGCAGAGGTCTTAGTGTTTTGCCTAGTAGGCTTCTTTCCCCAGGACTTCTTTTGTCCCTGGGGTTGACTCTTGTCTCTGGACCCCGATGGAGGCGGCCGTCGAGACTGCCTGGAGGCTGAAGCCCCCGGCGCTGGGGAAAGAGTCCGTTTGAAAGAGGGACGCTTACTCTTCTTCTTGACAGGTAAGAGAGTGCTTTTCCCACAAGAGATTCTCTTGATATAGTTATCCAAGTCCTCTCCAAACAACCTTGCACCACGAAATGGAAACCCAGCCAGTAGCTTCTTACATGGTGCTTTGGCTGACCAATTTTTCAACCATAGGATTCTACGTATATGCACCAACCCCAGTGAAAGACGGGAGGTTTGCACGATAGAATCTCTAATGGCGTCAACCACAAAGCATAAGGCCGCTGGAAGGTTAGCAAACCCCTGGGCCTGCTGTTCAGGTAATACTTTGATGACCTGCTTAACATGGTCTCTTAAGTATTGACAGACTCCAATCGCTGCTATTGCAGGTTGGGCCACTGATCCTGCTAAGGAGAAAACATCCTTCAATAGGGATTCCATCCTTTTATCTACAGGATCCCTGAGCATCTGAGCATTGTCTACAGGACAAGTCAGGCTATTATTTATTGAGGAAATGGCGGCATCAATAGCCGGAATTCCCCACATTTTAATAAACTTTTCTTCCATCGGATAAAGTGTTGAAAACTTTCTCGGCGGAAAAAAACGTTTGTCTGGGTGATCCCACTCAGAATAAATAAGCTTTTCAAGTAAAGTATGAACAGGAAAAGCATGTGCTGCTTGGAAAGGTTTCAGTGACCCCAAAGCAGAAGAGGATTCTTTAGCAGTTTCAGGTATGGGCAACTTAAATGTGGAGCGGACCAATCCAGTGAGGATCTGCACTAAGACTTTCTCCTCTTGGGAAGTCGCAGAGGGTCCCTCTCCACCTGAATCCTCCGAAGAGGAATCATCCATCCCATCCCGATCCTCTGAAAGGGATTCATCTCCTTTATCCCAGAGCTCCTCTGTCTGAGGGTCTTGGGGAACAGAGGAAAGCCTAGTGCGTTTTCTTCCACTGAGTGAAGACGTAATCACGGCCATTAATCTTTCCTCTAGACCATTAATGGTTGAGGAAAAAACCTCTTGTGTAATATATACAGGGGCTGAAGTGCCAGAAGCAGGTGTAGCCCCTGACCCAAATGGCTCTCCCTGGCTAGCCGTCCCTGGCCCATCTTTAGGGGGGAAGGATGCTGCCGACAGGGGGCCCTCAGAACCTGAACGAGATCCCCTAGTGTCTCTGGTTCCTGGGGTGCTTGAACCTCTTCTACCCATAGTGCAAAGCAACAAGGTGTGAGGTATACAAATGAACACTGTCCGCTGAGCGATGTAGTCTGGCTAAAAGCCTTGCTACCCAATGCTCAGTCTGGTGTTACTTCAGTAAATGCTGCCTAGGAGAATGCCTGTGTCCCACCTTACATGCGACCGTCAGCTCTGTGTCTCTCAGAAGGCTGAGTGCACCTGTACAGAGTGCCTTTAATAGCCTGCAGCTGGCCTGAGTGGGAGTCTAAACACTCTGTGCTGACATCCCGCCCCCTCCTCTACCGCCCCCCCCCTCGAGTTTTGAAAAAAACGAGCGCTTCCCACACTGCCGACTCTCCTGTCATGCTCTGGAGAAAAGGCTGGGGATGGGGGGGGGGAGGAGGGAGACTGGTAACAAGATTTGCCTGAACGGCTATCTTCAGAGATGGTGGCCATTAGGCCACAGAGCCCGGGTGGTATAACCACTTTCTAGACCCCTGTGGCCCCTCTCTAGCCTGGGGGGGAACATTCAAACATGAGAAATCCCCCCATCCACCTTACCTGCTTGCAGCCTGCTTGATACGCTGGGACATACACAGCGATTACAACACCTGAGACAGACATTCAGCATGTGTAGGTTTGTGCTCTTGGCAGCCCCCGGTGGTCACAATAGGCATAGCATGCATTTACCTTAAAGGAGAAAAGCCACTAGAACTCAAAAATTCTGTGGAATCTCCTCTTACCTTATCCAGCCGCAGGGTGCTGTTTACACAGACCCAATCTTCACCTCTCACGGTGGGCTCCGTTTGAAAAAACCGTCAGAGACTGGGGCCCCCATCAGTAGGGGGATCCAACAGTTCTGGGACCGTAAAGCACCTCGCCAGAAATTAGGAAGTTTAAAGCCATTTTCTGATCTGCGGGGTCCAGCTCTCTAAAAAGAGAAGCATTACGGGTAAAACCTCGTTTCTTCGGACACGAGGCCCGGGTACCATTCAATTCGGCCATGAAAAGACACTTTGAATGGATCCGGTTCGCCTGGCTTGCCCCAGTATAGGATCTTAGGATATTCCCTTTGGAGCTCAGCACAGGACATCTTTACACGTCCATCACCTAAGACACTGGCGTAAAAACTGAGGTATCCCTGCAAGGGGGAGGGATTATATAGGGGGTTGAACTTCCTGATAGGGTGTGCCAGTGTCCAATCACCAGTGATACCTATATAACCCATCAGTAATTACTGTGGCTCTGTGTCCCGTGATGTTCGAGAAAGAAATATGCTCAGATACAAAATACTGTAATGTTACCCTATTAAAAGCCTCCAGCTCATTTCTTCTAGGCTCATACTTCTTGTAGTATTCCATTATTTCCTGATCCGAAAGCTGCAATAAAAAAAAAAAAGATAGAAAGAAAGAAAAGAAACAATGTAATTACCATTGTGTCATTTTTTTTTATAGAACAAAAGAAAAGGCTATGCTGATGATTTATGAATGTTATCCAGTTGCCAGCTGCAAAATTAGCAGAATCCAAACCAAACTAAACTTTGTATCTGACATAAATACATTAAGAAAGACATAAAAGAAAGACAAATGGTTAGCTATAAATATGGAGGTAGCCACATTTTGAATCTTTATACAGTTATTTCAACAAGGTGGTGCAAGGTGGGGATTACAAGTCAACTGACAGAAGAGTAATAATAAAGCGTAGAATCCATCAGAAAATATCAAATTATTAAATGATCAAACAGGTACTGGGGGAACAGTTGCAGAACATGCTGAAAGGGCTGGTTCACATACTTCTGTTTTCTCCTGCAAAAAATGATTACATCTCTCCTTACTATATGCAGAGATGTATATGCAACTTTTTGTTCTATTTTTTTTAGACTTACTGAGGATACTAACAGTCTATTTGCCTTTAGTAAATCAACCCCTTTTGGTTGAATCCGTACCAGTAATTTAGCAACAGATTCCACTGTGTACAGTATCTAACAAAAGTGAGTACACCCCTAACATTTTTGTAAATATTTTATTATATTTTTTCATGTGACAACACTGAAGAAATGACACTTTGCTACAATGTAAAGTAGTGAGTTAGAGCTGCATGAGTAATCGCTAAGAATCAAAATTGTGATTCTTTTTCCTTCCCGATCTTCAAAACAGCATTTCACGATTTCTAACAATCTTTCTAACAAGCGCAAAATTCTCACAGCTGGAAATAAATTAAAAATAAAAATCCAGGCAGCCTTCCAAGTTTTATCACAACATTGCGGATAAGTATAAACAAAGTAACATTTCTTCTTAGATCAAAGGGATGAACTTCTGCCTGTAGATGAGGGCAGTTTAACCACTTAAAGACTAAACCTTTTACTGGCACTTGCTGCTTATAAGTTAAAATCAATACTTATTGCTAGAACATTACTCAGAACCCCGAAACATTGTTGTTGCAATATTTTATGTCGCACTGTAGTTGCGCAGAGGTCATTCAAACGCAATTTTTAAAAAATACACTTTAATGAATTAAAAAAAAAACACTAAACAGTAAAGTTAGCCCAATTGTTTTGTATAATGTGAAAGATGATGTTATGCCACGAGAATCGTGATCTTTATTCTGAGCAAAAAAAATCGTGATTCACATTTTAGCCAGAATTGTGCAGCTCTATAGCGAGTGTACAGCTTGTATACCAGTGTAAATTTGCTGTCCCCTCAAAATAACTCAACAAACAGCCATTAATGTCTAAACCGCTGTCAACAAAAGTGAGTACACCCCTAAGGCCCCTTTCACACTGCAGTGACTTGAAAGACCCACGATTTTGCGTCTGCAGTTTTGACGTGATTTCAGGGAATGCCTGTGTAAACATGAGGTCTATGGACGTCCACTCGCATCAAAGTCAGACCAAAGTAGTACAGGGACTACTTTGAAGTCAGTGTGACTTGAAGTTGCACAGATATGAATAGTTATCACTGGGAATCATGGGGTACGACTTGTCATGTGACTCTGATGTCCAAAGGAAAATTCACACAAGTGTGAAAGGGGCCCAAGTGAAAATGTCCAAATTGGGCCCAATTAGCCATTTTCTCTCCCGGTGTTATGTGACTCATTAGTGTTACAAGGTCTCAGGTGTGAATGGGGAGCAGGTGTGTGAAATTTGGTGTTATCGCTCTCATACTGGTCACTGGAGGTTCAAAATGGCACCTCATGGCAAAGAACTCTCTGAGCATCTGAGAAAAAAGAATTGTTGCTCTACATAAAGATGGCTATAAGAAAATTGCCAACACCCTGAAACTGAGCTGCAGCACGGTGGCCAAGACCATACAGTGGTTTAACAGAACAGGTTCCACTCAGTACAGGCCTCGCCATAGTCAACTACAGAAGTTGAGTGCACGTGCTTAGCATCATATCCAGAGATTGTCTTTGGGAAATAGACATATGAGTTCTGCCAGCATTTCTGCAGAGGTTGAAGGGGTGGGGGGTCAGCCTGTCAGTGCTCAGACCATACGCTGCACACTGCAACAAATTAGTCTGCATGGCTGGCGTCCCAGAAGCAAGCCTCTCAAAGATTATACACAAGAAAGCCCGTAAACAGTTTGCTGAAGACAAGCAGACTATGGACATGGATTACTGGAACCAAGTCCTGTGGTCTGATGAGACCAAGATAAACTTATTTGGTTCAGATGGTGTCAAGCATGTGTGGCGGTGACCATGTGAGGAGTACAAGGAAAGGGGTCTGAAGAAAATAATATATAAATGATAATTTATTTGTTGAATTGTAGAAAATATAAAATTATTCAGGTGCAGACAACACCAAAAATAGAATTATTGAAAAATACATTGAAGATTTCTATTCCTTAGTTGATGAGGGTTTCTCTAATGGGGCAATCAATAAGGAAACATGGGAATATGTATGTACCAAACATCCTAGGATGCCTACTTTTTATAGTCTGCCAAAAGTACACAAAAATATACAAACTCCACCGGGCAGACCAATCATCTCAGGCACTGGAAGCATCACTGAAAACTTAAACAAAAACAAATATCCCATCTTGTATAAAAGATACAATACACCTCCCACAAAATCTAGAAGGCATCCAACTCACCCCAGATACCCTATTGGTGGCGGAGGACATAGAAGCGTTGTACAGCTCGATCCCTCACCACCTGGGAGTCACAGCTGTGAAGCATGTACTCGCACAGTCCCTTAAGGACGACTTGAAAACCCAGCAGTTTACCACTGCCTCTTTGGATTTCATTCTGTCACACAACTGTTTTTCTTTCCATGGCTCCCACTACCTTCAGGTGCAGGGAGCAGCGATGGGGACTTGCTGTGCCCCATGTATATGATGTACTGCACCCTGTGGCTGTATATAATAGGTTGTTGCAACACCCAGGGAGATTTACTTCCCCCTGTCATGCTGATTGCGGCCCCTATGAGTTAGCTTCTTGGCTGTGACTATGGTGGTATTACACTGGGTGTTGTGTGTCTCTCTTTTACAATGCATACCTATGGGCTCATCTCTCTATGATCATGCACATTGTTTACAACAGTAACACTGATGTCATCCAACTCTGCCTGGATATACCACTATACACTATCAGTGCTGCTTATCTGCACCATTAGCATCCTCATGTTGGTTATGCTGGTGGCGCTCTCATGCGCCCACTTCATTGCTTGATCGGTAGTCCTTGTCCGCTTCCTCCAATGTCTCACTGAACATAGAGGATGCGAACACATGTAGTTGTTTACTAGCGCAGCCCCGCCCTTCATCTTTCCCTATTGGTCAGAGGTATGGAGGAGGTGGTTGCTTAGTGCTGCTCACGCTGCTAAGCTGTCCTCCATGCCGGCCCACAGACCATTGACATACACTATACGGGCTAGTACTGATGCCAGGTCCTGCCCTACACCTCGCATTCTCTTCTGATACAGCGTGCGCAGCATGGGACGCTGCGCACGCGCTGGCATCCTTTACTATATAAACACAAGCCCAAATTGACATCTCCTCCACTTACACCAGGACTAACATGCTGCATACGTCAGGATTCACACTGCAAGGTTGGTAGAAGATTTAGCTCTCTTGCTACAATTTTTATGACATTAACTATGACATGCCTTGTCTGCTCTTGAATATCAGCCGGCCAGCTTATTGCTTTTGGGCTGATTCAATGGGCTGATTTAGTGGGCTGATTTAATGCCTTAACAGGTACAAATATGAAGTCTCTGTCAGTTTTTGTTAAACCCCAGGTTGACTAACTCTACCTAATTATTCTGTATATACTTTTTATTTATCACTAGCATTCGGATTTACCTATAGATATAGATCAATGATGAATAATATGTTCCTACCCTCTATTTTGGTTAATGTTGTGAACATCTGTGTCCAATAATGAATGTTTTTCTCAAAAACGAGGGAAGTTTTCTCAAATAAGCATATACCTATATTAATGATAACACTGGAGTGACAAATATCACTTGTTTCTATACGAGCTCTACATTTTATTTTTGAAGATATTTTTATATTTTCTTCTTTGCAGACACTTTTTTGTTAATTGTGTCATTATCCATTCTGAACCAACCTGCACCTAACCATCCAGACTTCTTGGTTTCATTCAACCAAGTAGTTATTTCCATTTCATATTGCTTCACGGCAGGTTGGTGTGACTCCATGGCCACATTGCATCAGCTGGCACATTTTCTGGAGGTGTATATTATATCAAGTTCATCTAATCGGTAGGTGATTTCCCAATCTTGGTCTCAACGAAGCTCCTGCCTCTTGTCCCCTGTTTATGATGCATATATTTTGTTGTGTTTTTTTTTTTTTTTTACACTATCACTATTATCATTTGTTTTTTATTGTATAGAACATGCTATGGTAATTTCACCTTGCCTTGAACGCCCCTGATGAAGGGACCCCACAAGTGTCCTGAAATGCGTCGGGCCGAATGCCTACAATTGCCACGCATTTACGATTCAGTCTTTGCATACTTGTTTGTTTTTACTAATTCTATTTTTGGTGTTGTCTGCACCTGAATAATTTTATATTTTCTACAATTCAATAAATATAAATAAATTATCATTTATATATTATTTTCTTCAGACCCCTTTTTCTTGTTGAACCTGAAACAATCTGTGCTATACCCAAAACCCTATAGTGATTAAGCAAAGTGCAAATAATGATATTGACAAACAAATATTGACAAAAAAGTGCTGCAACTAAAAAAAAAACTTGAATATCTAGTTCTGGCAAATGGTACAAAATAAATTATGGTGCACTACTATCGTCAAAAAAAACCCACAAAAAATTAAGGATGCACTTTCCACCTAAAGCCCATGAATAATTAAGTGTGAATAAATATTATTCAAAATGTTGTGCAATCCTAAAGAGTGAATAAAGTCCTGAAAAATCAATCAATCAAGCAGTGTGTTCTTGTGTAAGTAATCCTTCCTTCAGCTAGTGGAATTTCATCTCCTTTGGTGTTTGAACAAGCCAAAAAAACGAAAAAGAAAGGGGGGGCCGCTTACCAGATAGGCTGGACCACTATTACGGGGGTCTTCAGAGCTCACAGATGCCTGATCTTGCAGGCAGGAACAGCTGATCTTGCTTCCAGATTTGGATCCACCTTAGATCCCTCCTGAGCACTGGGATTTTCCGTATAATGAGCTGTACCTCCGTGGGATCACTCGTTATATGTAAGGAGAGATCAAGCAAACAGAGGATCTTCCATGGTGTAGTAATAAAAATCTCTTTATTTAAAATGATGGGTAACTGACATGACAGGTGAAACAGAAAGTTTAAAAGGAAACAAACAGCTCGGCCGCGGTGAAGCTAGCCAGCTGATGTGTGGTGACGTCAGGTCTTGTGGCTCCATCCAACGCAGCGTTTCTCCGTAAGAGGCTTCGGCTAGGAAAGGAGACTGGCATCTGTGAGCTCTGAAGACCCCCGTAATAGGGGTCCAGCATATCTGGTAAGCGCCCCCCCTTTCTTTATCTTTTTTGGCTTATTCAAACACCAAAGGAGATGAAATTCCACTAGCTGAAGGAAGGACTACTTACACAAGAACACACTGTTTGATTGATTGATTTTTCAGGACTTTATTTACTCTTTAGGATTGCACAACAAAAATATTTATTCACACTTAATTATTCATGGACTTTAGGTGGAAAGTGCATCCCTAATTTTTTTGTGTTTTTTTGATGATAGTAGCGCACGATAATTTATTTGTACCCTTTTTCTTGTTGCCTATAAAGTCCTATTATTTATTTTGGGGGTATTTGCTTCTTACTAATATTATATCCAGGATTGGCAACCTTAAGCCCCTTTCTTGGCGGATCTCCTTAACTATCCAGGTGAGGAGTACAAAGACAAGAGTGTGTCTTGCCTACAGTCAAGCATGGTAGTTGGAGTGTCATGGTCTGGGGCTGCATGAGTGCTTCCGGCACTGGAGAGCTACAGTTCATTGAGGGAACCATGAATGCCAACATGTACTGTGACATACTGAAGCAGAGCATGATCTCCTCCCTTCGGAGACTGGGCCACAGGGCAATATTCCAACATGATAACGACCCCAAACACACCTCCAAGATGACCACTGCCTTACTAAAGAAACTGAGGGTAAAGGTAATGGACTGGCCAAGCATGTCTCCAGACCTAAACCCTATTGAGCATCTGTGGGGCATCCTCAAATGGAAGGTAGAGGAGCGCAAGGTCTCTAACATCCACCAGCTCCCTGTGCTGTCATGGAGGAATGGAAAAGGACTCCAGTGGCAACTTACGAAGCTCTGGTGAACTCCATGCACAAGAGGGTTAAGGCAGTTCTGGAAAATAATGGTGGCCACACAAAATATTGACACTTTGGGCCCATTTTTTACGTAGGGGTTACTCACTTTTGTTGCCAGCAGTTTAGACATTAATGGCTGTGTGTTGTTATTTTGAGGGGACAGCAAATTTACACTGTTATACAAGCTGTACTCTCACTACTTTACATTGTAGCAAAGTGTCATTTCTTGTGTTGTTACGTGAAAAGATATAATAAAATATTTACAAAAATGTGAGGGTATACCCACTTTTGTGAGATACTGTATATTTATCCCAGATTCAAGCAATATACAGACTGTTTTTCTTTTGTGCTGTGTGATGAGCTTGCTTGGCTTACTGAAGGGGTTACAAGCCCAGCTAAAGCAGGTCTGAATACTCTGGGCTCTATAAAACTCCCAGGCTGCTTAGGGAGAATGTTCCATCCTGGGACCAGATCTCTATGCACAGACTGAGGAGAAGAAACTAGTTTGTGTGGTGAGAAGTTTGTGCGACTAAGAACTATCACTTATTTTGGGTAACAGTCAGGTGCCTGGGCAGCAGAAGGTTGCTCCAGAACAGGTAGTCAGTGTAGATCCAGTGTCTGAAGTTACTCGCCCAGCGTGGCAAGGATTTATTTTCTGTTTTTGTTGTATTTAGTTGTTTTGATGCCTGTACTTTGTGAACACAGACTTTATAAATAAACCACACTGGTGTTTTACCAAGATCCTGCTGTCTGGTGTGCCTTTTAAATCATTCTTTGAACTCCAGGGAGTCACGCACAACCCGCTGCTGAGCTAATTCCTTGCCTAGCAGTAAAAAGAGTCGCTGGTTCGAATCCCGACTACAACACTACCTGCCTGAAGTTTGCATGTTCTCCCTGTGCCTGCGTGGGTTTCCTCCGAGTACTCCGGTTTCCTCCCACGCTCCAAAGACATGCTGGTAGGTTAATTGGCTTCTGTCTAAATTGTCTCTAGTATATGAATGTGAGTTAGGGACATTAGATTGTAAGCTCCTTGAGGGTAGGGACTGATGTGAATGTACAATGTATATGTAAAGCGCTGCGTAAATTGACGGCGCTATATAAGTACCTTAAATAATAAGTACAAGAGGATGTAGATATATAGAGGTGCCCAGTACCAGATGCCTGGACCTCCCCTTCCTATAGGGAGACAGAAAATCTTTTTAGAGCAAGGCAGCATCTCTTAATCTTAATAAGGAAAAAGGGAATAAAGCTATTTTTTTTATGTGTCCCGTTATTGCCTTAACCGCTTCAGCCCCAGAAGCCCCTGGTCAATGACCAGGCCATTTTTTGCAATTCTGCACTGCGCCGATTTAACTGACAATTGCTCGGTTGTGCGACGCTGTACCCAAACAAAATTGATGTCCTTTTTTTCCCACAAATAGAACTTTATTTTGGTGGTATTTGATCGCCTCTGCGGTTTTTATTTTTTGCGCTATAAACAAAAGAAGAGAGACAATTTAAAAAAAAAAACACAATATCTTTTACTTTTTGCTAAAATAAATATCCCACATTTTTTATCAAAAAAACTATTTTTTTCCTCAGTTTAGGCCGATATGTATTCTTCTACATATAATTGGTAAAAAAAAAAAAAAAAAAAAAATCACAATAAGCATATTGATTGGTTTGCGCAAAAGTTATAGAGTCTACAAAATAGGGGATAGATTTAGGGCATTTTTATTATTATTATGTTTTTTACTAGTAATGGCGGCAATCTGCGATTTTTATCGGGACTGCGACATTATGGCGGACACATTTTTGAAACCATTGACAATTATACAGTGATCAGTGCTATAAAACTGCACTGATTACTGTGTAAATGTCACTAGCAGCGAAGGGGTTAACACTAGGGGGCGATCAACGAGTTAACTGTGTTCCCTATGTGTGTTTCTAACTGTGGGGGGATGAGACTGTGTAAGAGGATAGAGAGATCTGTCTCCTCTCCCCTGAAAGAACTGGGATCTGTGTGTTTACACACACAGGTCCCGGTTCTTGCTCTGTCACGAGCGATTGCGGGAGCCCGGCGGTCATCGCGCCCGCCGGGCACTACCATTGGGGACGGGCACACGCTGCAGGCGCATGCGCGCCCCTAATGGCCAAAAGGTGAAGCGACATAAGGTAACGTCGTTTCGCCCAGCCGTGTCATTCTGCCGCAGTAAAACTGTGGCGGCTGGTCAGCAAGCGGTTAAGAAGGGACACCCATGTTAGGATATATTTTCTTGCCAGGGAAAAAAAAGGGGGAAATGAATGGTTTGGTTTAAATAATAGAGCTTATGGTTTTAAAATAGGCATAATAAGGAAATGTTATTTACATTTATTTGAGGGAAAAAACTTCTTTAACCACTTGTCGACCAGCCGCTGTCATTTTACTGCGGCAGGATGGCACGATCCCGCGAACCATAGTTGCTATACATCGGCGGGATTGGGATAGCAGGTGCGCGCCTGCTGCACAGTGGGGGTGCCGATGCTCGTGGCCGACGGTCGCGACGAACGCCGCCCACGAGCGATCGTGAGCAGGAGACATAGAACAGGGACGAGTGTGTGTAAACACACACTTCCCTGTTCTGTCTGAGAGGAGTGTCAGATTGTGTGTTCCTATTAGCTAGGAACCACGATCCATCACTTCCTCTAGTCAGTACCCCCCCTTCAGTCAGAATCACCTCCCAGGGAACAGTTAGCCCCTTGATCGCCCCCTAGTGTTAACCCCTTCACTGCCAGGGACATTTTTACAGTAATCACTGCATTTTTATAGCACTGATCGCTGTATAAATGCCAATGGTCCCAGAAATGTGTCAAAATTGTCCAATGTGTTCGCCAAAATGTCGCAGTCACGATAAAAATCGCAGATCGCCACCATTACTAGTAAGAAAAAAAAAATTATAAAAATGCTATCACTCTATCCCCTATTTTGTAGACGCTATAACTTTTGCGCAAACCAATCAATATACGCTTATTACGATTTTTTTTTACCAAAAATATGTAGAAGAATACATATTGGCCTAAACTGAGAAAAAATTAGCTTTTTTTTAAAAAAAATGGGGATATTTATTATAGCAAAAAGTACAAAATATTATGTTTTTTTTCTACACTGTCACTCTTTTTTTGTTTATAGCGTAAAAAATAAAAACCACAGAGGTGATCAAATACCACTGAAAGAAAGCTCTATTTGTGGGAAAAAAAGGACGTCAATTTTGTTTGGGTGTAGCGTCACATGGCCGCGCAATTGTCAGTTAAGGTGACGCAGTGCGGAATCGCAAAAAACGGCGCGGTCATTCAGCAGCCAAATTTTCTGGGGCTGAAGTTGTTAATGTGTTTATAGATTTTACAGTATGCTTTTATTAAATGTTTTTTTTTTTTTGGCTTGATTTTTAAGAGGTTTCCAACAACTATTAATATGTTTATGGAATGTGTTGGGCACGTATTATTAAGCCCATGCCCAATGCACTTATTAATTGGAATCATATGGAGAACGTGACATCACTACTAGATTAAAATGTATTTAATGGCACCAAATGTCCTCTTCTGAGGAATCTGATCAGATAGTTAAGTAGATTTAAAAGGTTAAGATAATTGCAAAATACGAATTTTAAGAATAAAAATAATGTTTTAATAAGAGGTCTATTTGTTTAAAATGTATTTTTGATTAACATATTGTGAAATTAGGAAGTCAGTTTCAGACAGTCTCAAACCACCACGGAGATGTTAGAAGTTTTGAAATATATATGCAAAAGGTGGGGTATTTTGATTATTTCAATGTTTAAGCAATGTTTTTTTAATTGTGGAATTGCCTATTCTCACACTGTTGCAGGTTTGGAGGGCGTTGTATACTTCAGAATAATATAATTGCACTGTACTAACTCGGGTATGCACAATAAGTGGCAATATAGTTCTTATTTAGAGAAACCTAAGATGGTGCATATATATGGAAAAAGTTGTTATGTTTGAAAAGTAATTGTGGCAATAAGCCCATTTGTTAATATTGAAATTAGGAAAATATGAACTGGGCATTGCACAAAGACATTGCCTGTTACAAAACAGAGGGAATGGTTTATTTGTGCAAATGTTTTTTTTATTGTGCTAAGGTGTTATACATACGATTGCAAAAATCTGGATATACCCCTGGATATACTATTGTTGTAAAGTTGATACAATTGATTTCAATATTGATTAAAAAAAAGAAAAAAAAAGGGTATTTGTCATATAAATATAGGAATATATGGAAGGAAGCATTCTAAATGGAGAATGAATATAATGGCCAATGAATGAGGAATGAGAAAGTGTTATTGTGTCACGGGATACAAGAATCAAGACAAAATAATAATATAACAGTGTTGGGTTATGTTTAATGAATGCACAAGTTTTACCATTTAATCGTTGAGAAACCTAAAGCAAGGTTATTTTGTGTATGTCTTAAAATGTGTACAAGGTAAAGAGGTGTTTCTACTCCTACCTAAGAGTAGGAGAGAGGGAAAAAGGGTGACATTATAAATGTCCAAAATAAAGTGTCACATATTGAAAGCATGAAATGCTAAAATTTGAGGGGGAGGTTTGTTTGAATAACAGTCAGAGTGACTATTTTGGATATATTACCTTTTAAATTCCAACTGTAAAGTGTTAATAATGTAATGTTGTTTATTCTTTGATGTTTACTTTGTTGCTGATGGTCAAATACATCTGCAAAGTTGGGAGGCTGACTTCTGAGTCAGAATATGTGCTTGGGTAAAATGTTCTGTTCTGAGACCCTCAGGTCGACTTGGGCCCCGGGGATAGAAGGAACTAAAGGTGTTTATGTTTTGTTGAATTCTGCTGTAATACTGGATTTAGGAAAAATGTTCAGTTAAATATATTGAACCTATATAATGAAAACTGTTGCTGAGAAACATTTTATTTCTGAATGCTTTATGGACTTATGTTTAAATTAACGAGGAATATTATTTTTAATACCTCCAATGATTAAGGAAGGCCTGAATTGATAGTACAGGTAGATTCTGTGGTGGTTCATGTTGGATGAGGAGTATCCACTCCAGCCAGTATTCACCCCCAGCTCCATGCACATAAAGAAATGCCCCCCCCCCCATTCATGCCCATACCCTATAGCCTATCTGGATGTTAAGTTACTTGAAGAAATGACTACATCTTCTATGTTGTTCTAAATGCCATTGCTATTCTACTATGTTGTTCTGAATGCCATGGGAGGTGCTGAGATGAGTAAAGGTGGACTCCTGCTGGAAAATGTTCCTGGGAATGAAACCTTGAGGGTTAGCCATGACGCACGCCCGAGGTCTACAAATTCCAGTGAGCACCACAATGGAGAGATCCACATGCCAGCCCCAAAGACCCAAGTCTAGCCCAATGCATCAGTTCCAGTCTGTCTGTGGATGTCAAGTTCTGTCCTTACAAAGAGGCAGGGTTTGGGGTGGAGAATCTTGTTCTGTTTATGTGGAGAAATACAGAATCAAATCAAATCAAACCAAATTTATGGAATCTTGGGAAAATTTTAGGAAAATGAAAATGAATGTGGACCTTTTCCTTTTTGAATTTTATGGACATTTATAAGCCATATAAGAGTCTTCTTTGAGACTATTTTTTAATTTGGCCTAAAGGCTGTCATGCCCCTCCCACTTACTTTAATGAACTGTCATGCTCCTTCCCCTTTATTTTCATGGACAATTGCTTTACAGCTGAGTTCTTGATATCTCTTAATTCTGATGTGTTTATTGTTCTCTATTTTATGCATGTTTAGGATAATAGCACATTTGTGGGAGGAGTAATCCAGGTTGATATTAAAGTGTATTAGGGCAACAGGGAATGTAGTTGTGACGTTTGTGACAAAAGACGTGGTTGAAAGAGGTGGGTTAGAGCCACCAAAAATATGTTTCTTGTTTTGGGTTATTACTCATTCAAATATATTGTTGCTCTGAAGTTAGACATTAAAGAGATGTTTCTATAGAGATGGAAGTCTTGGTTTAGTTTTGTCCTAATCACAAATCTAACGCCTGGATCAAAGTGATGGGTTATATCTTGAATGTATATTATAAATTTGCTGTACCAGGGCCAATAAATCGAACAGTGTGTAATCAATCTGTGTTGTGTCACGCTTGTATACACTGTTACCTGTGCAGAATCTGGGTGTGACGAACGGAGAAGTGCGGGCAATAATCATAATAATAATAAGGTAAGATTGATAGTAATAAGGTGACAGATAGGATTAGAGTTTATAGGATCCAGAAGCATTCTATCAGTTCAGGAGGGGGGGGCGCTCGTTCGCCCCCCCCCCCCACCTTTCCTGGCCTGCCAGGCTGCATGCACAGATAAAGGGCCTGGTACAGATTTTGGGGGAGACCCCACGCCTTTTAAAAAAAAAAATTGGCGTGGAGGTTCCCCTCAAATCTATACCAGGCCCGAAGGGACCACCACACTTTTTTTTCATGATTTTTTAGTGCCGGCAATTCTTATCTTTACATTCAGCTGTCAGCAGGCAACCCCGCTGACAACGAATGACTCATCGGTTGTTAAGGACATGACAGATACTAGTTGTTAAGGCCACTGGCTTCTGGCATTAAATTACCACAGGTTCACTACTAAAATACAGCATCACTTCATAAAATAGCAAACGCGTTTTTTTAGTAGTGTTTTTTAGTGAATTAATTTTTTTTTTTTTTGCAAATTGCTGTGCGGTATCTTACCGCATACTTGGATGTGGTAAGATACTGCTTTGTGAATGGAGCCCTATATCACTTACAATATGAAAAAAATCTTTAGGTTTGTTCCATGTATGAGAAAAAGGGCCTATTTACACTTGTCCATTTTCCTGCAGTAAAACAAGTGAACTTCATTCCCCAATACTTACCTGAGCCCCACCTTGATCCAGCAATATGTACAAGAGCAGCGGCTCTTCCGGGTCTATCTTTCCTCATTGGCTTGGATACAGCAGCAGGAGCCATTAGCTCCAGCTGCTGTCAATCACAGCCAATGAGGAGAGCTGGGGGTGGGGTTGAGCAATGCTGTGTGTGTGAATGGATACACAAACTGTAGCTCGTGAGGCAAAAAAAAGGCAAAAAAACAATTGTACCTAATTTTTTTCATAGGTAATGCTTTACAAGCCTTTAAAGGTTAGCAATTTACAACGTAGAGTTAACCATTAATTATGGCCCTAGATTTATTGCTCTCATGCCCAAGTTCATGGTCATGGTCAGGGTCATCAAGCATGTGCGTTTCTACCTCTGTTTACATACATGTGCGGGCCCTATACGCACATTTGCAACCACTTGTATGTGCGTGGATGCTTTTAAATATCTTTTTTCTTTTTTTGGTTTATTAAAATGTAATTTGTTCTACACTTTTTTAACCCCTTTATGTCAACAGTATGCAAATATGTGGCCCCACTGGACTGGGATTTTTCCGTGGGGTCGCATATTTGCGCATCTCCCTTTGTGCTGGGAGCAAGCCGCACAGTGCGCTCCCAGCACAGATACTCACTGAGAGCCCCAGGACCAGTTCTAACGATCGGGACCCGGACGGCCAATTCTGCATCACCTGATCACCGTAATAGCCTCTGATTGGCTATCACAGTGATCAGTCACTTTGAAGCCCGTCCCTGTGTTTTCTATCTCTGTGAATGGACGAGAGAGATACATTGTATCATTCTCTGTCCTTGCAGAAGTAGGAATAAAAAGTGTGTGAATAAAAAAATACCTAGCTCAAGGTTTGATCTAGGTCAGTGCCAGGGTTAGTGTTTGGCTCAAGGTCAGGGTCAGGATCAAAGATCAGGGCCAGTATTTTTTTTATTAGTGTCAGTGTGTTTTAGGTAGGATTATTAAAAAAAATGCGCACTATTGTTTCTGGGCTGTACTATGGGTAAAAACTAACATACACATATGTGGTATCACTGCAATCTTCAGGAGTAAGGGAATTTATTTTGGGTTGTCCTTTGGTGGTAGATTATGGTAGTAGCAAGAAATTTACAGTTACATTTTTTTAAAACAATATTTATTTTCCTATTTTGGGCCAGTGTTCCTTTGATAATAAAATAAAAAAATCAGGACATACCATTTACCACCAAATGAAAGCCCACATTGTCCTGAAAAAAACAAGGTATAATCCAACTAACACATGTCAAAATGGCAAAATTGGGCACTTAGATTTGTTTTACCCTTAGGCACGAAGGGGTTAAAAATGTTTATTCAACTTTATTGCTATCATAAGGGGGGCTAAAATGTGAACAGGTGAGTATAAAGCTTTTTTTAAAGTGGTTCTAAAGTTTAGTTTTTTTTTTTCATAAAAATAACAAAATGCCTATACTTACCTGCTCTGTACAATGATTTTGCACAGACCAGACCTAATCCTCTTCTTCTGGGGTCCCCCGCCACCACTCCAGGCCCCTCCTTTTCATTGGGTGCCCCCAGGGAAAGCTGCTTTCCCTGGTGGCACCCTGCATGCTAGCTCCCACCCCCCCCTCGCGTCACTGTATTTGATTGACACCAGCGAGAGCCAATCACTTCCGCTGCTATCAATCTGTCCAATAAAGAGAGGCACAGCAATGGGAGCCACTGCGTTTGTGCACATCACTGGATCGGTTGGGCTTGGGTAAGGAAAAGGGGGGGTCTGGGGGGTAGCTTCAGCACATGAATGTATACATTCTATACATTAAGGTGAAAAACCTTAGGGCTTTAGGACCACTTTAAAAACTTGAAGTCCTGGATCTTTTAAAATGGTCTAAGGACCGTAAGTTCTGCTAAACATCTACTGTAAAAGTGATTAGGTAGTGCTACAGCTGCCCAGATCACTTTTACTGGACAGCTAATCACTGGCTGAAAAAAATAACACCAAACTCATGGCAGCCATGAGCTTGTTTTAACCAACTGATATTTTAAAACCGACTAACTACAGCAAGTGGTTTTGTTTTACAGAAAAAAAATGGAACTCACAAGCTACAATCATACACAGTAAGACTAGGAGAACCGGTAAGTGAAATTCCATATACTATGACCATTTTGTTTTATTTCATGAAGATATGTTTTATGCCACTAAATGAGTAAAAGGTAAATGTGCTAACTCAGTAAACTGAATTAACCAAATACATAATATAAACAGAAAAAGTGCATAGTGCAAAACCTTCAAATATCAAAATCAATAAACATCAAATCCATAAGTGTAAAGTCCAAAATTATATCAGTGTATAAAATTGCATATGCAAAGCAAATATAAATCCAAAATCTTCAATATCATCTAGACGTATATACAGTGGGTCAAAAAAGTATTTAGTCAGCCACCAATTGTGCAAGTTCTCCCACTTAAAAAGATGAGAGAGGCCTGTAATTGTCATCAGAGGTGTACCTCAACTATGAGAGACAAAATGTGGAAACAAATCCAGACAATCACATTGTCTGATTTTTGAAAGAATTTATTTGCAAATTATGGTGGAAAATAAGTATTTGGTCACCTACAAACAAGCAAGATTCCTGGCTCTCACAGACCTGTATCTTCTTCTTTAAGAGGCTCCTCTGTCCTCCACTCATTACCTGTATTAATGGCACCTGTTTGAACTTGTTATCAGTATAAAAGACACCGGTCCACAACCTCAAACAGTCACATTCCAAACTCCACTATGGTGAAGACCAAAGAGCTGTCGAAGGACACAAGAAACAAAATTGTAGACCTGCACCAGGCTGGGAAGACTGAATCTGCAATAGGCAAGCAGCTTGGTGTGAAAAAAATCAACTGTGGGAGCAATAATTAGAAAATGGAAGACATACAAGACGACTGATAATCTCCCTCGATCTGGGGCTCCATGCAAGATCTCACCCCGTGGGGTCAAAATGATCACAAGAACGGTGAGCAAAAATCCCAGAACCACACAAGGGGGCCTAGTGAATGACCTGCAGAGAGCTGGGACCAACGTAACAAAGGCTACCATCAGTAACGCACTACGCCGCCAGGGACTCACATCCTGCAGTGCCAGGCGTGTCCCCCTGCTTAAGCCAGTACATGTCCGGGCCCGTCTGAGGTTTGCTAGAGAGCATTTGGATGATCCAGAAGAGGATTGGGAGAATGTCATATGGTCAGATGAAACCAAAGTAGAAATGTTTGGCAGAAACACAACTCGTCGTGTTTGGAGGAGAGAGAATGCTGCGTTGCAACTAAAGAACACCATACCTACTGTGAAGCATGGGGTTGGCAACATCATGCTTTGGGGCTGTTTCTCTGCAAAGGAAACAGGACGACTGATCTGTGTACATGAAAGAATGAATGGGACCATTTATCGTGAGATTTTGAGTGCAAACCTCCTCCCATTGGCAAGGGCATTGAAGATGAAACGTGGCTGGGTCTTTCAGCATGACAATGATCCCAAACACAGGGCCCGGGCAACGAAGGAGTGGCTTCATAAGAAGCATTTCAAGGTCCTAGAGTGGCCTAGCCAGTCTCCAGATCTCAACCCCATAGAAAACCTTTGGAGAGAGTTGAAAGTCTGTGTTGCCCAGCGACAGCCCCAAAACATCACTGCTCTAGAGGAGATCTGCATGGAGGAATGGGCCAACATACCAGCAACAGTGTGTGACAACCTTGTGAAGACTTACAGAGAACGTTTGACCTCTGTCATTGCCAACAAAGTATTGAGATGAACTTTTGATATTGACAAAATACTTATTTTCCACCATAATTTGCAAATAAATTCTTTCCAAATCAGGCAATGTGAATGTCTAGATTTGTTTCCACATTTTGTCTCTCATAGTTGAGGTATACCATGATGACAATTACAGGTCTCTCTCATCTTTTTAAGTGGGAGAACTTGCACAATTGGTGGCTGACTAAATACTTTTTTGCCCCACTGTAGGTAAAAAATGCAGTGATCAAATGCAAGAAAAAACATCCAATTCTTAATGAGTAATCACACTCTCTTCCACCATCCGTAATCCACCATAGGTGTGCCCCAGCCTCTCAACTCAGGTAAAGACCCCACTCTCCTCCATATACAACTCATAGAAGAAAAAGGAGATCTCCATAATGCAGCAATTCAATAAAATAAGATTTCTTTTAAAGCAGCAACTTGCATTTAAAATTGGAATATTCAGCATAGATCAACCCAGGGACTTACGATCTCAGCCGCGAATGGAAGTAAAACGTCACCCGGCCTCTCCCAACTTGTTGCGTCACAGATCACGCGACTTTCTCAAGGGTGTTTAAGGAGGACATATGCAATATAGAGGGAGAACATTGTTTTCTTATCATCTCATTATTGCTGCATAATTCTGCCGTCCCTGATAAGGAGAAGATTGTTTGATTGGAGAGGATCCCCGTGATATATATTTACCAGAAGCATCATTAGACCCGATGAGGTCTTTACCTGAGGTGAGAGGCTGGAGCACACCTATGGTGGTTTACGGATGGTGGAAGAGAGTGTGATTACACATTAAGAATTGGATGATTTTTCCTGCACTTGATCACTACACTTTTTACCTATATACGTCTAGATGATATTGAAGATTTTGGATTCATATTTGCTTTGCACATGCACCATTATACATTGATATGAATTTTGGACTTTACACTTATGTATTTGCTGTTTATTGATTTTGATATCTGAAGATTTTGCACTACGCACTTTTTCTGTATATATTATGTATTTGGTTAATTTAATTTACTGAGTTAACGCCACATTTACCATTTACTTTTTTGTGGGGACACACTTTTAATGTTGGCTGCCACTCTGGAAATATTTTGAGGTTAACTTGGTTTGCGCATTAGTTATTTATTCATATTTTATGCCACTAAACTGCTCATTTAACTATATATAATAAAACCTATACATCTCAAGATGACTTGCATGACTTAAAGAGGAACCACAGTCTGCTCACATAATTTGTAATAAAAACATCTTTGCCATTCTGAAGCTTCCCTCCAACCACTTTGCATATTATGTTATATATACTGTGATTCTGTACTTGCCAAATATGCTGCAGAAATCTCCCTCCACTGAGTCTGGCTGCATCTATTTTAACTGTGGGCAGCTGAAGCTGCAGTCTGTTAACTTCCTGGATTTACACAGACACACACCTCCAGCTCTGCAGCTTTTATTGGCACTCTTATGACTCACCCCCTCCCTTCCTGGCAAACTCTCACAAGACTGAGAGAGCTGTGCATGATGTCATAAGCCTAGACAAGAAACAGGAAGTGGGCTGTATAAGGTATTTACTGCCAGAAAAAAATGTTTTACTATCCAAAGTTAAAATAACAAGGGTAGAGGATTGACTGAAGGTCCGCTTTAATGTAGTTAACATAGCTCTGAATGTTCTTTTGGTAACATAGTAGCAATGAATTGGTGCACTGAGGTGAAGCAAGTTTGTTATAGGAAGTGCAATCACACAGAAAACAATTTCGTGTTGTGTGTTTATAGTATATGCTTTAAACTGAGCACACTCATGCGATTTCTAATTTTCTAGGAATGAGCTGTATTTTTTCATGCTTTACTGTGCTGTTGTCAGAATATCTTGTAACTGTGGCTCTTCATGTCATATCAGTTAAAGTGATTTGCATCTATCCAGATAAAAGCATCCATCTTAAATTTGTTTTTTTTTTACAGGTACAATAAGACATTTGTATTAGTTAAGTATTACTTTCCAGGATTTATAGTCTCCGTAGGTAAAAGCACAGCAATACATATTTCTAGAAATGCATTTGACAATCCCATTTACATGCTGCTGAGAAATATTTTTATTAGCATATACAGGATTTCTCAATCAGCAAGTTGTGTTTAGAGGAGCATCCTTGACATAAAACCTGCTTTTAATACTTTTTCACCTGAATCGGAGCAGCACTGAAGGCATTGTTTGGCAAATGCCATAGGTGGAACCTGCCAAACATTTTATTTGTAGTCAGATGTAATCCTTATTACAGCCACAAAAATGCAATTTCCTCGAACAGGTTTATTTAAAGCCCACACTGGGCTGAAACACAAACCTATCTTTATTTCCCGAACTATCTGGATAATCTGAAATTCTTCAAATTTGTTAGAGTCTTTTAATGGTTTAATCTCAACACAACTGTGAACTATGTACTTTGCAGCTTAGCAGGATTATACAAATTCAACTGAGTTAATGTATCCAGTAGGTAAAAATACCTAAATACCAAATGAACTAATGGGACATTTCAAGGAAAAAGCTCAGTAGAATGTTTTGGAAACTTACTGAATTCAATAAGTGAATAAGGAAAGACTAGCCCATGATACCATGATTATACTTTTTAAATGTCTAGGTCTTATAAAGCTAGCTAACAAAAGAAAGCAGCTTGCTTTTGAACATGGTGCAGGAGGGTGCATAACATATTAATGTTAATTAAAGAAGAAATCACAAAACGTGAATAATTAAATATGCTTTACAGACAATTATTGGTAAAAACTAAGTATACCAGCTTACCACCTCTACCTTTGTATAAGATAGGATGTGTAAGAAACGCTGGTACTCGGCAGAAACTTTGATCTGACTTCTCTCATGGAATGCTGTTATGCTACTTTCTGCACACAGAAATTAGTTCTAAAATTTTATTAGATCAAATAACAGCTTACATAGTACTCAGCTATGACTAAGGCTGCATCTGATTGAAACGCATAAGCGGATTGTTTTGTGTGAGTTATTTGTGGATCTAATAAAATATAGGAACTCATTACTGTGTGCAGGACTTTGCATTACAATATAAATAGTCATTTCCCTGTTCATGTTCTTTGGCTAGAGATGAGTGAATTGATCCATGGGGATTGAGATCTAACCCAGATTATTCCAATCTGCAGATAAAAGAGATCTGAGACAATTTACCAGACCAAATATGCCATATTTGTTTTATAATTAAATGAAAGAGGAATGTCCCTCTTCCAGCCATATAGTCTGGGATCTATAAAAAAAAAAGGGTCATCAAGAAATTAGTATAGCATTAGACTGCACATCTGTCAGCATCAGCAGATCTTAACTCACAAAACAGTTAACAAACATATTTTAAAGGATAAATCTACTTAAAGAAATCCATTACCAGCACACATCTATACATGACTTGTGTGGTCAATAATAGATCATGGATTTAATATATTAAATAATAATAATATTAATATTAGCAGTTCCTAGCTACTTAATTTTTACCATAGTGGCTAAATGAGTAAAGTAGTGCATAGGGTAGTTAAAATGGGCAAAGTAAAAAAAAAATCCTCTCGCAACTAGATATTAAATCAAAAGGTAAAAGTTAAAGTGGCTGTAAAGGCTTCATTCTATGCATTCAGGTAGAAAAAAACTTTTATGTGCACTTGATCCAGCGATGCTGCTCTCCTCTCTACCCCTCTTCACTGGACTCAGTGAGAACAGAAGGAACCATTGGCTTATGCAGCTATCAATCAAATCCTGTGACTAGGGAGTGAGGCAGATAAACACACACAGTGTGGCCTGGGATCAAGCCCACACGTGTGCCACCATAGAAAGTCCTTTCCTAAGGTGGCACACAGAAAAGAGGAGGAGCCCAGAGTACGGGTGGGGGACTACAGAGAAGGAGGAGCGGGGCCTCTCTGTGCAAAACCATTGCACAGAGCAGGTATGTATAACATGTTTGTTATAAAAAAAAAAAAAAAAACAACCAAACAAAAAACCTTTACAATCACTTTAACACCAGGTTCTAGGTCTCAGAGCAATTAGCTCTGTTTTTCTGAATAATTTTCATGGTTTTTCAGTTGGATGTCACAAAGTTTAGTGCAATGAAACTGAATTACCATTTACTTTTACACTTACTGTGTCAATGAACAAATATGTCTTCCTGCCAGTGACGGCCGCTCCATTGGGGGCCCCCACCCCCTAATCCACATGCAGGGCGCCGGACGTATGGATTCCAATTTTTTTTTTAAGAAGTGCATGATTAGAGCCTGAGGCTCTAATTGGCTTCAAAAAAAGGGTGGGCTCGAGCGCAGAGCACTGCGCCCTGAGCCCACCCAGTTGTGTGACAATGCCAAACTGAGACCTGATTGGCCGAGAGGAGAAGCGTCCATATTGGCTGCCGAGGAGGAAAAGCAGTGGGAAGCCGCCAAGGAGGAGACGCAGGGGGAAGCTGCCAAAGTTGCCCGCGACCTATATGGGGTAAGTGCGGGACTGGTGGGCGCGCAACGGGGAAGGAGGTTGATTGTGTGTTGTATTGCCGATTGACCGAGCGATGGGGGGATATTTTGACTGACAGCCCGACCGACTGAAGGGGGGTGGGGAGTTTGACTGACGGACTGACCAAACGAACGAGGGGGGGTCGTTTGTTTGCCCACCCCCCAAAAAAATGGAGCACCAGCCGCCACTGCTTTCTGCTACTGCATTCACTCTGAGGTTGATGCTACACTGAAAAAAAAGCACATCTTGTTTGAACACACTTGGTTACAGCATTCTTATGCCACGTACACACGATCGGACATTCCGACAACAAAATCCATGGATTTTTTCTGACGGATGTTGGCTCAAACTTGTCTTGCATACACACGGTCACACAAATCTTGTTGGAAATTCCGAACATCAAGAACACAGTGACTTACAACATGTACGACGAGCCAAGAAAAATGAAGTTAAATAGCCAGTTCGGCTCTTCTGCTTGATTCCGAACATGCGGGAACTTTGTGCGTCGGAATTGCGTACACGCGATCGGAATTTACGACAACAGATTTTATTGTCGGAAAATTTGAGAACCAGCTCTCAAATTTTGTGTGACGGAAATTCTGATGGAACATGTCCGATGGAGCCTACACACGGTCGGAATTTCCGATGACAAGCTCCCATCGAACATTTGTGTACAGGGCATAAGACTAGCCTATAAATGTAGGAAGTGCATGGAAATAGATGCTAAGGTAAACTTAGAAAGAAGTTAGGGAGAACTTAGAGCACCTCACATCATTTAGTGTCCCGCTACTACTAACATAAAATCAGATGGTTAGGGTAATGAAATAAAGCAACAGATTACTTCCTACATTTTCCATGCAACTACCTTTTGTTTAAGTAAAAGCACAGGGCACACCTCAGTTATGGCTAGACCTAAATATACAAAAAAAATGCCATTTAGGATTTGTTTTTACTGGCAGCAAAAATTTGATGTGCCGCGTCTTATGTCAAACTACCAGCATGGCTTCGGGGTTACTTTTTCCCTTTGATAATGGAAAATGTTTATATGAAAAATGAAGCATTTCCACGATGACCAACTAGCAAATGCTGAAGTAATGAAAAATTGTTTATTTGTGGCATTGTGTCGATGTTCAAAGTCAGGGCTGTAAAGCAGGCCGCAAAACACAACTCTTGGCAGAACATGCATTATAATCAACTACGTTTGCATCCAAGAATAATAAAATCTGAACGCCAGGCAAACAGTCTAATACACACTGGAAATACATATATGGGAGCAATTTTATCTGCAAAAAAATTTGTTCTGCTGTCCATCCAGTCCTGAAATTTGCACATCCCATCTGGACAGAAGAACCAAATTGGTGACCTGAATTTTCTCTGCTGCAGTTAAAGTGATTGCAAATGATTGCCTTTAAAACAACCCATTCAGTTTAAAATAGAAAAGAAAGGAAATACATTTTTGTTTTTATATATATATATATATAAATCTAAATACCCTTTTTCCCTTTTTTTGTGATCACATTCCCTCTGTTCTCAGCTTCATAAGTGCTAGGGGAGGAGAAGCAAGAACACACTGATCTTCCCAGTGAATGGCTGTGAAGGGGGCGTGTCAGGACAAGTATGATCATTGGAGGAAAGTACACTGAGTTCCCAGCATAGCTAGAGGACTTTGGAGGAGAGTACACTGAGTTCCCAGCATAGCTAGAGGACTGACCATAGTGTGCTCTCCTGCTTAGTGTGGTCAGTTTCTAATAGGAAAGCAGAGGGAGTAGCAGGAACACCAGGAATTTCACATAAAGGAAGCAATACAAAGAGGACAGGATACTTTTTCACACAAATACATGGTATAGCAGACACATATCAAGTGTATGAAGTGTTGGAGTAACAAATGCTGTAAGTAACGCAGTTTGGTCAACTCTCCACTCCGACATATGATTAGACAGTTAAAGTGATTCTAAACGATCATTTTGTAAAACAACCCATTTAGTTTAACCACTTGACAACTGGGCACTTAAACCCCCCTCGTGACCAGACCAATTTTCAGCTTTCAGTGCTCTCACACTTTGAATGACAATTACTCAGTCATGTAATACTGTACCCAAATGATTTTTTGTCCTTTTTTCATACAAATAGAGCTTTCTTTTGGTGGTATTTGATCACTTCTGGGTTTTTTTTTTTTTTTTTGCGCTATAAAAAAGACCGAAAATTTTGAAAAAAAACCCAAATTTTTCTTTGTTTCTGTGACAAAAATTTGCAAATTATTAATTTTTCTTCATAAATTTTGGCCACAATTTATACTGCTACATATCTTTGGTAAAAATAACCCAAATTAGTGGATATTATTTGGTCTTTGTGAAAGTTAAAAAGTCTACAAGCTGTGGTGCAAATCATAAAAAAATGATCACACCTGATGAACTCTCATCTTGCGACCCTAACAAGCCAGGAAAGTACAAATACCCCCCAAATGACCCCTTTTTTGAAAATAGACATTCCAAGGTATTTAGTAAGATGCATGGTGAGGTTTTTGATGTTGTAATTTTTTCCCACAATTCTTTGAAAAATTAAGTTTTTTTTTTGTTTTTTTTCCACAAAATTGTCATTGTAATAGGTTATTTCTCTCACATGGCATGTGTATACCACAAATGACACCCAAAAATACATTCTGCTACTCCTCCTGAATATTGTGATACCACATGTGTGGGACTTTTTCACAGCCTAGCCACATAGAGAGGCCCAACATGCAGGGAGCACCTTCAGGTGTTCTAGGAGCATAAATTACACATCTAACTTGTTGACTACCTATTACACTTTTGAAGGCCCTGGAGCACCAGGACAATGACACATGACACTGATGTGGCACTGATGACAGATGGCACTGATACGTGGCACTGATGGCATGTGACACTGATGTGGCACTAATACGTGGCACTGCTGACTTGTGGCACTGATGACAGATGGCACTAATACGTGGCACTGATGACAGATGGCACTAATACGTGGCACTGATGACAGATGGCACTAATATGTGGCACTGATGACACGTGGCACTGATGACAGGTGGCACTAATACGTGGCACTGATGACAGATGGCACTAATACGTGGCACTGATGACAGATGGCACTGATATGTGGCACTGATATGTGGCACTGATATGTGGCATTGATGACACGTGACACTGATAACAGATGGCACGTGATACTGACAGGTGGCACTGATGACAGATGGCACTGACACGTGGCACTGGGGACAGGTGGCACTGATAGGTGGCACTGGGGACAGATGGCACTATGTTGTGTTAGTGTAACTGATTTTTTTCACTCCCGCTGCAGCACAGAAGCTCTCCCTCCTCACACACTGTCTCTGTGTGAGGAGGGAGAGCCGGCAATAAGAGATGACACCGCCAACACAGATTTCCCCCGCGGCGGCACGCAGGGGGAATGTAAACAGGATGACGTCCAGGGACGCCCTGCCAGCAATTGAGCGCCGCGCCGTTGCTGTCTTTCGGCTATAGCGCGGGCGCAAGGTGGTTAAAATAGAAATTAAAGGCAAATAAGTTTGTATAGATATTAAAAAAAATATATAAATACCTTTGTTTTTTATAACTGATCACATTCCCTCTGTTCTCATCTGCCTAAGTGCTAGGGGAGGAGAATGGCTGTGCAGCAGGGGCATGTCAGCACAAGTCTGATCATTGGAGAAAAGTACAGCATAGGTAGAGAACTGACCACAGTGTGCTCTCCTGCTTAGTGTTGTCTGTTTTTAATAGGAAAGCAAGGGGACTAGCAGGAACACCAGGGATTTTACATAAAGGAAGCAAAACAAATAAAAAGTGTTGGGGTAACAAACGCTTTAACTACTTGAGCACAGGAAGAATTTACCCACTTTCTGACCAGGCCATTTTTTTGCGATACGCCACTGCGTCACTTTGACTGACAACTGCGCGGTCGTGCGATGTTGTACCCAAACAAAATTGTCCTCTTTTCCCCCACAAATAAAGCTTTCTTTTGGTGGTATTTGATCACCACTGTGGTTTTTATTTTTTGCGCTATAAACAAAAAAAGAGCAACAATTTGAAAAAAAAAAAACACAATATCTTGTACTTTTTGCTATAATAAATATCCCAAATCTAAAAAAAAAAAAAAAAAAAAAAATGTTTTCCTCAGTTTAGGCTGATATGTATTCTACATATTTTTGGTAAAAAAAAAAAATTGCAATAAGTGTATATTGATTGGTTTGCGCAAAAGTTATAGCGTCCACAAAATAGAGGATGGATTCATGGCATTTTTACTAGTAATGGCGGTGATCAGCGAATTATATCGTGACTGCGACATAGCGGCGAACAGATCGAACACTTTTTTGGGACCAGTGACATTTATACAGCGATCAGAGCTAAAAAATAGCCATTGATTACTGTATAAATGTCATTGGCAGGGAGGGGGTTTACACTAGGGGGCGATCAAGGGGTTACCTGTGTTCCCTAGGTGTGTTCTAACTGTGGGGGGGATGGGACTTACTAGGGGAGTAGACCAATCGGTGTTCCTCCTTAGAAGGAGCACACGATCTGTCTCTACTCCCCTGAGAGAACCGGGATTTGTGTGTTTATGAGCGATCGCTTGTGCCCGGCGGTCATCGCGCCTGCCAGGCACGCGCATCGGCTCCGGGGACATGCTGCAGGCGCGCGCCTGCTAAAACATCTTAAAGAGCCGACGTACAGCTACGACAGCTCGCACAGGGGACCCAACCTGCCGCAGTATAACTGCGGCGGCTGGTCCGGAAATGTTAAGGAGCAGCAGCAGACTGATGAGAATGTCTCTCTTTTCTTTTTTTCCTTCTGTCTTCATGTACCTTGTCAGCACATATGAATGAAGAACATCTGACTGACCTCTAGTACTGCTCTTCTGTCTCCCAGTTTGAGTGCTGTTGTATAGAGATAACACGTGATGGAAATCATGTACTTATGCTAGCTGTATTCAAGATACATAATTGTTTTTTATTAGAGAAATATGTGACCGTATTGAATTATATGGAGTTCAGCTTTAAACACAATAATCTTCATCTTACAACCAGCTACAATGACACTATGTACCATGGTACAGAACCTTTCCTCATGGCAAATGCCCACTCTGAATATTTATGAGGCGTCACATATTCACAGGTTGACCTGTAGCCTCACTCACTAAATAAATGTAGACACTGAAAACAGACTTCCCCAGAGATGAAACAGCAATTACAGGAAAAGCTGAAAAAGATGACATTGATTTATGGCAAATATTAAGAGTCACCACCTGGCTTATCTGAAGTCATATAGGGAACAAATTGAATCATCTCGATTCTCCTGCACTAAAAGCTGTTCTATGTACAAGACAGATATCACAGCCTCTCCAAGAGCAATTATCATTAGGATAATGCAGTTAATGAGTTGGATGTCTCAGCATTAGTGTTTTGGACAAAAACCTTACCTCATACATAACAATTCACTTCTGGCAGAAATGCAAACAAATGTCTCACAAGGCAGCCACACTGCTGCATTAACTTATATCACCTACGCACAAGTGCTTTTCTGCAAACTCAAATGTGTAGATATAAATTTGCCTTCAAACTATTATTGTAAGTACAAATGCATCAGGGTATAAACATTCAAGTTATGGTACCATACAAGCAGCCATCTGGATAATATGAAACTTCTGGTAATTTAGTTGCAAGGAACAACAATCTAAGGACATGCAAACTGAAATAACATGTGAGTATACCCCTCACATTATTGTAAATATTTTATTATATCTTTTCATGTGAAATTACACTTTGTAAAGTAATGAGTACAGCTTGTATAACCATGTAAATTTGCTGTCCCCTCAAAATAACTCAACACACAGCCATTAATGTCTAAACCTCTGGCAACTAAGTGAGTACACCCCTAACTGAAAATGTCCAAATTGGGCACAATTAGCCATTTTCCCTCCCCGATGTCATGTGACTTGTTAGTGTTACAAGGTCTCAGGTGTGAATGGGGGGCAGGTGTGGTAAATTTGGTATTATCGCTCTCACTCTCTCATACTGGTCACTGGAAGTTCAACATACCACCTCATGGCAAAGAACTCTCTGAGGATCTAAAAAATAGAATTGTTGCTCTACATAAAGATGACCTAGGCTATAAGATTGCAAGACCCTGAAAATGAGCTGC
The DNA here is from genome assembly GCF_042186555.1 of Aquarana catesbeiana. Lineage (NCBI taxonomy): Eukaryota > Metazoa > Chordata > Amphibia > Anura > Ranidae > Aquarana > Aquarana catesbeiana. The sequence goes on from NC_133326.1 coordinate 297,695,088, forward strand.
AGCACGGTGGCCAAAATCATACAGCGGTTTAACAGGTTAGGTTCCACTCAGAATAGGCCTCGCCATGGTCGACCAAAGAAGTTGAGTGCACATGCTCAGCGTCATATCCAGAGGTTGTCTTTGGGAAATAGACGTGTGAGTGCTGCCAGCATTGCTGCAGAGGTTGAAGGGGTGGGGGGTCAGCCTGTCAGTGCTCAAACCATACGCCGCACACTGCATCAAATTGTTCTGCATGGCTGTCGTCTCAGAAGGAAGCCTCTTCTGAAGAAGATGCACAAGAAAGCCCGCAAACAGTTTGCTGAAGACAAGCACACTATGGACCTGGAGTACTGGAACAATGTTCTGTGGTCTGATGAGACCAAAATAAACTTATTTTCATCAGAAGGTGTCAAGCGTGTGTGGTGGCAACCAGGTGAGGAGTACAATGACAAGTGTGTCTTGCCTACAGTCAAGCATGGTGATGGGAGTGTCATGGTCTGGTTCTTCATGAGTGCTGCCAGCACTGGGGAGTTACAGTTAATTGAGGGAACCATGAATGCCAACATGTACTGTGACATACTGAAGCAGAGCATGATCCCCTCCCTTCGAAGACTGGGTCGCAGGGCAGTATTCCAACATGATAACGACCCCAAACACACCTCCAAGATGACCACTGCCTTGCTAAAGAAGCTGAGGGTAAAGGTGATGGACCGGCCAAGGATGTCTTCAGACTTAAACCCTATTGAGCATCTGTGGGGCATCCTTAAATGGAAGGTGGAGGAGCGCAAGGTCTCTAAAGCCTCATATACATGGTTCGATTGTTGGAAGGGGATTGTCTGTTGACAGACTGTTGTCCTAAATTCTTACCGTTAGTACGCTCCTTTAGACAATTGTTTTCCAATTTTCGGCCAACAAATGTTGGATAACAGGCTAGTAAATTTTCGGCGGACAACGGCTCCACGTCTGATTTTCGTATGGTCAGTACACAAATTCATCAAACAAAAGTCAAAAGTACAAAAACGCATGCTCGGAATCAATGCTCACCAAACACAAAATTAGCAGAAGGGGCCCAAAGGGTGGCACTCAAGAGCTGAAACTCCTTGTAGTACGTCACTACATTTGTGTTGTTGAACGACAATTTGCGTACCGCTAGTATGCAAGACAAGATCCTGGCACACGCCCTTTTGACAAAAATCAGACACTCAGTTGGCCATCAATCGAACCGTGTATACAAGGGTTAACATCCACCAGCTCCGTGATGTCGTCATGGATAAATGGAAGAGGACTTCAGTGGCAACCTGTGAAGCTCTGGTGACCTCCTTGCCCAAGAAGGTTAAGGCAGTGCTGGAAAATAATGGTGGCCACACAAAATATTGACACTTTGGGCCTAATTTGGACATTTTCACTTAGGGATGTACTCACTTTTGTTGCCAGCGATTTAGACATTAATGGCTGTGTGTTGAGTTATTTTGAGGGGACAGCAAATTTACACTGTTATACAAGCTGTACACTCACTACTTTACATTGTAGCAAAGTGTAATTTCTTTAGTGTCACATGAAAAGATATAATGAAATATTTACAAAAATGTGAGGGGTTTACTCATTTTTGTGAGATACTGTATATACATATACCCACACATAGTTAGGTCCATATATATTTGGACAAAGGCACAATTTTAGTTTTTCAGGTAGTTACCAAAACACATTCAAGCTATAAGTTATATAATGGATATGGGCTGAAAGTGCACACTCACAGGTTTTAATTGAGGGTATATACATCCAAATCGAAGGAAGGGTTTAGGAATTACATCTCTTAAGAATAACCATGCCCCCTTTTTCAAGGGACCAAAAGCAATTGAACAATTGAATCAAAAGAGGTTTCATGGCCAGATGTAGGCTACTCCTTCATTATTTCTTCATCAATTAAGCATGTAAAAGGTCTGGAGTTGATTCTAAGTTTGATATTTGCATTTGGAATCTCATGCTGTGAACCTACATCATGAGTTCACAGAAGCTGTCCATGCAAGTGAAACAGGCCATTGTAAGGCTTCAAAAAGGAAACAAATCCATCAGAGAGATAGCAGCAACACTATGAGTGGCCAAATCAACAGTTTGGTACATTCTGAGGAAAGAAGAATGCACTGGTGAGCTCAGCAACATAAAAAGCCCTGGATGTCCACAGAAGACAACAGTGGTGGATGATCGCAGGATCCTCTCTATGGATCACAACATCCAGACAAGTAATGGACACTCTACTGGAGGTGGGCGTATCACTGTCAAAGTCTACAATCAAGAGAAGACTTCACAAGAGCAAATACAGAGGGTCCACCACAAGGTGCACCAATCATTTATAAGCCTGAAGAAAAGAAAAGCCAGATTAGACTTTGCCAAGTCTAATGCTTTTCCAGTTCTGGAAAAGCATTCTTTGGACGGATGAAACTAAAATGAATCTGTACCAGAATGGCGGACAGAAAAAAAAAGTGTGGAGAAGGCTTGGAACAGCTCATGATCCAAAGCACACAACTTAATTTGTAAAACATGGTGGAGGCAGTGTGATGGCATTGGCATGCATGGCTTCCAGTGGCACTGGGTCATTGGCGATTATTGATGATGTGATGTAAGACAGAAGCAGCCGGATTAATTCTGCAGTATTTAGAGATACACTCTCTTCCCAGATTCAGCCAAATGCAGCAAAGTTGATTGGACGCTGCTTCACAGTACAGATGGACAATGATCCAAAACACACTTCAAAAGCAACTCAGGAGCTTTTGAAGGAAACAAAGTGAAATATTCTGCAATGACCGAGTCAATCACCTGATCTTAACCCATTTGAGCCTGCATTTCACTTGCTGAAGGCAAAGAACACCTGAAGACAGCTGCAGTTAGAGCCTAGCAAAGTATCAGAAAGGAGGAAACCCAGTCTTTGGTAATGTCTATGGGTTCCAGACTTCAGGCAGTCATTGCCAGTAAAGGATTCTTAACAAAATATTAAAAATTAACATTTTATTTATGATTGTATTCATTTGTCCATTTACATTTGAGCCCCTGAAAATGGGCAGACTGTGTATAAAAATGGTTGCGAGGGCAGGAAGCGGAGCCTAGCAGAACAGACATGCATTGTTAGAGCTCCACACAGCTGAGGAGAGAAGAGAAGGACAAAGCGGAGCCTGCAGGCTCAAAAGGTATCCATTTGAACCTTTTTGCCCCAGGGAACAAACTGTGAAAGTTTGGGCAGGAAATATGGTACTGGGAGGAAACCGTGGCAGAAATAAAAATCTCCTCACAAAGAGCTCACAGGCACTCACTGCAGCTGAAGCAGCTCCAGTCACCTCACAAGATACAGCATCAGGGCGCTCTCACAGACAGAAAATGTCACAGCAAGACTCTCCATTTGAGTCAGATACAGAACAAATCCTCTCACAAACTTCTCCACAAGCCTCCTCAGCATCCCCAGTAATATTATTACAATTTGAAAAGATGCTTCATAAGGCTTTAAAACAAACCTCAGACCAAATAACAAACAGCCTAACCAAAGAAATAAGAGAGCTGGGAAACCGCACCGCAGCCTTAGAAATAAAAATGGATGAAATTGAAATTACAACCCAAGAAAATATAACAGAATTGGAACAATTAAAAAAAGAGAATTTAATACTTCAAACTAAGCTCGAAGATTACGAAAATAGAGCCAGACGTTCAAACTTGCGCATAAGGGGAATACCTGAAACTGTGACAGACCTGCAATCTACTATTACTGCTCTATTACAAGAACTAAAGCCAGATATCCCTATTGAACGTTTAGAACTGGACAGAGTACACAGAGCCCTCACAGCCAAAAAGAAAGATGGACCCCCACGTGATATAATCACAAAATTTCATTATTACAGAACGAAAGAACAAATACTAATTGCTGCAAGAGAAAAAAAGGAACTTAATTTTCAAGGACACAATTATCAAATTTTTGCTGACCTATCCCAACTTACTATTACTAAAAGACGATCCATGAAACCCCAACTAATGGAACTGTAACGCCACAACATTATGTATCAATGGGGCTTCCCCTTTTCAGTCAGATTTAACTACCAAGGTACAATTTACAGAAGCAGATCAGCAGATGAACTACAACAAACCCTTTTAAAATTAAATCTGACAGAACCCACAAGCAGCAACACTCCCACACGCAGAAGAATGGCATCATCTTCACCTTCAGGCAGCACCCAGAAAATTTCAGAACAAAATGGGAATCATCATTCTCACAAAAGAGGCCGTTATGCCACATCATCCATGGACCAAGAAGATTCAATGGACTGACATCCTAATTCCTGATATCTCTTCATTTATTATACTAAGAGATGGTTCTCTATAAAAAAACCTGTATTTATAACTGAATGTAACTGCATTCTGATAGTCACACACTGTGTGGGATCATGTTACATTCCAGTTATATTTCTTATTACTTCTGATTCATATAGCCTTAGAATATATAAGTGAAATAAGGAAATTCTTGTTCAGTTATATATTATCAGGTAATAACAATAGATTTATTACTTTTTAGGACAAATATGTTCAATAATCCAGAAGTAATGGAAGCTTTTTCTTTCTTTTCTTAAAACAAATATATTATTACCTAACTAGTTCCTAGAATTATGTTTTTGTTTATTCTAATCTGAAGCAATACAACCTCAATTTTATGAGTTAACATATCTAAACAGTTACATATGAATAAAATATGTAATTGTTTACTCTAAAAGGGTTAAAATCCCAAAATAATTCAAACTATCTTCATCAATACCAAAGTTATTAACAGTACCTTTCTAACTGAATTATTTAGCCTAGGGCAAGACTAACCATATACAACCACCCTGGAATAAATAATTTCAACAAAAACTATATTCTGCACTCCAATTAATGAAACATCATTTTGATGTCTTTTGACATAGCACTTCTCTCCTGTAAGCGGAAGATCCGTGTACCCCCATTAGCCCTCCTCATTCTCCCAACCATATTATGTGGGAGTGTGACGAAGGCACTTATTCCCCTGAGAGAGATATTTATTCTCTTTCACGGGTAAATTGTGATTACTTGCAAAAAATAATTTATACAATGTATCATCTAATCTCATATGTTTTTTGTTTACTCTTTACTCCAGAATTCACTGGTTTCTTTTCTATCTATTCATCTCTTCAGTCCACACAGGTTGATCTGCGCAGTCAGCTCTGCATAACAAAAAGTAAGTCAAAACTATTTGATCTATTGCCATGGCACCACTGAATATACTTTCCCTGAATGTTCAGGGAATAAATGTCCCTCAAAAAAGGACCAAAGCCTTCCGTACTTTCCATAACAAAAAGGCTCACATAGTATGCCTCCAAGAAACACACTTCACCAAAGATTCTACTCCAAAATATATTTCTCCTTTTTATCAACAAATTTACACGGCTTCTGCCTGTACCAAGCAAAGGGGAACTCTAATTGCATTTCACCGATCCACACCATTCACCTTATCATCAGAAATTAAAGACCCAGAAGGTAGATACCTGATACTCATGGGTTATATAATGGATACAGCAATCACGGTGATTTCCTACTACGCTCCTAACAAACAACCTACACCATTCCTCTCACATATATTACAAGTGATTAATACACACAAAATAGGAACAGTGATAATGTGTGGGGATTCGAACCAGGTCCTCCTCCCATTTCTAGATAAATCACCTTTTACACCATCCAAAATAACCTCTAGATTACCTTTTTCTCAACTTCTTTCCAAATACAATCTGGTAGATTCGTGGAGAGAAAGTAACCCAATGAAAAAGAAATTCACTTATTTCTTGCACCCTCATCAAACCTTCACCAGAATAGATCATATTTTTCTAACAATAGGAATGATACCAGAAATTATTGCATCAGATATAATTCCGATTCCGTGGTCTGACCATAATGCAGTATACACTACTATAGCCTCAGCCATACCAAAAGCGCATGACCCAACGTGGTACTTACCGGACATAATGCTCAAACACCCACTACATCAGATGGCCATTGAACAAGCTTTAAAGGAATACATATGAATTAATAATACAACAGACATCTCCCCAATAACACTGTGGGAAGCTCATAAGCCTGTCTTGCGTGGTACAATACAAAGACAAATGGCACTATTTAAACGGGAACGCAAAAATCTAGCAAAAAAACTAGAACTCAATTTTAATGCAGCCTACATATCATTTCAAGATAATCCATCTCAGAGTACAAAATCTCATCTGGAAAAATCTAGATTGGAATACGATCTATTTCTCACTGAGTCAGTTGATAAATCCCTCAAACGCTCCAAACACAATTTCTACATGAATACAAACAAACCAGGTACATATTTGGCTCGGGCATTAAATTCAACTAACAAATCTTTCAAACCAATACGTTTGAAATTATCAAAAAATGTTTACACTTGTAATCCAGTTAAAATAGTCCATAAATTTCACTCACATCTCGCAACTTTATACAAGACAAACAATGAATTTAATCCTACAGAGGCTGAATCCTTCTTCTCAAAAATAACCTTACCTGAGTTATCTCAGAATCAAAAAAGCAGTTTGGATGAGCCTATAACTATAGATGAAGTTTCTAACGCCATAAAAGACCTAAAACGTAACAAAAGACCAGGCCCAGACGGCTACTCGGCTTTATACTATAAAACATTCTCAGAAATACTCTCTCCCATTCTCACTGAAACTTTTAACAAACTTCTAGATGGACATTCTTTTCGGCAAGAAACACTAATGGCAATTGTTTGTATGATCCCAAAACCCCTTTCTGATGATACTTCCTGTGTGAATTATCGGCCTATCTCTCTGTTAAACCTCGATATTAAATTATTAGCAAAAATAATAGCAAAACGCCTCAATAGCATTATAGGAAAATTAATACATAGAGATCAAGTAGGCTTCATGCCAAATAGACAGGCAGGCGATAATATACGCAGGGCAGTGTTATTGGCACATATTGCTAAAAAACGGAAAATCCCTTTATGTTTTCTATCTCTCGATATTAAGAGGGCATTTGACACAGTATCCTGGCAATATATGCAATATTCATTACAAAAATGGGGTTTTGGACCCCACTTTTTAACATGGATCAAAGCATTATATAATAAACCCAAAGCCTATATAAAATATGCTGGATACAAATCTGAAGCCTTTAATATCGAAAGAGGTACCAGACAGGGTTGCCCATTATCTCCCTTACTATTTGCCCTTATACTCGAACCCATGGCCCAATACATCAGAACAAACCAAACTATAACTGGCATTGAAGTAGGAGGTATTACACACAAAATATGTATATTTGCAGACGATATATTACTTTTTCTATCATCACCACAGGTCTCTGGTCCTAACTTAATACCAGCTCTTGATGGATTTGCAGCCCTATCCGGCCTTATGATTAATCCTAAGAAATGCCTAGTGCTTAATATTTCACTCACAAACATGGAATTGATCCCGGCTAGGGCTGCACTCCCATTCACATGGGCAGAAAAATCAATCCCATATCTTGGAATTCATTTAACAGCATCTCATTCTGACTTATTCTCAACCAATTATCCTCCTGTATTAAGACAGATCACAAATCTAATAAAACAATGGTCGCAACTTCCTTTATCCTGGATAGGGAAGATTAATGCAATCAAAATGACTATTCTACCCAAATTGCTTTATCTATTCAGAGTCCTCCCTATTCCAATTCCTTCCTATTTTTTGAGAATAGTACAAAAAAGAGCAACTTTGTTTATATGGGGCTCTTCTAAACCACGTATACCTATACACACACTACATCTTCCCAAAAATAAAGGAAGCCTGGGATACCCTAATTTTACTAACTACTACAGAGCAGCACATTTGGCCAGTCTGTCCAAATACCATGCAAAACAGGAAATCCCATTATGGGTATTTATAGAGGCTTCAGAAAATGACCCTCTATTAATATCAAATTTATTATGGCTTGATCCTAAAGACCGCTTTAAAATTCATAATCCCATAACTAAACACTTCTTATCTCTCTGGGATAAACTAAAAACCAAATATCAGTTACAATCTCCACACAATCCTCTCCTTTCTTTTATCAGAAATCCGGCCTTTTATCCGGCATGGATCTACCCAAATTCTTTTAAAGCTTGGACAACATCAGGCATTCAGACACTAAATGACTTCATAGCATCTAAATCATTCCTTTCATTCCCATCGCTTAGAGAAAAATATGATCTACCAAACTCTGAGATATTTAGATATCTCCAAATCAAAAATTTCTATACACCATTCCTAAAGGGGGATACACCATTATCCCAATTATCCATTTTTGAATCAATCTGTACAAAAGATCCATTTGCTAAAGGTACAATTTCATCACTTTATAATCAATTATATGGAGTAGCAAATCTTAATAGACCCTCTTACGTTCAGAGGTGGGAGGAGGACCTGGGACGAACTTTAGAAGACACGGACTGGTCTAACATATGGCTCACATCTAAGTCATCTTCACCCAACATCTTAGCACTGGAGACAAATTATAAAGTCCTAACTCGCTGGTACCTTGTACCCGCTAGAGTGGCAAAATATTCACCTAATACCTCAGCTCTTTGTTTTCGAGGATGCCCAGAAATAGGCACATATTTACACATATGGTGGACGTGCCCAGTAATCCAAACCTTCTGGAAGGAAGTCTTCGTGATTGCATCTAAAATATTTAAAAAAATAATACAACCAGATCCATATTTAACTTTACTTAATCTAAAACCGGAATGGTTAACACTCTCTCAATTCAAACTTATGATCCAACTAATAACGGCTGCAAAACAAACAGTGGCCAAGGCATGGAAATCTCCTACATTGGTACTAGCAGAAACAATTCACAGAATGAATAATACAATGTCCCATGCTAAGATGGTAGCCATCGATCAAAATCAAATTCCAAAATTTGAAAAACTTTGGCATCCTTGGATAAAACAACAGTTCCTGTCAAACTTCAATGACTCTGTCCTGTTGCCATGGTAACAGATTAAATGACTTACAGAGACACCCATTCTAAGGCTTCAAAGAGAACTAAAAAGAATAATAAACTGACGAGCGGGACAACCTTGTGGACCATACCTCTACCTTTCAACCTTTTTTCTTCTTTCTCTTTCCTTTTCTCCACCTTACGATTAAAGCTCATTATCAGAATTTATTTGACCTATATACACTCTACTTGTAAACAATATGTATAGTAGGTATAAATCATTTAAATACCTACAAAAGTAACTAAAGAAATGATATATATCTTTAATTTAGGTTTACGTGAACCCAATGTTTAATATTTGAAATTTCATGATATTTACCTATATAAACCCTACTGTAAAACAATGAGCTTACTTTATAGATCCTTGTAAACTTACTTTATGTATCTTTATAACATTGTATACTCAATAAACTTCTTTTGACAAGGAAAAATGGTTGCAGTTCCTAAAATTTTTACTTGATATTTATGTTCAACCCTTTGAATTAAAGCTGAAAGTCTGCACTTCAAATTAATTTGGATTCTTTTGTTTTCGTTTTATTCTGGTAGCACACAGAGCCAAAAGTATGAAAATTGTGGCTGTGGCTATATATAAACACACATACAAATCTACTGCACATACATGCAAGTATTCATATCTAGGGATATGTGCTGTAGATCACTACAAACTAAAATACAGACATTTGGTACATATATTTACTCAGCCAATAATTCAAAGGAAATCGCCATAATCTTCAGTGTGGAAAGTAAAATGCTTTCGCAAACACAATTAACAGAAAACATGTACTCTTTAACTTATCTGACAGGAAAAGTGTCCCGCTTAATAGCCAGCTATTAAAATGCTACGTTATTTTCCAGGTCCCATGGCGCATTATCTTGAACTGCATTACTAAAGTTATTTTACACTGGTCAGTAAAAACTGTCAGATTTTACAACACCCTAGAGAAGAATTTTATTAAGTCTAACAATCATGATTAGTTTATTGGGTAACCCTGAAGTAAGGGTGGTGACTTAATATTTTTCCTTCCAATATCTTCAAACCTCTTGTGTTCTGCTGTCATTATATCATTACTCCCTCCTGTTATTTCTATGCCTTTTTCTTTTTCAACTTCAGTTGAGAAAGCTGATGGCATGGCATACAGCTAGTGTCACATAAGTTCAACCCTCGAGCATAAATAATTAATTCTCAGGAAAAGTTCCTAGAGTGAAAGCAATTTTCATGCTTAGGACACAGAGCATAAAATCATGCAGTACTTTCGTAGTTACCAAGAAATTGCTTTATTGCAGAAATGAATGCAAACAATGCAAAGGGCATGCCTGGCTATAAATTTAGATTACAGAAGCCCATGCCAATAGAAAAACTCCTACCTCATGAAGAGATGTTGTCTCAAGCCAAGATTATTTTTCAGTAACACGAGACACTGGCCATAAGCAAAAGCTGTCAGCTTTTTGACATTCAGAGTGCACATATACCAAAAAGCTTGCATCTTGCAATCAGATCTTCAAAGTGTAACTCCACTTTTGTTGGAAAAAAAAATCCCCTTTGGTTGATCTATGTGCAAGAATTTTTACAAATGTAGAATTCCACCCAACCCCCGTACTGTTTATTTCACCATGTCCTTTCCAGACTGATCTCTCAATGGGAGGTTCAATATAAATACTTGAGCAAATCTCAGTGTTCTAATAATGAAATCAGAAATCTGCAGGTTCTGCATCCCTTTAAGTACTTTTGAGAAAATCATTGATCAAATAACAAGCAAGCTCCTACAAGTCACCATACTACAATTGCATTTTGGACATATTTAGAAAACTACAGTGGCTGCAGATTGAAAAGGAAAAGCAATTCTTAATAACATCAAGTTAAAGCAATTGTATATGCTATATTTATTTATGTCTCAATGTTGTTATTGCTCAGAGATCCTTAAAGTGTAACTCCACTTTTGCTGAGGAAAAAAGAAAAAAAGCAATCCCTTCTGGATGCCCAAAGTACATTGCAGGGATTTTAACAAACATTGTTTCAAAGTTCTACCTATTTCTGCACTGAAGAAAAAGCTGTTTGTTGTGTGTAGCATGAATCTGAATGGGAGTGATTATTTTTATCAATCAGCTGCATTTGCAGTGTTCTGATGAAGAAAATGCAGGGTCTGCATCAATTTAGAAGTGATTAAAGTGATTGCAAAGGTGTTTTTTTTTTAAATAACAAACATGTTATACTTACCTGCTCTGTGCAAGGGTTTTGCACAGAGAAGCCCCAAACCTCTTCTTCTAGGGTGCCCTGGATTTGATTGACAGCAGCGGAAGCCAATGGCTGCACTGCTATCAATCCATCCAATCAGGACCTTAGACACCGGCTTTTGCTGGTGTGCTCGTCCCCGGCGTGAGATTAATAGGGTACAGGTATGTAAAACAGGGGCTCAGGGGGGCTGCAGCATTACAGGATGTTTTTCACCTCAATGCCTAGAATGCATTGAGGTGAAAAACCTTGAGGGTTTACAACTACTTTAAGCTTTCCAATCAGCATGCACAGATATCCTTCAACATGGAAGAAAGGTTTTTAGACTTGGGATCAATTAGGGTTGCTATTCTCACTGTTGTCTTCCCACCTGCAGACTGGGCTCTGAGCAGTGCAAAGCTATCCATAGATGTATTGCAATTCAGCCAGTTCAGCAGGGACTAGGCAAATTTTGATCTATCTATCTATGGCTGTCCCTGCTTGACAAAGTTGTTCTAATGATTGACTTCTGTCGCACAGGACTATAGGAAGCTTTTTTTGATCAGCCGCCTGCAGTCAAAAAAGTTTTAAAAATGGTTTGCCCTGGGTGCCAAATATCCTAGATATTCCACATTCTTTGGTCTTTTATTAAGATTGTTCTACAATGCATTGATATACCACAAGTTGTAGGTATAATCATTTTTAGTAGGGTTCTCCAAGACCTGAATGTCATTTTAATTGTTCTTTTAGGGTAAGAAGGTTGAATTAGAGCAGTGGTTCTCAACCTTTCTAGTGCTGTGACCCATTGATAAAATTCCCCAATTCGTGGGGACCCCTAACAGTAAAATTATTTTCGTAGCGTGGGTTGTAGGCACCCAAGGCAAGACAAGTGATTTGCGTCCCTAACCCACAGTACAGTTTTAAAACCCCTTATGGTACATTTTAGGATGTAGCACTCTTTCTCTTTGTTCTCCTTTCTTTCCCTTTTATCTCTTTCTATCCCAATGTCTTGTTTTTTTTCCCTTTCCCTCTCTCTAGCTGCCGTTCTTGTTCTCTTATTCTCTCCCTTTTCTTTGCTCCTCCCCCTCTTTTCCTCTCCCTTTCATGTATTCTCTATTTTTGTTCCTTCCCTTACTCCTTGGTGGGGGGAATGGGATTAGTGGCAGTGCTGGGAAGAGTTCTGATTATCCAACTTAGGTGCTCTTGATCAAGGTCATCTGCTGATCTGAGAACTGTAGTGGGAACTTTTTAATGGCAACTATAATCACAGGTAATGCTATTCACTGTGTCTCCAACTTTGTGGTTACTCGCAGCAGTGACACCTATGCCAAAATCAGGAGATAGGGTCTCCTCCAGCCCCTCCCACTTCACATTCCTCACCAGTCAGCTGACCTCTAGTCTCTGCCCCCCAGCCATGCTGTGAACTGAATGGGGTGCTGCGGGCTCCAGGAACTGCCTAGCTGGGCGGCCACAGGCTCTAGGGACAGCCCTGCTGGGTGGCCACGAAAAGGCTGGGAGAGCGGTGCAGGATTTAGGAACAGCCCAGGATTCGGTGACCCCTGGCAAATGGTCATTTGACCCCCGGGGGTGTCCCGACCCCCAGGTTGAGAACCACTGAATTAGAGAAATAAAAATTAGATATTTGTGTTGCGTATGAAAACAATATGTCATATTTTTTTCTTTTTGATGTTCTATTTATACTAAAACTGACACAGTCTCCTGACAGACAAAAAACTCCAGGTTCTCTTTATTGGATCTAAATTACCCTGCATGTCTCCCCTGTACTCCACTAAATGTTTAAAACGTTTTTTAAATGAAAAAAAAAAAAGGTTAAGTAAAAAAAATGTATTTTTTTTTTGCACAAAAACAAAGTTACACCCAAGCACATAAAATCCATCCCCAAAATTTTTTTGAGAAACCCCCACCCCCACATATACACATGCAGGAACGTAAACGCATGCGTCAGGGTGCCTACATATATAAACGGCGATTGTGATACACGTTACATATCGCCTCGCACGCCAGAGTGAGTGCCATAATTCTAACACAAGACCTCCTCCGTAACACTAAACTAATACCTATAGGGGGCTTTTGAGGCATCGCCTATAGAAAATAGAAGGTACTGAAGTTTGATGCCATTTCACGGGCACACAAAAGTTTAAGGTTTGCCATGTTGGGTATCTATTTACTCAGTGCAACCTTGTCTTTTATATTTTACCAAAAATGTGGGTAATATATTGCGTCTGTTTCCCTAAAATTCATGTTAGTGTGTTTTTTACTGAAATTTTGCGTTTTCTAAACAAAGTATTGAAACTACCACTATTTTATTCTCTAGGGTATCTGCTTTCAGAAAATATATAATATTTGTGGGTTTTGTGTAATCTTTAGGCCTAAAATTATTTTTTAAACGTGTGTGCAAAAAAACCCCTCAAAAACGGCTCTGGCAGAAAAAGGGTTAAATGGTGTACTCTATTATCTCTATAAATATTTTGCGCAGCAAAGAACTCACTCTGGTAGAAAAATGTTTATTTCCTAAGGAAGAAATCCCCATATTATAGTAATTGCTAAACAATGTAAAAGCAGCTTGCGATCAGAGAGAAAGAAAAAATGTGCACTTCATTGAAAATAAAGGAAATACATTTTTTTTTAAAAAAGGGAATAAAATGAATTATATTAATCTATTTCACAGTCTGCTTCAGAAGCCTTAAATGCCTTCAGCTAATAACAATATTAAAGGACTAACCAATCCATTAACATTTCAACAGACGTGCATTCTTAAGTGAACATTATACAGGGGGACAGACTGTAGTACATGATGTCCTCATTTGCATGCTTTACACATAATCAGTTGCATCTGCAATGCTTCAAACTGCATTATCTTCAGTTGTCCCGCAGGAGCTACAGCAAACTAAATGTACTGTAGCTTTCCCTAACTTTACCGTGCTTGAAAACTGGAAGAAGCCACAGCATTCCCTTGTAATGATTAAACAAAACTGCCTACTTATATTAAAGTGGACTTCCCATGAAAATGGCCCTTTTTCCCACCAAAGTCAAATCGCCTGCAAAGGCAATTTAAGAAATAAAGCTGTTGATATATATATACATATATATATATATATATATATATATATATATATATATATACACACATACATATACACAGTATCTCACAAAAATGAGTACACCCCTCACATTTTTGTAAATATTTTATTATATCTTTTCATGTGACAACACTGAAGAAATGACACTTTGCTACAATGTAAAGTAGTAGGTGTACAGCTTGTATAACAGTGTAAATTTGCTGTGCCCTCAAAAGAACTCAACACACAGCCATTAATGTCTAAACCGCTGGCAACAAAAGTGAGTATACCCCTAAGTGAAAATGTCCAAATTGGGCCCAAAGTGTCAATATTTTGTCCTCTTCCACTCCTCCATGACGACATCAAGGAGCTGGTGGATGTTAGAGACCTTGCGCTACTCCACCTTCCATTTGTGGATGCCCCACAGATGCTCAATAGGGTTTAGGTCTGGAGACATGCTTGGCCAGTCCATCACCTTTACCCTAAGCTTCTTTAGTAAGGCAGTTGTTGCCTTGGAGGTGTGTTTGAGGTCTATACCATGTTGGAAAACTGCCCTGCGGCCCAGTCTCCAAAGGGAGGGGATCATGATCTGCTTCAGTATGTCTTTTCAAACTCTTCTAAAAGCTTCCGAAACACCTTCATGGTTCCTTCAATGGCAGCACTCATGCAGCCCCAGACCATGACACTCCCACCACCATGTGTGACTGTAGGCAAGACACACTTTTCTTTGTACTCCTCACCTCATTGCCGCCACACACGCTTGACACCATTTGAACCAAATAAGTTTATCTTGGTCTCATCAGACCACAGGACATGGTTCCAGTGATCCATGTCCTTAGTCTGCTTGTCTTCAGCAAACTGTTTGCAGGCTTTCTTGTGCATCACCTTTAGAAGAGGCTTCCTTCTGGAATGACAGCCATGCAGACCAATTTGATGCAGTGTGCGGCGTATGGTCTGAGCACTGACAGGCTGACCCCCCACCCCTTCAACCTCTGCAGCAATGCTGGCAGCACTCATACGTCTATTTCCCAAAGACAACCTCTGGATAGGATGCTGAGCACGTGCACTCAACTTCTTTGGTCGACCATGGTGAGGCCTGTTCTGAGTGGAACCTGTCCTGTTAAACCGCTGTATGGTCTTGGCCACCATGCTGCAGCTCAGTTTCAGGGTCTTGGCAATCTTCTTATAGGCTAGGCCATCTTTATGTAGAGCAACAATTCTCTTTTTCAGATCCTTGGAGAGTTCTTTGCCATGAGGTGCCATGTTAAACTTCCAGTGACCAGTATGAGAGAGAGAGAGAGCAAGAACACCAAATTTAACACACTTGCTCCCCATTCACACCTGAGACCTTGTAACACTAAAGAGCCAAATGACACTAGGGAGAGAAACTGCTAATAGGGCCTAATTTGGACATTTTCACTTAGAAGTATACTCACTTTTGTTGCCAGCGGTTTAGACATTATTGGCTGTATGTTGAGTTATTTTCAGGGGACAGCGAATTTATACTGTTATACAAGCTGTACACTTACTACTTTACATTGTAGCAAAGTTTCATTTCTTTAGTGTTGTCACATGAAAAGATATAATAAAATATTTACAAAAATATGAGGGGTGTGCTCATTTCTGTGGGATCATATATATATATATATATATATATATATATATATAGTGGCATTGGGACCCTGTGCTACCTGGAATATTGCTGGTTTACACCAGAATTTGTAGAGAAAGGCATGCTGAATGCACAGCTGTGTGCTGGGCTATTTAGTTGTGACCTGGCTATGGCTCAGGGCCCCACCCAACAGACAGGAAGTCTGTGCATGGGAGTCAGGTGGACTCTCATTCCTCTGCAGGAGTCAGAGACTGCATGGGTGCAGCCAGAGCATGCATGTCTGCAGGAGGCAGATGTACTTTGTGACAGATCAGCAAGGCGCTGATCAGGAGTAAGCTAGGAGAGAGCTTAACTCAAGGAAACCCTTTTGTTCTAAGGAGCAGACCTAAGGCCTAGGCTACAGGCCTGAAGCAGCCGTGTGGCACTAACGTAAGCCAGGAAGCTGTAAGAGAGAGTGTCACCAGAGGTACAGTGTGGGTACTAAACAGGGACACAGTTACAGGGTCAAGAGGACCGAGGTCAACACCCGAACAGCAGTGCTGACCAGAGAGCCGGGTGGCTCTGTATTTTCCATTTATTTAATTTTTGCTTTTTGGAAGAAACCCCTGCGTGGGAATCCTGGATGGATTGTTTTTCTTTTACTTCAATAAACATGGACCAAAAAAGCCCTTAAACTGCATATCTGGCATAGACTCAGCTCACTGATAAGCTCTACACTGAAGCTAAATAACCCCCAATATCACAATATATATATAACCTTATATAATATAACCTTGGCCCTGCTTGCCCTTGTATTTGGGTAATCCTCCACAATATCAACATTTATTATCCAGACCATAGCTATCCAAATTGAGTGAACTGCACTTTTGCTTAAAGGGTACTTTCATGGGGAAAAAAATAGCAAATAAAGAAAAAATAATATAGCGCATATGATTGCAACACTAATCATTTTGTAATTGAATGTTATTAAAAATGACCTTTCCTTTTCAATCTGCAACTGAAACCACTCCCATTAGACCTACTCAAAACAGAGGCGCAGACAAACACACATGGATTTCTTCAGAATAACAAAAGGTAGGAATCTGCAACAAAGTTTGTTATAATCCTTGTAATGTACATTGATCACCCAGAGGCAAACGTTTTTTTCTCAACAAAAGTGGAGTTACGCTTTAAACAAATATAATATCCATAAAAGGCCTTTTTGTAACTTATTTCTTTAAAAAGCTACATTCTAATGTACTTGCAGTTGTTTTTTGTTTTTTTTTCAGTTAAATTCTGATGTAGCTTGAACATTCTACATAAGATACAAATACAAAACTCCTCCAAAGGTTTTGTTTCTGGCTTTTGTAATTTTCTTGTTGTTTTTTCCAAAAATTTACACTGACATACAAGTCACATTGTAAAAATCCCCTAAAACAGGTTTCAATTTTGGTCGTACTGTATACTTTCTAATGGGGCTTACACACGGTCGGACTTTTCGGCTACAAAAGTCTGACAGCCCGTCCGACAATCTTTCGACGGACTTGCGGCGGACTTTCTAACGAACGGACTTGCCTACATACGATCACACAAAAGTCCGACAGATTCGTACGTGATGACGTACACCAGACTAAAATAAGGAAGTTGATAGCCAGTAGCCAATAGCTGCCCTAGCGTGGGGTTTTTGTCCGTCGAACTAGCATACAGACGAGCGGATTTCTGGGTCCAGCGGAGTTACGACGTAAAGATTTGAAGCATGTTCCAAATCTAAAGTCCATCAGATTTACGGCTGGAAAAGTCCGCTGAAAGTCCGGGGAAGCCCACACACGATCGGATTGTCCGCCGGACTTGGTCCATCGGACTTTTGTAGCCGAAACGTCCGACCGTGTGTACGCGGCATAAGCCTCATCCACACCTAAAGGGATGCAGACCCTGCTGCTTTTCCAATTACAAAACAGTAGGTGAAGAATAACCCTATCACGCAACAATTAGTTTTATAGGCATGACAAGACAGGTATGAAATTACTTTAAGATAGAAAAAGGTTCTCTAATATTTATGCAAGGTAGCCATAAATATGTCAAGTTACATGCATAAGAAATGCTATTATTATTATTTGTATCTAGTAGTATTGTTGTTTAAGTCCCATTGATCAAGCTGACTCATTTTGTTAAGGCTGCTCATAGGTATCAAAAATCCTCCGGCAACGGAAGTTTTTGGGCAAAGTCTTCCTTTATTAGGGCTACAAAGCAAATGAAAGAATACAAGTTTATACGTGACAATGGCCCTTATGTTTTAAATCTACTATAAATAACTATTTAGAAAAATTGTATAATACTACCATATTAAAGTTTTGGTAGTTCATTTTTAAAAAGGGGTCAGAGGTAAGTTATATTCTCCCCATTTGTCATTCTCTCTTGGTACCATTCAGTTATTCCATTCCTTACTTCCTTGTTCTCTTCCACCGCCCCAATGCTTTTTTATTTTTACAATTGCTCCTCTCCAACTAAGTATCTTGCAGTAGTTACCTCACCTATATCTTGTTTCTCTTCCTCTGGCAATCCAATTTTAACCCCTAATAAATTTCACATGCCTCCCCTTACACCTATTCTCCGCTCTCTGGAATCTGATCTATTTCCACTCACCAATAAAATCTTTCCTTTCACTAGGAATTCTGCCTGTTCTCTTCCCACCTTCACTCCTTTTTTCCATCTGTGTTAACTAATTCAACCTATCATTTCCCTCCTCTTCCACTTGCTATCCTGTTACATTTCAATCCTAAAATTCATGCTGTCTTCTTTCCTGACTTCCCCCATTGTCATTTTCATGCCTGTTGTTTCTCCATTCTTGGTCCTCTGGCCATCTGTGTTAACACTTCAAACCAGCCACACTTCTTACTTCTGTATGCCTCCTACTTGTCACATTCCTTTTCTTACACTTATCTTTCTTCCACAGTTTCTTTTTTATTTTTACTTCACTCATCTGTCACTCCGCTCTTCCTGTGGTTCCCCATGCGCTAGTCAAATGATCTTTGCTCCTCCTATATAGAAACATCACAAGAGTATCCCCACCTCCAAGCCAGCATACACACCAGGAATGTCCACCTCAATAGCTCAGGTTCCTGTACATGTCGAAAGCCGCTGCAAGACTCATTCACCTTGCCAACCATTCAGTGTCCTCCACCCCTCTCTGACAATCCCTCCACTGGCTTCCACTCACCCAACGAATAAAATTCAAAGTACTAACAATAGTTTACAAAGCCATCCATAACTCTGCCCCCAGCTACATCACTAACCTAGTCCCAAAATACCAACCAAGCTGCTCTCTTCGGTCCTTCCAAGACTTCCTGCTCTCTAGCTCCCTTGTCACCTCCTCCCATGCTCGCCTCCAGGATTTCTCCAGAACTTCTCCCATCCTTTGGAACTCCCTACCCCAATCTGTCCGACTGTCCCCTAATCTATCCATCTTTAGACGATCCCTGAAAACCCTTCTCTTTAAAGAAGCCTATCCTGTTTCTAACTAATACACCATTTTACTTCCTCTATCAGCTCATTCCCCACAGCTATTACCTTCTGTATCAATTGACCCTCCCTTTTTAGATTATAAGCTCTAATGAGCAGGGCTCCCTGATTCCTCTTGTACCAAATTGTAATGTAACTGTAATGTCTGCCTTTATTTTGTGCTGCACAAACTGTTGGCGCTATATAAATCCTGTATAATAATAATAATGTCTAAAGCATCAATTTGAAATGGTTGCTGGAGTCTGATATGACTAAGGCTTTGGCTAACATGTGTTGGCATGGGTTTGGATGTTCCAGATTGCTTATCTATTAACAAATAAAAGTATTGTGAAGCATTGTTATTGGACTCCAGCTCTCTCTTTGAATCTTTGCTCCACTTATCTATCAAACTTCACTCTTCCAACTTGACACTCAACTACAACTCTATTTACCTGCTAACTGTTAATATTTCACTTCTACCCACTTGTCAATCTTTTATTCTTCCCTTTTCCCACAGTTCAGCCCCATTCTTACTTTTAGTCTGGCACCTTCGTTGCAAAAGTTGCAGTTAGTTATAAAAAGATTATTCACAATACACATGTCATTGTTACATCTGAACTCTTATGTTCCTTTATTTACATTGTAGGCCTGATCCACTTTGAAACTCTTGCTTTTTATTCTATCCTACTCACAGCACCAAACCATAGCCAGGAGGTAATTAAATGTCCATAAAACATATTGTGTTACTTATTTATTTTTTTTAAACATTTTTTTATTCAAAGTTTACAAATACATGGGTAAAACAATAGACGTTAAGTAACCTTGTATAACATCATCCAATATCATTGACAATGGTCCATACAAACTATAGTAAGCCAAGTTATGGTGAGATAAGATAAAAGGTAAGGAGGGAAAAAGGGGAAGGGGATAAATTTCAACAGAAACCTATTACAATATTATCCATAGTAAACCCCTTTCTAGTAGTGCTTTTCGAGGTGAGAGGTGATGGTCGCAGTAAACCCAGCACCCCTAATGGGTGCTAACTGTGCTGGGGCTTAAGCCATCAGTCCTACCAAGAAGATTATTCCTTAAATTTTTGCTGGGGCTATGGGAGGTGAGAACCCCAAACAACATAGGTGCGGGAACAGCCGCTACAGTAGCCCAAAGTGAGGTGGGGGTGTCTTGTTAGATGAGAGCATTAATAACAGATATTATATCTTATGACAATGAACATATTATTACTTATGTGAAATATCTCGTGTCACTATAATCCAGTGTAAGCCTCGCATGAATAGTTAGAGATGAGGGTGACGTTTCTAACCCCTAAATCTGTGGTTTCTTCCTCGTATCGAAGAGTGCAAATTTTTTGTGTTACTTATTATCGTGATGGTTTGTAACAGGCCAGGATCCATTTATTATGTGGGTTCTCTATTGATTATACTGTATTTTTCTGTAAGCTCACCGCTGGATCTGCTCTCCATGGAGTCTAGGACATATGCAGAGTAAGTTTCTGGGCCCCACACATTTCCCCTTTATGTCCTTAGGGTGGAGCTTCCTTTAATTAGGAGTTCATACACCTATGTCACTTTTGTTTTTAAAGAAACATACTTAAAATCAAAAAAGTGCATCGGATCTACTACCTCCTGTGTAATACCTGGTCAGCCTCAAGAACGCGGCACTCAGTCTGGGCAGTCTCTGCAAACCTTCATTTACAATCCATGCAAAAAAGCAAGAAAGGCTGGTGCCATGGAGGTCGGCTAAAACATTATTTTATTAATTCAGGTGAACAGCCAAAAAAGCCAATGAGTTTTGGCAATCAGGCCTTAATATCATACAAGTGTTATTCTTATTGCAGCAGACCATGTATGCGGCATTGAAATATAGATATCTCAGATTAAAGGGAATCGGACCACTTTTAAAAAAAACATTGCTTGAGAAGCATTACCAATGCGACCCAGTTGATCCTTCAAGATCAGTGCACAACTTGCTACCAGTGGGGGAGGATTACTATCACAAAGATCAGTGCACAACTTACTACCGGTGAGGGAGAAGGACTATCACCTTCAAATTTTCACTTAAAATCAACTAACGTGCTGTGTTAGAAGGACCATTAAATGTAAAATGTGTGACCTTAATGAAACTGATCCAGACACAAATGCTTGACATTTAGGACATTTAAAAAAAAAACATGTTACTAAATGTAGGCCCTATATATGCTAAAAAGAGTTTGAAAATAAACTATATATATATACATATATATATATATATATATATATACACCGTATTTATCGGCATATAACACGCACTTTTTTCCCCTGGAAATCAGGGGAAAATCGTGGGTGCGTGTTACAGGCCGATCCCCGCCGATTTTGTGTCATCGGAGCGATCGCGGCAATTGCACGACGACATACACAGTCATGGGTAGATTCAAATATGGTGCAGAGACTGCAGGGATCCGAGATACACATACTCGAGTGTTCTCAGCTTTTTTCGGCGCCGCCGTCAGGCCCAGTCCCGCCCTTGGACCTGTGTTATGTCCATCATAGGGTGGCACTGGGCGTGACGGCGGCTCCGAAAAAAGCAGAGAACACTCGGGTATGTGTATCTCGGCTCCAACGAATCCCTGCAGTCTCGGCGCCATATTTGAATCTACCCACGGCTGTGTATGTCGGTGGCGAGTGCACAAAGCTGCACTGACATGGCTGGACTGGGGCAAAGCTGCACGGGCAAAGCTGCACTGGGGCAAGGCTGCACTGGGGCAAGGCTGCACTGGGGCAAAGCTGCACTGACAAGGCTGCACTGACAAAGCTGCACTGACAAAGCTGCACTGACAAAGCTGCACTGACAAAGCTGCACTGACAAGGCTGCACTGACACTGAAAAGGCTGCAGATGGACAGATAAGGCTGCATTGATGGGCATTTTAATGTAGGTTTTTTTTCCTTAAACTTCCCTCCTAAAAGTTTTATTTTCCTTAAAATTCCCTCCTAAACTTGGGGTGCGTGTTATACGCTGATAAATACGATATATATATATATAGATAGATATATAGATATAGATATCTATATCTATATATATATACACATACAGTAGAGAGAGAGAGAGAAGAAAGACAAATCTTGACTGGTTTTGTCTCAATATACTTGTCAGAGAGTTTACATTGTGAGTGTATGATTATCAGTTACAGTTAAGAAAATATAACTGTCTGGAGTTCAAGAGAACCTGTTAATGACAGAAATATGGCAGTTGTTAATGCTGACTTTAAAGAAACAATCTTTATGACAGTAATCCTTATTTTCACAGATATAGCAATAACAGTGATAATAATCAAAAATACATTCCGCACAAAAGCTGTTGATACAATAAACAAAGTTCTAATCACCCACCGCCAATGCACCTTTAGGAAAGACTTCTTTTTATTTAGCTTTTTATTTCCTCAGTTTGTCTAGCAAAACACAAGCAAGCCCTTTGAATGACCAGACTAGGGTAGAAAGTCTCTGCTGCCTTTATTAACTTTATGAATATTTAATTTGTAATTATTATCTTTATGGATCAACTGTAACTCAGCTAGTGTTATTTTTAAAATCCACTCTAATCAAATTTGTTATCCCCTCCAATATTCACTCCCGTGCACCCTTTTTTAGATTGTAATAACTTTCTGAACAAAAGAGCTAAAATACTCTTGTGAATCTTTCACTTTACCCATTAAGGTAAAAGTGACAAGTGCTCTTGATAGTCCACCCAGTCCTTGTGTTGATACTGGCTTTTCCCAAATTCCCTAACTGTCCTCTTTGCCTGCAGGAGCCCTGAGCAGAAAGAACTGTGTAAGCTCAGAGTTGGTCTGTGTCAGTGCTTACACAGGGCTAAAGCCCTTACCTTCCAACATGACAATGCATGGGCCTGGTGATTATCCATTTAAGGCCTCTTTCACACTTATACGACTTGTCCCACGATTTTGTACTGCAAAATCGTATGACAATTCATTCTCCATGATTTTCAATGACTACCATTCATATTGGCACGACTTTAAGTCGTGCCGACTTCAAAGTAGTCCCTGCACTACTTTGGTCCAACTTCCATGCGAGTTGTACTCCATAGACCTCAATATTAAACCCTCAAGTAGCATGCAAATCGTACTTGAATAATATAGACACGATTTCAGTACGACTTTGTAAGCACAAGCTGTCAGCACAAGCCTCACACCATGTATGTTTTCATTTGTTAATGCCAAAGTTGTGGCAAAGTCGTACAAAGTAGTACTGCTCCCAAATCGCTGCAAAATAGAGGCCACGAAATCGCGGTAAAATTGCGCGACTTTGAAGTCGTATAAGTGTGAAAGGGGCCTAAGCCTGCAAACAATTTATAGTTGGAGGACAGACATTTCCTTAAACCCTGAAGAACTTCCAAGGGCTCTGTCAGGAAAATGCAGAAGTAGGGACGGACAGGTGTCTTATCACCATGAGGTGGTATCCAATCAAGAAAAGCTTTACTTTGACATTCTCAAACAACACATGTGATAAAAAAAAATTAAAAATAAGGGAATCCTCTCCCGAAGTAATTATGTGAGTTGCCATTGACGACCTTTTTCTGATTTCTGGATGTCATGCTAATCTATTGGCTTCACTGGCTCACAAGAGGACAAAACCTGGTTTGAGATGCATTGATCATGCTATATTATATGATGCTTCTAAATATGCGTTTGTGTGCATAATAAATTGATATAGTCCTGCACTTATTGTCTATCTGCACTCATCAGATATTCCCTGGATTAACAATCCCAGGTGTTATTACCTATAAATGTCAAATATGCAGTTATGTTTTCTTCATTTAGAAATGCATTTAGCTCTTTTGAGCTGGCCAGATCTACTGAATGGCAGAACAAGTTCCTGGGGAGTCTATTCAACATTTTCACAGCTCTAACTGTGAAAAAATTAAGTGGTTAGACACCGGGCTTAGCTGATACAAATTCAAACATATTAAACATAAATGGGTGAGTCAAAATGAGTACAGGGGACCGAGCCTCAACACAACCGAGCAGTGTCCAACGGGGACTGGCCGGATTACCCTTCAGGCACAGGCACCAAACCACATGAGTGTATCTTATATGTTTTACTTTGAATTCTTTTAATAAATTATGATTTTACAGGCCCCCTGTCATTTTTTCTTCCCATCCATGGAAGATCATCCTAAGTACAGCTGACCTTGGAATAAACCATCTAGGGGTCTTTATTCCCCACAAAGCGCAAGTGACCACTCTAGTGATAGGGGGTCAACGTTTAGGGGTGAGTGTACATCCATGTGGCACCTTTGTCTAAACTCTGAGCATTGGAGCACCAATTATTTATCCAAGCACAAGCACTTTATTTCACATAACATTGTTATAACATTTTATAACATTGTTATGTTTGAGTCACCCATTTATGTTTATTATGTTTGAATTTGTATCAGCTAAGCGTGTTGTCTAACCACTTAATTTCTTAGTGACGCTAGTCAGCTCACATTTACACTCCTGCTGGCAAGTGTTTGTTTATTTGGCTATTTTTCATTTTCTTTGGCGCAAAGAAAATTTGTGTGCTGGGATGACTAGCTCCTCCCATCATTAACACTAAAATTCTCAAAAAACGTAGTCGCGCTCTTGAGCATCTGTGGCACAAGACTAATGTCCCGTACACACGGTCGGACTTTGTTCGGACATTCCGACAACAAAATCCTAGGATTTTTTCCGACGGATGTTGGCTCAAACTTGCCTTGCATACACACGGTCACACAAAGTTGTCGGAAAATCCGATCGTTCTGAACGCGGTGACGGAAAACACGTACGTTGGGACTATAAACGGGGCAGTGGCCAATAGCTTTCATCTCTTTATTTATTCTGAGCATGCGTGGCACTTTGTCCGTCGGATTTGTGTACACACGATCGGAATTTCCGACAACGGATTTTGTTGTCGGAAAATTTTATATCCTGCTCTCAAACTTTGTGTGTCGGAAAATCCGATGGAAAATGTGTGATGGAGCCTACACACGGTCGGAATTTCCGACAACAAGGTCCTATCACACATTTTCCGTCGAAAAATCCGACCGTGTGTACGGGGCATTAGTCTCTCAAAAACTTCAACCAATACAAATCTGCCCTCCAAAAATACTATTCTTTCCTCCACAGTGCCAAGCAAACCTATTTTACAGCTCTAATTGATACCTTCTCATCCAGTCCCCGTAAACTCTTCTCTACCTTCAACTTTCTACTTTGTCCTCTACCGCTTCCACTCACTCACTACCCAGGAGATCGCTAATCACTTCAAAAACAAGATTGATACAATCCGCGATTAAATCTCCACTCTACAGGTATCTCCCCCAGCTAAGACCCCATGTCAACAGGTACAACTGACACTCCCCCTATTCAAATCTGCTACTACAGACGAAGTTGCTAAACTCTTTTCTATCGCCCACCTAACCACCTGTCCCCTTGTCCCCTATTCCTTCTCATATGCGACGGTCGCACTCTGACTCCATCCTACACTCTTTAACCCACATCTTCAATCTCTCCCTGACCTCTGGCATCTTCCCCAATGCTCTAAAACATGCACTGGTCACCCCCATACTTAAAAAGCCGTCCTTGGACCCTACCAATTTTAACAACCTACGCCCTATCTCCTTGCTCCCCTTTTCCTCTAAACTCCTTGAACGCCTGGTTTACAACCAATTAAAGAGTGACCACCTGATTAAAAACAACCTTTTTGATCCCCTTCAATCTGGATTTCGCCCTCAACACTCCACAGAAACTGCTCTTTTAAAAGTAACAAATGACCTACTAACTGCAAAAACCATCGGACACTAATCTGTACTCCTACTTCTGGATCTTTCAGCTGCCTTTGACACGGGTGACCAAGCCCTCGTCCTCAAAAAACTTTACTCCCTTGGTCTCCGTGACTGTGCTCTTCAGTGGCTCTCATCCTACCTAGCCCAACGCACCTTCAGTGTCACTTACAATTCTACTTCCTCCACTTCTCTTCCCTTCTCTGTTGGGGTCCCCCAAGGTTCTGTTCTTGGACCGCTTTTATTTTCAATCTACACCTCTTCCCTGGGTCAGCTGATAGCCTCTCATGGCTTTCAATATCATTTCTATGCTGACGACACACAAATCTATCTCTCCACCCCTCAACTCACTCCATCAGTCTCCTCACGCATCACTAGCTTACTAACCGACATATCTGTATGGATGTCACACCACTTCCTAAAACTCAACTTGTCCAAAACCGAGCTTATAATATTTCCTCCCCCACTTGCCTCTTCCCCTGACTTGTCTGTCAAGAGCAATGGCACAACCATCCACCCATCCCCACATGTCAGGGTACTAGGTGTTATCCTGGATTCTGAACTCTCCTTTCGGCCCCACATCCAATCACTTTCCAAAGCTTGCCGCCTCAACCTCCGCAACATCTCTAAACTACGTCCCTTTCTAACCAATGTAACCACAAAGCTCCTGATTCACTCTCTGCTTATCTCTCGACTACTGCAACTCCATCCTCATTGGCTTACCTTTAAATAGACTATCCCCCCTTCAGTCCATCATGAATGCTGCTGCCAGACTCATCCACCTTACAAACCGCTCAGTGTCTGCTACCCCTCTCTGCCAATCCCTCCATTGGCTGCCACTCGCCCAACAAATTAAATTCAAAATACTAACAATAAGTTACAAAGCCATCCACAACTCTGCCCCCAGCTACATCGCTAACCTAGTCTCAAAATACCAACCTAATCACCCTCTCCGTTCCTCCCAGGACCTCCTACTCTCTAGCTCCCTCATCACCTCCAAATGTATCCACTTTTAGGCGATTCCTGAAAACTTTCCTCTTCAGAGAAGCCTATCCTGCCTCCATCTAACAACTGCACTATTTTCTCCATTAGCTCATTCCCCACAGCTATTACCCTTTTGTATAACTTGACCCGCCCTCCTAGATTGTAAGCTCTAACGAGCAGGGCCCTCTGATTCCTCCTGTATTGAATTGTATTGTACTTGTACTGTCCTCCCTAATGTTGTAAATCGCTGCGTAAACTGTTGGCGCTATATAAATCCTGTATAATAATAATAATAATAATTCAACATAATGTTCTTTAGCAAGGAACATACATTCCACATTAATAATTATGCTACCAAAATGAGTGTGTGCTGTAAATTGCCTTCAGTATTGCTTCTGTCTCTTCTTGCTGGAGCCTACCATTTTGCTGAAGCCCAGAGCCCCTGAGCAGCAGTACATCTTTAGGCTGTCAGTAGATCTGCCTCTTGCGGCTCTGATTTTTAGCACAGTGCTAAAAAATAGAGAGCAACCGAGCATGTGCAGAGCAGTGTGAGACAGTGTATTACTGGATTTTAAACAGTATATGCGCTTATTTGTAATGTATTACATAGCTATACCTGCAAAAAGAGCCTGCCTGAAGTGATCTAGCAGGACTTAATTTTCTGAATAAAGTTCCAATTTAATAATCTGAGCCGTGAAAACATGGACTAGACTACCTCAGGAACTAGTTCTATTTTGCTCAGTTAAATAAATGCTGGATGCATTTCTAAATGAATATAATTAGATATTAAGATTTGCAAGCCTCTGTGTCGAAAGTTAAGTCAGTATTAATACAAAAGCAAACATTTATAAAATTGCAGTTTACCATTTCTTGCATGTGATGGCTGCATTCGTTTTCTCCTTTAGGCTTGCTTTCCTTTATTTTCCCCTGGTGACCCAGCCAGCAAGTCTGTTGTTTTTCAAAAGTACAAATTCTCCTGCAAATTTACCAGTTACAGTGGTTCTAAAGCCTTACCTTTTTTTTTCTTTTTACCGTAATAGAATGCATTACGGTAAAAAGAACTTCTGTTGCAGAGGATCCCCTTCAGCCCCCCCCCCTACACTTACCTGTGCCCGATCCGGGTCTAGGTTTGAGCATGAGAGCAGTGGCTCTCTCAGCTCTGTCCCACCTCAATGGGCAGACTGATAGCAGTGGGAGCCATGGCTCCAACTCCTGTCAAAACCTATATTGATGGAGCAGGGGGCTGGGCCGAGCCTTGCTGTTTGTGTCAATAGACGCAGACATGGTGGCTCAGGAGCGAGCCTGCATGACTATCCCCACAGAAAGTGGGTCTCTATAAAGACACTTGGTGGAAGGGAGGAACCAGAAGCGCAGGCAGGGCACCCAAGAAGAGGAAGATCGGGACTGCTCTGTGCAAAACCATAGCACAGAGAAAGTAAGTAGAACATGTTTGATATTTTATTAAAAAAGAAAACTTTAATATCACTTTAAGAGTGTTGGGACAATCCATTTACCACTGACAGTGGTGTTTATAATGATCCGCATTTATTTATTCATGTAAAACCGATATCCCAAAAGAAAAAAACTGTTGCTGAAACTGCTTAAGTAACTGCAGTGTGAGCTGGAATTTGTTAGTGTATCTAAATCTGCTAGTAGATCTAATGCTCCCCCCCCAGACTGACAAAGATGCTGTCAAAAAGGTGCATCCTGTGGTGTCTGTATAATACAGGTCTGCTATTGGCCAGATCAATAGCCGAAATAAAGAAAACTAATTCAACCACAACATCTAATTATTGGTAAGCTACAAAATATTACATTTTTTTTCAAAATACTGCTTTAAACACATTTGCTTCTCTCCCCACTCAAACAGAATTTAAAAGGAGGTTGACGCAGCTTAAAAAGAGCGAAACATGTAAATAATCAAAACAACATAATCCCTGAGCGATAATGCTCTGCTATTCTAACAGTTTATAGGTGAATTATTTCGATTAAAATGACCATTAGTCATTGTTTTTCTTTTAAGTGATTTTTTAACAAGCACTTCATGGCTTTCACATAGCTGGTTACATGCAAATAGCGTATTTAAACTAATATTGGGCTGAGAGAGGCTGCTGCTTTTCACATGTAGCTGCACACAGAGGGGTTAAGGACAGATGTCCGAGCTTGAACATCCATCAATAACTGCAGCTATCCACTCTATGTGCAGCTATATGCAAACAGCAGCAGCTGCTGTCAGCCTGTCATTCGTTAACCACTTTGTTTTGGATTTTAGGTATTTACATGTTTAAAATGGGGTTTTTTTGCTAGAAAATTACTTAGAACCCCCAAACATTATTGTTTTTTTTTCTAACACCCTAGAGAATAAAATGGTGGTCATTGCAATACTTTTTTTTCACACCGTATTTGCGCAGCGGTCTTACAAGTGCGCTTTAAAAAAAAAAATAAAAAAAAAAAAATCACTTTTTTGAATAAAAAAAAATCAGACAATAGTAAAGTTAGCCCAATTTTTTTTTTTTATATATATATTGTGAAAGATGATGTTACGCCGAGTAAATTGATACCCAACATGTCACGCTTCAAAATTGCGCCTGCTCGTGGAATGGCGTCAAACTTTTACCCTCAAAAATCTCCATAGGCTACGTTTAAAAAATTCTACAGGTTGCATGTTTTGCGTTACAGAGGGGGTCTAGGGCTAGAATTATTGCTCTCGCTCTAACGATTGCGGCGATACCTCACATGTGTGGTTTGACCACCATTTTCGTATGCGTTCGCTTCTGCGCGCGAGCTCGTCGGGACGGGGTTTTTTTTTTTTTTTTTAAATGTATTTTTATTATTTATGTTACATAATTTTATTTATTTTTACACTGTTTAAAAAAAAAAATTGTGTAACTTTTATTCCTATTACAAGGAATGTAAACATCCCTTGTAATAGAAAAAAGCATTACAGGACCTCTTAAATATGAGATCTGGGGTCAAAAAGACCTAAAATGCAATAAAAAAAAAACATTGAAAAAAATGTGCCTTTAAGACGTATGAGCGGAAGTGACGTTTTGACATCGCTTCCGCCCAGCAGTGTCATGGAGACGAGTGGGTGCCATCTTAGCCTCACTCGTCTCCAGGCACAGCAGGGAGACAGACGCGATCGCCTCCGCCGATACCGACGCCACCAATAAAAGTGATCTTGCGGCGAATCCGCCGCAGAGACCACTTTTATCTGAAAGCCGACCGCCGCATGAAAACGGGGATACTGGGGTTATGGCAGCTAGCTGCTGCCATAACAACGATATCCGCCCTCCAAACTTTGGACGTACATCGGCGTGCGGCTGTCGGCAAGTGGTTAAATAGGCCACTATTCACATATACAGTAACCATACACAGAGCGGTTAGCTGTTGATGGATCTCTGAGCCTGGACGCAGTCAGCTGCATTCAGGCTCGGACATCTGTCCTTAACCACAACTAACCGCTTTGTGTGCGGCTGCATGAGAACAGCAGCGGCTGCTTTCAGCTTGTCATTAGTTTAAATAGGCTGAGCAGCTGCTGCTAATCACATGTCTCAGTCATTCCAGTGGCAAGAATCCGCTGATTTGGAATTTGGCGGCCACGTATAACTGGTCATATGAAAGAGCCCTGAGATTTCCTTGCCTTTCTTTTTGCATATACAGGAAGTCCCCGAGTTACGAACTCAATAGGGACTGTAGGTTTGTTCGTAAGTTGAAGTTGTTCGTAAGTCACAACACTGCATTTGTAAGTGTAACTTCCGGTAGGAACACTGCATTTGTAAGTGTAATTGCCGCCTGTGCATGGATGTGGCATGTTGCGGGCGCTTGTTATGTTATCTGGGGTGTAGTACAGCAGTGTGGAATGTGTCTGGAGGTGCTTGAAAGGTATCCAGGATCCCTGTGGAGCACAAGTGGCCGGCATTTGAGGCCATTCATAAGTAGGAGTCGTTCGTAACTCAGGGACTGCCTGTACAAGTGTTTAAAAAGCAATGGCGATGGACATATTTTTTTTAAAAAATTGGACATACATTGAAAAAAAATTGTAACCGCTTTAAATACATGATGCTGCAACTCTTATGAGAACGTTTACGTACCCCTTACTCAATCTGCAACTCCATGATATTTTTGGATCCTTCTCTGGCTTTACCATTCAGCTGAGCAATGCTCAGACTAACCATCAAGAAGAAAGGGAAGAGGATCTTAGCAAATTACCAAGATCTCACAGTAAAGATATTTTGAAACATAAAGAGAAAACTGTGTTACCCAAGTAACTTTGAACTGCAGAAGCCATATGCTTTAGATTGTGACAGCCTTTATAGGGTAGCCATGTTTTACAGATACACTGCTTGGTTATAGTGGGAATGTTTGAGTATTAAAATGGAAAAACAATAATACTAACAGCTTGTGACAGCATGTTAAACAATGCTGGGAAAAGCAATAAACATGACATACATATACAAAATATGGGCTTGGTAGACTGTCACATTTGCCTTGGTCAGGAGGGGTGTCAATTCCACAGATTTTAAGGAATACATTTTTCTTCCAAAGATTCCATCCAGTGTTCCGTGACAATGAGGCAGCTGCTATCACTTAGCTCCAGTATGATACCCACTGCAGGGGACAGTGGAAACATAAAAATTGCTTTCTAAAGCATTCTTCAAAAAACAACAGACTTTTCTTATTACTCTGTCCACCACAAACTAGTCACTCTCTCAATTTCCTTTTTTAAAGGTCAGAGCTACAGACTTCAAATGTATGCATTGAAGTCATAAAGTATCACTATGTGCTTACAGAATGAACATTAGTTCGAAGACTGTTCTAGAACAAACTGTCTGTGTAGGCTGTGTAATTTTTATTGTTTTATTTATTTGATTTGCTACATTAATGTTCTATAACTATCTCAACTAGTGATACAGAAGCAAATCTAATACCCCCCAAAATGCAACAAAATAAAATAACTGGCCGAAGATACAGATCTAAAACATCAATTAAAAAACAATAGTCATATGACAGTGTTAATAATTAGGTTATAGAAACCAAATATAAGAAATCACATTTAATGCTATGAGATAAAATGTGTAATTACACACAACCACATGGGAATGGAGAAAACCAATATAGCTGTATCTAGCTGCCACTTCAGACCACTGAATAGTAACACCATGATCAGCTGATGCAAAACATGGGTCAAAATAAACATCTAATGCCGCGTACACACGAGCGGACTTTATGTCAGACTTTGTCTGGCGGACTTTACAACGGACTTTCCGAATGAACGGACTTGCCTACACACGATCAACCAAAGTCCGACGGATTCGTACGTAATGACGTACGACCAGACTAAAACAGGAAGTTCATAGCCAGTAGCCAATAGCTGCCCTAGTGTCGGTTTTTGTCCATCGGACTAGCATACAGATGAGTGGACTTTTCGACCGGACTGGAGTCCGTCGGACAGATTTGTAACATGTTTCAAATCTGAGTCCGTCAAACTTTTGAGAAAAAAAAGTCTGCTGGAGCCCACACACGATCGAATTGGCTGTAGATGTTTAGCACAGAGAACTAGCATCCAGACCTGGTTGGTGACATTAAGGGTCCTGTTAAGTTGATTCCAACCAAAACACTAAAAACAACTATCTTCAACACCAAGAAAATTGTAACCAAGAGTGGGAAGACCAAGAATGACTAAATGAAATGATGCTGAAAGTAAAAACAGAAGTCTGGACTTCAAACTAGAACTTAGTCTTCTAAATTTCTTTTGCATTGTAATAGGCAAATTGGCTTAAACTTGACAACCAACTGACCTGACAAATGCTGACTTAAATGGGTACTAATCAAGACCAGTTATCACATCACTCAACTGGTAAGGGTTTGGTCATAAATAATGACTGTGACTTCTTTTTGAGGCTTATGCAAATAAACCTGACTTGTAAAATACCAATTTAAAAGACTAATTTTCCCACCTTCACTCTACTGTTAACAACAGGATTCCAGTGCAACTGAATGACAACCCAAAGCGCAGAAACACATTAATCAGAAAAACATGCGGCACAGTGGTGTAGTGGGTAGCACTTTCGCCTAGCAGTAAGAAGGGTCGCTGGTTCGAATCCCAACCACGACATTACCTGCCTGGAGTTTGCATGTTCTCCCTGTGCCTGCGTGGGTTTCCTCTGGGTACTCTGGTTTCCTCCCACACTCCAAAGACATGCTGGTATGTTAATTGGATCCTGTCTAAATTGTCCCTAGTATGTATGAATGTGAATTAGGGACCTTAGATTGTAACCTCCTTGAGGGTAGGGACTGATGTGAATGTACAATGTATATGTAAAGCGCTGTGTAAATTGACGGCGCTATATAAGTATCTAAAATAAATAAATAAAAACATGCTGTGTGTATTTTTTGTCTATTTTTGTGCATTGGCAGTTTTTAAAGTGAACACACATGAATTGTTAGTTAGTTGTACAGAATTTAATTAACATTATGCTGACCGGAGCTAAATAACATAGAATAAAGATTTATCACCCAAGGCAAACAAAGTACAGAGTGCAGCAGCAGTGAAAAATTCAACACTACGTTCATACACTGACTTCTAAACTTCCCGCTCTGCAGGTCAAATGCAGAACTGTGTTAATATGAAACATGCCCAGTTAACAGTTCTTATATTTGAATCTCTTTTAAATAAAAATGTTGCGAGTGTAATGATAAATGTGGCACAAATGTGTGCAAAAATGTTACAGATGTATGGATTTCTAAAGCAATGAATCCTTTGATACACGAGAAGCAGAGAGATTTACCCTGGATAGGTGACATTGGCTCTAGGCCATGCATATTCCTACCTCAGAGGTCTATCCAGATGCAGATAGGGATTACACAATATTCTCTTCTAGTGCATACATGGTAGAAGTGTTCAGAAAAATTACAAAGGTTTAAAACTGGTTTAAAACTGGTCATATACTGTACATTACAATGCTATTGTACAATTGATATAGAATCTACTTTTATCAACACAATGTAATAAGAGGGCTTTCATAAATAAGTCATTTAGTTTTTATCAGCCAGGCTATTCTACACTAAAGTGGTTGGCAGATCTTTAGGAAATTGTGCAATCAGATTCTAACATACAGTATATGGCAAACTAAAAGATCCTAAAGAGTGTTAAATAAAGAGGTAGCTTCTATGGAATATGCTGTGTACACTGAGCAGATAATAAAATGGTCAGTGACCATTACCTACTTACCATTCTTACTAAACAGTATAAGACATTGTTCTGAACATAAAGGAAACCTTACTTGAACGAAATATGAAGGCTGCCACTACAGACCCCCTTCTGAAAATATCTAGCTGTTACACAGACAATCTGACGGTAGGGCCTACCACCCTACTATGGATGAATTAGACTACCCTTGGCTTATGTCAAAGATCAGTGCTCGTTTCATTCTCCAAGTGTTCTTCAGAAGACAATTTAAAGGACAGGTGACAAAAACAATATTGTCATCAGTTCCACATAAGAAAGTAGGTTGAATTAAGCATTTCTGAGTAAATCCACAATGGCAATGGCAGTATGGTTTGAGAGATCTAACTACTGTGATTCCAAACATCTTAAACATCCTGGGAGAGGACAAACACATACAAAAAGTGGATCTAAAATGAATTCACCCTTTTGCCTTCCACTTTTGTACATAGGAATATTTCTGCATGCTGTGGCCAACCTCTTATAGTGATAGAGAACTATACAAGTTTGTTTTCCAGAATAAACATTTGTTTCTATTTGTGTAAAGTTGTGTAAAGATGGCAGCAGATACTTTAATAAGTTAAACCACCGGGATAAAGGTTTATCACTCATTTAAATATACTTTAATGAAAATGCCTTTCAATAGAAAATACCCTTGGGTTATAAACATATATATCGAAATTTGGCAGGATTCATTGGCTAGATTTCACTTTCTGCTATTATAAGGTTATGTTTGTGTAATCTAAATTAAGATGAAAACATCAGAATATTAGCTTATAAACTGACATATCCATTATTGCTTCCCTTGCAATCTTGGAGTTGTCCTTTTGGCACACAGCATGGAAAACTGAGCTACAGCACACAAAAAAAAAAAAAAAAAAAAAAAAACTAAGATGTTTAATGCAAAGAAGCAGTAAGTTCTGCACTAAGAATATTTCAGACTGCAGAGAGAATACATTGGCAAATTCAGACCTCAGGTATTCAGCATCTAGGGCAGTGATGGCTAACCTTGGCACCCCAAATGTTTTGGAACTACATTTCCCATGATGCTCAACTACACTGCAGAATGCATAAGCATCATTGGAAATGTAGTTCCAAAACATTTGACGTGCCAAGGTTCACCTCACTGATCTAGGGTAACACTAAGGCAAGGTTCACATTTGTGCGTGTGCAGGAGAGCTTGTAAATCACACGTGTTCCCGCACTCACATACATCCACACACAAAATGGGCTGCTTTCAGAAAACACATGGGGTGCCATTAACTTTTAAAGTCACCCCCAAACACTGAAAAATATTCTGCTTCCCATTTCCCACACATGGAAATACATGATGCCAAAGCACAATGCAGTATCTGTGCAGCCAAGTTTTTAAAACGGTGCAGGGACCTCTTTCATGCAGAAAAATTCAAATATTTAGGCTGCTGTGCCTATGTAAACATGGCATGCAGAGCTGCACAGATGTGAACCTGGGGTCATGCTGTGAGAAATGAGCATCAAACACGTAGTGCCTTAATAGGTTTGTGCCCCAGTGTATACCTGTTTCCTGGGAATGGTTTTGGTTTTTGCATTGCCTTTTCTAAAATCCAGTGACCTACATAATTTCCATTGATAAAAAAACAGTACCAATATGCTACGTTACATGACATTTTGTTATGGACTAGAAAATATGTATGTATGTTTCATGGCATGTGTTAAGAATGAATTTTCTTTCATTTGCAAAACCATGCAAGTCCTGCCTGTAAGTTATACAACAGTTTATTTGAATTGACGTTTTCATTTACCGATGGGCTGAAAATAAAAGATCTCTCATAAGAATTTAACTGAACGGTTCACTAGGAAATTAAATACCAGACCTAATAAGAACCCTCTCAGGGTAGCAACTGAATCCTAGTAAGAACCAGATTATTATATTATGTATTTAAGACCAGCTTACTGATCTCACATTTTGTGACCTTCACTCTAGATGAAAGTTGCTAGTCCCCCTGGGTGATTTAGGTTCATTAAAGGATAAGTTCCCCTTCAAGAAAAAAAAAATGTACATGTTTTTGCAGTAAAAAAAAGTATATGTGCATTTATTATTTTTTCCTGCAGGAGCCTGGAAAGCATTGCACCCCTGCAGGGCTAAATGCACTACAAGAGCACTCATCATTGCCCTCGCAGTCCATTCAGGACTATAAGCTGTCAGCCGCGGGGGGATGGTACTTGTAGTTCTTTCATTCACAGGAAACTGAGCTAGCTCGCACAACAAGCAGCTTTCTATGGGGGCACTCGCTGAAGAGGAGGAGCCAGGAGTTCCGGAGGGGGACCCCCAAAGGAGGAGGACTAGGGCTGCTCTACCGTTGCAGAGAACAGGTTAGTATGACATGTTTTCATTATTTTATTTAAAAAAGTCAAAGCTTTACAATCATGTTAATGCTCTAACAGTAAAGATCCCCTTATGCAGTCTAATGCCCTGTACACACGGTCGGATTTTCCGACGGAAAATGTGTGATAGGACCTTGTTGTCGGAAATTCCGACCGTGTGTGGGCTCCATCACACATTTTCCATCGGAATTTCCGACACACAAAGTTTGAGAGCAGGCTATAAAATTTTCCGACAACAAAATCCATTGTCAGAAATTCTGATCGTGTGTACACAAATCCGACGCACAAAGTGCCACACATGCTCAGAATAAATTAAGAGACGAAAGCTATTGGCTACTGCCCCGTTTATAGTCCCGACGTACGTGTTTTACGTCACCGCGTTCAGAACGATCGGATTTTCCGACAACTTTGTGTGACCGTGTGTATGTAAGACAAGTTTGACCCAACATCCGTGGATTTTGTTGTCGGAATGTCCGATCAGTGTCCGACCGTGTGTACAGGGCATTAGAGTCACCATTTTAATGATTTGTACAGTATCTCAAGATAAAAACTCATCTTAACCACTTCCCTACCCGCCCATAGTCATATGACGTCCACAGATGGGATCTCCCATCCTGGGTGGACGTCATATGACGTCCTGGGATTCCCGGCCGTCTAGGGGGCGCGCGCGCGCCCGCCGCGTTCCTCGGGACCCGGTGCGTGTGCCCGGCGGCCGCGATGTCCGCCAGGCACCCGCGATTGCCCGTTAACCGGGCCGGCATGTGGATCTGTGTGTGTAAACACACAGATCCACAGCCTGTCAGCTCTGAGGAGAGCGATCTGTGTTCCCAGAACGGAGGAACACAGATCGGTCTCCTCCCCTAGTGCGTCCCCTCCCCCTTCAGTTAGAATCATTCCCTAGGAAACATATTAACCCCTCCCCGCCCCCTAGTGGTTAACCCCTTCACTGCCTGTCACATTTACAC
This sequence comes from Aquarana catesbeiana, assembly GCF_042186555.1. Classification (NCBI taxonomy): domain Eukaryota; kingdom Metazoa; phylum Chordata; class Amphibia; order Anura; family Ranidae; genus Aquarana; species Aquarana catesbeiana. The sequence goes on from NC_133326.1 coordinate 297,732,848, forward strand.
AGTAATCAATGCAATTTTATAGCATTAATCGCTGTATAAATGTGATTGGTCCCAAAAATGTGTCAAAAGTGTCCGATGTGTCCGCCATAATGTCGCAGTCACCAAAAAAAATCGCGATCGCCGCTAAAAAAAATAAAAAAATATTTTTTTTAAAAAAATGCCATAAATCTATCCCATATTTTGTAGATGCTATAACTTTTGCGCAAACCAATCAATATACGGTTATTGCGATTTTTTTTACCAAAAATATGTAGAAGAATATGTATCGGCCAAAACTGAGGAAAAAATGTGTTTTTTAAAAAAAAAATTGGGATATTTATTATAGCAAAAAGTAAAAAATATTGTGTTTTTTTCAAAATTGTCGCTCTTCTTTTGTTTATAGCGCAAAAAATAAAAACCGCAGAGGCGATCAAATACCACCAAAAAAAAGCTCTATTTGTGGTGAAAAAAAGGACGTCAATTTCTTTTTGGGTACAACGTCGCACGACCGCGCAATTGACGTTTAAAGTGCGACAGTGCTGAAAACTAAAAATTGGCCTGGGAAGGAAGGGGGAGAAATTGCCCGGTATTGAACCGGTTAAACTCCTCTCCAGGAAGAACAAGTTTAATTTTTGTAGCAATTCCTCATGACTAAGCTCTCCCACCAGCCCCCTTATTAGCTTTATTGCTGTTCTCTGAAATCTCTCCATTTTAAAGACATCCTTCCTGAGGATTGAGGACCAAAACTGGACAGTGTACTCAAGATGTGAACCAGGGATTTCTAAAATGGTAAAATTATAGTTTTATCTCTTGAGTAAACCCTTTTAAATGCATGTTGAAAATATGCTAGCTAAACTTGCTGTAGCTTGGCATTGCATGCTATCGCGAGATCTACTAGGACTCCCGATTCTTTTTCCATCCTCGATTCCCCAGAGGTTCTTCATCTAACAAGCAACCTGCATTAATATTTTTAGTTCCCAAGTGCACTACTTTACTGCCCACCCCTCTATTTTAATTAGGTCTTCTTGTAAAGTTGCTATATTCTGTTGAGTGAAGTTATTGCCCTACTTTAGCATTGTTTCAAGATTGTAAGCTCTAACGAGCATGGCCTTCGTATTCCTCCTGTATGGAATTGTATTGTTTGCCTTCACATTGCAAAGCGCTGTGCAAACTGTTGGTGCTATATAATTCCTGTATAATAGTAATTGTATCATCATCAGAAAACACTGAGATTGAACTTTTATTATTACAATTTCTATATAATTTATCAAGTTTAACAAAACTGGCCCCAGGACAGAGCTCTGGGGCACACCACTACAATGCTAGACAATTCAGAAAACAAGCCATGAATCAATTGATGTGTTCCTGCAACCAGGTTTCTATACAGGTACATACCCGGTCATCAATGCCAAGCGGTCCTGGCTCCTCCCCCCTGCCAAGTTCTGCCAATTGCAAGCCTCTAGCTATGGGGGCACTTGAGCAATGTCCCAAGACATTGTCCATTCACACACAGAGCGCAGCTTGCCCCCGCTCTTTTTTCCTCATTGGCTTTACTGGCTGTGATTGACAGCAGCCAATGGCTCCCGCTGCTGTGAGAGTCAATGAGGAGAGAGAGGTCAGGAAGAGCTGCTGCTCTCATGCACATCGCTGGATCAAGATGGGGCTCAGATAAGTATACTATTGATGTTGGGCTGACTGGTCTGTAGTTTTTTTGGAATACTGTTGTTAAAATCTATTAATAATGATCAGGCTATAACATAGCTAAGTTATTTCAAAATTCTTGTGGGAAAGCCATCTAATCCTGGTGATTTATTCACATTACAGTTTTCTAGTCTTTTTTGAACACTGGTTTCTGTCAGCCACAATGGTACATTCAATATAATGTTATTAGCATTACTGTCATAGTTATTATACCCCTCCTTCTTGTTCATATAAACTGAGAAGATACCTTCAAAAGTTCCTCCTCCACTGGCATAACTATCTCCCATCTCCATTAGAAAAAACAGCTTCCCATTCTTTAAAGTGGTTGTTAAGCCACTCTCACTACTTTATACTACCAGCTCTGTTTCTTAATGCTGTGTCCCCCCGTGTGTGTGATTTCTAAAAAAAATGCTGATTATACCTCATTTCAGAGCGCCGATCAGCGCTCACGTGACCGGCTGTCTCTCTCCTCTCTCCCCGTCTGACTGTTAGATCGGACAAGGCCGAGATTCCCCCACTAATGTCAATCGGGAGGAAAGGAGAGTAGGATTGAGTCGGCCGGTCACCTGAGTGCCGATCGGCGCTCTGAAATGAGGTATAATCTGCATTTTTTTATAAATCACACACACAGGGGACACAGCATTGAGAGACAGAGCGGCTAGTATGAAAATGTACATGTTATTTTAGCAGCAGGAAGGGTTGGGGGGGGGGGGGCGAGCACTGTCACGGGCTGACAGGGAGGGGAGGGGAGAAAGGAGAGCAGACAGGACACAGCAGATGGCGGAGGCATGTAAACTGATCACGGTGTCAGGGCTCAGCAGCCATGATGAACCATGGTCAGTTTACAGAGGGGAGTGTAGAAACTGGCAGGATCAGCCAGGTTTTTTATGTTATACAGGGGGCCAAATTACACAGAACAAGCATTGTGCTGTGTAACATGCTTTAAAGGGACAGGATCCATTTTCTTTTCTTTAGGGTAACAAACGCTCTCTGTACACTGCATTCTACTAAAATAATCAGCTTTCCTCCACAAACTTACCTGTGTAGAATAGGCCCACTTTGTCAATATTAAGAGAAAAATAGTAATAGCAAAATAGTACTAACCTTTGCGTCATCTTGGCCAAATTTTTTCAGCGATTTCCTGACATAGTCAATGAAGCCTGCTGACTTGGAGAATATCTTTCCAACACGTTGGTCACTGCAAGAACAATCATGTTATTTCAGTTAAACAATTTCTAATACTTTTTAAGCAAAATGAGAATAAAAAGTAATACTAAATAATCACATTGTACAATGTGCAATCTTTCCTTAACCTGTTCCCACTGGCCATACGTATATTTGCGGCCGCTGGGCAGGTGGGTTTTAACGCCAAGTGGCTGAATATATGCATCCATGGGGAACGGTTTTCTGTGTGGGGAGCACTCACTGTGCGCCCCGAGCGCAATAACTATGATGTTCCTGATGCATACTTGTGATCAGGAGCTTCCGATCATGTTACCACTGTGACAGTCAATCACACTAGTCATAGTTACAAAGTTGTTACGGTTGAAAAAAAAAAAACATGAGTCTGTCCAGTTCAACCTGTGTAGGTGTGTTTAAGCATTATGCCCCTACTATTTCCCAAATCCCTGAACATTGTGCTCAATAAGATGTCCATCTAAGCATTTTTTTAAATTAGCTACATTAACCACTGCAACCACTGATTGTGGAAGGAAGTGCCACATACTTACTGCTTTAAAAGTAAAAAAAAAAAACTCACGCAGTTAAAGGTTAAATCTTTTCTTGACCAACATTATTGAATGTCCACGTATCTTCATGAGTGACCTGAAACTGAATAGTTTTCTCCCAATGCTGGAATCAACATTAGGATATTTAATATATCCCTATCTTATCTCCTCTTTTGTGTCTCTTCTCCAGGATGAATAAGTTTAATGCTCGTAGTCTTTCCTCGTAACTTAGATGCTCCAGCTCTCTTATTAGCTTTCTTGACCTTCTCTGGACTCTCCAGTTCCAGCACATCCTTCCTGAAGCATGGTGACCAGAATTGGACAGCATACTCAAGATGTGGCCAAACCAAAGATTTGTAAAGTGGTAGAATTATAGTTTTGTCTCCTGAGTAAATACCTTTCTTAATGAATGCTAATATTCTGCTGGCCTTGCTTGATGCAGCTTGGCATTGCATGCTATTGCTGAGTCTGTCATCAACTAGGACCCCCAGATCTTTTTCCATCCTGGATTCCCCCAGAGGTTCCCCTCCTAGTGTGTAACTTGCATTCATATTTTTAACCCCCAAGTGCATCTCTTTACATTTCCCTACATTGAACCTGGTTTGTCATGTGTTTGCCCGCCCCTCTAATTTATTGAGGTCTTCCTGTAGAGTTTCAATATCCTGTTGTGAAGTTATTATCCTGCTTAACTTTGTATCATCCACAAATACTGAGGTTGAACTGTTTATACCAACTGTTATGTCATTTATGTACAAGTTAAAAACAGAATTGGTCCCAGGACAGAGCCCTGGAGTATCCCACTTATAACTGCAGACCATTCAGAATATATGTTATTTATCACCACTATTTGGGTGCGCCCCTGTAACCTGTTTTCTCTCCAGGTACATACACTATCGTTGATGCCCACAGACCACTATTGCTGTATGTCATATGATTGGAATGCCTGCTTCCCCACATATAAATTCTCTTAAAGAGCTGGGGGCAGCGACAGTGGCAAAGTGTTAACATGATTTTCCAAATTGAACAAAAATGTGACCTCTGCTGGAGACCTCCTCCAACTTAAATGAGTTTTCTATAGACATGTAATTATCCACTTTTGACAGAACCATCAATTCTAACTCCAATTTTGACTGACATGCCACTGTCATGTAAAAGTTGTGAAAAAGAGAACTGCTGTAAGAAACATAAATACATGGGCTGCCACAACAGACTTTTGTCTGAATGTCTTAATTACCTGTGTTTGGCATTAATATTTTCTAAGCCATTGATCGGGAATAGATTTACAGCAAGTGAAGTCAAAATTCTTGATCTGCATACATGGTCCGCAAAGTATCTCAATGCATTAAAGTCCATTTATAGGAGAAAGAGACAAAAACGAGGATTGTAAAGTCCAGTAATAATGTTCCAGTGTAATGTAGTGTAATGTTGTAATAATGTTTTATCAGGTTAGAAATAGCTGATAGATAGGACTTAAGGTCGATTCACACCAGACGCAGTCCAGTGCATAAAAAACGCATGGGCAGTAGATTATATGGGTTCTAATGGACTAGTCCAACAATTCCAGGAAACTTTGAAAAAAAGAAGAGGGAAAAACATAAAAAATGGAGTGGAACGCAGCAAAACACTTAAAACAAGTTAGCATGCAGAAACACATCTGAACTACGTTTCTGTGATATGAAACGGCCCTTAGTCCACAGAGCATAGTTATATGATAATGGGAAAAAGGCTACTGTTGTTTGAAAAGGTGATACAAGAGGGAAAACCCCCCCTTAGTAAAACAACTAAGAGCAGAGGTGCAACTATGAATCATTGGTTGCCATAGCACAATTTTATAGTGTCTGCTTTGTGGGCTGCTATGACTTTTGTTATGCCACTGACTAAGCAGTGGTCAATTGTTATTTTTGCCCTAGCAACTTGTTTAATACCACTTCCAAAGTTATTGTCTCCCCCACTCAATTCATTAAAAAAAACGTTATAAGAAACAAAGGAAATTTTTAACAATATAAGAATCATTTTTTTTTTCAACATCTTACATTTGAAGGACATTCTTGTTCTGTGGATCTATCGAATAGGACCTTGAAGGAAAAAAAAAAAAAAAAAAGGTTGAAAATTTAATAATTTTGTTTATGCTGAAAGAGAACTTGCAAAGCAAACAAGTTTAAATGCATTTATTTAAAAACGTGATTATCAAAAAATAAATAAAAATACCTTGACTAATGCCACATACATATACTTTGTTAACCTCCCTGGTGGTATGATTATGTTAGATTTTTGCGTCTCAAAGCGGTACAATTATTTTGCATAGAAACTTGGCGTTTTATATTGTAGGCCTGTAAATCTTAGCAATAACGCACTTAAATCTGTCCACCAAGAGTCTAGTAGATATCCTGGGTATGATGAAGTTTGAAACACAAAATCATAAATTATAATATAATAAATATATATAAATAATTATAAAAAATAATAATATAACAATAATAAAATTTATTTCCCCATGATTCACTATTGCTCAATTCTGCAAGTGTTCTAATTTACTATTGCTGTTTTCTAGCTGATCTAAAACCACTTTTGATGTAAAGGGACAGTTTTTGGTTGCTATGGATAATCTCAAGTTTTCAGGCATAAAGAACAGTATATATAATATAAAACTGCATGCAGGGCATTGGACAAAGCTCTGGGGACAAAAGGGATGTGAAATAATTTCATACAGTAATTTAATCTGTAAGATTACAGTGTACTGCATGTATTATGATTTTTCAGTTTTTGAATTTGCCGCTGGGCTCCGTCCCTGTGGGTCGCGACGCTCGCACGGAACGGAGCTCGGCACACAGAGGCATCAGGCGGAGGACAGAGCCTGCGGACACAGCGGGGGAACATTGCAGGATCCTGGGGACAAGGTAAGTATACCGCACCAGGATCCTGCAATGCAATCCCAAATGTGGCTCGGGGTTACCGCTAATGGTGCCGAAATTTAACCCCCGAGCCACACTCAAGAAAACCGCCAGGGAGGTTAATAAGAGTAAGAACAGTTGAAGCTGCACCCTCACCACTGCAAACATACAGACGACAAACACTATCTAGAAAATATAACAAAGAAACAATCCTTAATCCTTTAAAAACAAATAATAAAAGCACTGCAAGTACTTTGCATACTCTGTTGCATGCTGCAAAACGTTTAACATACAAAGACTTTGATCAGCAAAAATCACCTCTAAAGTATAAAAAGTATTATCCAGAAAAAAAAGACCAAAATGCTGGATATTTCCTTTCATCATCTGTTTAACCGAATGATCTGCTCCCGGCCTGTTATTTACATACATTAGGTAAATCCATCTTTAAGGTGGAATATGTAAATTTGTGATTATGCACTTCTAAAGTTACTGATATGGTGTTCACAGGAATAGACACTGATGTCAATTCAGAAAAAAAACAAAATGCACAGCAGCAGAAGTGCCCACAGCATAGGGTACATGATACTTATTTTTTTCAATCATCTGCCCTAAACATGACATCATTCTAATGATGGATGGGAGCCACTATCAGGCACAGACAGTTCTGCAAAAAATCTGCCATATGTTTTTTTTTTCTGTGTTCAAGTCTCATATGTAATTATATGCTTCAGTCCAGGAAATGTAAACTCAGACTAAAGCTGTATTTAAAAACAATATGTTTTACTTTCTGCTATAAAACATATTCAAATAACAAAAAAAAAAAAAAAAATTTATATTTTTTCTAATACTAGTAATGGTGAAGATCAGCGACTTATAGTGGGATTTTGACACTTTGTGGGAACTGACTAACTGCCAATGACATCTCCAGTGACACCAATACAATGATCAGTGAGAATACTATACAATGTCACTGTAATAATGACACTGGCTGGAAAGGGGTTGACATCTAGGGGCAATCAAGGGGTTAATTGTGTGTCTAACAATGTGTAATATGTGCTACTTTATACTACAGATCCATTTGTATGGAAAAGAAACAAAGTGCTTGTTCCCCCTGTATACAGCTCTATATTGTTTGTCAACACAGAGCTCTGGGCTGTAATTCGACATAGCCAATCAGCAGGTCTCAGTCATGAATCATTGGCCGGGACCTGCTGATAGACTCTTGATGTGTCAAATCACAGAGGAGTAGGCGATAAGGGTAGCATGAAACCAGGAGGCAGTGATGTATGGGTATGCTGCTGTGCCTGTAGGAGCTGCTTCATCACAGTATATGTAGTGCGGCTGGTTGGCAATCGGTTAATAAATGCCTACAAATCCTTCATAATGTTTCTACACACCAGTACATTTCTATCTTCAGAACCAGGGTTTTATTTCTGTATCCATACCTTTGAGTGATTCCATAGACTTCTTTGCAGATGACCTGAAGCACTGCCCGATAAAACAAGGACTCAGTAGGAAGCTTGTAAAAGCAAAGCAAAAAGCAAAGTGGGCAACGTAATTAATCAAAAATGAACAATAATTAAATGTTCTTTGAACAATTATTTCATATAAAGAGTCACATATTTTTTATAACAAATTAGTACTTTTAAGTTTGCTTTTCGTTTTTCAGTATATACAATAATATAAGACGCCCAATGGGTAGGAAGGGGGATCCAGCAATTATAAGCACAACAAGATTTTAATTTTCAGGAAGCCTATCACTCCAAAAGGTGCCTTAAAAGACAGACTTTTACCAACAAGCTGCATATTTGTTTTGGGGCAGCATGGGTGAGCTTACATACAGTGTATGCACATGGCTGATGTTACAAGATTTGTCAGTCACAAAATTGGAACTCCTATAAGAGGCACGGCTATCTTCCTACAAAATCCTATCCTGATTCCAGGGTGAAAAAGCCTACTCTATGAAAATTGTTTATGTATTCTGGCTGAAAAGGAAGTCAGACTAGAAACAACCTTATATGGCTTGATAGTCCAAAATAGCTCCAAATGACACTTCCAGACTTTGAATCCATACACCAAAACAACCAGATCCTCCTGCATCCCAAACATCATCATCACAGCACCTTAGGTAAAAGGTTTTCTTATTTAGAATATTCATATTTCTACTGGTGATGAAAACAGATTTTTCATATCTACCATTATTAGATGCTTGTTATATATAGAGCAGGCTTGTTACAGGTTTTGCTCTCGGTTTCATCGTTCACCACCCTTCTCCCACTGTTGCAGTGGAATGAATGTTCCATGAAAATAGGCAAATGTACTGTAGCTCCTAAAAAATTCAACTACTGTATGTAAAGGCAAAACATTTGTTTTTATAGCTCTGCATAGATTGAGGATAGGTTGGACCCTCTGTCAAGCTATTGTTGCAATCTGGATCCCCACAGGTTATATTCTCCAAAATATTTGTCCTGAAAACCATCCTTACTAAGAGAGAAGAAAAGAGGAAAGCCTATATTAAAGTGGTCATGAGAGCAAGAGTTGAAGGAAAATCATATAGGGCCAAATAGGAATTCCCCTTACTTTGGGCAGACTGCTTCTTACTTTGTATTGTGTCTCTAAGACAGGAAGTGAAGGGAGATCTCCCTAGCAGAACATATAGACACATAGTAACACCCCCCCCCCCCAAAAAAAAAAAAAAAAAAAATAGACGTTTTAACCACCTTCCATACTCTACTCAAAACGAGAAAAAAAAAACTGAAACTGAAAGAGCCAACACCACCACTTAGTAACTGCTATGCAGCCTTTTGTTCTTTTAGTTTGGGCGAAGAGAGTGGTATTCTTCAGCGGGATAAAAAATGCAGCTGGGTACTGGAATATTTCCCCGTACTGCATTCATGTTAAATATATTCTGATATGTTTAGATCTTAAAACCTACACATAATAATACATAAATGCTATTAACAGCTCTTTTACATAAACGAAGCTAAGAAATGTCATATCACATAATCAAAGCTGTAAAACAACGTACACACAGAAGAGTTCCCTGGTTTGTATGTCTCTAGCAATATAATGAGTTAATGTAAGCAGATGGGGAACTGTAAGTTCACATTTAGGTTATGCACTAACTAAAATCAGAAGGAAGACAGATACATGAAATTCAGTAAACAAAACTACTTACCCCTTGGCCGACCGCAACACGCTCTAGAGCCTTGAGAAGGAACAAAAAAGATAAGGTCCATTTGTTTATCATTTTGTCAGACAATGTTATTTATGTACTGGCAGAATGAACAGATTAATTATGTGACATTAAATAAACACAAATGCACTACAATGTGTTAGCCTTGTGTGTAAGGTTGTTAATCAGACCTTTTATTGCTTTTTTTAGTTTATTTTAGGCAGCTGAAAATAGGAAAAAATCACTTTCACAAAAAATTGGAGTCTTAAGCTAAAATAAAATTCCATTAGACTTGGCTATGTGCCTAACACATCGCAGCAGCCAATGCTACACACTGATTTCATACTAAACCTAAAACTCTTTTTCGGATTTCATCAAATGATATAATCAGGTAACTTGATATGTTCACAAAGGAAATGTTTATTTTATACTATGATTACTGTGCTAATAGAAGTGTGTGAAAACAATTTGGCTTATTTGCATTGCATGATATACACATAGCACTGGTTTAAGGATTTAGGAATATAGGTACAGTGGCAGTGCAGTACCCTGCCAGGGTCTAAATAGAGGTTATAACTCAGGATTCTCAACCAGGCAGGTTAAGGGGCTGCAGGGGGTTTGCTTTTCCTCATTGTTTCGTAAAGTCTGTTTTAGGACTTGGAGCCTGGCAATTTCTTAGCGATCCGGGTGAGATGAAATCTCCAATCCTGGGTCCAGGTTTTGTGAACAGCTAGTACACCGATTGCACAGGTGTGTGCAGGGCTTTTTGCAGAGACCGGGCCATAGATCTGGGCTTCACCCCAGCAGACAGGAGGTCATTGCCCAGGAGTGAGGAGAGCTCCACCTAGGAGAATAGTGGGAGCAAGGGGCTGCTTGCTGTATGGACAGAGTTGGTGGGCAAACAGCCTGTAGAAGACAGACAAGGGCCTGGAGAGCAAGGCCAGAACCACAGTGCTGTATGTATAAGCCAGGAGGCTCAATGTCATTTTGTTTGGATGGGAGAGCAATGTTGAATACCCCTGTGAGGGAAACTGATGTTTTGTTTTTGAACTTTCTTTTAAATAAAATTGGGCTAGAAAAACCCTTAAAAAAAGTGAGTGGTTGAGTCCTTGAAAGCTCCACTGTTTGATGCTAGTTCTCACAGTACCCAGACACATAAAAAAGGATCACTGTCAATCTAATGCATCATATTTGGAATGAGGAAAAATCATATGTTTAAAGCATGGCCTACCTGTGCAGACAAGCCTTGGCCAAGAGTCATACAGATGATGGTTCTTGTAAAAGCTATCTTAGGTCTTTAAATACCTGAAGGATGGCCAGACAAAGCCCAGAAACATAACATATGGCTGCTTTGAGCAGTGCTACAAACAGCTGGGCTGTACAAGAAGTGCTTGTAATACCATAAATATTTTACAAAATGTAAGAAAATCTCTTTGCAACTGATAACCAATTATCCAATTTTTCAATGCATAAGGAATAACACGTTTAATGTTCACTTTGTGTGAAAAGTGAAGATAAGAACAGCAGTTGTTAGCACCACATGACAAGGCATGTGTCAGCCCACCAGTTTTAGCGAGCCTCCCTAAAATGTAATACTATAATTTAAAGAAAACAGGTACTATTTTTTAAAGCAGATATTAAAAAAATATAAGTTCCTATTCTTAAATGGTAATTCTTACGCCTCGTTCATATGGGCGTATGACAGCATACAGCCATGTGAGGGCCATGTTTGCCTGCACAGGGATGCACACATGTTCCATGCATCCCCGTGCAGGCAGTCCTATTCATGTCAATTGGGAAGCAGCAGCTGCATGAACATAGCCATTGCTCCCAATCTGACAGCTATGTGGGTGCACGGCCCCAAACACTGTCTGCATTCGGGGCCGTGCATGCACATGGATATCAAATTGGGAGCAGCGGCTGTTTCCATGCAGCCGCTGCATCCCAACTGAAATGAATGGTACTGTCTGCCCAGGGATGCATGGAACAGCTGTGCATCCCTGTACGGCAAACATGTCCTTCACATGGGTGTACGCTGTAGTACGCCCGTGTGAACTAGGCTTGAAGTACAACTGTCAAGAAAATTGACAGAATTCATGATCTCTAGGCTTGTTCTGTGCCAGTTATTCAAAGTGTTTAGGCTGATGGTTCAACATGACAGCCAGGTAGTCACAGCCTATATAATTATTGTGTGAGGTGTACTTTAAGTGCATTAATTCACAGCAAGCAACCCAAACCAATGTCGTACTGGCCATTGGAAATCGGCACTTAAGAATAAGAAGTCTTTTTCAGTAAAACTTGAAATGCTGTAGAAGTACCGCGAGATTGTGTTTCCAGCGCGATACCATCGCGCTGGTTCTCGGCGACAGGGTACTGTGCATGTCGCGCTGGCTCGCTCATCGGGAAAAGAAAACTTTTTTTCCTTTCGCAATGAGCGACAGGCAGTGCTGACAGCTGTCTGGTATGAATCCTGAGGGGGAACACCGTGCCAAATTTTAAATAAAAAACCGGCGTGGGTTCACCCCAGGGGCATACCAGGCCCTTAGGTCTGGTATGGGTTGTAAGGGGAATCCCCTACGAAGGACGAGCGTCCCCCCCTCCTGAGCCGTACCAGGCCACATGCCCTCAACATGGGGGGGTGGGTGCCTTGGGGGAGGGGGCGCCCTGCGGCCCTCCCCACCCCAAAGCACCTTGTCCCCATGTTGATGAGGACAAGGGCCTCTTCCCGACAACTTGGCCGTTGGTTGTCGGGGTCTGCGGGTGGGGGGCTTATCGGAATCCGGGAGCCCCCTTTAATAAGGGGGCCCCCAGATCCCGGCCCCCATCCTATATGAATGAGTATGGGGTACATGGTACCCCTACCCATTCACCTAGGGAAAAAAGTGTCAATAAAAAAAAAACACAGTACACAGATTTTAAGAGTAATTTATTAGGCAGCTCCGGGTTCTTCTTCCGACTTTGGGGGGTCTCCTTCCGACTTCCCCCGGTGTTCGGCCTCTTCTCCCGGTGTTCCGCCTCTTCTCCTGGGCCCCTCCGCTATCTTCTTCCAGCTCTTTTGCCAGCGGGGGCCCGGTCTGCTGCCACTGTCTTGTCGCCTCTGTCTCGTCGCTTCTTCTCTTCTTCCGATGTTGATACGAAGCACTCTCCGGCTGGAATGCTGTGTGTGAGCTGCGGAGCCATTTATATAGGCGGTGACCCCACCCCCTTGTGACGTCACGGTCCCAGCATGCGCAGGGACTTTGGCATCATAAGGGGGCGTGACCCCAGAGTCCCTGCGCATGCTGGGACCGTGACGTCACAAGGGGCGGGGTCAGCTCGCACACAGCATTCCAGCCGGAGAGAGCATCGTGTCAACATCGGAAGAAGAGAAGAAGTGACGAGACAGCAGCGAGACAGCGGCTAGACAACGGCGAGAAGACAGCGGCAGCAGACCGGGCCCCCGCTGGCAAAAGAGCTGGAAGAAGATAGCGGAGGGGCCCGGGAGAAGAGGCCGAACACCGGGAGAAGTCGGAAGGAGACCCCCCGAAGTCGGAAGAAGACCCCGGAGCTGCCTAATAAATTACTCTAAAAATCTGTGTACTGTGTTTTTTTTTAATTGACACTTTTTTCCCTAGGTGAATGGGTAGAGGTACCATGTACCCCATACTCATTCACATAGGGTGGGGGGCCGGGATCTGGGGGCCCCCTTATTAAAGGGGGCTCCCGGATTCCGATGAGACCCCCGCCCGCAGACCCAGACAACCAACGGCCAGGGTTGTCGGCAAGAGGCCCTTGTCCTCATCAACATGGGGACAAGGTGCTTTGGGGTGGGGGGCCGCAGGGCGCACCCCTCCCCCAAGGCACCCACCCCCCATGTTGAGGGCATGCGGCCTGGTACGGCTCAGGAGGGGGGGCGCTCACTCGTCCCCACCCCCTTTCCTGGCCGGCCGGGCTGCGTGCTCGGATATGGGTCTGGTATGGATTTTGGGGGGGATCCCCACGCCGATTTTTCGGCATAGGGGGTTCCCCTTACAATCCATACCAGACCTAAGGGCCTGGTATGCCCCTGGGGAGAACCCACGCCGGTTTTTTTATTTAAAATTTGGCACGGTGTTCCCCCTCAGGATTCATACCAGACAGCTGACAGCACTGCCTATCGCTCATCACAAAAGGAAAAAAAAGTTTTCCTTTCCAGATGAGTGAGCCATCTCGGCGCTGACTCCCGCGACGGGGCTCGCAGGTGTCAAATTTAGCCAAGAAATGCGGCAAGATTGACACAATATCGCGGTCACCTACTGTATGTCCAGGCAAATGTGAAAAACTAAAACAAACATGAAGCAATTATGACCAAAGAGCTTTAAAAAAAAAAAAAAAAAAAAAAGCTTCTCCCTGCTATATTATCTTGCTAATTTCACTGTAAATAGGCGGTGTTCTGTTCAGAGTAACAATTCTCTATGTAGGCTTTTGGACTACCAGCAACATTATCAGCCTTTGCTCAGCCCTGCCACTGTTGGCCTACAGATTTGCCATCAACAGCCTTTTCCTCCTGTGTTATAGTGTTGACACCCTGGAGGAAAAGGCCAGTCCCTTCTACTAGGTGGCATCATGCCCACCACCGTTCTTCCACCCTGGTAAATGACAGCACCAGTTTTAGGTGAATGACTACAGTTTGGGAAATATTTGTTTCTCTGAAATACATTTCGGACTCATTTGAAACACAATATTACTCATCACCTTTCTTCTTTTTTGTTTAATGCCATTTTACATCATTTTAAATGTTATATACGGGAACAAACATCTGTTGGTAATTCGTAGACACCAAGAATGGACAAAATAAATTTGCCTCCAACTTTGCATAAAATTAACAGTGTTATTTAAAATGTTAACACATTTCATATTTTGAACATTCCCAAGTGATCAAAGCCTATGTTCATATCTGGATCTGTCTCTGCATTCCACGCCTAAAATGCATTAATAACACAACATATTTCTTTGGCACTACTGCCTGTGAATGTTAGGGGGAAATCAAAATCTAAGTTAATATGTATACAAGGTCTAGCTACAATGCAAATCTATAAACAATGGAACAGATGGATGATAAAACTTGGATGGAGGGACATAATCGGATTTTTATAATGTGTACAACAATTTAATTGCATAATTATTGTACTGTAATGGTAAGGCTATTATCATGATTAACCATAAAAACAGAGCTAGACAAGCTAACAGAGATACTTCTGAAATATTACTAAATATTTTAGATGTTACTAATGTCCAGTGACCCATGTAAATTCATTAATAATAATAGATTGCTTCAAGCATTTTTGAAGGATCCTGTGTTACTCTACCTACCTTTTTTTAGTGGCTTAGCCATCACTGCAGGCCGGCTAGTATTACATTAGGGCATTGTGGTTTAATCTGTGGTTACTGTGTAATACACTCCCCCTGGTCTGAAGCCAGGTGCCTTGTGTCTCTGTAAGGTGTCTTGTAATTTTCTACTGTCTACTTTTTCCTTGTTTGCTTGGTAAATCTTAAAAAATATATATTATTTAACCACTTCCTGCCCGCCATATAGCAAAATGACGTGCGCAAAATGGTTATATTATCCTGACTGGATGTCATATGACGTCCAGCAGGATAAGCCACCAACGCGTGCTCGTGGGGGCGCACAGCGAGGCGATTGGTGGTGTGTGTCAGTCTGACACACCGCATCTTCGATCTAGGTAGAGAGCTTATGACTTAGGCTCTTTACCATCTTATCAGCTGTGTCAAATCACAGTGTAAACAGGAACAGACGTTTATCGGATTTTCCTCCAATTGCACTGACAGGCGCGAATAGAGGAGAGCCGATCGGCTGCTCTCCTGACAGGGAGGGTCTGCGCTGATAATCAGCACATTGATTATCAATGCAGACCCATCGAGGATGCCCACTTCAGATCACCAGGAAAGTCCACTTCAGAACACCAGGTGAGCCCATCAGGGGTGCCAATCAGTGCCCATTAGGATGGCACTCTGTGCCCATCAGTAATACCTGCCAGTGCCTCCTGATCAGTGATGCCTATCAGGGCTGCCTATAAGTGCCCACCAGTGCCACCTATGAGTGCCACCTATCAGTGCAGCGTATGAGTGCCCACCAGTGCCGCCTATCAGTGCCGCATATCAGTGCCCATCAGTACTGCTTATCAGTACCGTCTATCAGTGCCCATCTTATTAATAAATTAATAATTGCTTGGAAGTGTTTTGCCTTGATCCGGAATATAATCAATGCCTGCCAATGATGTAATATATTCTTTCTCATGAATTTACTTATTAACTCTTAGGTGTACATTATATTTATTTTATATCACTTATTTTGGAGTGTTGATTTTGCAGGTTGTTTTGCGCTTTTGTTTTTTAATTTCTGTTTTATGTTGTTATTTCTGCGCTTAAATTAATGTTTTCATGTAAGCCTCTGAACCATGGATAGCAATTTCTGTAATTGGCGCCTTAGGTTTTTTTTCTTTTTTTCATAAGTGGTGAATTTACAACTTTTTCTTTTAATCACCCACCGCCCACCAGGGGTGCCAATCAGTGCCCATTAGGATGGCACTCTGTGCCATCCCAATCAGTAATGCCTGCCAGTGCCTCCTGATCAGTGATGCCTATCAAGGTCCACGAAGACATGGATGAGCGAGTCTGAGGTGGAGGAACTTGACTGGGCCGGAACAGAGTCCTAACCTCAAACCGATAGAACACCTTTGGGATGAATTAGAGTGGAGACTGTGGGCCAGGCCTTCTCATCCAACATCAGCGCCTGACCTCACACATATGCTTTGTGAAGAATGGTCAAACATTCCCATATACACACTTCTAAACCTTGTTTTATGTTGTTATTTCTGCATTTAAATTAGTGTTTTCATGTAAGCTTCTGAATCGTGGATAGCAATTTCTATGATTGGCGCCTTAGGTTTTTTTCTTTTTTTCATAAGTGGTGAATTTACAACTTTTTTTATTAATCACCCACCGCCCACCAGGGGTGCCAATCAGTGCCCATGAGGACCCATCACATGAAGGCTGAAAAAGTTAAATACAAAAATAAACAAGGTAGAGTATTGCTTCAATGTCCATAAAATATTCTAAAATATAGTAATATCCTTAGGGAATTTTGATATGTATACTATATAAAATAGTCTTAGTACACACGATCGGAAGTTCCGCCAGCAAAACTCAGATGAGAGCTTTTTGTCGGAAAATGCGACCGTGTGTATACTCCATTGGTCTTTTGCTGGTGGAATTCCAGCCAGCAAAAGATTGAGAGCATGTTCTCTATTTTTCGGTCGGGAAAAGTTCCTATTTGAAAATGTGATCGTCTGTCCAAATTCCGACGCGCAAAATTCCTACGCATGCTCGGAAACAATTCGGCGCATGCTCAGAAACATTGAACTTCATTTTCTCAGCTCGTCGTAGTGTTGTATGTCACTGCCTTCTTGACGGTCGCACATTCAGAGAACTTTTGTGTGACCGTGTGTATGCAAGCCAAGCTTGAGCGGAATTCTGTCGGAAAAACCATCCAAGATTTTTCCGACGGAGAATCCGCTCATGTGTACGGGGCATTAGTGTATTTGTTAAAGTGGAATTTTACTCTGTTGGGATCACAGGAGCACAATATATGTGCAAATTATGGCAGACTTACCACTAGCTTCACAATCTCACTGGTTTACCATAAACTATATGGTAACAATGAAAGTGATGTTTTTGACTGGAACATGTGTGGCTGCTATATGTAGTCTTCCTTTTTATATGCACAGGATCAATACTTAATCTAGGATTAGGTTTTTATATCATAATACACAGTTGAGCATCCTGAAAGTATAAGGATTAAGCTACTTTAAGCAGAATTTAACTGCATTAAGAGCAACCAGCATTTGGCATGATGTGCAAGTGTTCAGACCATACTTGCATATTTTGACACATTTACGTCTGGGTGGGGTTTACTCTAGTGATGTGAGGTTCGAGCTACCTGCATTCACTCTGTCCCTGCAGGTGTTATGTCTTTCTCCTTTTCCAGGTCCACTGTCATACTGCTTCACGCTCTGGGCAAGTACTGGTGGTGCAACTTCCATACATGTAATCTCGGCACCCAGCTCCTTTCATAACATCTGAAAGATGCCATGGCTGTACACTATATTTGCCTGCACTCCAGTCAGTGGAGAGAATAAAAAAATGCTAGCAGATAAGTAAGAGTTTTTTTGTTTTTTTTTTTTTTGCAAAAGAGCATAATAAACTCTCATTTACCAAAATAACCTACCTGATATCAAATTGCAGTCTTTAGGTTTAACTTCTGCTTTAGGCATAAATGCTATGTAAAATAAGTGGTGATTTACACTACAACCCCAATGCTTACAATTTCTTTGTGTGTTGAGGTGCATTGTTTTAAGCAGCCCATTCAAATTAAAACACATTTCAAAACACAGCATTTAATACATACTGCATTTTTGGGTGTTTCAGTGCAGATGCTCTGTGTTGGTGTGCAATCATTACTGTGTAAATGAGCCCTAAGCATTAGGGTTTTGGATAACATAACACTGGTTAGAGAAGGTTTTAGCAGGCATTTCACAGAGCCTGGTCTTAGGCAAGACTTTTACTTTTTAAATTCTTTTAAAACATCAAAATGGAGCCAAAGGTCACTTTAAAGTATATAGTTTAGAATCCAATTTACTTGGAACATGTGGAAAAGGGTTGCTAAAGCATCCTACAATCCTTCGTTCAGGACATAGTGAGCTCCTACACACTGAAAACTTTTTACTTTTTCCAGAAAATATTTAACTCAGTTCCTGTGAATCATAGCTACAAGCTTTGAGGGAAGTCAGATTTCTGAAATGGTGTTCATCTACTGCTTAACTACCTCTACAGACATAATATTTTGGCTAACAATCATCTGTTTAAATTGGATTTGTTGTGCACATGACTTTGGTTTAGCATGAAGAAAAGGATCTGTGCTGAACAGTTGTTTTTACTCAAGACTACAGCGAACCATCAAATGACATGAATATTGACAAGTGGCTTTCAAGTCACAACATGGCAACTTACCAAACAAGCCGACATTCTAGCATTCCTACCAATGTGGCAGCTCCTCTCCTTCAAATACTCACTCATAGGAAATCCCCATGTTCCATCTGTATGATCTGTAATACCAAAAGTTTAAACATACAATAAGGCTTTTCTAATGTCTTCCTTTATATACTGAAAATATAAGCAAAAGTCAACCACAGTTACAGTCTATTTCAATAACCAAACAAGACAGATATACACTGTTCTATTGAGGTTCTAAATCTTGTAGGCATTCCAATATTATGTCTACTACTCTTAACAAAAGATTTCTTCTTTATTTAGAATATGTAAACAGTCTATTACTAAGAGAAGTGGAGTAACAAAATACAAGACCTAACAACAAATTATTCACTTTGGCAAACAGCATGTTGTCCACGTTGCAGAAATTCATCATATGCCATGAAATGATTTATATTTAACACTCTCTTGCTCTGAACCATGAACAACATGGGATATCTTTACTATGTTTTTTTGTGTTTTTCTGTTTACATTCATGTCAGAAGCACGCTCCAGGTCCCTGATCTGTTTTCTTCCAGCCTGAAGCAGCTGCAAAGCTCTCAGTTGTTTCATCAAAATATTTAGATCTTTTTCATATCCAAAAGCATCAATTCATTTGGCTTACTTTCACTTGCATCTTGGCAGAAACCCCCCCCCCCCCCAAAAAAAAACTACCAAAGGATTTATTAAAAACACACATTTTGAGAAACCAATTAGGGCAGATAAGAAGCAAGAAACAAATAATAATAATAAAAAAATATATAAATACAATATAAATAAATTATATATATATATATATACACACACACACATATATACAGTATCTCACAAAAGTGAGTACACCCCTCACATTTTTTAAAATATTTTATTTTATCTTTTCTTGTGACAACACTGAAGAAATGACACTTTGCTACAATGTAAAGTAGTTAGTGTACAGCTTGTATAACAGTGTAAACTTGCTGTCCCCTCAAAATAACTCATTACACAGCCATTAAAGTCTAAACCATTGGCAACAAAAGTGAGTACACCCCTAAGTGAAAATGTCCAAATTGGGCTCAATTAGTCATTTTCCCTCCCCGGTGTCATGTGACTTGTTAGTGTTACAAGGTCTCAGGTGTGAATGGGGAGCAGGTGTGTTAAATTTGGTGTTATCGCTCTCACTCTCTCATACTGGTCACTGGAAGTTCAACATGGCACCTCATGGCAAAGAACTCTCTCTGAAAAAAAAGAATTGTTGATCTACATAAAGATGGCCTAGGTTATAAGAAGATTGCCAAGACCCTGAAACTGAGCTGCAGCACAGTGGCCAAGAGCATACAGCGGTTTAACAGGACAGGTTCCACTCAGAACAGGTCTCGCCATGGTCGACCAAAGAAGTTAAGTGCATGTGATCAGCATGATATCCATAGGTTGTAATTGGGAAATAGAGGTATGAGTGCTGCCAGCATTGCTGCAGAGGTTGAAGGGGTGGGGGTCAGCCTGTCAGTGCTCAGACCATACGCTGCACACCGCATTAAATTGGTGTGCATGGCTGTCATGCCAGAAGGAAGTCTCTTCTAAAGATAATGCACAAGAAAGCCCGCAAACAGTTTGCTGAAGACAAGCAGACTAAGGACATGGATTACTGGAACCATGTCCTGCGGTCTGATGAGACCAAGATAAACGACTTGGTTCAGATGGTGTCAAGCGTGTGTGGCAACCAGGTGAGGAGTACAAAGACAAGTGTGACTTGCCTACAGTCAAGCATGGTGGTGGGAGTGTCATGGTCTGGGGCTGCATGAGTGCTACCGGCACTGGGGAGCTATAGTTCATTGAGGGAACCATGAATGCCAACATGTACTGTGACATACTGAAGCAGAGCATGATCCCCTCTCTTCGGAGGCTGGGCCGCAGGGCAGTATGCCAACATGATAACGACCCCAAACACACCTCCAAGATGACCACTGCCTTGATAAAGAAGCTGAGGGTAAAGGTGACGGACTGGCCAAGCATGTCTTCAGATCTACACCCTATCGAGCATCTGTGGGGCATCCTCAAACGGAAGGTGGAGGAGCGCAAGGTCTCTAACATCCGCCAGCTCTGTGATGTCGTCATGGAGGAGTGGAAGAGGACTCCAGTGGCAACCTATGAAGCTTTGGTGAACTCCATGCCCAAGAGGGTTAAGGCAGTGCTGGAAAACAATGGTGGCCACACAAAATATTGTCAATTTGGGCCCAATTTGGACATTTTCATTTAGGGGTGTACTCACTTTCGTTGCCAGCGGTTTAGACATTAATGGCTGTGTGTTGAGTTATTTTGAGGGGACAGCAAATTTACACTGTTATACAAGCTGTACACTCACTACTTTACATTGTAGAAAAATGTAATTTCTTCAGTGTTGTCACATAAAAAAATATAATAAAATAGTTACAAAAATGTGAGGGGTGTACTCACTTTTGTGAGATACTGTATATATATATATATATATATATATATATATATACACACACAAACACACACTATATTATCACATCTGCCTTTACACGCAACTGAACTTTAATGGCATCCCAGTCTTGGTCCGTAGGGTTCAATATTGAGTTGGCCCACCCTTTGCAGCTATAACAGCTTCAACTCTTCTGGGAAGGCCGAGTACACCCCTGAAAATGTCCAAATTGGGCCCAAAGTGTCAATATTTTGTGTGGCCACCATTATTTTCCAGCACTGCCTTAACCCACTTGGGCATGGAGTTCACCAGAGCTTCACAGGTTGCCACTGGAGTCCTCTTCCACTCCTCCATGACGACATCACGGAGATGGTGGATGTTAGAGACCTTGCGCTCCTCCACCTTCCGTTTGAGGATACCCTTCAGATACTTAATAGGGTTTAGGTCTACATGCTTGGCCAGTCCATCACCTTTACCCTCAGCTTCTTTAGTGGCAGTGATTGTTCTCGAGGTGTGTTTGGGGTCGTTGTCATGTTGAAATACTGAGCTGCAGTCCAGTCTCCGAAGGGAGGGCATCATGCTCTGCTTCAGTATGTCACAGTGCATGCTGGCATTCATGATTCTCTCAATGTACTGTAGCTCCCCAGTGCAAACAGCACTCATGCAGCCCCAGACCATGACACTCTCACCACCATGCTTGACTGTAGGCAAGTCACACTTGTCTTTGTACTCCTCACCTGGTTGCCACACACGCTTGACACCATCTGAACCAAATACGTTTATCTTGGTCTCATCAGACTAAGCACATGGTTCCAGTAATCCATGTCCTTAGTCTGCTTGTCTTCAGCAAACTGTTTGCGGGCTTTCTTGTGCATCATCTTTAGAAGAGGCTTCCTTCTGGGACGACAGCCATGCAGACCAATTTAATGCAGTGTGCGGCGTATGGTTTGAGCACTGACAGGCTCATCCCCCACCCCTTCAACCTCTGCAGCAAAGCTGGGAGCACTCATATGTCTATTTCCCAAAGACAACCTCTGGATATGACGCTGAGCATGTGCACTCAACTTCTTTGGTCGACCATGGAGAGGCCTGTTCTGAGTGGAACCTGTCCTCTTCAACCGCTGTATGGTCTTGCCACCGGGCTGCAGCTCAGTTTTAGGGTCCTGTCAATCTTCTTATAGCCCAGGCATTCTTTATGTAGAGCAACAATTCTTTTTTACAGATCCTCAGAGAGTTCTTTGCCATGAGGTGCCATGTTGAACTTCCAGTGACCAGTGTGAGAGCGAAAACACCAAATTTAACACACCTTCTCCCCATTCACACCTGAGACCTTGTAACACTAATGAGTCACATGACACCGGGGAGGGAGAATGGATAATTGGGCCCAATTTGGACATTTTTACTTGGGAATGTACTTTTGTTGCCAGCGGTTTAGACACTAATGGTTGTGTGTTGAGTTATTTTGAGGTAACAGCAAATTTACACTGTTGTACAAGCTGTACACTCACTACTTTACATTTTCTTAAGTGTTGTCGCATGAAAAGATGTAATAAAATAGTTACAAAAATGTGAGGGGTGTATTCACTTTTGTGAGATACTGTATATGATTGTTTTCCTGCCTCTGACAATTTTTGCTCTTGATTCAGCATTGGATATCCTAAAAAGAACCAGTTAGGACAGAATTACGGGAGCTCCAGGGCTGTCTTCCATACTGTTATTTAATTATTCAGTCAAGTCACTGATGTGGAAAATGTATGCAGGTTATGATTCCTTAATTGCCAGTCAGAAACCTACTTGATTGTGAAGCGAAAAAAATGGCAGCAGGCCCAAAGTTTGAACTTTTAAAGCCCAACTCTGTGTTAAGCTAAAAATAAAAAAAAACCCTCAGCAAAAAAAACAAAAAAACAAAAAAAAAAGCTCTGGGGCTGCGATACTCACCTCCTCTATGGAGCTGTCCCCCACAGTAACTTCTATCCTATAATTAGATTTCCTCAGTGCTCCATATTGAATGATGCCTGGTGTCATTCAACCTGAAGACTGAGGAAATATAGTGAGTACAGAGCATCCTGCACTCACAGAACAATCATAAAGAGAGCGGCACTGACATCAGCAATATTGAGGACCGTCTTTCACCAGGAGAAGGTGCAGAGGCCCTACACTGCACATGACTACCCTGAAAACATTGGGAAAAGGTAAGTATAAAATCTAAAGCTTTAAATATAGCAGGGGCAGCATTGGATTGGGCTTTGCAAGTTGAAAATAACGTATAATGAGGCTGCTTTGTAGTCTATGTGGCAAGAATGCAGACCTTGCATTTTGGTGCAGCAGTGCCTACAATAGACAGCCAGAAAGATAATTCTCCAACATCCACTCACTACCAAAAAAATTTGTTTTCTGTGCACGTTAAGCTTAATCACTCTGAAGAAAAATGTCAATGCAAAATATCTTAGGCAGTAAAAGTTCAACTTGGAGAAATTAAACTTTCTAACACCTGTAGCAAAATGTTAAAAGTGATCATTTATACAACTTTTAATGCAATGTGATTTTACTTTCTGCTAACTGTAGAAAGAAATACATTTTCTTTTTATAGAAGGATACGCTGTGTGCAGTGCATTAAAGATTTTAGAAAGTTGTAACAAGAGATCTATTTCAAACTGGTGTAAATAAATCATGATAAAATATTAATTCCTAATATGTCAGTGCTTATAACATAAACAATAAACCCAAATAACAAGCAGTTCCCAGGTTATACTAAAGCATCAGTCTTAATTATGTGGACTGACA
Organism: Aquarana catesbeiana; assembly: GCF_042186555.1. Lineage (NCBI taxonomy): Eukaryota > Metazoa > Chordata > Amphibia > Anura > Ranidae > Aquarana > Aquarana catesbeiana. The sequence goes on from NC_133326.1 coordinate 297,756,593, forward strand.
TCTTACAGTGGCCCACTGAAACTACGATGTTTATAGACTGGAGAATTCAAGAAATAGCCAACAACATTATTTGTTTTATATTATCAAATCTATGTTCTCAATGTTGGCAGTAATCTTGAGCAAGTGCAATGCCCTGCTAGTAAAACACATTTGAAAAAAACTGGTAAGCCTTCCCATTGGATGTTACCATATTTATCGGCATATAACACTCACTTTTCCCCCCTCAAAATAGGGGGCAAATCACAGGTGCGTGTTATACGCCGATAGTGTACCTCGGAGGGGGACGAGCGCCGACGGAATTCACTGAGCCGTCATCTCCCGTTTACTCGGCTCGAATTCTGCTCTCACGTCACACACACACACACACACACACAGTCTTGCTTCCACCACCAGCATTGGTCCAGTGTTCTGTCTATCACAGGAGCTGGTCCAATACTGATGGTGGAGGTGGGAATGTGTGTGGGTGTGACTGCTGACTGAGAGCCGAGTTAACAGGAGATGACAGCTCTGTGATTTCCTGCACTGTTCAGGCTGCATTGATGAAAGATGGTGAGGCTGCAGATAAGCATTGAGGCTAAAAATGGGCATTGATCAGGATGCATTGAGGAGATTGGCTGCAGATGTGCATTGATCAGACGGGCTGCAGATGGGCATTGATCAGGCTGCATTGATGAGATGGGCTGCAGATGGGCATTGATCAGGCTACACTGATGAGATGGGCTGCAGATGGGCATTGATCAGGCTGCACTGAGTCTGCAGATGGGTATCGTTTAGGCTGCATTGATGGGAGATGAGGAGGCTGCAGATGGGCACTAATCAGGCTGCATTGATGGGGATTGGTACGTCCCCTTTAAGAAGCGTGACCGCGGGTCCCGCAGACTCAATGTCCGCCGGGTGCCTGCAATCGAGTAACAGAGAGAAAGAACGGGGAGATGCTTTTGTAAACAAAGCATTTCCCAATTCTGCCTAGTGACAGGACAGAGATCACAGCTCTCTGTCATCGAGAGCAGTAAACACTGTCCTGTGTGTTAAAGCCCAGCCCCCTAACAGTGATGCCCTGCACACACGACCAGTTTTGCCGTCGGAATAAACTCTGAAGGTTTTTACAACGGAGTTCTGCTCAAGCTGTCTTGCATACACACGGTCACACCAAATTCCAACCATCCAGAACGCGGTGACGTACAACACGTACGACGGGACTAGAAAACGGAAGTTCAATAGCCAGTAGCCAATAGCTTCCGTCTAGTACTTGCTTCGGAGCATGCGTCGTTTTTGGTGCGTCAGAACAGCATACAGATGATAGTAATTTGTTCCGTCGGAAAAATATAGAACATATTCTCTATCTAAGTCCGTCTGAATTTTCGACACGTGGTCGGAATATACAATGAAAAGCTCCCATCGGACTCTTTCTGTCGGAAATACTGCTCGTGTGTACGCTGCATTGGAATCACTCTCTAGGACACACTTAACCCCTTCACTGCCCCCTAGTGGTTAACCCCTTCACTGCCAGTGTCATTTACACAGTAATCAATGCATTTTTATAGCATCGATCGCTGTATAAATGACAATGGTCCCAAAATATTGTAAAAAAATGTTAATGTCGCAGTCCCGATAAAAATCACAGATCGCCACCATTACTAATAAACAAAAAAATTTAAAATAAAAATGCCACAAAACTATCCCCTATTTTGTAGACGTTATAAATTTTGCGCAAACCAATCAATATATGCTTATTGAGTTTTTTTTTCACCAAAAATATTTAGAAGAATACATATCGGCCTAAACTGAGGAAAAAAATTGTTTTTTTATATATTTTTGGGGATATTTATTATAGCAAAAAGTAAAAAATGTTGTTTTTTTTTCAAAATTGTCGCCCTTTTTTTGTTTATAGCGCAAAAAATAAAAAATGCAGAGGTGATCAAATACCACCAAAAGAAAGCTCTATTTGTGGGAAAAAAAGGACATCAATTTTGTTTGGATACAACGTCGCACGACCGCGCAACTGTTAGTTAAAGCGACGCAGTGCCGAATCACAAAAAGTGCTGAAATGGTTAAAAAATAAGTTTTTATTCTGAAACTTGTGTGTGTTATGCGCCGTACACACGATCAGAAAATCGTACGGAAAATACCGCTTTTGAAGCGATCGTACTATAATCGGATTGTTAGTACAGAGCTTTCGAGAGCCGATCAGGACAGTTCATCAGATAGTATTCTATCGGACATGCAGGAAATTTTTTTTTCGTACGATGCCAGATCATACGATTTTCATGTAATCAGTACAGCTATCGTTTCGAAAATGCAATACAAATGCATTACAACACATGACATCACTTCCGAATTTTATTTCTGTCGTGCGGGAATTTTCGTGATTTTAGTAAACTCATCATATTCGATCTGAGATCAGCATGCAATAAAAAATGGACGATCATTCGTCCGATAATCTCATCGTGTGTATGGGGCATTAGATGCTGATAAATTCAGTACTTACCACACTTCTTTCTACAGTCCATTCAAGACCACCAAGCTACAGTGCTTGGACTCACTTGCTTGAACCTGCTTTTAGATTATTTTTTGGAAATACAGCCGGTAAAATAAGTATACAACACGTCACCATTTTTCTGGGTAAATATATTATTAAAGGTGCTATTGACATGAAATGTTCACCAAATGTCAACAACAACCCATGCAATCCATACATACAAAGAAACCAAAACAAATAAGTTCAGAAATGAAGTCATGTGTAATTAAATGGAATGACACAGGGAAAAGTATTGGACACATGAAGAAAGGGAGGTACACAAAAGGCATGGAAAGCCAATACATCAGCTGTAATCTATCAGTAATTAGAAAGCAATCCTGCCCCTTGTCAGTGTAAATTAACCTCAGCAGTTATACTGGGGCAGGTTGGCTCCCCTGGGCGAACTGTCATAGCTCACCTTTTGACCACTAGGGGGCGCGACTACAGAGCCGATGTGCGTGCCCAGCGGTTGCGATGACCACCGGGCACCCGCGATCGATTCACACAGAGACAGAACGGAGATCTGTCAATGTAAACAGACAGATCTCCGTGCCGTCAGGGGTGAGGAGAGCGATCTGTTGTTCATACTAAGTATGAAAAACGATTGCTTTTCTCACCCAGGCAGTCCCATCCCCCCACAGTTAGAATCACTCTTTAGGTAACACAGTTAACCCCTTGATCGCCCCCTAATGTTAACCCCTTCCCTAACAATGACATTTATACAGTAATCAGTGCATTTTTATAGCACTGATCGCTACATAAATGTCAATGGTCCCAAAAATGTGTCAAAGGTGTCCGATCTGTTCGCCATAATGTTGCAGTCCCAATAAAATCGCAGATCATCACCATTACTAGAAAAAAAAAGAAGAAGAATGCCATAAATCTTTCCCCTGTTTTGTAGACACTATAACTAACAAACCAATCAATATACACTTATTGCGATTTTTATTATCAAAAATATGTAGAAGAATACATAGCGGCCTAAACTGAGGAAAACATTTGCTTTTTTTATTTTTAAATTGGGGATTTTTGTTACAGCAGTCCCTCTTTTTTTGTTTATAGCACAAAAAATAAAAACGCAGAACACCAGAAAAAAGCTCTATTTGTGGGAAAAAAAGGACGTCAATTTTGTTTGGGTACAACGTTGCACGACCACGCAATTGTCAGTTAAAGCGAAGCAGTGCCGTATCGCAATACATGGCTTGGTCATTGAGCAGCCAAATCTTCCGTGGCTGAGGTGGTTTATATCAGCTGGTTCAGTCTCAACTGAATGGTGTCTCAGTACCTAGGTGTCACACAAGAAACATCTCATGATTGGTGAAAGCAAAGAGCTCTTTCAAGACCTTCACAACCTTACTGTATTGTTACAAAACATGCTGATGGCATTGGTTACAGAAGGAGGTCTAAACTTCTGAGCAGTGTTGGAGCCATAATCTGGAAGTGGAAAGAACATAATTTCACCATAAACCAGCCACGACCAGGTGCTCCTCACAAGATTTCTGACAGAGGAATGAAAAGAATTATCAGAGGCATTGAATTGGCCAAGAGCCAAGGACCACTTGTGGAGAGCTTCATAAAGACCTGGTATTAGCAGATACAATAGTTTCAAAGAAAACAATAAGTAATGCACTCAACCACCAAAGTTTGCTGCACAACATTTAGACAAGCCTGTGGAATACTGTGAGAATATAGTCTGGTCAGATGAGACCAAAATTGAACTCTTTGGATGCCAGAATACACACCATGTTTGAGATCAAATAGCACTGCACATCACCCCAAAAATACTATACCAACAGTGAAGTTTGGAGGTGTGAACATCATGGTGTGGGGCTGTTTTTCAGCATATGGTACTGGCAAACTTCATATCATTGAAGGATGAATGGAAAAATGTACCAAGACATTCTTCAAAAAAATCTGCTGCCATCTACCAGGATGTGCAAGAGAATCCCAAACACAAAGCCAAGGAAACTCTTAATTGGTTTCAAAGAAAGAAAATAAAGCTGCTAGAATGGCCCAGCCAATCACCTGACTTGAATCCAATAGATCTATGGAAAGAACTAACGATCAGAGTTCATAGAAGAGGCCCACAGAACCTTCAAGATTTGAAGACTGTTTGTGTGGATGAATGAGCCAAAATCAATCCTGAACAATGCATGCGACTAGTTTCTCCATACAGGAGGCGTCTTGAGGCTGTCATTACCAACAAAGGATTGTGTACGAAGTATTAAATACATTTCAGTTAGCGTGTTCAATACTTTTTCCCTGTGTCATTCCATTTTATTACACATAACTTCATTTCTGAACTTATTTGTTTTTTTTGTATGTATGGATTGAATGGGTTGTTACCGACATGTGGTGAAAATTTCACACCAATAGCACCTTTAGAAATATATTTACTTAGAAAAATGGTGACGTGTTGAATACTTATTTTCCCCGCTGTATATAATATTTAGTATGGTATATATTTCATGTATACTGTATGTTTACATTCTCCTTCCACACCCAACTAATTTCTTGTTATTGGATTACCACTATATCTTATCTCCTATTTGTTTGTTTGAAAATATTATTTCCTGGTGTTCACACGTTTTCTTAAGTTTTGTACATTGTCCTACCTGTAATTTCTGTGCATTGTCAGACACCCAATATGACATACCGTATCTCACCTGTTTGGTCATGCAACAGAATTTTATTGAGATTTAGGTCTGACCTCTGACCTTCTATAATCTCTCTTAAAAACGGATTTTGATCTGTACCACCCTTGATTTATGCCTCTGTTTACTGTAGATCACTGATGTTGACTAATGGCACTGATTATATAAAGCAGAACGTGGGATGCTCCTTTAAATTAAAGGCTCACCCACTAAGGAGAAACTACATGATGAACACAACAGGTGGGCACACACAAGTCCTGATTTTACGTACGCTTTTTCATGCGTCTATCTATTATAGCATGAACACCCTTCCTTCCACATCATAAATAGGGTTTCTGGCACAAAAAGAGCCTTTATGTTTTTAAAAATACTCTGGAGATGTTGTCACTTGGATGGAAACAGCACTTAGTTCAGTACAATACTACATATTTAAAACAAGTGTTTATAGTGTGGAAACATAAGGTTATCATTTAAGACTCTCCTGGGATAACATGTTTTATACAAAACAAAAAACAATTCCTAAATCATTACCTTCATCTTATGAAAACTAAACATTTCTTTCCTCACAAGATTAAAATTGATGTAATATAAAAGTATGTAATTAAATTACATGTAAACACTGATGCCTCCAGCTAATAGTTTACCCGCTGATCTGTTATTAAGGCATGTCTTGCTTATGGTTTGTCATGCACCTGCCTTTATGCAATCCTTCAATATGTAATAGGGGGATTAAAAAAAAAATGTTTTTGAATAAAATAACCTAAAAAGTATATGTTGTGAACTTAACTGAAATAAGAATTCCCTAATAAAAGTTTTTCCTCCTCTAATACAAAAAAAGAAGCAATATAACTCCAACTGTCACCCTGTCCAAAGCACTGGTTAACACAGATTCCCCAACATCAAGTGGATACAACAGTGTATTGAAAGATATAGATACTCTACACATTGGTGTTCAAAAAATGTACTTGATGCTGCATTGCAATAGAAGGAATATGTTCTCCATTCTCCAGTCTTACCTTCAGTCTTGCAGAGATGTACAGGCCACTCTCCTCTATTGAAAATGCTTTCTCTGAATTCACAGCACACATTACACTTCTTATGCCCCGCACACACGGTCGGATTTTCCGATGGAAAATGTCCGATCGGAGCGTGTTGTCGGAAATTCCGACCGTGTGTGGGCTCCATCGGACATTTTCCATCGGATTTCCCGACACACAAAGTTGGAGAGCAGGAGATAAAATTTTCCGACAACAAAATCCGTTGTCGGAAATTCCGATCGTGTGTACACAAATCCGACGGACAAAGTGCCACGCATGCTCAGAATAAATAAAGAGATGAAAGCTATTGGCCACTGCCCCGTTTATAGTCCCGACGTACGTGTTTTACTTCACCGCGTTTAGAACGATCGGATTTTCCGACAACTTTGTGTGACCGTGTATATGCAAGACAAGTTTGAGCCAACATCCATCGGAAAAAATCCTAGGATTTTGTTGTCGGAATGTCCGAACAAAGTCCGACCGTGTGTACGGGGCATTATAGTGTGCAAAACAAGCTGTGACAAGTCAGAGAGTGCATACCCCATTTTCAGTTCTTTTAATTATGGAGACTCAGCATTACATGTGAGCATAAACTATGGTGGACAACATGCAAGTGCAGCCTGCTCCGGAATGCCTAGGTCCCCAGACTGACATCCACCTATTAAAGCCGATCTCCGGGAAAAGTGAAAATCCTCCCTTGCTCGTTTAGGTCTAGGGGGCTACAAACATCTTGGGACTTATTTTTTACCACCACTGTTCTCTCCAGTAGTGGATTGTGCCTCTGGGTCCTCATGTGCAATGCAGGGTTATGGGCTCAGTGTTGGACTTGATGACATCAGAGGATGTGCGGCTGCTGGAGTATAAAGAAAAAGAGGCTCCAGGGACCAGTCTTACAAGTTTGAGGAAGTCTGCGTGAGAGGAGGATGAAGTAAATAAAACTACTTTTTGTCATGTATTAGACATCAGTGAGCATTTAGCCCTTGCAGTTTGGGGGCAGCCTCACTGCAAGCAAGCATTTTTCCTTTCCGTGGAATTCAACTTTAAGGCATTTTGATATTTGCCTAGCTCCCCCAACTGCTTGCATCAGGGCTGAGAACTGTTGACAGAAGTACTAGCGCAGAATGCTGTGATATATAAAGGAAGCTTTGTACAGCACACTGCTGGCGCCTCCTCTACTAGCCATGATCTGCCTAAATTGCAAAGAGAAGCACAGAGAGCCAATAATTTTTTTTTTTTAACTTACTGATGTCCAAAGGCAGTCAAACTGAGGTGTGGGCAACAGTTACTGAGAGGTCCAACTGATCCCACAACAGAATCAATGCCTAAATATCAGAAAAAAAAAAACAGATTCATAAGGGAAAGTTTGGAAAATAACTATGTTGAAAAAGGAGACCAGCCAGTCAAGCACAGAAGGCTAAAGACTGGCATAGCGTTCCTAACCCTTGGCCACAGAAACAGGAAGAACCATAAGGAAAAAAGATGTCTGCTCATACAAGCAAACTTGCAACAAGATATCCATAGGTGTAAGATTTCTCACAAAATAACAATTCTAATGGTTAGAAGGGAATGGCCCACAAGGGTGGTAGAAACTGAAACTTCCAGATGTACAATATCCCTCACAGGGGAAATTTGCATCAGGGTGCAAGCAATCTCTGTCTGTTGACAGTCCAGGGGAATACAGAACCCTCCAGTGATGGCTACTTCCCTCAAAGCAGGGAAGGCCACACTGTGGCTCTTAGAAATACAGGAAAGTCACCAGCGACACACTGTCCAGCATAGGAAGCAAATCAAATGACCTGATTCTGAATTCCCACAAGTTTTCGGAGGCGAAGACCCTGCAACGCTCAGGTGATGTCCAGTGAAGGTCAGGCCAAAACACCAAACCATAGGAGAATCCACAAAAACTGCTCAAAAACTGCCTTTTCCAGAGGACCATACGCAAGATAGGATAAGAGGATGTGCCCATCACAGGGGTCTTCCGAGGGTGAGGGGTAAATAAAAATCCCACTCCCCACCAAGACAAGCAAATACCATCCAGAACTTCCAGGCCAAAGAGACCACCTTGGTGTCTTGCCCAGAGATCAGACTACATAATACAGAAGAAAAGTCTGATAGGGACTGAGAGACTATACTAGAAGGGTAGGTCACAGCAATTCCACAAACCTTGAACTGGGAAGGTGGGTAAAAATCTGTTATGCATAGGGAGGAGGGTTTGGCTCTATGGTGACCCAAGGCTATCAGCACTAGACACTAGACAATACCCATCTAGATAAAGTGTGCAGATGATAGGATGCTCAGCATTGCTGAAAGTGCAGGAGTGCAGGAATCCAGGAAACCGATTCTCTTCAAATAGGGTCTCCTGAACGTTCCACAACAGAGATGCCAGGAAAAGGTGCTAGGATGGATATAAGAACTCTAAAGGGTAAGGCCCTTACCTGGAAAATGGTTGGGACTTTGCATGAGGCAAATGACAGACAATAAATGAAAAACAAAAATCGTATTTATTGACCTAGAGGTGAACATTGCACATATAATAAATACTGTAAAAAAAAGCCATCTCACTATATATATATATATATATATATATATATATATATATATATATATTTTTTTTTTTTTATATATACACATACATACATACATACACACACACACACAGTGGATACGGAAAGTATTCAGACCCCCTTAAATTTTTCAGTCGGGAGTCGGGAGATGGGAGAAAGTTGTAGAAAGTCAACCATCACTGCAGCCCTCCACCAGTCGGGGCTTTATGGCAGAGTGGCCCGATGGAAGCCTCTCCTCAGTGCAAGACACATGAAAGCCCGCATGGAGTTTGCTAAAAAAAAACACCTGAAGGACTCTAATGAGACCAAGATAGAACTTTTTGGCCTTAATTCTAAGCGGTATGCGTGGAGAAAAACAGGCACTGCTCATCACCTGTCCAATACAGTTCCAACAGTGAAGCATGGTGGTGGCAGCATCATGCTGTGGGGGTGTTTTTCAGCTGCAGGGACAGGACGACTGGTTGCAATCGAGGGAAAGATGAATGCGGCCAAGTACAGGGATATCCTGGACGAAAACCTTCTTCAGAGTGCTCAGGACCTCAGACTGGGCCGAAGGTTTACCTTCCAACAAGACAATGACCCTAATCACACAGCTAAAATAATGAAGGAGTGGCTCCACAACAAGTCCGTGACTGTTCTTGAATGGCCCAGCCAGAGCCCTGACTTAAACCCAATTGAGCATCTCTGGAGAGACCTAAAAATGGCTGTCCACCAATGTTTACCATCCAACCTGACAGAACTGGAGAGGATCTGCAAGAAGGAATGGCAGAGGATCCCCAAATCCAGGTGTGAAAAACTTGTTGCATCTTTCCCAAAAAGACTCATGGCTGCATTAGATCAAAAGAGTGCTTCTACTAAATACTGAGCAAAGGGTCTGAATACTTAGGACCATGTGATATTTCAGTTTTTCTTTTTTTAATGAATCTGCAAAAAATGTCAACAATTCTGTGTTTTTCTGTCAATATGGGGTGCTGTGTGTACATTAATGAGGAAAAAAATGAACTTAAATGATTTTAGCAAATGGCTGCAATATAACAAAGAGTGAAAAATTTAAGGGGGTCTGAATACTTTCCATCCCCACTGTATATACACATACATATATATATAAAAATATCAGAAGAGGATTGCTGCACAAATGGTGAAAATTTATTGGTAAAAAATTACATCATATCAGGTATTGTCAGGTGACGTTTCGGGCTAACAATATCGCCCTTCTTCATGACCACATACCTACAACTGATCATATACAAAGGTCTATATATATGTAGCTTGTGAAGGCTACTAATCAATCAATCAAACTCAGCTGGAATCATCACATAAAAAACACATTCCTTATCATGAGTAATTCGATTAGTTATAAAACATGGAACGACTTTGGAAACAAGTGGAAAAAACCCCTTCACTATATGATAGTATACTTGATAGAATAGTTCATCTATAAAAAAATATATACAACATAATTAATAATAGGTAAACCATTATCCATCATTAATTAAAAACAATTGCAGAAAACAACAAAGAGATCTGTGATAAAATACTGGATCTGTCAGTAAAAGATCAGCCGATATATTAATCGATCGACTATCTAGTGACTCAGATCCTAAGGAACACAATGAAAAGCGCACATTTCAAAGGAACAGATACAGATCAAAGTCCTTGTTTAACCCCTTAGGTTGTAAAGTATCTAAACGATTTATCCAATATGCCTCCCTCTTTTTTTAGTTCCAGCTCTCTATTACCTCCTCGTCTGTTGTTTGGGATACCGTCTATAACCATATACCTGATGTGTGAAACAGTATGGTTCATTTCTACAAAATGCCTAGACAGTGGTAACTTGTCAATCTTATCACGGATCGAATATTTATGTCGTGCAATCCTATCTTTTACCTTTTGTGTAGTTTCACCTACATAGACCAGTCTGCATGGTCATTTAATAATATATACTACGTAAGTGGATTGACAAGTAAAATAATCTTTAATGGCAATATTTTATCCTTTATGTGGATGGTTAAAATTTTTTCCTTTTATCACGCTGGAACACAGGAACGAGCCTAGATTGGGTGGACCCAGAAAAGTCACCCGGGGTATAGGGGTACGAAATTGGTCTGATTTAACCAATCTACTGTGTATAGTTCTCCCCTTGCGATATGATGGTAATGGCGCATGTTGAAATTCAGGGACAGTAGGATAATTTCTATTTAGTATGGACCAGTGTTTTCTAACAATGTTGTTCACCTTATTAGAAAAAGGATGATACTGGGAAATGAAAGGAAGCCTGCGGTCTGTGTTTATTCTTTTATCTCTATGTAAATTAATCAGTTCATAGTGTACCACTTCACCAGGGTAACCCCTTTGCCGGAGTCTGCCTTCCATTTCATCCAGTCTATCCTCTCTGTGAGTAGATTTATGAGTGATTCTCAATACTCGTTTTAATTGGCTCCTTGGTATTGATTTAAATACAACTGGGGGGTGGAAACTGGAAAAATGTAATAAATGGTTACAATCGGTCGGTTTTCAATAGAGATCACTCACAATCTGACTGTCTTGTATATACAGTAATGTATCCAAGAACACTATCGTCTCAGTCGCAACCGACATATTGAACTTTAAGCCAGGAACCAACTGATTTAAATATTCATAAAATAACCATAATGAGTCTGGGTTGCCCACCCATATGCCAAATGTGTCATCAATAAATCTAAACCATGCCATGCAATTGTCTTTAAACAATTTGCAATGATAGATGAATGCATTTCTGTGTTTTTCTGTCAATATGGGGTGCTGTGTGTACATTAATGAGGAAAAAAAATGAACTTAAATGATTTTAGCAAATGGCTGCAATATAACAAAAAGTAAAAAATTTAAGGGGGTCTGAATACTTTCCGTCCCCACTGTATACACACACACATATATATATATATATATATATATATATATATATATATATATATATATATATATATATATATCTACACATACACATAACATGAGTATACTGCACATATGTACATACATATGTACAAAACGTGACAATGTTTTTATTAATACTTGGAAATATCCTGTCACACCATTCTTGATGTTATTTAATACTCAATGGAGAATTTATTACTTTTTTTAGATTGGCAATTGGAATGTGCTGCCTCAAATTCTGTGCATATACATATGTGCAGTATATTCATGTTATGTTTATATATATATATGAGATGGCTTTTTTACAGTATTTATTTAATATATGCAATGTTCAACTCTATGTGAATAAATATTACTTTTTATTTTTTGCCTGTGATTTGCCTCATGCAAAGTCCCAACTTTCTCCTCAATTTTCTGAACCAGGGATGGAGGCATGCTATAATGCTTCATTTAAAGTCCCAAAACTTTCTTGTATACACTTACCTGGAAAAGAAGCAGTAGGGACTGATCAACCGTGTAGGTCCAGTACCCTGAGGGGAGGAATAGGGTTGAACAGTATCAAGCAACACAATGGGTGTGGAGGAGCATTTATGGAAAACGGACTCCGCTGCGGAAGAGAAGGCTGTAGCATTTACCCCATGCTGGCTAAAATATAAGTAAACTGCAGGAAGACTAATTTATTTACAGTATGCATTAATTTTGCTTAGCAAGAACCACAGCTGTACAACTGAGAATGATGGCACAGATTTTACCATGTGGATTAGATATTTAAAGTAAGAAGCTTCAGGCTTTTGGGGTGGCATTTCTGTTTAACCTTTTGCTCAGCAAACATCCCTATTAATGTGGAAAGGTCACAATAATGATTACATTTGAAGGAAAACACATTGGAACATAAATAAAAAAAAAAAAAGTAAAAATGTATTTGTAACTAAAGGGGATAGGAAAATTAGTGAATGGCCATAACTGATATGGGCAGGTTAATACACATCAGAGATTTGACTTGCAAAGCCAAAAGGTAATTTATACACTGCATTGCACACTCACTGTTACACTGACCTGAAAGATGCCAACAGTGGCAAAATAAATTACTGGCATGATATTATTGGCATGTACAGTGCTTTTTAGAAACTTACAAATATTACAAACCAAAATGTTATTTTTGTGCTATGCAAATAATAGTAAGATATATATATATATATATATATATATATATATATATATATATATATATATACACACACACACACACACACACACACACACACACATACACAGTATCTCACAAAAGTGAGTACACCCCTCACATTTATGTAAATATTTTATTATATCTTTTCATGTGACAACACTGAAGAAATTACACTTTGCTACAATGTAAAGTAGTGAGTGTACAGCTTGTATACCAGTGTAAATTTGCAGTTCCCTCAAAATAACAACACACAGCCATTAACCACTTCCGGACCAGCCGCCGTAGTCATACTGTGGCAGGTTGGCTCGGCTGGGCAGATCGATGTTACCTTACGTGGCTTTTCCTTTTGGCCACTAGGGGTGCGCGCTCCAGCAGCGTGTACCCGGAGCCGATGCAAATGCCCGGCGGGTGCGATGACGATCGGGCACCCGCGATCATGACAGAGCGAGAACCGGGGTCTGTGTGTCTGAACACACAAATCTTGGTTCTTTCAGGGGACTAGAGACAGATCGTGTGTTTATACTAAGTATGAACAACGATCTCTCTCTGCTCCTAGACAGTCCCATCCCCCCTACAATTAGAGCACAGTGAGGAAACACAGTTAAACCCTAGATCGCCCCCTAGTGTTAACCCCTTCCCTGCCAGTGACATTCATACAGTAATCAATGCTCTTTTATAGCACTGATCGCTGTATAATTGTCAATGGTCCCAAAATGTGTCAAAAATGTCCAATCTGTCCACCGCAATATCGCAGTTCTGATAAAAAATAGTAAAAAAATAAAAATGCCATAAATCTATCCCTTATTTTGTAGACACTATAACTTTTGTGCAAACCAATCAATAACCACTTCTTGCGATTTTTTTTACCAAAAATATGAAGAGGAATACATATCGGCCTAAACTGAGGAAAAAATTAGTTTTTTTGAAAAAAAATGTGGGAAATTTATTATAGCAAAAAGTAAAAGATATTGTGTTTTTTCAAAATTGTCGATTTTCTTTTGGTCATAGCGCAAAAAATAAAAAACGCAGAGGTGAGCAAAAACCACCAAAAGAAAGCTCTATTTGTAGGGAAAAAAGGATATCAATTTTGTTTGGGTACAGTGTCGCACAACTGCGCAATTGTCAGTTAAAGTGACGCAGTGACGTATCATAAAAAATGGGCTGGTCATTGAGCAGCCAAATCTTCCGGGGCTGAAGTGGTTAATGTCTAAACCGCTGGCAACAAAAGTAAGTACATCCCTAAGTGAAAATGTCCAAATTAGGCCCAATTAGCCATTTTCCCTCCCTGATGTCATGTGACTCATTAGTGTTACAAGGTCTCAGGTGTGAATGGGGAGCAGGTGTGTTACATTGGGGCAAAAAAGTATTTAGTCAGCCACCAATTGTGCAAGTTCTCCCACTTAAAAAGATGAGAGAGGCCTGTAATTAAGGAGAGAGAAGGGGATTTTTAGGGACTTTAAGGAAGCCTAAACCTGGTAAGGTTATGTATTTCCATCCCTATGGGACTTTAAATGAAATTGTGGCCCGGTAGGGTCACATATTTCCATCCCTATTAGTCAAACAAAGTCCCACCCTCCTCGTCCCCTCTTTGAGAGGCCTGTAATTGTCATCATAGGTATACCTCAACTATGAGAGACAAAATGTGGAAACAAATCCAGACAATCACATTGATCACTTCTGATTTTTGAAAGAATTTATTTACAAATTATGGTGGAAAATAAGTATTTTGTCAATATCAAAATTTCATCTCAATACTTTGTTCTATATCCTTTGTTGGCAATGACAGAGGTCAAATATTTTCTGTAAGTCTTCACAAGGTTGTCACACACTGTTGCTGGTATGCTGGCCCATTCCTCCATGCAGATCTCCTCTAGAGCATTGATGTTTTGGGGCTGTTGCTGGGCAACACAGACTTTCAACTCCCTCCAAAGGTTTTTTATGGGGTTGAGATCTGGAGACTGGCTAGGCCACTCCAGGACCTTGAAATGCTTCTTACGAATCCACTCCTTCGTTGCTCGGGCAGTGTGTTTGGGATCATTGTCATGCTGAAAGACCCAGCCACGTTTCATCTTTAACACCCTTGGTGATGGGAGGAGGTTTGCACTCAAAATCTCCCGATACATGGCCCCATTCATTCTTTAATGTACACGGATCAGTCAACCTGTTCCCTTTGCAGAGAAACCGCCCGAAAGCATGATGTTGCCAGCCCCATTCTTCACAGTAGGTATGGTGTTCTTTGGTTGCAACTCAGCATTCTCTCTCCTCCAAACACGACGAGTTGTGTTTCCACCAAACAGTTCTACTTTGGTTTCATCTGACCATTTGACATTCTCCCAATCCTCTTCTGGATCATCCAAATGCTCTCTAGCAAATCTCAGACGGGCCCGGACTTGTACTGGCTTAAGCAGGGGGACATGTCTGGCACTGCAGGATCTGAGTCCCTGGCGGCGTAGTGTGTTACTGATGGTAGCCTTTGTTACGTTTGTCCCAGCTCTCTGCAGGTCATTCACTAGGTCCCCCGTGTGGTTCTGGGATTTTTGCTCACCGTTCTTGTGATCATTTTGACCCCACAGGGTGAGATCTTGCGTGGAGCCCCAGATCAAGGGATATTATCAGTGGTCTTATATGTCTTCCATTTTCTAATTATTGTTCCCACAGTTGATTTTTTCACACCAAGCTGCTTGCCCATTGCAGATTCAGTCTTCCCAGCCTGGTGCAGGCCTACAATTTTGTTTCTGGTGTCCTTCGACAGCTCTTTGGTCTTCACCATAGTGGAGTTTGGAGTGTGACTGTTTGAGGTTGTGGACAGGTGTCTTTTATACTGATAACAAGTTCAAACAGGTGCCATTAATACAGGTAATGACTGGAGGACAGAGGAGCCTCTTAAAGAAGAAGATACAGGTCTGTGAGAGCTATAAATCTTGCTTGTCTGTAGGTGACCAAATACTTATTTCCCACCATAATTTCCAAATAAATTCTCTCAAAAATCACACAATGTGATTGTCTGGATTTGTTTCCACATTTTGTCTCTCATAGTTGAGGTATACCTATGATGACAATTACAGGCCTCTCTCATCTTTTTAAAGTGGGAGAACTTTGCACAATTGGTGGCTGACTTAATACTTTTTGCCCCACTGTAAATTTGGTGTTATCACTCTCTTATACTGGTCACTGGAAGTTTAACATGGCACCTTATGGCAAAGAATTCTCTGAGGATCTGAAAAAAAAGAATTGTTGCTCTACATAAAGATGGCTAGGCTATAAGAAGATTGCCAAGACCCTGAAACTGAGCTGCAGCACGGTAGCCAAGACCATACAGCGGTTTAACAAGACAGGTTCCACACAGAACATGCCTCGCAGTGGTTTACCAAAGAAGTTGAGTGCACATGCTCAGCATCATATCCAAAGGTTGTCTTTGGGAAATAGACATATGAGTGCTGCCAACATTGCTGCAGAGGTTGAAAGTATGGGGGGTCAGCCCCTCACTGCTCAGACCATACGCCACACACTGCATCAAATTTACCTGCATGGCTATCATCCCAGAAGGAAGCCTCTTCTAAAGATGATGCACAAGAAAGCCTGCAAACAGTTTGCTGAAGACAAGCAGACTAAGGACATGGATTACTAGATTACTGTGGTCTGATGAAACAAAGATAAACGTATTTGGTTTAGATGGTGTCAAGCGTGTGTGGCAGCAACCAGGTGAGGAGTACAAAGACAAGTGTGTCTTGCCTACAATCAAGCATGGTGGTGGGAGTGTCATGGTCTGAGGTTGCATGAGTGTTGCTGGCACTGGGGAGCTGCAGTTCATTGAGGGAACCATGAATGCTGACATGTACTGTGACATACTGAAGCAGAGCAGATCTCCTTCCTTCGGAGACTGGGCTGCAGGGCAGTATTCCAACATGTTAACAAGCCCAACACACCTCCAAGATGACCACTGCCTTGATAAAGAAGTTTAGGTTAAAGGTGATGGACTGGCCAAGCATGTCTCAAGACCTAAACCCTATTGAGCATCTGTGGAGCATCCTCAACTGGAAGGTGGAGGAGCGCAAGGTCTCTAACATCCACCAGCTCCATGATTTTCATCACAGAAAGGACTCCAGTGGCAACCTGTGGAGCTCTGGTGAACTCCATATGTAGCTGTGTGCTTAGGGTCATTGTCTTGTTGGAAGGTAGACCTTTGGCCCAGTCTGAGGTCCTGAGCACTCTGGAGAAGGTTTTCTTCCAGGATATCCCTGTACTTGGCCGAATTCATGGCCGCAACAAAAGTGAGTACACCCCTAAGTGAAAATGTCCAAATTGGGCCCAAAGTGACAATATTTTTTGTGGCCACCATTATTTTCCAGCACTGCCTTAACCCTCTTGGGCATAGAGTTCACCAGAGCTTCACAGGTTGCCACTGGAGTCCTCTTCCATGCCTCCATGACGACATCACCGGGCTGGTGGATGTTAGAGACCTTGCGCTCCTCTACCTTTCATTGTCCCACAGATGCTCAATAGGGTTTAGATCTGAAGACATGCTTGGCTAGTCCATCATCTTTACCCTCAACTTCTTTAGCAAGGCAATGGTCATCTTGGAGGTGTGTTTGGAGTCGTTATAATGTTGGAATACTGCCCTGCGGCCCGGTCTCCAAAGGGAGGGGGATTGTGCTCTGCTTCAGTATGTCACAGTACATGTTGGCATTCATGGTTATCTCAATGAACTGTAGCTCCCCAGTTCCGGCAGCACTCATGCAGCCCCAGACCATGACACTCCCACCACCATGCTTGACTGTAGGCAAGACACACTTGTCTTTGCACTCCTCACCTGGTTGCCACCACACAAGCTTGACACCATCTGAACCAAATAAGTTTATCTTGGTCTTATCAGACCACACGGCATGGTTTCGATAATCCATGTCCTTAGTCTGCTTGTCTTCAGAAAACTGTTTGCAGGCTTTCTTTTGCATCATCTTTAAAAGAGGCTTTCTTCTGGGACGACAGCCATGCAGACCAATTTGATGCAGTGTGCGGCATATGGTCTGAGCACTGACAGGTTGACCCTCCACCCCTTCAACCTCTGCAGTAATGCTGGCAGCACTCATACGTCTATTTCCCAACCTTTGGATATGACGCTGAGCACGTGCACTCAACTTCTTTGGTCGACCATGGCGACGCCTGTTTTGAGTGGAACCTGTCCTGTTAAAACGTTGTATGGTCTTGGCAGCACACAGCTCAGTTTCAGGGTCTTGGCAATCTTCTTATAGCCTAGGCCAGCAATTATTTTTTTCAGATCCTCAGAGAGTTCTTTGCCATGAGATGCCATGTTGAACTTACAATCTAAGCGGGAAGGTCAACTGATACAAATGGTAATGGCTGCGGGGGATGAGCTAATGGAGAAAGTAAAAAAAACTGTGTATTAGTTAGAGGCAGGATAGACTTCTTTAAATAGAAGGGTTTTCAGGGATCATCTAAATATGGGTGGCTTAGGGGACAGACAGATTGAGGTAGGGAGTTCCAAAGAATGGGAGAAGCTCTGGAGAAATCCTGGAGGCGAGCATGGGAGGAGGTGACAAGGGAACAGGAGGTCTTGGGAGCGACTTGATTGATATTTTGATTCCAGGCTAGTGATGTAGCTGGGGGCAGAGTTGTGGATGGCTTTGTAAGTTATTGTTAGTATTTTGAATTTTATTTGTTGGGTGAGTGGAGGGATTAGCAGAGAGGAATGAAGGACACAGAACGGTTGGTAAGGTGGATGAGTCTGGCAGCAGCAGTCATGATCTACTTAAGGGGGGATAGCCTATATAAAGGTAATCCAACGAGGAGGGAGTTGCAGTATTTGAGGCGAGAGATAACCAGGGAGTGAATTAGAAGCTTGGTGGTGTCATTGGCTTAAAAGGGGCATAGTCTAGAGATGTTGCAGAGGTTGAGGCGGCATGATTTGGACAGGGATTGGATGTGGGCCTGAAAGGACAGTTCAGAGTCCAGGGTTACCCCTAGCACCCTGGCATGTGGGGACAGACTGATAATTGTGCCATTGATCGTGACAGAGAAGTCAGGGGAAGGGGCGTGTGGGGGAGAAATTATTATGAGCTAGGTTTTAGATAAATTGAGTTTGAGGAAGCAATGTGACATCCAGTTAGATATGTCTGTTAGTAAATCAGTGATGCGTGAGGAAACTGATGGGGTGAGCTGAGGGGTAGAGAGATAGATTTGGGTGTCAGTGTAGAAATGGTAGTGGAAGCCATTGGAGGCTATCAGCTAACCCAGGGAGGAGGTGTAGATCGAGAATAAGAGAGGTCCAAAAACAGAACCTTGGGGGACCCCAATGGTAAGAGGGGGGTAATCTGCATGACTTCCCCACTAAGCATAAATTCCCCCTCCTCACAGTACAAATCCACTCCCCTGCTGAACCCCCTCCCCGTAACAGCACAAATCTTTGTGCCCCCCCCCCAAAAAAGGCCCCCTTATAGCACAAATCCTCTACACCTCAAATTTCCCCTCTAAGTACACATCCTCTCCGCCCATCCAAATCCCCCCTCCCAGCACAAACTCCACCCATCCCTCTAACTAGCACAGATAACCCCCCCCCCCAAAGAAATGTTTCCCTTCTAGCGCAATTCCCCTACCCCCTCTTTAATATCACCTTTAATAATAATAGGATTTTTTAAAACAGCTTACCTGTAAAATCCTTTTCTTTCGAAGGACATCACGGGACACAGAGCCACAGTAATTACTGATGGGTTATATAGGTATCACTGGTGATTGGACACTGGCACACCCTATCAGGAAGTTCAGCCCCCTATATAATCCCTCCCCCTTGCAGGGATACCTCAGTTTTGTAGCCAAGCAATATAGTGTATTAGAAGAGGGGCGGGACCTCTGTGTCCCGTGATGTCCTTCGAAAGAAAAGGATTTTACAGGTAAGCTGTTTTAAAAAATCCTATTTTCTTTCTCGAACATCACGGGACACAGAGCCACAGTAATTACTGATGGGATGTCCCAGAGCAAAGCTACCTGAGGGGGGGAACCACGACCAAGTAGGGTGCAAACAGACCTGAGGACCCTGTACCGCTGCCTGCAGCACACTACGCCCAAAGGCGATATCCTCATGCCTTCTCACATCCACCTGATAGAATCTGGTGAATGTATGAACTGAAGACCAGGTTGCGGCCTTGCAGATTTGAGCCATAGAGGCCCGGTGATGCACTGCCCAAGAAGCACCAATAGCCCTTGTTGAATGTGCCTTGATCTGAAACGGAGGAATCTTCTGTTTCAAACCGTAAGCTTGAATGATCAACTATCGAATCCATTTAGAAATGGTAGCTTTTGACGCTGCCTGTCCTCTATTGGGACCCTCTGGCAGCACAAACAAAACATCCGTCTTGCGGATCTGAGCAGTTGTCCCTAGATAGGCCTTAACTGCTCTTACTACATCCAACGAATGTAGAGATCTCTCTTCCGGAGAACAGGGATCTGGAAAAAAGGAAGGCAGAACAATGTCTTGGTTTAAATGAAAATCAGAAACCACCTTCGGTAAAAAACTAGGATGAGGGCGCAGTACCACTCTATCCTTGTGTATAATCAAATAAGGCTCCTTACAGAAAAGAGCTGCTAATTCTGATACTCTTCTAGCAGAAGAGATGGCCACCAGAAAAATTAACTTCCTTGTCAACAAGACCAAAGGAATCTGACTTATTGGTTCAAAAGGCTGTCTTTGTAACACAGCCAGGACCAAGTTCAAGTCCCAGGGGTTTAGGGGCGCTTTAACCGGAGGATTAAGACGCATCACCCCCTGCATAAAATTTCGGACCAAAGAATGCGAAGCAAGTGGCCGCTGAAATAATACTGATAACGCAGAGACCTGGCCCTTGATGGTACTCAAGGCCGGCTTCATCTCTAATCCTAATTGTAGAAAATCAAGAATTCTACCTATGACATATTTCCTGGGATGCCAACCTCTGGATTCACACCAGGTTATATAAGCTTTCCAGACTCTATGATAAATCATCCTGGAAGCTGGCTTCCTTGCATTAATCAAGGTAGATATGACAGGACCTGAGAGCCCACTACTCTTCAGAACGTGGGTCTCAATAGCCAAACCGTCAAATTTAGCGTTTGTAAGGCAGGATGGAACACCGGACCTTGAGATAACAGGTCTGGGCGTACCGGTAGGGTCCACGGGGAACCCACCGTCATCCTTACTATTTCTGCATACCAAGTCCTTCTGGGCCAAGCGGGGGCCACCAGAAGTACCGACTTCCTTTCCTGCCTGATCCTGCGAAGGAGTCGTGGTAATAGCAGAATAGACGGGAATGCGTAAATCAGTGAGAACCGATGCCACGGAATCACCAACGCATCCGTCCCGCATGCAAGAGGATCTTTTGTCCTTGCCACAAATCTGTCTATCTTTGTGTAGAATCGGGATGCAAAGAGATCTACATCTGGAACCCCCCATCTTTGGCATATGGCCCAAAAGACGTCGGGATGCAGAGACCATTCCCCTGGAAGTAACTGCTGGCGGCTTAGATAGTTCGCCTGCCCATTCTCTATTCCCGGGATGAAAACTGCCGATATGCATGGCACATGCATCTCTGCCCAGACTAAGATCTGGTTCACCTCCTTTTGAGCAGCTCGGCTCTGGGTGCCTCCCTGATGATTGACATAAGCCACTGCTGTGGCATTGTCGGACTGGATCCTGACCGGACAACCCTGTAGCCTGATAGTCCAGGCTTTTAGAGCTAAATGTATCGCCAGGATCTCCAGAATGTTGATGGGTAAGGTCCTCTCTGTCTTGGACAATATCCCTTGGACCGCAGCCTGTTCCAGAACTGCTCCCCAACCTGACAGACTGGCATCTGTTGTTACTACCGTCCAGGTAACCGGTAGAAAGGATTTCCCCTTCTGCAGGTTCTCGAGTATGAGTCACCAATTGAGGCTCTGACGCACCGCATGCGACAGGTGCATCGGAAAGTCTAATGCCTGAACCTTCTTGTTCCAGGTCAACAGAATACTGTGTTGCAGCATTCTTGAGTGAAACTAAGCATAGGGAACTGCTTCGAATGAAGACACCATCTTCCCTAGTAGCCTCATACAAAGGCGGACTGAGGGACCCTTCTTGGTCCTTACTGTCAGAACCAGCTCTCTTAAAGCAGTGATCTTTGCCTGGGGTAGAAATATTTTCCCCTGGCTTGTATCTATAATCAGACCTAAATACTCCAGTCTTCTTACTGGTTTTAGGAAAGACTTTTCTAAGTTGAGGATCCAACCCAGGTGTTCTAGATACCTGACTGTGGTCCTCAAGTTTCCATTCAAAGAGGCTACCGACCAGTCTATCAAGAGCAGGTCATCTAGGTATGCTATGACAGCTATACCCTGAGCCCTTAATCTGGCCAGAGGAGGAGCCAAGATTTTTGTGAACACTCGAGATGCAGTGAAAAAAAATAAGGGGACTAGGGGAAAAAAGGGGGACAATGGGGACTTTATATGAAACACATCACTAGGGCAGGCTGAGTCATCAGATGTAAAAAAATGTAAATTTATTGATACCACATGAGAAACAAGGTGCAATAGATAATACTCGCATATAGTCAATAGATAAGGTACAAAGTATGTAAAACATGGCAGCAGAACATATAATAGTAGCATAGTAACATGTTATACATTGTAACATAGGTAGATTGCAGCATCATCAAAATTACACCCCACATGTGTATACGTAATTCATATTGTATTAAAATCCAACTGATGGCTAAAACACTAAAATGCCCATGATAGATACATATTCGTTGTGACATGTCAAGAAGTTATGAATGTTCAGTTGTATTGCTCGACGCGTTTCGTGGAAGTTTGTCCACTCATCAGGAGCAGCTATCTGGAAATATCTAAAGTAACGTATAAAGTAGTAATTAATAATATTTAATTACAACAGGAAGAGGGGAAGCAAAACCGCTAGTCCTAACACTCTTACCTGTAGATATAGGGTATAATAGTAGTAGGGCATATATAGGAAAGTTCATGATGGTAGGAGATAACCAGGGGCGGACACAACAACCCCACGGGAGCTGAGGAGGCAACCAAGAGGCGGCAGGGCGAGGCAGCTCAGGACGCCGTAGAGCAATGGGTAGTGAAAAAGTTCACCTAGGTTTCAAACAAGGTGGTGTAAGATAGAGCATTGACCCAAGGTAACTGTAGATAAATAAAATAAAATACGTATAGGTAAAAAACAAGTAGTGTTGGATGACCACTAAGTGGAAGATCAAGTGTGGGACAAGGTGAAGTGACAGTGAAGTGAACATAGGAAAAACAGACAGATAGTGTCCAGGAGACCGGTGGAATGAACGAACAAAGAGAGCCCACCACAACACCAAGCGAACAAGGTGAAGGGATAGTGCAAGGCAGGTTAGGTGAGGACGGGTGTATATAGGGGGATGAAGAAAGCATGGTGCAAGGAGATCTCCGGTTACCTAAGATGACAGAGTCTCAGCCCGCCAGCCAACGAGGTGAACCCCCAACGTCACGCTAAGACGTGCTAGGAGGGAGGAGAGGAGGCAGCCCACTAAGGAGACTAGCGCCTATATAGGCAACCTCCGGCCTCCATCATTATGCACGCCAGATGGAAACAGCGTCACGACGGCACGTGACGTCAATTGACGCCAAACGTGCCGACGTGCGGAGCGTGGCGTCGACGCACAGCGGACACCCGCCCCCGATCCCATGACTGGTGGATCAGGGGGATAGGGGGATAGCAACGGTGCGCGTCGCAGCTCCCGGGGATGGAAAGGATCCACCCCCCGAGTATCAACATGAATAGATAACATGATTAAGGTAAAACAAAGATATTCCAGTGATAGCAAGTAAATATAATAACTAAGCATATGACACAAGACCACAGCAATGGTATATATAGTATTTAGTGTGTGTTTCCATCCCATATTAATATTGAAACAAGAGGTATAGGTTAGGACTTTATATGAGACCATGACCATCCGGTACACAGGTCTCCATCCAATTATATCTGAGAAAAATAAGGGGACTAGGGGAAAAAAGGGGGACAATGGGGACTTTATATGAAACACATCACTAGGGCAGGCTGAGTCATCAGATGTAAAAAAATGTAAATTTATTGATACCACATGAGAAACAAGGTGCAATAGATGATACTCGCATATAGTCAATAGATAAGGTACAAAGTATGTAAAACATGGCAGTAGAACATATAATAGTAGCATAGTAACATGTTATACATTGTAACATAGGTAGATTGCAGCATCATCAAAATTACACCCCACATGTGTATACGTAATTCATATTGTATTAAAATCCAACTGATGGCTAAAACACTAAAATGCCCATGATAGATACATATTCGTTGTGACATGTCAAGAAGTTATGAATGTTCAGTTGTATTGCTCGACGCGTTTCGTGGAAGTTTGTCCACTCATCAGGAGCAGCTATCTGGAAATATCTAAAGTAACGTATAAAGTAGTAATTAATAATATTTAATTACAACAGGAAGAGGGGAAGCAAAACCGCTAGTCCTAACACTCTTACCTGTAGATATAGGGTATAATAGTAGTAGGGCATATATAGGAAAGTTCATGATGGTAGGAGATAACCAGGGGTGGACACAACAACCCCACGGGAGCTGAGGAGGCAACCAAGAGGCGGCAGGGCGAGGCAGCTCAGGACGCCGTAGAGCAATGGGTAGTGAAAAAGTTCACCTAGGTTTCCAACAAGGTGGTGTAAGATAGAGCATTGACCCAAGGTAACTGTAGATAAATAAAATAAAATACGTATAGGTAAAAAACAAGTAATGTTGGATGACCACTAGGTGGAAGATCAAGTGTGGGACAAGGTGAAGTGACAGTGAAGTGAACATAGGAAAAACAGACAGATAGTGTCCGGGAGACCGGTGGAATGAACGAACAAAGAGAGCCCACCACAACACCAAGCAAACAAGGTGAAGGGATAGTGCAAGGCAGGTTAGGTGAGGACGGGTGTATATAGGGGGATGAAGAAAGCATGGTGCAAGGAGATCTCCGGTTACCTAAGATGACAGAGTCTCAGATGATGCAGTGGCTATCCCGAAAGGCAGAGCCACAAACTGGAAATGGCGCCCTCCTACCTCGAAGCGCAGAAACTTCTGATGAGCAGGAAAAATGGGCACATGCAGATATGCATCTCTGATGTCTATTGATGCCAGAAATTCTCCTCCCTGCAGGGTGGGAACTACTGTTCAAATTGATTCCATGCGGAAGGATTGAATCCTTAGGAATCGGTTCAGATCCCTTAAGTCCAGAATGGGCCTGACATCCCCATTTGGCTTTTGGACCGTAAAAGGGTAGGAATAGAAGCCCAATCCCTGGTCCTTTGCGGGAACTATCATAATGACCTCCTGCGACAAAAGTCGCCCTAACGCTAGAAGGAGCGACTGGTACTTCTCTGGGTCTCTGGGAACACCTGATCTGAGGAACCGAGGAGAGGGGAATTCCTGAAACTCCAGCTTGTACCCTAAGGTTACCGTGGAGATTACCCATCTGTCCTGGAAGTCCTCCTGCCAGAGCTCTGAGAACTGTCGCAGTCTTCCCCCACTCGAGTGAGCGGGGGCGCCCCCTCATGCAGAGGTCTTAGTGTTTTGCCTAGTAGGCTTCTTTCCCCAGGACCTCTTTTGTCCCTGGGGTTCACTCTTGTCTCTGGACCCCGATGGAGGCGGCCGTCGAGACTGCCTGGAGGCTGAAGCCCCCGGCGCTGGGGAAAGAGTCCGTATGAAAGAGGGACGCTTACTCTTTTTCTTGACAGGTAAGAGAGTGCTTTTCCCACAAGAGATTCTCTTGATATAGCTATCCAAGTCCTCTCCAAACAACCTTGCACCACGAAATGGAAACCCAGCCAGTAGCTTCTTACATGGTGCTTCGGCTGACCAATTTTTCAACCATAGGATTCTACGTATATGCACCAACCCCAGTGAAAGACGGGAGGTTTGCACGATAGAATCTCTAATGGCGTCAACCACAAAGTATAAGGCCACTGGAAGGTTAGCAAACCCCTGGGCCTGCTGTTCAGGTAATACTTTGATGACCTGCTTAACATGGTCTCTTAAGTATTGACAGACTCCAATCGCTGCTACTGCAGGTTGGGCCACTGATCCTGCTAAGGAGAAAACATCCTTCAATAGGGATTCCATCCTTTTATCTACAGAATCCCTGAGCATCTGAGCATTGTCTACAGGACAAGTCAGGCTATTATTTACGGAGGAAATGGCGGCATCAATAACCGGTATTCCCCACATTTTAATAAACTTTTCTTCCATCGGATAAAGTGTTGAAAACTTTCTCGGCGGAAAAAAAAAAAAAAACGTTTGTCTGGGTGATCCCACTCAGAATAAATGAGCTTTTCAAGTAAAGTATGAACAGGAAAAGCATGTGCTGCTTGGAAAGGTTTCAGTGACCCCAAAGCAGAAGAGGATTCTTTAGCAGTTTCAGGTACGGGCAACTTAAATGTGGAGCGGACCAATCCAGTGAGGATCTGCACTAAGACTTTCTCCTCTTGGGATGTCGCAGAGGGTCCCTCTCCACCTGATTCCTCTGAAGAGGAATCATCCGTCCCATCCCGATCCTCTGAAAGGGATTCATCTCCTTTATCCCAGAGCTCCTCTGTCTGAGGGTCTTGGGGAACAGAGGAAAGCCTTGTGCGTTTTCTTCCACTGAGTGAAGACATAATCACGGCCATTAATCTTTCCTCTAGACCATTAATGGTTGAGGAAAAAACCTCTTGTGTAATATATACAGGGGCTGAAGTGCCAGAAGCAGGTGTGGCCCCTGACCCCGATGGCTCTCCATGGCTAGCCGTCCCTGGCCCATCTTTTAGGGGGGAGGATGCTGCCGACAGGGGGCCCTCAGAACCTGAACGAGATCCCCTAGTGTCTCTGGTTCCTGGGGTGCTTGAACCTCTTCTACCCATAGTGCAAAGCAACAAGGTGTGAGGTATACAAATGAACACTGCCTGCTGAGCGATGTAGTCTGGCTAAAAGCCTTGCTACCCAATGCTCAGTCTGGTGTTACTTCAGTAAATGCTGCCTAGGAGAATGCCTGTGTCCCTCCTTACATGTGACCGTCAGCTCTGTGTCTCTCAGAAGGCTGTGTGCACCTGTACAGAGTGCCTCTAATAGCCTGCAGCTGGCCTGAGTGGGAGTCTAAGCACTCAGTGCTGACGTCCCGCCCCTCCCCCTCTACCGCCCCCCCTTCGAGTTTTGAAAAAAAAAAAACAAGCGCTTCCCACGCTGGCCGACTCTCCTTCCTGTCATGCTTCTGGAGGAAGGCTGGGAGCGGGGGGGGGGGGGACGACTGGTACAAGATCTGCCTGAACGGCTATCTTCAGAGATGGTGGCCATTAGGCCGCAGAGTCCGGGTGGTATAACCACTTTCTAGACCCCTGTGGCCCCTCTCTAGCCTGGGGGGAACATTCAAACATGAGACATCCCTCCTACATCTTACCTTCTTTGCAGCCAGCTTGAGACGCTGTGAGGGAAAAACACCAACGATGAACACTGAGACAGACAGTCAGCATGTGCAGGTTGTGCTCTTGGCAGCCCCCAGTGGTCACAATAGGCATAGCATGCATTTACCTTAAAGGAGAAAAGCCACTAGAACTCAAAAATTCTGTGGAATCTCCTCTTACCTTATCCAGCCGCAGGGTGCTGTTTACACAGACCCAATCTTCACCTCTCACGGTGGGCTCCGTTTGAAAAAACCGTCAGAGACTGGGGCCCCCATCAGTAGGGGGATCCAACAGTTCTGGGACCGTAAAGCACCTCGCCAGAAATTAGGAAGTTTAAAGCCATTTTCTGATCTGCGGGGTCCAGCTCTCTAAAAAGAGAAGCATTACGGGTAAAACCTCGTTTCTTCGGACACGAGGCCCGGGTACCATTCAATTCGGCCATGAAAAGACACTTTGAATGGATCCGGTTCGCCTGGCTTGCCCCAGTATAGGATATCAGGATATTCCCTTTGGAGCTCAGCACAGGACATCTTTACATGTCCATCACCTAAGACACTGGCGTAAAAACTGAGGTATCCCTGCAAGGGGGAGGGATTATATAGGGGGTTGAACTTCCTGATAGGGTGTGCCAGTGTCCAATCACCAGTGATACCTATATAACCCATCAGTAATTACTGTGGCTCTGTGTCCCGTGATGTTCGAGAAAGAAAAATCCTCATACTCCATCCCCCCTCAATCACCACTTTTAGCGCACACCCCCAAATTTCCCCTCCTAGAACAATTATTATCCCCTGCTGCCACCCAAATTCCCCCACCCAACACAAATCCCACTCTCAAATGCACTCTGTATGTAATGCACTTCTGAACCCTGCACTCTATGCATAGTGCACCCCAGATACAACCAGCCCTTTGAGAGCAACCTTACTGCTGATGTAGTGCGCAATGAAATTGAGTTTGACACCCCTGGTCCAATATATTGCCAGAACATTTGGAGGCAAAAAGCAAATGATTATCATTCATTTATTTCATGTACATTGCATTACACTACTGAGTAAGTAAATGACATTACCATATGTGAAATGTGAAAGACAATCCCTGATCTAATGTAGAAACATTAAAGTAATGCTGCTACAGAACACAGAAAAAACATCGAAACTGTGAACATATGCAACTTAGAATACTGAAAAAATGTAATGAAGTGTACATAAAAGGTTAAGGAATAAATATTGTAACTTTATTCCTCTTCATTTCTAGGCAGATATCATGTAGTAACGAGTTGGGAAAAACCAGGACAGGAGAAAGCACAAGTGACTGAATATCAGATGCAGCTGTCAGTGTGAGGTAACTGCAAAATGCTTGGCTAGGCACATCGACAAAAATCTATTTATCATCTATATTTTGGCAGAGTATGAACCAACAAAATCAGGCTGTTCTTACAGCTCATGCACAACTAAACTGACACTGATAGAATAAACCAATTAAAGCCACCATATATGTAAGACAATCACCATTTAACTTGGAATTAGACATGGACGTTTCTCTGCAATCCTTTCACACAGCTCAATATGCTAAAGTGCAGCAACAGTGAATTTTAGTGATTAAAATCATCTGGTACACATGTCATTGTAACTGTTATGAGGAAACTTTTTTTTTTTTTTTTTTTTGAGATATAAGATTTAAAATTAAAAAAATCCATCTGCACAAAGATATTTTCTCAAAGTTTAAAGTCCAACTCCAGGCAAAATACTTTTTTTTGTGAGAAAGAGTTCTTTGGGATTTCTGTCAGGTTTTTCTTGGGCTTTGGGTGATTGGAGAGGAGCGCCCAATGTCCAAAAACAGAGAGGTCTCACTTGATGAAGTTTGTAGTTATTTATTGGAGATAAAAGTCTCAATATATGGGGGGACAAAAAATTGGACAAACAGGGGTCACTAGCACAGAAAAGCAAAGACAGTAACAAAAAAAAACAATAAGGTTCCACTGTTTCCAGACAGGAAGTTGGGGTTTAACAATTTGTAATGGTGTGCGGTAACCCAAAAAATAAACACCAAGCACCAATAAAAACTTGTTCGATTAAAAAAAATAAATACTTATTGATTATGACAGTGTTTATTGTCCCTATGCACTTCCTGTAGTAGAATGACAACACCCCGCAACATAAAATGCTATAAACTGTGCAACCAAATCAATCATCAACCATTAAAAAGTGTCACACATGCAAAAGAGACATTTAATATTACAAGATTATACACCTCTGCCTCCGGTAATGTACTGCACCTCATCCAATGCAAAAAATGAAACAAAGGATCTTACACTGGTGAAACTGGACAAAAATTGCAAACAAGAATTCATTTACACAGACACACCATTAAGGAACATAAGGAAGATGATTTCTGCAAACCTGTGGGACATAGTTTCCCACAACCAGACCACACCATGTAAGACATGAATATTTTGGTTCTTGAAAGGAACTTCAAAACTATTTAGGAAATGAAAACTAAAAATCATAATTCCTTCCAGTCTACAGCCCTCTCCTTGCCTTATCTCACCGGCTACACAAGTTTAATTACTATTGCTGTGTATGTTTGTTTGTGCCTGTTTTTTACTCAGAGATTGCACTTTGGTAAAATTTGGGTGTTTGTACTGCTTGGACCTTCAAGAAGGGGGTACATAACAAAAGCTTATCCTGAAAATGTGGATGCTTGTTCACAAAAAAAAAGTATCAGGGACAACACACAATTGTTCTTGTTGGCAAGTGCACTAATATGGCTACACTCGCCTTAACCAATAAAAGGAGCAACACAGAGGTGTAGATGCTCCTAAACACCTAGGTGGCAGCAGGAGGTTTGCTGTCTCTGGTCAATATGGTAGTTATGCGGGTTGCAACTGCAGGGAAAATCTGGCTATATGGCTGGTTGCAACCTCTTCTAACAGATTCCATCCTTGCTGTCATTAGAAAGGCAGAACACTGGACATACAATGCAATGAGTGCGATGGCTGCTCACTAAACCTGGACCCAGGATTGGAGATTTCATGCCACCCAGATCTCTTAGAAATCTCCAGGTTCCAAAATGGACTTTAGAAAACAATGAGGAAACTGAAAAGTTTCCTCTGCATTAGGCAAACCCCCTTCAACCTGCCTGGTTGAAAATCCTGGGTTATAATCTTCACTTAGACCCTGAAAGGGTACTGCACCGCCACAATATATATAGACAGATAAGATATACAGTATGTATAGACAGATATATTTTTCTCTATATGCGCATCGATTTGCACGTGAATTTCTATGCTATTGGTACAACCCATGAATGTGGTTTCACATTGTGTGTGACAAACTTTGATTGGAATGGTAAACCAGCAGACTTAGGTAAGGTTACATTTTAATTGGAGGATAGGAAATTATAAAGTGAAAAATAGTGTGGAGAAGTGATAGGTGTTGAACAGCTGCTTTTTGTGTTATTTGTTATTTTAAGTATCTGTTGAGATCTGAGCGATCCTTGGTGGGGGCGTGCATTGTGAAATTTCTTGCTATTGATTTTGAGTATAAAAAACAATAGTTGACATTTGACAAGAATAGTAAGTGCCCTAAGAACATTTGATTTGCCTAATTTTCACAAAAGCAGGGTAATTGCAGAGAACAAATGTACATGCATTTTCACTAGACAATTTTATATTATAATTATACCCTTGGGTGTCTTGGGTGTTTTAGATGTGTGAACTGTGCTATACAAGCTACATTTTTTAAATTTATTTTTTATTTAAACACTGGTTCTTAAAAGAAATAGTGGAAAGAGATTCAAGTTCAAAAGAACATAAAGAGCTGAAAAAAAGCAACATAATATAGAGAAATATATAAAGAAAAGGACAATAATTCCTTTTCATTTCCCTGGGTTACCATAATGCAGAACCATTGCCTGTTTGCCACAAGAGTCTGCAAAAGCTATACAATAAGGATTCAGATTGCTTATTCACTTTAGGAACCAATTTGCCTTATACCAGTGTTCTCTATTTTCAATAAAAGAGCATAATATAATTCAAAGGACTGGGCCTCTTTTTCATTTCCTCTAATTATTTTTACAAGATTTTAACATTAAGATGTTAAAGAAACCCAGGAAAAGCCTCCTACTTGACCCTTAGATCCAAGGTACACAATTTAATAAAAAAAGGAACAAACTTGACACAATAAAATACAGCTAGTACAAGAATGAAAATATTCATATGGTTTTTGATTTCTTTTTTAGCGGGCCTTTGACTCTGCATCCAGGCATTTACTCATTTGTTGCTAGCTTACAGTGCTGCGGCTAGTGCATACAGTTTACTTGCCTAAGCAAACGCCCATTCATGTGCCTTTACTGCGCAGGAATGAGAATGATTTTAGTGTCTTTGCTATATGCTGCTCATGTGCAAGGTTGTTACAGCTTATATGTAAATGACAACCAGGACTACCATCTGGTTCTCCATGATTACTGTTTTTCATTGCATGCACAAATTTCCCTTTCTATAGTGACTTAATTTTTCATCAGGGCTTCATATATACTGTCAAAACATGTAGGAAATTACATCACTATTATATTGGATACTATGTTGTGATACATTTTTATTAAGTTTATATGTTATAAATATGTGCTGAGGTTTGCACCCTGGGAAGGTGATCCTGCAAGGTTTTCAAATTGTCGGTTATATATGCTAGTGCATAAATGTATATGCACTTTATCATTAATGCTGTACTGGCAACATTTGTACCTTTCCAGGCAATTCGTGTACTACAGTCTAAAAAAACACTTAACTGTTAAAAGTATGATATAAAATATAACTTCACTCTCAGGTAAAAACAATACACAGTATTCTATAACCAATGCCATCAGTATGTTTAGCAACAATGAGGTGTTGCAAAGGTCTTAAGAAAGGTCTTTGCTATTACCCATCATGAGATGTTTCTTATGTGACACCTTGGTAATGATACATCATTTTATAGGCCATCAGTTAAAACTGAACCAGCTGTGTGTAGCTGGATGTACAGCGGGTCGGACATGTGCCTGAAGAGCTCCCTGGGTCTCAGCAACATCCTAGTCTATTATCCTACCTGCCGCAGGTCGTTCCGCTACCTTATCCCGCTGGGTGACTTCCGTGACTTTTTGGGGTCACACCGGTATGCCATCTAAGCGCCGTAGTGCGGTGGTGTCAGCGGGGAAAAGCAGCCTCCACAGCCAGCCTCCTGCTCTGACGCCATTTTGGATAAACTCTGCGGGCTACTTGCAGACATGGAAATGTCGGCAGAACCCGCTGCTTCACAGCCTCAAACTGCTCCTGGACAGGCAAGTGACACTGTGGCTATCCTATCGGCCCTAGAACAAAGCAGAGCCTCATTAATGGTTCTTATTGACTACTTGACGGCTGAATGCAATCTCATCCATGTGGACTTAGGCAAGTTCAGGGGCTGGCTGTCTGAAACAGAGAGCAGGATCTCTGCCAATGAGGATATTACCACTCAGCGTTCAGATTCATTGTCCTCCCTTCAAAGCACTGTGTGGATGCTGGTAGCAAAATCAGATGATGCAGAGAATCGCATGAGAAGAAATAATGTTAGGGTGTTGGGCTTGCCACAAGGGGCAGAGGGTTATCATCCTACCAAATTTGCAGAGACTTTCATCAAAACCCTGCTAAACCTGACAGATCTCTCCAACGTATGTGGTGGAAAGAGCACACAGGGTGCCAACAGGCCGCTACACGGCAGGGGCCCCACTGAGGCCTTTCCTAGTGAGGTTTCTCAATTACAGGGATCACGATCGTATCCTCAGCGAGGCCCGCAAACACCCTAACCTTCCTTTTCAGCATACCAGGGTAATTCTCTATCTGGATTTCTCCGCGGAGCTGCAGAAGCAGCACACAACCTTTACTGATGTTCGCTGGAGGCTTTGAGAATGCAACATCAAATACTCCATGCTATACCCGAGCCACTTTCACACATAGGGAAAATTAATCAAATTAAAATGAAAAAAAATACTACCGGTCTTGCTGTATAACCTACGGCACTCTTCGGTTTGGATACCAAAGACCCTATTTCAACAACTGGACTCCATAGTAGCCTCCTTCCTATGGCAATCACACCTGGCCAGGTTCAGTAGGAAGATCTTACGTAGGTCCTGCACACAGGGAGGCCTAGCGTGCCCGGACTTTCATACATACTATATAGTGGCCATGCTCACTCATGCCCACACTTGGTTGGTTTCGGATGACACTAATGCATCGGTCGTCTTAGAGGCAGCACATATGGGATCCTTTGAAGCCCTCCATAATGCTCTTTATAGGGGGTTGGGGGGTTCCCATGTACCCTTAACACTAGCTATGAAAGCAGTTATTACAGCATAGCATATTGTAGTGATCCAACCGAACATGGCAAAAGGCTGTTGGTACCCTAACACACCACTTTGGTGTAACCCAAGGTTACGGGAATTTCACTCACTGCAGGACCCAGGACTCTGGGCCAGTAAAGGCATTAAATATTTGCTGGACATATGTGACAGATCTGGGCTTTTCCCATTTGACAGACTAAAAAACAAATTACAATTACCAAACTCTTTCTTTTTTCGGTTCCTGCAACTCCGTCATGCCTTTGAATCACAATTTAACCACTTGCTTACTGGGCACTTAAACCCCCCTCCTGCCCAGACCAATTTTCAGCTTTCAGCGCTGACGCACTTTGAATGACAATTGCGCGGTAATACAACACTGTACCCAAATGAAATTTTTATCATTTTTTTCCCACAAATAGAGCTTTCTTTTGGTGGTATTTAATCACAGCTGGGATTTTTATTTTTTGCTAAACAAACAAAAAAATATGGAAAATTGTGAAAAAAAAATAATGTTTCATAGTTTGTTATAAAATTCTGCAAACAGGTAATTTTTCTCCTTCATTGATATGCGTTGATGAGGCGGCACTGGTGGGCACTGATAGGCACAGATAAGGCGGCACTGATGGGCACAGATAAGGCGGCACTGATGGCCACTGATGGGTGGCACGGATGGGCACTGATAGGTGACACTGATGGGTGGCACTGATGGGCACTGGTAGGTGACACTGATGGGGACTGATAGGTGGCACTAATGTGCAGCACTGTTGTTAAGGCACTGATTGTGGGCACTGATGGGTGGCACGGTGGGCACTGATAGGCAGCACTGCTGCCTATTGCTAGGTGGCACTGGCAGGGGCCACAGGTGGGCACTGAGGATATTCAGCAGCTCGCCATAATCGGGACTGATGTCCCTCTCACGGCCACCGGTGATCGGCTTTTTTTCCTCCTCGCGCTGTCAGTGCGAGGAGAAAAAATAGCAGATTACCGGCTCTGTTGACATCACATGTTCAGCTGTCATTGGCTGACAGCTGATCACGTGTTAAGGGGTTGGGATCAACCCCCTACTCCGATCTGTGATCAGGCGAGTCTCATAGACTCGCTGATCACAGAGCGCGCTGCGCGCGCCCTGCACGCGCCCTGCAGGGGGTGCGCAGGCCGCTCATGCACGGGACGACGTCAATGGACGTAGTCACGGCAAAGCAGGTCTGCGCTGTAGCAGTCATGCGGCTATAGTGCGGATCTCAAGTGGTTAAATCTATCCAGCTTTGGCTGTAGCAGGATGACGCCAATCTCCCAAAACCATTATCCCAAATTTACCAAGCAATGCTGCCGTCCATCCAGGTTGGTCTGGATGGTCTTCGTGGTTTGTGATGGACGGAGGTGCGGGAGCTGGAAAGCGAAGACTGGGAGGATATGTGGGATTACCCGTTTCAGCTATCGGTTGCGGCTAAAGACAAAATGATTCAATGCAAAATCTTACATAGGATTTAATATACACCACAACGCCTACACCACAAATACCCAGCCTCCTCAGCTAACTGGTGGAGATGCTCTGGTACTCCTGCAGGCTTCACACATATTTTTTGGGAATGCCCACAGATTCAAGATTATTGGCGGGAGGTGACCCAATTCATCCATGGGTTAACCACTATTCCTATCACTCTGATGGTTAGTGTTTGTCTCCTTGGGCTAGTAGAACAGCTGGCATTCGCTAAGGCAACACTTACTTTACTAAGTATTCTCCTATTTTATGCGAGAAAGGCCATAGTCCTCAAATGGAAGTCAGCTGGATCCCCTACCTTGTCATTATGGAAACAATCAGCTAATGCTGCAATACCCCTCTATAAAGAAACATATTTATCCTGCGGCTGCCCCAAGAAAAAAGGAAAAGTTTGACATTTGTGGACAGACTCGGATTCTATGGTAGACGATCAGACCTTAGCGGACTAATCTAATTTAACTTCCTGAAGATATACATGGCCCTAGGTGGAGCTGGGATCTATGCCTAGGATATGTGAGTGGCTGGGTAGGCCCCCACAAACATTGTACCAACATTTTATTCTCACTACTCTTACAGTGTCCAGTTCTGATAGCTAGAAGGGGGAAAAGGTCAACCAAAAAGCAATATTCCGTATCATTATCCTTTCAACTGTAACCTGAGTGGTGTGTTTAGTTGTTTAGAGCTTAGTGATAATTGGTTAGTTAGTAAGTTAAGCTATGAGTTGTAACTTGTTATGCACATGGCTATGTACACTAGTTAGCCGGGTATGCCCTAATGGCTCTGTTTTGTATCTATAACTTATAAACTTTTCAATAAACAGAATTAAAAAAAAAACTGAACCAGCTGATAATAATTTGCATTGACAAAGGGCAGGATTGCTTTGTAATTACTAATTACTTCAGCCGGTGTCTTGGCTTTCTATGCCTTTTTGCACCCCCTTTTTTACATGTGATCAATACTTTTCCCTGTGTCATTCCATTTTATTACACATAACTTAATTTCTAAACTTATTTGTTTTTGTTTCTTTATATGTATGGGTTGTTACCGACATGTGGTGAAAATGTCATGTCAATAGCACCTTTAGAAATATATTTACCTAGAAAAATGGTGACGTGGTCAATATTTATTTTACCCTCTGTATAGACAAATTACCCCAAAAATTGTCTGATAATTGAATTATTTAGTAATGCTTCTCCCAGTCTCAAATTCTTATTATGAAACGATAGCTGTTGCAACTTTTTAATTTACTTGAAGTCACTGCTTCTGTTTTATAGTTCAATAGCAGTATAGGAGATAATTTAAACGACAACGGGTTAAAAGCCAAGAAAGTTCCTTCAGAAAATATTTGACACCATAGCTACGGTTATTATGCAAGTCTTCAGTCAGATATGTACCCTTGTCATGTAAAATTCAGCAGGCACCTGCACACACCGTTCTTGAATGAGCGCCTGTGCTGCATACAGATGGAGCAGATATACATACTGCAATGTACTTAAAACAAAAAAAATGCTACAGCAGCAACTACTCACTTTTGCATACCAGATTGTTATATCTTATTGATGATGCAGAAAAGAGTTACAAAAACTTGTGGAGAAAATAGTAGAGAGTCAGAGATCAATAATCTTTAATGGTTTTACCTAGTAAAATTTTTTTAATTAATCATGCATTATTCCTGCACTGTAAAGGTACCATGTTTTCCTCTAATCAAATATGTTTAAGTAATTATTCAATGCTATTCTCCCTGCTTACAGATGGCTCAGCCTGTGCTACTTAGTAATGTAAAGTTGGAAGTCAGTGTCCATTAATTACATTAGGATGTTTAAAAACAGAATTTACAACAGCCCAAAGTCCAAGCATATTTATCAGTGAAGGACTAGGCTATTTATTCCCACAGCTTTTTCCTTTCTAACTTTTCAAGTATGCATACATTATTCAAGGTCTTGCTTGATGCGTGAAAGATCATTATGACATTTTGTATACTTTTTGTCCTATTTTTCGCATATCTGTTAAGCTTTGTTTGCATAATCCACTATTCAGAGTTACACATTTCCAAAGTGGAATTTTTTTGCACAACAAAAGTTTATGCAGTGTGATTTTTTTTTTCTCATGCAAAGGTTTCTTCTGATTATGTTTTTTCTGTTTTAAGTTAAAGGGAAAGGTGATTTCATTTTAAATAAACATAGGGAAAAAAAAAAACACAAGCTTTAAAAAAAGTTTAGTGCATCACCCCCTAAGCACACAGGGTGTGCCTAAGAATTTGGAGCAAATGGACTGTATTTACAGGACAAATTCAGTTCTCTCCCATGAGAAACTCATCAACACCATTATTATACATCTTGCTACTACTAGAATATTGTGCTACTTTTCCCTACTTTTAAGATCTGCATCATTGCTCCTGTGTACCTTTTTATAATTAAAGGATAAGTTCACCTTTCACAAAAAATAATAAATGCATATTTTTTTTGCAGGTAAAAAAAAACGTGCATTTATTATTTTTTGTTGCAGGAGCCTGTAAAGGATTGCACCAGTGACCAGATCGCTAATGCCATGCAGGTCTCCTGCAGATTTGTCAGTGTATCGGCTTGCTGAAGAAGACAACACTGGCACTGTTTTCTGTGCTTTTTTTACATTATTTTTAATCTTCGTGCCAGCAAGCCGCTGCATTCTGACAGGAAGAATCAATGAGCCACCACAGTGCTTACAGAGCCATGTCTGTTCATTGAAAACTACAAGCTGACAGCCACAAAGGCTGCTGGACCTTGTAGTTTTCCAATCACAAGACATTTTTTTTTAAATTGTGACAGCTAGCGGGGGGTGGGGGGTTTGGTGATCAGACAGGTGCGTGGGCCGGTCTGTTCATAACATATTACAATATGGGTGTAACATGTTACGAAAGGTGAACTTATCCTTTAAAGGGGTTGTAAAGGTATTTTTTTTTCTTTATTAAATAACTAACATCTCTATACTTACCTCCTCAGTACAGAGTGGCCCCAAGCCTCCTCTTCTCGGGTCAGTCAGCAGTCCAGTGCCCCCATGGTAAGTCGCTTCCCTTGGGGGCACTTATGCGCGCTCGCTCCCAAGCCCCGTTGCTGTGTCCGTTGACACAGACAGGACTCTGCCTTGGCCCCCGCTCCCTCATCACTGGCTTTGATTGAGAGCAATGGGAGCCAATGGCTCCCAGTGCCCCAGAAAAAGTTGTGAGACTTGGAAGTGAGGGAGAAGAGGAGAGGTGTAGACATGAACAGAGCTGAGTCGAATGCGGGCTCAGGTAAGTAAAAGGGGGGTGAGGGGGATAATGATTCTTAAACATTTTTTACCTTAAAGTGTATGTAAATCCTCCATATACCCAGTGAAGTGAACAGCCTCAGATGATACACAGAGATTAAAAAAATCTCCCTACATACGTTTCACATGTATATCTTCTGTCTTAATATTTATATACTGTTTAGAAATCGCACTTCCTGGTTCCCAAGTAGGAGGAGATCATTGCTAGACACTGTGAGAGACTGTGAGACAGCTGATTGGAGGAAAGGCACATCCCCCTCAGCTCCAGAGCACTTTGGACCTCAGACTGGGGCTAAGGTTCACCTTCCAACAGGACAACGACCCTAAGCATACAGCCAAGACAATAATTGAGTGGCTACGGGAACCATGAATGCCAACATGTACTGTGACATACTGAAGCAGAGCACGATTCCCTCCCTTCAGAGACTGGGCCGCAGCGCAGTATTCCAACATAAGGACCCCAAACACACCTTCAAGGCAACCACTGCCTTGCTAAAGAAGCTACGGGTAAAGGTGATGGACTGGCCAAGCATGTCACCAGACCTAAACCCTATTGAGCATCTGTGGGGCATCCTCAAATGGAAGGTGGAGAAGCGCAAGGTCTCTAACATCCACCAGCTCCGTGATGTTGTCATGGAGGAGTGGAAGAGGACTCCAGTGGCAACCTGTGAAGTTCTGTTGAACTCCATGCCCAAGAGGGTTAAGGCAGTGCTGGAAAATAATGGTGGCCACATAAAATATTGACACTTTGGGCCCAATTTGGACATTTTCACTTAGGGGTGTACTCACTTTTGTTGCCAGTGATTTAGACATTAAAGTAGATGTAAACCCGAAAATGTTTATATATATATATATATATATATATATATATATATATATATATATATCATACTGTAGAGTATAAGATTTCCTATCATTTGAGCCCAGTCTTGC
Organism: Aquarana catesbeiana; assembly: GCF_042186555.1. NCBI lineage: Eukaryota > Metazoa > Chordata > Amphibia > Anura > Ranidae > Aquarana > Aquarana catesbeiana. The sequence goes on from NC_133326.1 coordinate 297,796,013, forward strand.
CAAACAGAGTTAATGCATCTCTGAGCAATCCTCTTTTATTGTTCAGTGAGATAAATCTTGAGAAAAACTTTGTCAAATACTCCCCCTTGCAGTGAGTGACAGGTGATTTACATATCTTGTGCACTAGTCTAAGAGACATGCAGTATTTTTTAATTCCCTCCCACTCCTTTCTTCAGCAGCTCTGCAAGGATTGGCTGTTCCACACCTCAGCATGATTTGGCATGCTGAAGTCATGTGGTTACTTTCCTGTCTTTTCACTGGATGTTAGAGATCATAGCAGAAGTTCAGTGTAAGAAATATACACAGGAGAAAATACATATTGACAAGGGGAGTGTAGAGGTGAGCGGGGAGTCTACTGACATCACGACTCCGCCCACCGAGCTCCAGACAACAGACCCACTGACAGAATATGCAGTTTTTCGGGTCTAATAACAGAGGGGAGACATTTAACAGGTAAAGATACATGCAGGAGGCATGAATAGCCTTATAGATAACCCCTATGGCAGTAGTTTAGAAAGGATGACATTGGCTTTACATCCACTTTAATGGCTGTGTGTTGAGTTATTTTGAGGGGACAGCAAATTTACACTGTTATACAAGCTGTACACAACATGTAGATGTGAGCGCTATATTCAATATAATCAGAGAACAGTTATGGCCCCCAAAAATCTGGTTATTGATAGTGAAGAATGAATGGGGCGGTTGGTTGATATACAACTAAAAGCATAATTAACAACAGACTCTAAGCTGTTAAAGTCCAAAAAAGGGAACTAGATAATAGTCCAATGAAAGCAGTTATAGAAGGCAGCCCTGTTGATGAAGAAGAAGCAATCCTCTGGATACTGTAGGAGAAGAACAACAAGGGCGCCACTCTAAGTGCAATATTAAAAAAGATTTTAATGAATCTTAAAAACAGGTACTCACAAGGGTACATTCCCTATATACATATTCATTTTTTTATTTTTTAACTTTATTATCCTTTACTTCATTTTTACCACACCATATCACTTTATACCCATTTTAATGCAGTCATAATCATCATTACTATTATTATTATTATTCCTATCCATCTTTTTCATTATGTCCTTTCCTCTTTGTTAATCTAAATTTATTTTCAGATTTTTTTCAATAACAACACCTAAATCTATATTACTTCATTATATCTGTCCACCATTATTATTATTATTATTTTCATTTTTATTTCGAATTAGTTTTCTTGTTCATCATTGTCCATTGCGTTGTCTCATCTCCCCATTTTCTATTCCACTAGGTATGCATATTCCCTATTTCACAACATTGTCATCACAGCCAGTCTAGTTCATTTAATTATAGTACCTCTAGCCACATATTCTACCTATTGATGCTGATTTTTTATCATAAACCCCCCCCCCCTTTTTTTTTTTCCCTCTTAGACAACATTATCTTAATAGACAACACAGAATGCATCACATTTTTTAAAAAAATCTCTTTCCCATCTATACGCACACAGCGCTGGTTTGTTTTAAGATTTGACACAGTTGCAGACGCTGACATGCCAGTACACAGCCTCCAGCACATAGCCTATGCGTGAGAGTGACAGATGGTTTTTTTCTCCAATCCCAGCCTCTCTTAGACTATAACAGGTTCGACCAATCACAGGTCACGTTAGGCCTGAGGAAGGAGCGTAGCTCCGCAAACGCGTCGCCTATTCGCTATCCCTGCATGAACCCGGAAGTGCTCTCGCTCCCCCAGATCACATACAGTGCGTCCCAGCGGCCGGATCTGCTGACAACACATCAGCGCAGCCTGTCTCCACAAGCGGAACGACACCACAAGATGTGACCGGACTACACCCCTGGGACACCTGGCACTACCTGCATATCACTTACATACCTGTTTACAATGTACCCTTGTGAGTACCTGTTTTTAAGATTCATTAAAATCTTTTTTAATATTGCACTTAGAGTGGCGCCCTTGTTGTTCTTCTCCTACAAGCTGTACACAAACTACTTTACATTGTAGCATATATATATATATATATATATATATATATATATATATATATGTATACAGTGGGGATGGAAAGTATTCAGACCCCGTTAAATTTTTCACTCTTTGTTATATTGCAGCCATTTGCTAAAATCATTTAAGTTAATTTTTTTTTCCACATTAATGTACACACAGCACCCCATATTGCCAGAAAAACACAGAATTGTTGACATTTTCGCAGATTTATTAAAAAAGAAAATCTGAAATATCACATGGTCCTAAGTATTCAGACCCTTTGCTGTGACACTCATATATTTAACTCAGGTGCTGTCCATTTCTTCTGATCATCCTTAAGATAGTTCTAAACCTTCATTTGAGTCCAGCTGTGTTTGATTATACTGATTGGACTTGATTAGGAAAACCACACACCTGTCTATATAGGACCTTACAGCTCACAGTGCATGTCAGAGCAAATGAGAATCAAAGGAACTGCCTGAAGAACACAGAGACAGAATTGTGGCAAGGCACAGATCTGGCCAAGGTTACAAAAACATTTCTGCTGCACTTAAGGTTGAGCTAACAGGGGAGAAGAGCCTTGGTGAGAGAGGTAAAGAAGAACCAAAAGATCACTGTGGCTGAGCTCCAGAGATGCAGTCGGGAGATGGGAGAAAGTTGTAGAAAGTCAACCATCACTGCAGCCCTCCACCAGTCGAGGCTTTATGGCAGAGTGGCCCGACGGAAGCCTCTCCTCAGTGCAAGACACACGAAAGCCCGCATGGAGTTTGCTAAAAAAAACACCTGAAGGACTCCAAGATGGTGAGAAATAAGATTCTCCAGTCTGATGAGACCAAGATAGAACTTTTTGGCTTTAATTCTAAGAGGCATGTGTGGAGAAAACCAGGCACTGCTCATCACCTGTCCAGTACAGTCCCAACAGTGAAGCATGGTGGTGGCAGCATCATGCTGTGGGGGTGTTTTTCAGCTGCAGGGACAGGACGACTGGCTGCTACCAAAGGAAAGATGAATGCGGCTAAGTACAGGGATATCCTGGACGAACACCTTCTCCAGAGTGCTCAGGACCTTAGACTGGCCGAAGATTTACCTTCCAACAAGACAATGACCCTAAGCACACAGCTAAAATAACGAAGGAGTGGCTTAACAACAACTCTGTGACTGTTCTTGAATGGCACAGCCAGAGCCCTGACTTAAACCCAATTGAGCATCTCTGGAGAGACCTAAAAATGGCTGTTCACCAATGTTTACCATCCAACCTGACAGAACTGGAGAGGATCTGCAAGGAGGAATGGCAGAGGATCCCCAAATCCAGGTGTGAAAAACTTGTTGCAACTTTCCCAAAAAGATTCATGGCTGTATTAGATCAAAAGGGTGCTTCTACTAAATACTGAGCAAAGGGTCTGAATACTTAGGACCATGTGATATTTCAGTTTTTTTTTTTTTTTAATAAATCTGCAAAAATGTCAACAATTCTGTGTTTTTCTGTCAATATGAGGTGCTGTGTGTACATTATTGAGGAAAAAAATGAACTTAAATGATTTTAGCAAATGGCTGCAATATAACAATGAGTGAAAAACTGAAGGGGGTCTGAATACTTTCTGTCCCCACTGTGTGTGTGTGTGTGTGTATATATATATATATATATATATATATATATATATATATATATATATATATATATATATACACACACACTCTGCATCCAATGTAGCCTAAATCTACAGTGCATTCGGTTGTGTACTGTTTCTGTAGTACAGTTTCTACTACTTTTCTGGTAGTGTACACGGTATCTAATACAGTGTGTACAGTTTCTACTACACTTCTGGTGGTGTACACAGGAAACAATACAGTGCAGCCATAGTACAGTTTCTAATACAGTGCAGGCGGTGTACATAGTATCTAATAGCGTGTACAGTTTCTAATACACTTCTGGTGGTGTACACAATACAGTGCAGCTGTAGTACAGTTTCTAATACAGTGCAGCCGTAGTACAGTTTCTACTACTTTTCTGGTGGTGTACACAGTAAGCAATACAGTGCAGCCGTAGTACAGTTTCTAATACAGTGCAGGCAATGTACACAGTATCTAATACACTTCAGGTGGTGTACACAGTATCTAATACAGTGTAGTGTGGTATTGCAAAACAAAAAATACATCATGTCCAGAAGGCCACCAAGCAGAGGCAGAAGCTCACAGGCCAAAGTGGTAGTCATGGACATGGTGCATCCTGTGCAGGTGGTCGTGGAGCATGCTTGCCCTTTTTTCTTTGCTGCTGGCTGTGTTATAGAGCCAGAGCATGCAGAAGAGTTGGTAGAGTGGATAACAAAGCTGTCCTCATCCTCTGTCACCCAAGCTCAGAGTAGTTTGCCTTCCAACGCAGCTGTCAAAGCAGCCTATTCCACCAGCTCCTTGTCCACAGTCACTCCTTTCATAGCCCCACCATCATGCAAGGAGTCCCAGAATTATTCAACCAACCTGATGCTGGAGGATGCGCATCGATTTGAAGGCTCCGATGTCGGTTCCCAGGTTGAGGAAGGGAGTAATGTGAGCCTAGAGAGAGGGAGTGCCCAAGAAGGTCAAGAAACTGGCAGTCATGTTCCCCCAGCTGCAGCATACTGCCAAGTTTGCTCCAGTGACGAGGAGGGAGGGGGTGATGAGGTCACTGACTGTACTTGATAAATAATTAAGTGAATTTCGCGCAATATTCCAGTATTACCAGTATTTCGATGCCAAAGAAAAACTAGCAAGGTTATAATACCATAAATAATCGTGAATGGATCCTGGTGAATGAAAATCCTTGTATAAAGTGTTATACCATTAAATAAATTAATATAAAGTGCAACCGTATAATACCATAAATAACCGTGAATGGATCCTGGTGAATAAAAATCCTTGTGTAAAGTGTTAAGACATAAAATAAATTAATATAAATTAATATAAAGTGCAACCGTGACTGAATGGCCGTGAATAGATGCTGGTGAGTAAAAGTCTTTGTAAAAAGTCCTTATGACATTGAATAAATTAATATAAAGTGAAACCCATCATAAAGGTGAATGATTAGCAGCAAATTGATATCAAAAGTGCACTAAACTCAGTGTAGTCCCAATTCATCTAACTGCGCCTTTAAAAATAAAAACTCAAATTAGCAGCATTGCAAGATTCAAAATATGCAATTCATAAAATCTAGGATAGATGGCGCTGTTGAGTAGATAGAAAGTCCTTCTATTCGGGTCTGTGTGTGTTCTATATGATGGCTGAATGTTTCCTACGGTGGTATCCTCTAGTGCAGTCTCTCTGGACTCTCACCTTAAATTAGTACAAATCGAGCTGTGGAGATAAGATCAATGCAGTATGGAAGCGCTGTCTGGACACTTCTCCTTCTGTACTACTTGACTCTCTGGATCTTCTCCTGTGTTCCCTCGGCTCCCTCCACTCTGATGCAGCTCAGACAAGATAAAGACAGGGGAGGGGGAGAGAGAAGGCAGGCTCCACTAGTGTGTTATCGTTTTAAAACCAGGGGGGATATTTATTTGATTATACTCTTACATTGAATATTAAAAAGTCAGGCAAAGTAAAAAACAGATGAGAAGTCTGGCGTTCTCAGCGCCCTCTCACTTGTGTTGACAGCTGTGTGCCGCTCCAGCCAATCCCTACGCGTTACGACACGTCACGTGTCTTCATCTGGGGAGACACGTGACGTGTCGTAACGCGTAGGGATTGGCTGGAGCGGCACACAGCTGTCAACACAAGTGAGAGGGCGCTGAGAACGCCAGACTTCTCATCTGTTTTTTACTTTGCCTGACTTTTTAATATTCAATGTAAGAGTATAATCAAATAAATATCCCCCCTGGTTTTAAAACGATAACACACTAGTGGAGCCTGCCTTCTCTCTCCCCCTCCCCTGTCTTTATCTTGTCTGAGCTGCATCAGAGTGGAGGGAGCCGAGGGAACACAGGAGAAGATCCAGAGAGTCAAGTAGTACAGAAGGAGAAGTGTCCAGACAGCGCTTCCATACTGCATTGATCTTATCTCCACAGCTCGATTTGTACTAATTTAAGGTGAGAGTCCAGAGAGACTGCACTAGAGGATACCACCGTAGGAAACATTCAGCCATCATATAGAACACACACAGACCCGAATAGAAGGACTTTCTATCTACTCAACAGCGCCATCTATCCTAGATTTTATGAATTGCATATTTTGAATCTTGCAATGCTGCTAATTTGAGTTTTTATTTTTAAAGGCGCAGTTAGATGAATTGGGACTACACTGAGTTTAGTGCACTTTTGATATCAATTTGCTGCTAATCATTCACCTTTATGATGGGTTTCACTTTATATTAATTTATTCAATGTCATAAGGACTTTTTACAAAGACTTTTACTCACCAGCATCTATTCACGGCCATTCAGTCACGGTTGCACTTTATATTAATTTATATTAATTTATTTTATGTCTTAACACTTTACACAAGGATTTTTATTCACCAGGATCCATTCACGGTTATTTATGGTATTATACGGTTGCACTTTATATTAATTTATTTAATGGTATAACACTTTATACAAGGATTTTCATTCACCAGGATCCATTCACGATTATTTATGGTATTATAACCTTGCTAGTTTTTCTTTGGCATCGAAATACTGGTAATACTGGAATATTGCGCGAAATTCACTTAATTATTTATCCAGTAAGCGGTTGTGTGAGCACTATTAATTTTGCTGCAATATTCACATCTAGTATTTTACATCACCTACATTTTTTTTTTTTTTTTTTCTTACATCTACCAGCGCGAAGGAATTCTTTAAAATTTACTGACTGTACTTGGGTGCCTGAGAGAAGAGAGGAGGAGGAGGCACAACTCCAATGAGGCAGGATGTCCTCTAGGGGGCAGCTTAAGGACAGACACCCTATTGCATCACACCGCAGAGCTCCGCAGGTGCAAGGTACTGCTGACTCCCCGCTGACTTTTAAAAGTTCCTTGGTGTGGGCCTTTTTCAACATGTGTGCAGCAGATCGCACCATTGCTGTTTGTAACCTATGTCTGAAGCAGATCAAGCGTGGCCAGAACAGCAGCCACGTGGGCACCACATGCTCGACCAGACATATGACGACCTGCCATTCAGTCCGTTAGCAATAGCACTTGAAAGACCCACATAAAACAAAAGGCGGACTTCTCCTTGCTCCTCACCTGCACTGAGAGGAATAAAGGTATAGCAAAAGGTGTCCTAAGTACTTGCAGCCAATCTGCTAGCAGTACACCACCATCTGATTTTAGCAGGCAAATTTCCCTACCCCAGTTGCTGAACCGTAAAAAAGAAATTAGGTCCCAGCCATCCACATGCTCAGCGTCTAAATGCAAGCTTGGCCAAACTGCTAGCACTGCAACTACTGCCTTTTAGGCTGGTAGACTCTGCCCCCTTTCATGAATTTGTGGAATGTGCTGTACCTCAATGGCAGGTTCCAAAACGCCATTTCTTTTCACGGAAGACCATTCCGGCTCTCTACCGGCATGTGGAAGGCAATGATTTGGCCTCGTTGGACAGGGCACTTAGCAGTAAGGTTCATATTATCGCTGACTCATGATCCAGCAGGTATGGGCAGGGAAATTACCTTTCCTTCACGGCGCACTGGGTAACTGCTGGCAGCTGACAAGAATGCAGGACAGGGTTCAGTGTTGTTGGAGCTTGTTCCACCACCACACCTTCAAAATGCTAGTGGTGATTCTGCCAAAGCTCTCTCCTCCGCCCCTCCACTTCTTCCTCGATGGCCACTTCTGCAGATTTGTCCTCTGACCCCGCGGTGCTCCGTAAGCGTTCAAGGGGCTACGCAAGCAGTCAGGCTAAAAGATGCCAAGCGGTGCTTGAGTTGGTCTGCTTAGGGGACAGGAGCCACACTGGGGCAGAGATTCTGTCAGCTCTGCAGGGGCAGGCTCAGAGGTGGTTGATGCCATGCCAGCTTCAGCCAGGAATAGTTGTATGTGACAATGGCACCAACCTTCTCTCTGCCCACCTCCGATAGGGACACTTGACCCATGTTTGGCACATATCCTGAATATGGTGGTGCAATGGATTTTGAGCAAGTACCCAGGCTTACAGGATCTCCTGAGGCAGGCCAGAAAAGTCTGTGGTCATTTCCACCTGTCATACAATGTCAGTGCTCAACTGGCTGACATTCAAAGGGAATGCAACCTGCCCACCAACCGCCTCATTTGTGACATGCCCACCAGGTGGAACTCAACGTTGGCAATGCTGCAGTGGCTGCCCACACAGCAGAGGGCCATCAATGACTACCTGTGCAAGTATGGCACCAGGACAGGGTCAGGGGAGCTTGTCTTCTTTTCGCAACACCAGTGGCTACTGATCAAGGATGCATGCACTGTCCTGTCACCATTTGAGGAAGCCACAAAGATGGTGAGCAGCGACAACGCATGTATCAGTGATACTGTCCCTCTATTCTTCTCGTTGGAGCACACGCTTCGTGGAATCATGGACAGGGCACTTGACGCAGAACAACGGGAGGAAGAGGAGGACTACCTTACCTTTTTTTTTTTTTTTTTTTTTTTAGGTATTGGGACAATAGTAGTAGATTTTTGTTTTAAATCTACTACTATTGTCCCATTACCTAAAAAATCAGCGGTATCATGCTTAAATGAATATTGCCCAGTTGCCCTAACTCCTATCATCAAGAAATGTTTTGAGAGGCTCGTATTATCACATCTTAAGGCGAGCATTCCTGTTGATCTGGATAAGTATCAGTTTGCCTATCGTGCAAATAGATGCACAGGTGATGCAATTGCTATTGCATTGCATGCTGCCTTGACACATCTTGAGCACCCAAACACATATGTTAGGATGTTATTCATTGATTTTAGCTCTGCATTTAATACAGTAGTTCCTGAAAAATTAGTGGAAAAGTTAAAAGCTTTGGGCCTATGTCCATTGCTGCGCTCATGGATTATGGATTTTCAAACAAACAGGCCACAAATGGTGAGAATAGGAGATCAGATGTCTAAAACTATTATTTTGAATACAGGGGTACCACAGGGATGTGTGTTAAGTCCAGCCTTGTTTACACTGTTCACGCACGACTGTACTCCCATACATGCTTCAAACACTATAGTGAAATTTGCTGATGACACCACTTTAGTGGGTCTCACACAAGATAATGATGAGACAGCTTATAGGCAGGAAATTCAACATTTGGTTGAGTGGTGTAGAGAAAATGATTTAATACTCAATATGGCAAAAACTAAAGAAATAATAGTGGATTATAGGAGATCAAGAAATAGCAATCATTGCCCAGTTTATATAGGTGGTGAGGAGGTGGAAAGGGTGGACACTATTAAATTTTTGGGAGTACATATTTCAAGGGAGTTGTCATGGTCTCAAAATACTTTTTTTCTAGTGAAAAAAGCGCAGCAGAGACTGTTTTTCTTTCGGAGACTGAAGCAGGCTGGATTGCCCTTAAGGCTTCTGGTCAATTTCTATCATTTTACCATTGAGTGTCTTCTTCTCCACTGCGCTGTAGTGTGGTATGCCAGCTGCAGGGCGGAGGATAAAAAGTGCCTGTCTCGTGTGGTGAAAACAGCACAGCGGATCATAGGAACAGATCTACCAAATTTGGACACAGCATATGCCAGCCGATTAAAAAAGCGGGCAAAAGCTATTAGTATTGATCCAACCCACCCAGGTTACAGTGTGTTTGTCCCATTGCCATCAGGGAAAAGATATAGAACATTTAAAATGCACACTAATCGCTTAAAGCATAGCTTTTTCCCTAGGGCCGTATTGTCCATAATCCCATCAGGTACAGTGTTTTAGGAATTTTATGTAGAATTTTAACATTCTTTTATTTATTTATTTTTAAATTACATTTTAGATTTTGACATATTTAAATAGATATATGGGCATGTGCTAGGAGTATGTATGTGTGGTTTTCTTGAGAAATGTTTTATTGCTGCTGTAAAGAGTATCCGTAAAAATTTTGTTGTATGTATACAATGACAATAAAGTCTATCTATCTATCTATCTATCTATCTATCTATCTATCTATCTATCTATCTATCTATCTATCTATCTATCTATCTATCCTCCCTTTATCCAGATAGCATTCCTGCAGGCCCGCCAAACACACAGGAAGAAGAGGAGGAGGATTGTGTCAGCATGGATGTAGAGGAGGAGGTAGTTACTAATCATGTGATCCTTAGTGACCCAAAGGACTCAGAATCAAATGCCTATGCAAACTTACGCTGCATGGCCTCCCTGACTGCAAAGCCTGCGAAAGGATCCTAGGATTCGTAGTATCAAGGAGAGGGATCATTACTGGCTGGCAACCCATCTTGATCCACGTTACAAGGGTAAGGTTGCAGAACTCATCCTGCCTTCACAGAGGGAGAAGAGAATGAAACATCTTCAGGAGGCCTTGAAGAAAGGTTTGTGCAATGCATTTCCAGACCCTAGGAGGTTACAATTTCCTGGTGCTGGACAACGTGTTGCTGAGACTTTGTTCAGTCAGAAAAAGAGAGGTGGAGAAGGTGGCCGGCTGACCGATGCCTTTAAACAGTTTTTCAGCGCCAAGGTCTGATCGGTTCAGGCAAACATCGTCAGCGTCTGCATTACATGGTGCAGGAATATCTAGGGGCAAGAGCAGACTTGGAGACCTTTGATCTAATATTATCTGCGTCCAACAAGAGTATCTCTGAGGGGTTACAGTGTTGTGGCATCAACACCACCGCCCAAGGGCCAATTTTTGTGCCCCTGTTTAACAGGGGCATGTAATTACATTTTTTGAAATAATATTTCACAGCAGGGCCAGTTCTTGCACCCAACAAGAGTATCTGTGAGGGCTTACAGTGTTTTGGCACCACCACCAAAGGTGGTGGGGCATGTTTAACAGGGGCATGTAATTACAATTCTTGATATAATATTTCACAGCAGGGCCCGTTCTTTCACCCAGCAAGAGTAACTGTGAGGGCTTAGTGTTCTGGTATCACCAACACCTAAGGCCCAATTTCTGCAGAGTATATAGGGCAGGCCGTATAGTATATATACTGCTGTTCATAGTATATAGTGCCTGGGGGACCCCCACGCCATTTAAAAAAAAAAATAGGTGCGGGGTTCCCCTTAATATCCATACCAGATCTGAATGGCCTGGTATGGATTTAAGGGGGTGACATCCACGTCATTTTTTCTGTGGTATTTTTATCTATATTGCCGGGATTCGACAATACATTACAGCCGCGAGCAGTTTTAAATGACATTTTTTCCTTTGGAAATGTCATTTTGCTGTGGCACCGTTATAAACATGGGAAAGATGCGCTACTTTACAGGCATACTAAGGACATCCCCAGGCACGATATTTAAAGGAATATTTAATTTTTATTGTTTCACTTTAAGCATTATTAAAATCACTGCTCCTGAAAAAACTGCCGTTTTTAAAAAATATTTTTGCATTGATACATGTCCCCTGGGGCAGGACCCGGGTCCCCAAACACTTTTTATGGCAATAACTTCCATATAAGCCTTTAAAATAAGTACTTTTGATTTTTCACGTTCGTGTCCCATAGACTTTAACGGTGTTTGCATGTTCAAAGGACGTTTTTGCCTGTTCACATGTTCTGCTGCGAACAGAACAGGGGGGGTGTTCGGCTCATCCCTACCCATGTTCCTGTATATTGATTCCTGTGTTTGACCCGGCGTATCCTGACCACGCTTGCTTCTATCTGTCCTGACCTCGGCTTGCCTTAAGATGTTGTTATATCTGCCTGTTTTCCTCTTGCCAACCTTGACCATTCTCTGCCTGCCGTTTATGCTCATATCTGATCATCCATTGCTGACCTGGCTTGTCTGACCCTGCATCCAGTTATCCATCTGTCCTCTGCATAGTGCCTGGTGCCTTCATCTGCTGTGTACCTGCATCTGCCATTACTGCCATTACTCCAGGCAGATATAAAAACACAAATGAACACAGTAATCATTCAATAATACATCAATAAATGTATTTTTAAATGCAAAATACCTGGATTTTAATATCAACTTCTTGCAATCCCCTGTACAGCAGAGATTAGAGTGGAATTTGGAGGGGCAGGACTGGAATACAATCAAGTGTGCTGCATGTAAATGTATTAAAAAGAAACATGTTCACAGGAGAAGAGAGCGGAGTGAACAGTGGGATAGCCTAATCAGTCAGCTTTGGCTCCTTCAGTGTCTTCCTCCTGGCTGTGCGGTAGTGCTGTGTAAATCTGAGAACTGGATGGACAGAGATACAATTCCTTTGGCAGATACAACAGTTTCCATGTGTGTAATTGATCTGAGTATTTAGCGGTTTGCGTGGAGTTCAGTATTAGGAAGGACCATCCTCTGTAACAATTTATTAAGTAGGACATATAGAGGAAGTATCATTTTAACAGGTGAAAGGAAACAAAATACATTTTTAATGAAACATCAGGAAAAAAACATTGCCATACCTTCTAGATTATCAAATTCTTCTGACAAAAAATGATAACAGCAGCCAACACTGCACACAGCTTTAACTTCTGGTTTTGCAACAAAAATACGCAATGTATTCGGAGCAAGATCCCCACATGTGTGCAAGCCAACCATAATGGATTCCTAGAAAAAGAAAGCAACAATACTTTTAAGGAACTATGCACACCACAAATAATGGCACCAAAAACTGCTACGGTGTTTATTTATTAAAATGTTGCTTAGTGACAATGAACCTTTCCCCAGCTGTAAGATCTTGGGGAGGGGTGGGGTGGGTGGACATATACTGTATATAGGGTAGTCTAGTTGTTTTAATAATAAAACCACAAGTGACATGCTAGGACATTTTTATTTTTCATTTGTCCCTATGTTGCCCAAGCACATCTCTTGCTTTAATTATATTATGTTACTAATGACGGGTAATTATGCCTGGTGTTTACCATGAGCAATGGTACCCATCTTGTAAGTGCTTATAATCCATTTTTTCGCTTTGTTCTACTTCTTCTGCATTGGCCTTTTTTATGCAGGAGCTACTTTTCGACTAGGATGTAGTATTTTTTGCTTTTTTGGTGGACTAATGTGATTTTTTTTCTTTTGTGATCTTTCCTTCACCTCTACCTTGTATGTGTTTTTATTAGCCTTGCTACATGTGATGTCATCACTAGGGGGTGTTGTTGGTGGGTGGGTGGGACTTTGGGTTTATTAGTCTGTTAATTTCCATGTTTAGTGTCTTGAGAAACAATGACTGAGCTCCAGCAAAACATCCACAATAAAACTAGTTGTTTTGATTTATCTCTGCTACAAGACCTGTGAGTGGGACTATATATATATATATATATATATATATATACATACACATACATATACACACACACACAGTGAGGGGAAAAAGGTATTGGATCCTTTGCTGATTTTGTATGTTTGTCCACTGACAAAGAAATGGTCGGTCCTTAATTTTAATGGAAGGTTTATTTTAACAGTGAGAGACAGAAAAACCTTTATGCGCACATGAACTTTAATGGCACCCCAGTCTGTAGGGTTCAATATTGAGTTGGCCCACCCTTTGCAGCCATAACAGCTCCAACTCTTCTGGGAAGGCTGTCCACAAGGTTTAGGAGTGTGTATATGGGAATGTTTGACCATTCTTCCAGAAGCACATTTGTGAGGTCAGGCACTGATGTTGAACGAGAAGGCCTGGCTCGCAGTCTCCGCTCTAATTCATCTCAAAGGTGTTTTATCGGGTTGAGGTCAGGACTCTGTGCAGGCCAGTCAAGTTCCACACTATATTGCGAAAAGTTTTGGGCCAACCCCCATCATTTGTTGGAGAGGGGATTATAGTGTGGGGTTGTTTTTCAGAGGTTGGGTTTGGCTCCTTATTTGCAGTGAAGGGAACTCTTAAGGCGTCAGCATATCAAGATATTTTAGACAATTTCATGCTCCTAAATTTGTGGAAACAGTTTGTGGATGGCCCTTTCATGTTCCAACATGACTGCGCACCAGTGCACAAAGCAAGGTCCATAAACACATGCATGAGCAAGTTTGGGGTAGTGGAACTTGGCTGGCCGGCACAGAGTCCTGACCTCAACCCGATAGAACACTTTTGGGATGAATTAGAGCAGAGACTGCGAGCCAGACCTTCTCGTCTAACAACAGTGCCAGGCCTCACAAATGCACTTCTGGAAGAATGGTAAAACATTCCCATAGACACACTCCTAAACCTTGTGGACAGCCTTCCCAGAAGAGCTGAAGCTATTATAGCTGCAAAGGGTAGGTCAACTCAATATTGAATCCTATGGACGAAGACACAATTAAAGTTCATGTAAAGGCAAGTGTCCCAATACATTTGACAATTTGACAAAAGAGTGTGTGTGTGTGTGTATATATATATATATATATATATATATATATATATATATATATATATATTTTTTTTTTTTATTAAGGTGACCTTACCATCAGAATGTCATACCACTGTATAATAACTATGACCAACTGTTCAATACTTTGTTTTCTAAGACTATAAACGGTATAAAACAAAAGAACAGTTTTCTTTGTAATCAATCCATCCCCCAAAAAATAATAATAATTTATGCATCACTGCTTTACCCTGATGTTTCTTAATATGAAACCTATACCAATATTCATAGAGTAATTTATGCAGCAACTAAACAATGTCTGAAAATGATAACAGATAGTGAAAGTGAACATGAAAGAACACCAGAGCAAATTCCAAGGCAAATCCATTAAAATTATAATAGAGAAAAGACAAAAGAAAAATAAATATCCCCTTGCACCGTGAAATTAATTAAGGCTTGCATTCTGGATGTCACAGACGAATGACAGCTGTTTACACATGTAAAGAAAGATGAAAGGGAGATAACCTCTAGATCAGCAATTATGTCATGGAGCTCCGTCTCTGCAGTGACATAGGAAGTAAGGGGTGAATAAACATGTGATTCTTTCAGATTTTTGGCTTTTATGTTCTCCATTTTCCTTCTTTCTTTTTCTTGGTGACTGAGGACTTTGCCAACATTTTCAGACAAGGAGGGCAATTCTACAGCCCCTGTGGGCAAAACATCCAAAAAGGAACATGTGTTACACAAGAAATCCACTGTGTCTGTATTCTGTACGGGATGAACAGTGGGATTGCAGTTTTTCTGGTTTGGCAACTTAGAAGAGCAAGAAAAAACGCTCATTTTATCTTCAGCTGAGTTTGAAATAGATGGTCCTTTCAATATTAAATCACCCCCCCTCAATTTTGAAATGTCTTCATCAGCATTTGTATCTGGACAATGATTTGTTGGCAATAAACACTCTCCCTTTTGGTCAGATTTCTGTGCTTTTGAAGTGGTTCTGGCATTTGTTTTATAGACTTGCCAATACTTTTTCAATTTCCGGTTTCTCTTGTTAGCTCCATCTGTATTGGTATGAGAAGAATCAATCCCATAAACTTTTAGGTCATAACGCATGGATAAATATGAGCTTAAATAACCTTTTCCAGCTCCCAAATCTATAACCTGCGAAGAAAAACAAAAATATCCTGTAAATAAATTAACAACAGCACAGCAATCTTATGTATACCCAGCTTAAGGGGAAGTAAAAGTGTATTTTCGGCGAGTGCGTAGTTTGATCAATTATTCCAGCATTTAAATATGTTACATAACTATAACACGTTTACAGTCTTGCTCGGTGCATATGTATGTTATTGTATCAAAGAGAGGTCTGACAATGGAGGAAGTTCACAGAGGTTTAGTAGATTTAGGCAACATATAAGTAACATTTCTAATAAGTCTGCTGATTTTCGGAGAAGAACCAGCAAAGCACAGCCGTATAAGTGAGAAGCAAATATGGCTTCCTCTGTGTGAATGTATTAAAAAAAAATTAAATACTACATGATTTAATGACTTCGAATGATGGTTGCAACAGTGAACAGAGAGCATTTGGTAAGAAAAGGTGACTTGAAAACCTTACCTCATCTTTTATAGAACTCAAACATTCCATATATGTTCTATAAATTCCAGCAATTATTCCCATTCAAACTCTTAATGGGATGGGATGCTGTATTTTGTATTACTAGGGTTTCCTGCAACCTGTAAGTTTAACCACTTGACCTCCAGAAGGTTTTATCTCCTTCATGCTATTCAAAACTATGCTAGTTTAACTTGCAATTGGTCAGTCATGCAACACTGTATGCAAATAACTTTTATATCATTTTTTCACACAAATAGAGCTTTGTTTTTGTAGGGTTTAATCACCACTGGGTTTATTATTTCTCGCTATATAAATGCAAAAGATACCAAACATTTTAAAAATATAAACACGTTTTTCTGTCTGTTATAAAATTTTGCCAAGAAATAATCTTTCTTTATAAATGTAGGCCAACATTTATTCTGCTACATTTCTTTGGTAAAAATTAACCCGAATCAGTGCATACTGTTATTATTATTATACAGGATTTATATAGCGCCAACAGTTTGCGCAGCACTTTACAACATGAGGGCAGACAGTACAGTTACAATACAATTCAATACAGAAGGAATCAGAGGGCCCTGCTCGTTAGAGTTCACAATCTAAGAGGGATTATTTAATCTGTGTGAAACTTTTAGAGTCTACAAACTATGGTATTTGAAAATTTCTAAAGGCTCTAAAATGCCAGGACAGTACAAATAACCCCCAAACAATGACCCCTTTTGGAAAGTAGACACTCCAAGGTATTTAGTAAGAGGCATGGTGAGTTTTTTGAAGCTGTCATTTTTAAGAAATTAATTATCACCAGTGCAGTAGAGGATCATCATATGACTGGTGTAGTGATGATCAAGCATACTGATTACTGACTGTATGTAAAAAAAAAAAAATACAATGTTTAAATATTTTTTTTATTCAGTTTTCTTTTTTAAGGTTTTTTTTATTTTTTTAAGTTTTTTTTTTTACATACTTTCATCAGAATGTATCACTTTTTTACAATGTTGTTGCGTATAACAGTGATGATTACTATTATATGCAATAGTTTTAAATGTCATGAATAGCTTTCATTTATGACATCTTGCTTACTATTGTGATCTGTGGTTGGCTACAGCTAATCATATGGTACAGGGTGCGGTGATTGGCCCAGGTACTATGTGATAGCTCAAGGAGGGAAGGGTGACCCCTGGAAGTCACAACAACTATGATGTTATGCGGCAATGAATGGAGTGGCAACCTCAGCCTGGACTCTGACCAGGCCATGTCCCAACGCGTTTCACGCCGCCCCCTCGGAACTTAGTCATGGGGATCTATCTACTATGTGATAGTTGTCGGCTAACCAGAGCATCACAATAGTAAGCAAGCAGTCATGAATGGAAGCCATTCATGACTGTTTTGCTTATAATGTAAATCATGTGATCGCTTTGATTGATCATATGATAATCCAGCTGAGTGCCGAGCACAGTGGACACAGTGGTTCCAGTGCGCATGTGCTAAGCGATATACAGTTATGTTGCTTAGCCTGCAGCTGCTGCTCGCATGAACAGAAGACCAGGGGGGCAATTTTGCAAATCTGTGCTCAGAGGTCCCATCTAGGCTGTTCTCCATAATGTGCAGTGCAGATTTAGTCTAGAAACGGCACTCCAAAAGCCAGGCAAAGGACAGCCATTCCAAATAGTTGCAACTGAAGAGACCATCTCTAACAGCAATGTAGAAAAGAATCGTGATAGAAAGAAGAAAATAACTGATGCTGGTAAAAAAACAGATTTGCTTTTTACACAAGAGAGTTGAACAAAAGACACTCAACCTCCTAGGACACTGACAGTAAGAGGGGTTATTCTGGGTTGGCCTACAGTTTTTTTTTTATGTTTTTCAGTGTACAATCTTCCTGTACAAGGCAGGAGATAAAAGACTTCCTGTGTCCCTCAATAGATGAGAAAGTAAAAGCATTATTTAAACCAAAAATGGTGAGCATTATACAATATTTACTTTTCAAATTGATTATCCCACGTCTTGCTAGAATGTTTTGTTTTCTGTAAATAAATTCATACATGTGAATTTATCTATTTCATCATTCAAAATACGTACATCCCACTGCTTTATGGGAAGTTCTAGTGTGCCTTAGAATTATCTGAGTATTGGCTTCAAAGTATTTTCATACAGTGATTTTTTTGCACAGTAAAAAGAAAATAAAAAAGACAAAACTAAATTCCTATGAAAATTTCAGTAAGCTTTTAAGCTCTTGTAAATATGAAGGATTACCGAAAAAGGCATGCTGTTATATTGTGCATTGTTATCCACATTAAGCAACAGCAATGATGACACACAAGTTGATAAGGCAGAGTATGTGAAATGTTTGTAGAAATCTTCCTTAGGAACGATGGCAAATGAGCTATCCCCAACATTCTCCAGGTTGTCTTATTTGTGGACACAGGAGTTGAAATTGATAATTGATCCCGTCAAATAGCGAAAAACAAAAATGTTTTTTTTTTTTTTTTTTTGGAAAGTATAGGGAATGGTTTAAACTCCTGGTAGTTACATCCATCTGTGTCTAATTTAAGAAATTCCCCTTCACTTCCTGTCGACACAAATGGAAGTAATAGCATATCTTTCCAAAGTGTGGAAAAATATCTTAAGTTGTCCTATTCTGGTGATAACTCAGAACTTTAAATTTTCCCTCACTTTTAGTTGGTGACAGTGGTCAAGAGAACAAATAGAGTTGGTTAATCTCGCCACTGGAAACACATACAGCAATAAAAACCTGACAGGGGTTTTTACATTAAGAGAAGAACTAACTAACTTTTCTGGCTATGACCTGTTAAGCTACTGTACATATAAATTAGAGTAATATAAACGGATAGTATTAGATACTGTCAGGCTGCTTATTTAGGAAATCTGCAAAGGGGTCTTTATGCAAATGAAGACATAAAACAAAATATACCATCTGAAAAATTCTAGACTTGTCGTTCTTAACCCTGGGTTCTTCCTAGGGTTGCTTAGTGTTTCTTGACCAAAGGCAGATTGATTTCCCCTATGACTGTGTCTGCATAGTTTTGGCACTGATGTAATTTAGTAGAACCAATGAAAATCTAAAAAAACACTGATGTCAAAATTATCTTTAGTGGTTTGCAACTGGAAATACTATACAGTGACCACCAATGTAATTGTCATTCGTTCCACTATTTTCTAATGAAATAGGGTATTTATCCCACTTACTGGTATTTATCCCAGTGCAAGGCAGCCATTCTTCTCATTGACAACAAACAGAAGTGGCCACTAAATTGACCACTGATGTATAGGGCATTGTTCCCAGTGACCACCACTGTAAAAGCTCCCTTTTCCCAATAACAATTTAAAGGGGGTCCTCCAACTTACCACCAATGTAGGGGGCACTACAGTGTTCACTAATGCCAGGGGGCATTTCTTCACAGAAAAGCAATGCAAAAAAAACCCTTAGTTTTTATTACTTTTTCATGTTTCCTTTGGAGCCTTTTTATAATTTAATTGCATATTATTATTAAAAATAATTTTGTCTTGTAAAGCGGGGGTGGTACACAATTATTTGCTCTGAGTAGACAATTATGTTATCTATGTATTTTCTTATTTTTATATCTAAAATGTATTAAGCATGCTAAAGTATAATGTGCTGTAGGCATAATGTTTAACAGTGGTTCCCTAAGATGTGAATTTTTGCAAGGGATCCTTCGAGGCCGGGAATGGGGGCTCTGTAGCATAGTTGCCTAACTGTTGCGTAGCTCCAGTATATGTGTGCACAGCTTTCCAGACATCCTTTAAAACAGAATTGCAAGGAGCAAAATGTGCTATCCTGTGGGGCACTATGTACTGTGACAAAGAGTTTATAGTTGGACTCCACAGTCTTAGAAATAATAGAGTAATACAGTGTGATCTTTCTAATGTGTTCTCAGTCTTCTTTTCCCAACTGCATTTTCAAGTCATTTTAAGTGACATACATATTGGGACCCAGGAGAAGGACATTCATAGTCTAGGTATAGGTAGGTGTTAACTCAGTATTTAGTAACAGAACTTGTGAGGAAGATAGTTTTCCTGAGAAATTGATGTTTCCATACTTTTAGAGAACTGCATAACTGGATATGTAATACTCTATCATGGATTTGTTTTCATCCAAGATTCACACAGTTTTCACACATAAATTACATGTTTTTCCAGTTGAATCCAATTAGAAAAAATTAGAATCTTGGGTCAAATCCATACAATTCTTGTGTGAACACATGTATAAACAGACACTTAAAGTGTTTGTAAACCCAAGATTTCATATTTCTGATATATGCCTGCTATACCATGTACTTGTATGAGAAAGTATCCTGTTCTCTTTGTATTGCTTCCTTTGTGTGAAATCGCTTGTGTTCCTGCCAGTTCCTCTGCTTTTCTATCAAAAACTGACCACACTAAGCAGGAGCAAGCATCGTGGTCAGTTCTCTAGCTATATTGGGAACTCAGTTTAATCTCCTCCAATGATCAGACTTGTCCTGAAACTCCCACTGCATAGCCTTTCACTAAGAAGCTTAGTGTTCTGCTGTTTCTCCTCGCCCAGCTCTTATGCAGCTGAGAACAGAGGGAATGTTATCACTTATGAAAAAGGGAAAAAGGTATTTATAATGTTTTTATATCT
The DNA here is from genome assembly GCF_042186555.1 of Aquarana catesbeiana. Classification (NCBI taxonomy): domain Eukaryota; kingdom Metazoa; phylum Chordata; class Amphibia; order Anura; family Ranidae; genus Aquarana; species Aquarana catesbeiana. Next base: position 297,816,598 of record NC_133326.1, read on the forward strand.
ATACACAAATGTTTTGCCTTTCATTTCTATTTTAAACTGAATGGGTCGTTTTACAAGATGATCATTTACAATCACTTTAAGGGGTAACTCCACTTTAGTAGAAAAAATATCGCAAAAAAAATGATTAATATAGAATATACAATTGCAACACAAACCATATTGCAATTAAATGTTATTAAAAACTACTTTTCTTTTTTTTTTAGACTGCAGCACTGTAATTTTCAGTAAAATGTAATGCAATATAGCAACTTGCAAGCGTTTTGTACACAGTTGATGTACAGAATTCCCTCGGAAATGTCAGGGGGCATTCTGCATTGCACTAAGGTACAAGTCAGGTTTTAGGCATCCTCTGCAACAAAAATGTCATCTGTGGCAAGATATTCCCTAAGGCTTCATTCACATCTCAGCATTTTGAATCGCAAGCAGATTTGCCATGATTCTGCCAGCAATTTTAAATCGCTGAGGTGGGAATAAAAAAGCGTAGAAAGCACATTTGAGATTCCATTCATTTGAATGGCACCCTAAAATCATGGTGCGGTTCTGTCACGATAAATCGCATCGCGTGAAGCATGCCACCCAAAAGTAGCTCCTGAAGTTTTTTTGGGCGACAAGTTTCACGAGATGAGGGTTGCTGCAATAGCTTGATTTATTGCGTGACAATAGCAGCAGAACTGCACCACATTTTTTAGGTGCCATTCAAATGAATGGCATCTCAAATGTTCTTTCTGCGATTTGTCATTCACGCCTCTGCGATTTGAAATCGTGGGCAGAATACTGAGATGTGAATGCAGCCTAAGGGTTGATTACTTCTAAAGGGATGCAGAGAGTGCAATGTTTCTCATCAGAACTCTCAACATGCACCGGCTCAATAAAATGAAATTAGTCACTCCCATTCAGAATCAGTATCCAGAGGACAAAAAGCTTTTTCTTCAGAGCAGAAACTAGTGGGAAACGGCAACAAAGATTGATAAAAATCCTTGCAATGTACATAGACCACCCAGAGGTGAATATTTTTTCTAAACAAAAGTGGAGTCACTCTTTACAGTCTTGCACATCAACCCAATATCCCAAATTAAACAATCAGGATTGTTTGTAGGCAGGGTTGTAATACTCTTACGATTTCTTAGAAAGGCAAAACATGCTCTTTATGGTTACTTTAGTGGTTTCCAGCTTGAACTATGCATGTTAACACCGAAAGCGTCCACAAAGTCATTAATTTAAAATGATATATAGCAGCCCCCTTTAACTATTTTCTACAAGAGCCAATAAAAGCCCACAACAAAAACAAATTTCCAAACTGCCTATTAGAGATCAAAGAGCTGCCAGTAAAGTATGGAGTACTGAAAATTCATTACTGCTCCACAACTTGAAACCACTGGAGAAAAAAGGTGCCCAGAGGAAATGAAATCTGGTGTAAAACATGTGCTGTGATTTCAACGCTTCATATTTTTTAATTAAATCTATTTTTACAATGTTTTATGGACTAATTTGGCAACAAATTCTTAACAGTCTCTCTTGAAGCTTTCCTACTTCTATTTAGCCAAGCCTAAAAAAGTAGAGTAACAAGAAAGCCCCTTTTAAATAACCAAAGGAGAAGATATGTGCAGCTTGAAAGACTTTACTCTCCTTCAAAATAAATGGTTTACAGGCTGGGGGAAAATAATCTAAGCATTTCATAGGCAAACTAATAGAAAAGAATAGCATGCACCTGTGTGTTAAATATTAAATACACTGTAAATCTTGAAGAAAAAAGCAAAGCCAAAAAAAAAAAAAATCTCCAAGACGGTATCAACAAGATCTTTACTATTTCAAAATGGGCTGCAAAACACAACTGCTATTACGTGTATAAGGAACAAGAAAAGTCATCTTTCTTTTTGCCAATAGGCTGGAGAACATCTGAATCCAGTTAGGTTTTCTGTGATTTTTAAAATTCATTATGGAATTTCTCACAACAATTTTGAAACATAGTGACCATTTGGTTTAATCAAGACTGTGAAGAATTATTATGACTATCACTAAGATGGGAATAACAAGATTCATTTTCTTCCTTTACTCCAGCTGTGGCAATGCACCAGAGCGACAAGCTCTTTAATTTCCCACAACGACTAGAACACTATGACATCATTGATCTTGGCAATTACTTATATAGGTACTTTATGGCCTGGTGAAATCTAGTGAAAACATGAAGCACCCAGTAATCCCACAGCAATGTAACCTATAGCAGTATAACCTATAAAAGTTAGATTTGAAGAAGTTGCAATATATTTTACATGCCTAGGCATACACAATATTTATTGTATTTTTATTTTAGAGTTGTCCACTAGCAAGTGCCAAAAAAGGTAGATAAATATCTTATAAGTGCACAAAAAATCATGAGATTTATGTAATTTGGGAATATATCAAAAATAATGGTAAAAAAGTTTAACATGATACCTGAGAAAAAAAACATAGCAATTTCCAACTCTGCAGCAGTGAGAAAACAATGTGGATTTACAAAGTAGGTGCAAAAAAAAACTGGAGCAATTGGGAGAAGCTATGATTAAGGAATGCAATCCAAACAAGCAATGCTGCCATTATGTGACAATAAAGCATCTTTTTGATAAGTTGGCCCTGTATAATTGTTTTCTTTTTTTCCAAAAATAAAGTTGAACGCTAAATATCTGAGAGAGTTAACAGTTAGCTCTGCTCAATTAGAAGACAAACATAATTGGGGAGATTTACTAAAACAAGAGAGTGCAAAATCTGGTGCAGCTCTGCACGGAAACCAATCAGCTTCCAGGTTTTTTTTTTTTTTTTCCAAAGCTTAATTGAACAAGCTGGCTATCATACACAGTTGCACCAGATTTTGCACTCTCCAGTTTTAGTAAATCAACCCCAATGCATGTTGGGAAATTCCCAAAACTACAAAATCTCTGAAGAGCAAAATATTAGTCTTCTAAACTGCTGTATTTGAATCTTCCACACATAGATATAGACTGTAAAACATTTGCACTGAAACTGTTCAGCGCGGCTAGAGATGCAACACAAATTAGATTCAATTGTATGTTTTGTGTGATTTACCATACCTGCTGCATACAAAAGGCATTAAAAGTCTCATTAAAATTAAATGTGACAATCTACACAGGGAGAAACTGTAAACTGAAGATTTGTATAGAAAACTCTAAATCCTGTTAGTGACTTCTATATTAAAATATACAGAAAGGTCCCCGACTTGCACAGCTCTGGAACTTTACCTGCGCATGGAAAATGATTTCAAACATATTCTGAATTTCACCTGCAGTGCCAGCAACCGGTACTGCATCACATCCATAATACACAACTTCCTACTTAGTGGAATTTCGGTTCACCAAGCACTTCACACAGCAGCATGGGGCATCAACTTTTTTATTTTTATTTTTTTACAAAGTGATCGTGAGAGGTCAAGATTCCACTTTTGTTACCACAGGAAGGGAATCAAGAAAATAAAGGGTTTCAATTCTTATTTGATAGGACAATCAAAGACACTTTTTACAGATTTAGAAAAAAGGTAAATAGTGACTTGAAAGGATACATTAACCCTTTCACTGCCAGGTCCGTACGCCGTACGGACCTACAGAAGTGGCTGCAGGTGGCCAGGTCCATATGGCATACGGACCTCATTTCTCCCTCTCCTAAAAGCTTATGGTCACTTCAATGACCATAAACATATCAGAATTGTTCAGCAGACTCTGCTGAACTATTTCTAGAACTCTTTTTCTTTCTAGAAACTTTCTAGAACTGTCTCCCCTTCACCCCTCTTCTTCCCCCCCAGCACTGATTACCCTCTTCACACCCGATCCGAGCGACCCCTGCAGCTACCATCCTGATCCGGCATCCCTCCTCTGCCGCTCCCGCCGGCTTCAGGTGCTGCATGGGGCTTGGGGGGGATCCAGTTGTGTCCCCCCGCCAGTCAGGTCACCCCCCCCACCGGCCCCTCGCACCCCTGATCCATCGCCGCTCCGAGTGGCATCCCTCCTTCCACTCCCGCTGCTTGCAGCAGCTGGCCACACTGAGTCCCAGTGATCTGTCATGCTGAGAGCATGGGGGGAGCAGTGCAGGTTGGGGTGAAGTTGGGGCTTGGTAAACATGTGTTCACCAGCACCCCCCCCCCCCGTAGTACAGTGCGCATATTCAGCGATCACTATAGATCATTCCTATATGTGCACTGACAACTGATACATAGTAAACTGTGAGGTTATTATGTATCAGACTGTCAGTTTATGAATGAATTAGGAATCTCTATACAGATTCCTTATTTCACTCATGTAAAGTGGTGCAGCAAAAGGGACTAACTTTAGTCCCTCTCTCTGCCTCAAAAAAAGAGATATGGGAGTCTGTTTAGACCACTGATATCTCGCCAAAGACCCCTGGACAAAAAAAAATATAAAAAAAATATAACTGTAAAAAAACCTAAAAAAAAAAAAAATTAGTAAGACCCAGTAATTTTTTTGGGTGACCACAACCCCCCCAGGTCCGTCCACACTCAGCCTCTCCACGGTGATGGCGCCCCCCCTCCCACACTCACATGTGGCGCCTCCTGTCCTGATTGGTCAGAAGGAGAAGCCGGAAGACAATAGCGAATATTAATTCACTATTGTCACAAGTGGATGAATTTTAGGCGCAATGCTCTGCGCCCCGAGCCCAAACTTTTTCAAGCCAATTAGAGCCTCAGGCTCTAATCATGTGGCTTGAAAAAAAACCTCATACAAACGTATGAGTCCGGCGCCCCCCATTAGGGGCGCCCCAGCACCCCTAATGGACCGGCCGCTTCTGGTAAGACCCCGTTTACATGGAGTGGACTCTGTCAAGCAGATCCACCTGCTCAGCAAGGGATCTGTCTGCCGATTCCCGCTGAGCAGGCGGGTGACAGGTCCACATGACAGATGACAGGTCCACGTCCTCTCCACTGATGCAGAGTGGGCACGGACACAGCCCGCTGTTCTCTATGGGGCGGTCGCATGGAAACAGACTGCCTGTCCATTTCCATCGGATACCATCCGATCTGCTAGATGGAATCCCCATCCGCCTGTTTTTAGCAGACTGGACTGGATTGGATGCAGGCAGGTCTCCATAGAGAACCATGGGTGGTCGGATTGGGCCCACCTGAAAAACGGACAGGCACACCCGATTGGTCTGCTTGTGTGAAAGGGGCCTAAGGCCTTGTTCACACAGGGCATACACAGCGTACCTTTACAGGGATGCACAGGTATTCCATGCATCTCTCTGCAGGCAGTCCCGTTGATGTCATTTTGGGATGTAGCAACTGCAAGAACAGGGCCAATTTTTACATCCATGTAGGTCTGCATGCCAGTCCCTGAGCTCACACTGTCTGCCTTCGGGGTCATGTACCTACACCTACATGGATGTCAGATTGGGAATAGCAGCTATGCCTGTGCAGCCTTTGCATCCCAACTGACATAAATGGGACTGCCTGTACGGGGATGCATGGAACACCTGTGCATCCCTGTGCAGGTAAACGATGCTTTAGTAGTAATTTAGCAGGAATTTTTAAGTTATGTTGTGTTTATGTGCACTATTAATGATTTTAGTGTATTTTTTGTGAAAATAGTGATATGATGAACATTTGCACAATTATTGCACGGCCTAAAAAATCTGTAGCACTTTTTTTTTTTAATTCTACAGGTCATGTGCTTTCAGAAAATGTCTAGTTTGAGGGGTCTTTTCAAATTCTGAAAGCTGTAAATGAAAAATGGTAACCTCCAGATTTTTTGACTAAATTGTTTTTATTTACAGTGTTGCGTACCTTCAGTTTTCACAAAAAAGGTGTAATTTAAGATTTTACAAATATTTGTTATTTATTAACTTAATACAGTTTTCTCTCTTATATATATATACTAGGAATTTAGCAGGAATTTTGTACATTTTGTCATGTATAAATCCACGATTAATGATTTTTAGTGAAAAGATTGTTTTGATAAACATTTGCGCAAATATCGCGGTGCCTTAAAAATCAGTAGCACCTTTTTTTTATTCTACTGGCCATGTGCTTTCAGAAAATGTACCATTTGGGGGGTCTTTTACAAATTCTGAAAGCTGTAAGTGAAAAAGGAAAACCTCCATATTTGTAAAGTTTTCGTACGTCCGATTTTCACTATTTCTCAAAAGGCGCAATTTAAAATATACAAATATTTGTTATGTATTAACTCAATACAGGTTAAGCTTTTATATTTAGTAGGAATTTATCAGGAATTTTGTAAAATTTGCTGTGTTTATATCTGCTAAAAATTATTTTAGAAAATTTTTCGCGAATATATTGTTTGATAAACATTTGCGCAAATGTCGTGGGGCCTTAAAAATCAGTAGCACCTTCTTTTTATTCTACTGGTCCTATGCTTTCAAAAAATACATGGTTTGGGGGGTCTTTAACAAACTCTGAAAGCTGTAAGGCAGTGATGGTGAACCTTGGCACCCCAGATGTTTTGGAATTACATTTCCCATGATGCTCATGCTCTCTGCAGTGGAGTTAAGCATCATGGGAAATGTAGTTCCAAAACATCTGGGGTGCCATCACTGCTGTAAGGGAACAATGAAAACCTTCAGATTTTTAGAGAAATGTGGTTGTTTACATTTTTGCATACATTCAGTTTTCACCATTTTGCAAAAAGGTGTAATTTAAAATTTACAAATATTTGTTAATTATTAACTCAATACAGGTTAAGCTTTTAGATTTAGTAGGCATTCTGGAAAATGTACTGCGTTTTTATGTGCTAATAATGATTTTGTGTATTTTTAATGAAAATATTGTTTTGATAAACATTTGCGCAAATATCATTGTGCCATAAAAATCAGTAGCATATTATTTGTATTCTACTGGTCATGTACTTTCAGAAATTATATGATTTGGGGGGTCTTTAACAAACTCTGAAAGCTGTAAGGGAAAAATAAAAAAGCAATGGAAAAATTGCAAAAATGGCCAGGTCACCTGAGTGTAAAAATGGAGCACAGGGCCTGGCAGTGAAAGGTTTAAATTTAAAGTAAAACTGACTCTAGCTTCTGCAATTCTAAATGAGCATAAAATAAAAAAATAAAAACTGAAGACAAAATAATCAGCAGATCCAGAGATACAGTCATCTTAAATTATATGTTCTCTCTACTTTTATTGAAAAATCTGAGCTTGGCCCAGCCCAGTCTGCCTCCTGAGCCTCCCTACTGATTATTGAGGCTAAACATCTTAAAAAATGGACCAACTGGAAAGCTCAGTGGTAGGAGGGACTAATGTTGACTTAAATTTCAAAATTTTCAGCAGAACTTCAGTTGTTTATATCTCTGAATGTATTAATCATTTTGCATGTGACTTTCAGTAAAGATAACCTTAAAGATAACTTAAAGATATGTTTTAAAATGTATGTAAAGCCAAACATTTCTTTGTTTTAAATAAAGCAATGTAAGGCTAAAACCCCAACCAGGTTTTTTTTGTCCTGCTAGGGAGAATTTGCTTCACTTTCTGCCTTGAAGATGCAACTGAAAATGAGAGAAAATCTCTACAAAGAAATCCATTCTTGGGAAAATTCATATTTTTTGAATTTCTGCTCACTTTCTGTCTTGGTGAAAATGGATACCTGGACAAATCTCACCAGTGGGGACACATTCAGAAACAAAACCTTGACAAAGAGTCTAATTCTTCCCTACTCTCTCCAAAACTACAAAGAAAAAAAAAAGTAAATTTAGGCAGTCTTTAATATTCTTTTCCCTGCACAGCCTGTCTGTTGTAAGTGTAGTAAGTGCGGCAGGGCGGTTGCTCTGTGACGGATCATGTACCTAGTATGTGATCTGACACTTCTGGGTGTGGGGTGCACACATGTGCCCCCCGGTGACCCGCTCCCGATTTAATCATACACAGCGGAAGCCCAGCGGCGGGTATCTTAGGCTCGATGTCTGCCGCCACCCGCTGATTCTACAGTACACAGGCAGAATGGCGATCTGCCTCATTTACATTCTGTCAGTAGGGAAGGCATTGACCCTGTGTTCCTGCAAAGCAGGGACAAGAATCTATGCCTTCCACTTAGTAAAAGCACCTCCCCCACAGTACACAAGCACTGGATAGGAACACATTTAACCCTTTGATTGCCCCTGATGTTAACCCATTCCCGGCCATTGTCATTATCACAGTGACAGTGCATTTTTTTTTAGCACTAATCACTGTATTAGTGTCACTGGTCCCCAAAGAGTGCCAGTTAGTGACCTATTTGTCTGCCACAATCTCACAGTCCCGCTATAAGTCGCTGATCGCCGCCATTACTAGTAAAAAAATAAATAAAAATATCCCAAATATCCCATAGTCTGTAGAAGCTATAACATTTTTGCGCAAAAATATGTAGCAGAATATATATTAGCCTAAATTTATGAAGAATTTTTTTATTTGATATGTTTTATAGCAAAAAGAATTCCAAAATAGTTGGTCTTTTTTTGTTTAAAGCGCAAAAAAATAAAAAACGCAGAGGTGATCAAATACCACCAAAAGAAAGCTCTATTTGTGGGAGAAAAAGGACATCAATTTTATTTGGGTACAGTGTTGCATGACCACGCAGTTGTCAGTTAAAGTAATGCAGTGCCGTATTGCAAAAAGTTACCTGGTCATGAAAAGGAGGGGGGAGGGGGTAAACTTTCCAGAGGGGGTGAAGCATTTGTCAGGCTTGTCTTTGTTCACTATAAGCCAGCCCTACAATTCAACATTTCTGCAGTTTTAAAGGGCTGAATATAATGTGCAACTTATTGTAGATACAATGCAGCTAAAGTTTGCAGTTTAACCAGGTATTAATTTGTACTTTCTAGTAATTAAACACGTCTAAATAAATACAGGAAATTATTATTCAGTTTTAAAGAAAATTGTATCCAAAGCATACATGAATTAAAATGAAAACTTTAAAAAGTAATAATCTAGCAAAAAAAAAAAAAAAAATCATTCAGAAAATATACATGATAAACGTATATACTGTATATTAGATTGTTTTTAAATGCTAGCATCCTAGGAGTGCTTACTCAGATTCCCAGATTAGAAGTTTTTTGGGCACAGATAAAAATGGCTTTGAAATGTAATAGCACTGCTAAGACAGCACATCTATAGGTCTGCTATCTCTGCTGTCAACACCTAAGATGTCCACACTATCTTTTTGCTGCTTCCTTTAAAAACAGATTTATTTCTGTCTGGAAAGTATAACCAGCAAAACTGAGAAAATTTACAGATTCAATTGGGGAGTTATTTCTGCTCTGTTTGTGGAACTGCAAGTGGGCAGGCACATACGGTTTTTGTTTACTACATTAATTTTTGCATGTGTATCTTGTTATTATCTCAAATAGTTTAGAACAAGCGCACACTACATGAAGAAAAAGGCATAAATTATTTCTGCAGCCGGAGAAGGAAGCTTAATAAAAATATATTCATGAAACTTGCAATTGTGGTTCCTGTGTTGTGTTTGCACCTTGGTTATGGTTGCACTGCAAAATCTGCCAAAAACATTTAGGCTAAAAAATGACAGGACCAAAATACCTTGCATTAGTCTACTAACTTAAAATAATCCTTGACCATGTCAGACCTTTGGATAAAATCAAAGAATACCTTTGCAGTGCAGCCTTCCCACCCGCACACACACTGCAAGGGTTGAATGCTAATTTTTGTTTAGGGGTAATTGGGGGGGGGGGGGGGGGTGGCAGTTTTACTTACCTTATGCCAGGCTCTTGCGGGCTTCCTTCAAGCTACACAACTAATCTTGACATCTTCACAGCTATGGCACTTAAACTCATCATGTACAATACAGAATTAGCCATTCTATATTATAAGTAAGGATGCTGAGGGTTCACCTAAAACCCAGTGTGTTGAAGAGGAGAGTGTTGTCTACCAAGGGAGCGAGGCATAGGGTAATTATACAACTTCTATTTATGTTTCCCCAGACCAAAACAAGCATTTATCTCTTGCAGAGTGTGAGGGGGCATTGCTAGGGTAACATCTGATTTTACCACGAGTTCAACTTTTAAATTTAAGTACACCTTTTAGACCTAAAATTAAAACTAAAAGAAAGGTTAATATTCAAAAATTTTAACGTTAACGTTGGCAATTTTAAACTCATCAAAGCATCAGGTGTTGGCATGTATGCTATCTTTGTCGAGCACCCTGTGACAGTATATTTAGTAATCATTGATCACATCTCCAATAGATGACCTGAGACCCACTCATTTTAATACTCCTCAATTCCATAGTGGCCACAAAGTGAGATGAGCAGCCTCACTACGCAATAGGAAAATAAAGAAATGGGGAAGTTATGGGCCAGGAGAGAACTGGTCTCTGATTGTTGAATGCAACATTCTGTTTTTTTGGGGAACCAAGGAGCCAAATAAATAAAGTATATAAACTTATAAAATCATTACCCGGAGGCCACAATGCTTAGTTTAATGCACACAGGGCTGCAAAAAGAGGATTATTTATAAAAACAGCAACCATCAGGAAACTGTAGAAATGTACCTGTTTTATGTGATAGATATTTGCAATGCCTTCCACCAGCGACGACATGACCATAACTTCATGTGATTTCTTATCATTCATAAACTGGTCTGTTTTTATTTCTTTATCTGTTGATAAATAGAGAAACACACAATTTATAACATATTCACAAATGGTGTGTTAACTGGAAGTCACTAAAATACACCATGCATGTGCTCTATATACAGTATACAAGCCCCAATGTTATATTGAGCTTTTGCCTGGTTTGTTATTGTGTTATGCCCCGTACACACGGTCGGATTTTCCGACGGAAAATGTGTGATAGGACCTTGTTGTCGGAAATTCCGACCGTGTAGAGGCTCCATCACACATTTTCCATCGGATTTTCCGACCCACAAAATCCGTTGTCGGAAATTCCGATCGTGTGTACACAAATCCGACGGACAAAGTGGCACGCATGCTCAGAATAAGTAAAGAGATGAAAGCTATTGGCCACTGCCCCGTTTATAGTCCCGACGTACGTGTTTTACGTCACCGCGCTTAGAACGATCGGATTTTCCGACAACTTTGTGTGACCGTGTGTATGCAAGACAAGTTTGAGCCAACATCTGTCGGAAAAAATCCATGGATTTTGTTGTCGGAATGTCCGAACAAAGTCCGACCGTGTGTACGGGGCAATACTCTGATTGAGAGGAATCAAGATAATACTCTGCAAAGTCAATGTTAGATAAAAGGATGAGGCTGTGTTCACTTTGAATACCCATTTACATGCAATGACAATTAAAAAACAGGATTTTTTTTTCTTTCACAGGATTGGGTATTTAAAGTGAACGCAGCTTCATCTTACTTAACAACAGTTACTTAACAAAATAAACATGCACTTTTGTTAAGTGAACAGCCTTTATTTCATGAATGAATCGCAGTATGTCTGTACCTGCACCTACCGGGGGGGGGGAGATCTTGACAATAGAGTTTAAGCCTGCTGTCAGCTGACATCTGGAAGTACGGGCACTTGACTGTTGACACTGCATATACTCTACATTCTCAATATCTGTCTAGCCATGCATTTTTTAAGTTTCTGTCCAAGTAAATTTGATAATTTAAGGCAAGGTAATAGACTTCTTTCAGTAATAAGGCAGAAAGCAGAGAAAGGTCCTTTCTCCCACACTATGAATGCTGATGCTAACACTCACAGTGCAAGGAAGTGCCATCATATCTAACTGTTCTAGTCTTGTCTCTGCTCCATGTATAATAAAATGATAGCACCCACTATAGGATTTGTACATTTGTATTAAATGAGGGATATTGGTAGCTATTGTAGGAGTTATCCACAACACCCATATTTTTCTCTGCCCAGTATAACATATTCAAAGGGCATATTCATTGGAAAATATATAAAGAAAGAATATATTCAACTCACATGAATTTAGGACATATGATGACACCAATATAAAAGGCCTTGGACTGTACACAATACATTACCCTGCCACTCTGTTCCCAGGAGAAGGCGTGCGTTTCACGGACCAAAAATGGTGCCCTGGAAGTGACGTCACCAGAAACTGGATGTGACAGCTGTAGTCCTACCTCAATGTGTTTTGCTTTGCAAAGTCCTTAGGAAGCTCTTCTAAAGGAATAAACTAATACACTATGACATTTCTTTCAGTACATGTCTTTTATTACTTTTGAGGGAGAGTTGTAAATGGAGCTTTGGAACCAATGAGAGCCCAGGGAGGTTGCCAGTTAGTTGAGCATCCTGTGACATCTTTATTGTGGGAGTTAACGTAGTGCTTTATGACTTTGTTACATCAAGGGGTCATGGTAATGCGGTGAATTTTCATTCTTTCTACACATGGTGGCACACATTTGTATAGCAACCAGGAAGAGTAAAGAGGAGTCACAAGTCAAGTCATCTGATTGTTTTCTCACGGTGTTGGGATTTTTCATTAACATTGTGTGGACCTTGTGTTTATGGACTTCTTTAGTGGACAGAATTGTTTGAATCTGAGGAATTCACATATGTTTGTGTAAAGCGCCTGACTTTTGTCTTTTTCACTGTGCACTACACATATTTATCAGTTGTACATTAAAAAGTGTGAGCAAATTACACAATAACCTCTTCCCATCTGTCCAATGCATATAAACAGCCGAACAGGGGAGCAGTGCCGGTGGACATAACCATGCATGCTCAGTAGTAAACAATATACGGTATCATTTCCTAGTATAATTGTTTATTACTATGTGATCTGTCACAGAGATCACATAGTACAGGAGCAATAACAGCAGCGCTGTACCATGTAATAGCTGTCACTGCCATATCAGTTACAGATTGCCTGATCAATGCCACACCAGCTACAGTGTTCCTGATCATTGCTATATCAGTTAGTGTCCTTGATCATCGCCACCTGCTCACACTTTCACTAATCATCGCCGCACCACTCACAATGTGCACGATCATCGCCACACCAGTCATATTGTCCCCGATTATCGTCATACCAGTTATATTTTTTCTGATTATCACCATACTATTTACAGTGACCCTAATCACCACCGCATCAGTTATGGTGTCCCTGATCACCGCCACACCAGTTTTAATGTCCATGGTCCTCTAGGGGAACTTAAAGGTCAAGGAAGCAGACAAGACTTCAAGTAGTCAAGGTAGTTGTTAAAGTGGTGTTCCGGCCGAAATTATACTTTTTAAATAAAAATACCCCTATAATACACAAGTTTAATGTATTCTAGTAAATTTAGTCTGTAAACTAAGGTCTGTTTAGTTAGTTTTATAGCAGTAGTTTGTTATTTTACAAACTTACAGCAGGCCGTGGCCATCTTAATTGTGGGCATCTGAAGCCAGACTGTATTTCTTCCTGGATCTCATCCTTGCAGATCTCGCACATGCTCAGTGCAGTACAAGCAGTGTAATAGGTTTCAGGTCAGGTTTCCATAGCAACGGCAGTTTCAGAGGAAGTTGCCGTCCCTTCCCAGAAGGCATTGCAAACAGGAAATGATGCGATGGGCCGCGGCCAGGGAGGAGGAAGTGAAAAATGAATACAGCAGATATACAGTAGGTGCTGAGAAAAAAATTTAAAAAATATCCAATTTGTTTACAGTGCGCAGTTTAGGGAGGGATGCTGAAGAGTTGTAAAAGTGGGTGGAACTCCACTTTAAAGTCAGCACTGGGAAAGTCACCTGGCAGCACAATAACTGGCTGCTTGCTTGTTTCTAAATACAGCCAATCACAGTCCTTCGTATTTTTCAACTGTTTGCTTATAAACACTCCCTGTTCTCAAATTTAAACGGACATTAAGAAATATAAATATACAATTATTATTCATTTGACATAAGTTAAAGTTTGCAGACCCTTCCTTTTAAATTGCACAGTGTAGTAACATGCTAGATATAGTTACATGTTACAGTACAGTTAATACGTTAATTGGAGGGTCCAGCACAGGTTATGTGCCAGATTAAACCACATGTGCCAGCTAAGCCAAATTCAAACCTCCATGGTTTGCATGGTCTTCATTATGTCTACTTGATTACATAACATGCTTCAAAGTTTTAGTTTTCCAGGTGGCTATTTAAAATCATTATGCCTGGCAATTTCTCAAACAATCAGTCCCCCTATCTAGCTGTGCAATCCAAAATTTTTAAGGACACTACTACTAGGCACCAATAATCCACAAAACATCCGAACCTACCTGAATTAAAAAGATCACCTAAAACAGAAAATTTACATTATGTGAAAAATCTAGTAACGGTAAAGTTTAAAGTGGTTGTAAACCCTTATATATACCCACTAAAGTGACAAGTAGTGTTGGGCGAATGGATCGGCCTGAATATGAGTTTGTGCCGAACATTGGCTGTTCGCCCTGTTTGGGGAACACCTGAATTTGCAGAATGTCTGGTGGGTGTTGGCCCCTGCCGAATGCCTTGCAATTCGCTGCACAATGCACTCTGCGTCCTGATTGGGCAAAGCTTTGACCAATCAGGGCACAGTAAAAACTAGTTGTTAAGGAGCAGGGCCGGGAAAACAGCTGTTATCCTTAATAACCATTGAGTCATTAGCTGTCAATGGGATTCCCTCTGACAGCTGAATAAAAAAGAAAAAAAAAAACCATTGCTGGTAAAAATAGTAAAAAAAAGAAAAATGGTATGGGGTCCCCCCCCAAATCCATGCCAGACCCTTATCCGAGCATGCAGCCTGGCAGTACAGGAAAGGGGGGGGGGGCGCGAGCGTTCCCCCAACCCCCCAAATCATACCAGGCCACATGCCCTCAACATGGGGGGGTTGGTGTTTTGGGCTGTGGTTGTGGGGTCTGCCGGCAGGGGGATTACCGGAATCTGGAAGCCCCTTTAACAAAAGTAGACAGGTTTTTGATAATTCCTTTATTAAAAATAAGAAAAAAACAATGACCCCCGATGCCAACGCACCGCCGGACCCAAAAATTATTTTTTTTAAAACGCTCCACCCGCTGCGAAAGCAAACCACCAAATGGCTGACTTGCTGTTTGACAATTCTTATATAGGTAAGGGCAGGGCCACTGGGCGATGTCACCTGGTGGTATTGCCCCCTTGTAAAGTCACCAACCAGTGCATGCTGGGTCGCCAGGTGGTCCCGCCCTTACCTATATAAGAACTGTCAAATGGCAAGCCAGCCATTCGGCGGTTTGCCTTCATGGTGGGGGGAGCGATTTTTTTTTTTTCTTTTTTGGGTCAGCGGTGCGGCGGGCATCGTGATTGACGATAGATCTACATCAGGGGACATTGTTTTTTTATTCTTAATAAAGGACTTGTTAAAAACCTGTGTACGGTTTTTATATATTTTGACACTTTTTTTTGGTGAATGGGTAGGGGCCATACTCATTCACATAGGGGAGGTAGCAGGATCTAGAGGCCCTTGTTAAAGGGGACTTCCAGATTCTGATAAGCCCCCCGCCCACAGACCCCCACAACCACAGCCCAGGGTTGTAAGAAAGAGACCCTTGTCCCCATCAACATGGGGATAAGGTGCTTTGGGGTGTTCGCTTGTCCCCCTTTTCTGACTGCCAGGCTGCATGCTTGAATAAGGGTCTGGTATGGACCGGGGGGGGAATCCCACACTCTTTTTAGCTTTTTTTTTTTTTTTTTAATACCTGGGTGCAGGCAATTGCAACGGCAAGTCAATTTAAGGCCTCATGCCCACAAACGTTATTACAGCCACTTTTTTGCAGCTTAAAAACGCCTCTCCATGTTAGCCTATGGCCTCATGCCCACCATGGCTTTTTTGAGCTGTAAGTGGCATAGGTGTTCTTAAGCTCCAAAAAAAAAACCCAGGACCAGTGCGTTCTAAGGCTCCAGCGCTAGAGCTGTAAAAACGCCAGACACCGGTAAAAGGTGTTAAAAGCAATTTAACGGGGCTTAACGCTGTATACACAGTGTTATACACCGTCCTGCGTTTCTCTGTCTCTATTCATAATCAATGGTTCCCTATGGGAGCCCATTGATTTGAATAGAAGTCTCACCAGAAGTCGGATCAAGATGATCGACTTGCGGTGCAACTTGTGTGCTGAGAATCTTGAAGGGGAACCCCGTCAAAATTTTGCGTGAAGTTCCTCCCAAGATCCATAACAGACCTTTAACCGAGCACGCAGCCCAGCAGGTAAGGAAAGGGGGGGATGAGCGAGTGCCCCCCCTCCTGGATCATACCAGACCACATGGCCTCAACATGGGGGTGGGTGCTTTGGGGCACCCCAAAGCACCTTGTCCCCATGTTGATGAGGACAAGGGCCTCTTCCCGACAATCCTTGCCCGGTGGTTTCGGGGTCTGCGGGCAGGGACTTATCGTGATCTGGAAGCCCCCTTTAACAAGTGGCCCCCCAGACCACGGACCCCCACCCTAGGTGAATGAGTATGGGGTACATCGTACCCCTACCTGTTCACCTAAATAAAAAAGTGTCAAAAATAAACACACTACACAGGTTTTTAAAGTATTTTATTAAAGCAGCTCCGGCTCTTCTCCTCTCTCTCTGCTATCTTCTGCTCTTTTTCTGGGTCTTCTCCCCTCTCCGGTCTTTCTCCACAATCTTCTGCTGTTTTGCTGGGTCTTCTGCTCTTTTGCTGGGTCTTCTCCAGTCCTTCTCCGCTATCTTCTGCTGGGTCTTCTCCCCTCTCTGGTTCTTCTCCGCTATCTTCTGCTCTTTTGCTGGGTCTTCTCCCTCTGTTCTTCTTCCGATGTTGACTCGACGCGATCTCCTGTGTAATGCTGGGTCCACCGTGCGCAATGACTTAAATTGGCATGGGGCGGGGCCACCCGATGACGCCCCCTTACATGCCACATTTGGCATGTCATTTTTTTGGGGGGGAGTGGGTATCTGGTTTTGACAGGTACTTCCTGTCCCACTTCCTCCTTCCGTTACTTGGCGATTCCCCCTCTCCCCCTAGGCGACCCCTCCCTCTTTGTAATCTTCTGGGACATTTCACAGGTCCCAGAAGATTGCCTGGCCACTAGGAGAGCGCAGAGCGGCTTGCGCATGTGCATTGCGTGCCCGGCTGTGAAGACACAATTTGTCACATCCGGGCGCCCACAGTTGCAATGACGGCACCACAGAGAGGAGGGGGAGAAGAGCGAGGCTTCGGGCGCCCATATCACTGGACCGTGGGACAGGTGAGTGTCTGTTTATTAAAAGTCAGCAGCTACACTTTTTGTAGATGCTGACTTTTAATAAACTGAAAAAAGCCTGGAACTCCACTTTAAGAACATTTGACCAGCAAGGGAAAAATTAGAGAGACTTCTGCACTGTGTACAGTCTAAGGAGAATTTTTTAAAATATGAGTGTTTGGCCAACCGAACCGACAGGTGCAGTGTTAAGTCAAACATTTGGCAATGGTATTATTACCACTACTAAATGTGACAGATTCCTCCTGGTTAGTGATCCCATGTCCTAACAACCAGTGACTGATCCCCATACAGGACATTAAACTTTTCGGGATTACAGGTCCACCTATCGAAATCCATAGCCCTGAACGTCTCCGTCCCCCCTGATCTGATTGCTCTGCTAAAACAAAATTTCACATTCACCTGGGCAACTGATACGATCACCTATTTGGGCATTAAACTCACTCACAATATTAGAAAACTCTTTCAAGCAAACTACCCCCCTATGGTACGTGAATGTGATGATGACCTGGAGAGGTGGTCGAAGTGTGGTCTATCCTGGCTGGGCAGAGTTAACGTGGTAAAAATTACCCTTCTCCCGCGTATGCTATATTTGTTCCACTCCCTCCCAATCCCTATAAAGAAACAATTAATTTTAAAATTGCAGTCACAAATAGTACGGTTTGTTTGGGGTAACAAAGGCTACAGATGCACTAAAGAGGTTCTATATAGGACTAAATCAAAGGGTGGCATTGGCCTTCCGAACATGTGGTGGTACTATCAGGCAGCGCAACTCACCCAAATTTCCATAGAATACTCTAGGGGCCCTAAACCCGACTGGCTCTCCATGAAAAGACAAGCAGTTCCCTTGAATACGGTTGACCATCTCCTGTGGACTGATAAGACATCCAGATCGGCTATATTGTCCCCCCACACTCTCACACTCAGTGGCACTGTGCAACACCCTTCATAAACACCACTCACTGACCTCCCTCCTAAGGCCCCTGTCGCACATCTTCCACAACCCAAAATTTCCCCCAGGTCTGAACATCCAAGCTTTCCGCTGGTGTACCAACAAAGGATGTTTCGCATTGGCCATTTTAGTACTCCGGCAGCCCCCCTCACTCTGAAACTTTGCAGAAAAACAATGGAGATGCCAAACTCCGAATTGTTCCGATTCTCACAAATCTCCCACTTCCTTAACTCTATCTGGACCGCCAAGGACGGACACCCTAACATCACCCCTTAGGAGCACTGGTGCGCTAACGCTTTGGATCAGAGGGGAGGAATCTCCTTGATCTACTGCTCCCTGGCAGGTAAGGAATCCATCCCCCCATACGCTCTGGCCTGAGAGATGGACACGGGCGCTCATGGGATCCAGGAATATGGTTCCAAGCATTTCAGCGCTCCTTTAAAGGTATCCTCAATGTCTCCCTGATATAAGCGAATGTCAAAATACTGACCAAGTGGTATTATGTCCCCGCCAGGCTAGCAAGGATATACCCAGAGGTTTCTCCCCTATGTTTCAGAGGATGTTATTTGGAAGGCACAATGTTCCATATTTGGTGGTCATTTCCCCGCATCAGGTCCTACTGGAAACAGGTTTTTCACACTATTAGGACAATAACGGGCCTCACTATTGCCCCTGACCCCACAGTGGCACTCCTGAATCGCAAAATTCACAGTTTACCCAAACACTTACAAGCCCTAACGTTCTACACCCTCTTGGGAGCCAAGATAACGCTCACAAGGGCATGGAAAATGCCGACTGTCTCCTTCAGGGGAGCAAAGAGGAAATTATCCTGGATAATGACACAAGAACACATAGTAGCAAAATTACAGGACAAAGTGATCAAATTTGAAGCTATATGGGACCCTGGGCGATACATTGTAACGTTTCTTTATGCCCGGGTATACCTTCCTAAAACCTGGACTCCCCTGGAACTCTAACCATTCTCTTTTCCCCCTCTTTCTTCACTTCTGCTGTCTGGGTCACTCTATCCCCACTCCTCTCTTTGCATGAGCAGGGGCTTAGGCCCCCCTTCATTGGTGAAGTGTAAAAGGTGTTTAGTGGGCTAGTAGGGCAAGACCAGACCAATTTTAGAATATCCAACTCAGCTCAGAGAACTGCCCCTATTAGGACAGGAAGCTGTGGTGGCTCAGCTAAGCAGCACAGCCTGTCTGCCGTAGCACTGGGGATGGGGGGGGGGGGGGTGGAACCTGGGGGGATTATGGCATTTCCACAATGAGTTCCCAAAGGGGTGGAGCGCCGGGCTGCTCCCCTCTCATGTCCCCAAGGCAATACTTCAGCCCAGGACTCTGACAACTGGAAACCATGGGCTGACCCCCCCCCCATTAATAAGGGCCTTACCCACACGGATCAATAGATACTACATGACAAGCCCTCAGCTCATCACTAACCCACTATAAATGTTAAGAGTTAATTATTAAACAATTGAAGCTTAGTAAATGTTACACTTCTGTACCTGACATATCTGTATTGTCCTGTTCTTCTTGGGCCTTGCAGGCCAACGTCAAAATTGATTTCTTATCTTATTGTTATCCTTGCAAAAACTCATAAAAAAAATATCCCAAAAACAATAATTGTACACAGAACAAGAGCCACCCAAATAACATTATTAACCCTTTCATGACTAAGCCTATTTTTGAAATGTGGTGTTTACAAGTTAAAATCCATATTTTTTGCTAGAAAATTACTTAGAACCCCCAAACATTATAGATATATTTTTAGCAGAGAATCTAGAGAATAAAATGGAGATTGTTGCAATATTTTATATCACACGGTATTTGTGCAGCGGTGTTTTAAACACAAATTTTTGGAAAAGGGACACTTCCACGAATTTTAAAAAATCCAAACAGTAAAGTTACCCCAATTTTTTTGTATAATGTGAAAGATGATGTTACGCCGAGTAAATAGATAGCAAACATGTCATGCTTTATAACTGCACGCACTCGTGGAATGGCGACAAACTATGGTAGCTATGAATTTCCATAGGCGACGCTTTAAATTTTTTTTATGGTTACCAGATTAGAGTTACAGGAGGAGGTCTAGAGCTAGAATTATTGCTCTCGCTCTGACGATCGCGGCGATACCTCACATGTGTGATTTGAACACCGTTTACATATGCGGGCGCGACTTCCGTATGCGTTTTCTTCGCTGCGCGAGCTCACGGGGACGGGGGCGCTTTAAAAGAATTTTTTTTTTTTATTTATTTTTATACTTATAAACTTATAAATTGTGTTTAAAAAAAAAATGTTTTTTTTTTTACTTTTATTGCTGTCACAAGGAATGTAAACATCCCTTGCGACAGTAATACGTGGTGACAGGTACTCCTCTGCACTTCAAAGTATTCAGATCGCCGAAAACGGCGATTCTGAATATTGTGTATTTTTTTAAATTCGGCGCCATTGGCAGCCGAGTAAACGGGAAGTGACGTCATGACGTCGCTTCCGTGTTTACATTGAGAAGGCTGGAACGAAGCCACCCACAGCTTCGTTCCAGCCCGCCCACAGCCGCCGGAGGCAGCCGATTGGACACCGGGCCTCCCGATCGCACGGGAGGCCCGGTAAGAGCGGCGGGAGGCGGCGGGAGAGGGGGAGCGTCCCCTCCCGCTCCTCCGGTATAACAGCCGAGCGGCTTTTAGCCGCATCGGTTGTTATATACGGATAGCCGATCGCCCGCTTGAAACAACGGTACCGGGATGATGCCTGCAGCAGCGGGCATCATCCCGGTATAACCCCCGAAAGCCGAGTAAGCAGATGTGCATATGGTCGGCGAGAAGGGGTTAAATCAACTGTTACATAGTATGCACCTATCTGTTCATTACTGGCTATTTGTTTTCCAAAAGTCTGTCTTTTTTAGCTAAGTTTATGCGTTTTTTAAAAGCAAAAAATAGGATTTTCATAACAGCTTACCTGTAAAATCCTTTTCTTGGAGTACATCACGGGACACAGAGCCATAGTAGTTACTATGTGGGTTCCACCTTCAGGTGATGGCCACTGGCACACCCTAAGACAGGAAGTCCACTAACAATATAACCCCTGCCATTACTGGGAGTGCCTCAGTTTTTGTATCAAAGCAATATATGTGTATTAGAAGAGGGGAGGGACCTCAGTGTCCCATGATGTACCAAGAAAAGGATTTTACAGGTAAGCTTTAATAAAAATCCTATTTTCTTTATCGTACATCCCCAGACACAGAGCCATAGTAGTTACTATGTGGGATGTCCCAGAGCAATGCCAACTGAGGGGAGACACGACAGAATTAGAGCATCATGAGACTAGAGGATTTATGCTGCTGCCTGCAGCACACTACGCCCAAAGGTGATATCCTCATGCCTCTTTACATCTACCTGATAAAATCTGGTAAATGTATGGACTGAAGACCAAGTTGCGGCCTTGCAGATTTGAGCCATGGAAGCTTGGTGATGCACTGCCCACGAATCACTAACAGCCCTAGTGCAGTGCGCTTTGATTTGAGAGGGTGGAATCTTCCTCTTCAAGCCATAAGCTCGAACAATTACTTGCCGAATCAATTTAGAAATAGTAGATTTCGATGCTGCCTGTCCTTCTTTAGGACCTTCAGGCAACACAAACAAAACATCAGTTTTTCGAATCTGAGCAGTCGCCTTCAAGTAGGCTTTGACTGCTCTCACCACATCCAGAGAATGTAGTGACTTCTCTTCCGTAGAACAGAGTTCTGGAAAAAATGAAGGTAGAACAATATCCTGGTTTAGATGAAAACCTGACACTACCTTTGGTGGAAAGTTAGGATGAGGACGCAATACAACCTTATCCTTGTGAATAATTGAATATAGCTCTTTACAAGAAAGAGCAGCCAACCCTGATACCCTTCTTTCAGAAGATATGGCTACCAGAAAAATTAGTTTCCTTGTCAAAAGGACCAAGGGAATATGCTGTATCGGCTCAAAAGGCTGTTTTTGCAATGCCGATAGAACTAAATTCAAATCCCAAGGGTTCAGGGGTGACTTAACCAGAGGATTAAGCCATGTTACCCCCTAAATAAAACTATGCACCAAAGAATGCAAAGCAAGTGGTCATTGAAACAATACCGATGAGGCCGAGACCTGGCCTTTGATAGTATTCAAGGCCAGCTTCATCTCTAACCCCATCTGCAGAAAGTCAAGGATTCTAACTATGACACACTTCCTGGGGTGCCAACCCCTGGATTCACACCAGGAGACATATGTCTTCCAGACTCTATAATATATGATTCTGGAGGCCGGTTTTCTTGCATTAATCAAGGTAGATACCACAGAACCTGATAGCCCACGCTTCTTCAGAACATGGGTCTCAATAGCCAAACCGTTAAATTTAGCGCTTTTAAGGTAGGATGGAATACCGGACCTTGCAAGAGAAGGTCTGGACGTGGTGGTAGGGTCCACGGTTCCCCTACCGTCAATTCTTATGATCTCTGCATACCAGAATCTTCTGGGCCACGCTGGGGCCACAAGAATCACAGACTTCCCTTCCTGCTTGACCCTGCGAAGAAATCGCGGAAGCAGCAGTATAGGAGGGAATGCATAAATCAGTGAGAAATGATTCCACGGGAATACCAAGGCATCTGTTCCGCATGCTAGTGGATCCCTTGTGCTTGACACAAAGTTCTCGATCTTTTTGTTGAACCTGGACGCAAACAGATCTACGTCTGGGATCCCCCATCTCCGGCATATTGCCAGGAAGATATCGGGGTGAAGGGACCATTCTCCCGGGAACAACTGCTGGCGACTCAAGTAGTCCGCCTGCCAATTTTCTATTCCTGGAATTGTAGACTGCCGATAGGCAAGGTACATTGTTTTCTGCCCAAGTTAAGATAGGATTCACCTCTCTTTGGGCCGCACGACTTCTCGTGCCCCCTTGGTGACTGATATAAGGCCACTGCTGTGGCATTGTCAGATTGGATCCTGAAAGGACAATTCCATAACCTGAACATCCAGGCCCTCAGGGCCAAGCGTGCTGCCCGAATCTCTAGAATGTTGATGGGCAAGTTCATTTCTGATCTGGACCATTTCCCTTGGACAGTCGCCTCTTCCAGGACTGCTCCCCAACCTGAAAGGCTGGCATCTGTTGTTACCACCTTCCAGGTAACTGGTAGGAAGGCTTTTACCTTCTGCAGATTCTTGGTTATTAACTACCAACTGAGGCTCCGGCGCACCCTTGGAGGCAGACGCTTCGGGAAATCTAGCACTTGGACCTTCATGTTCCAAGCTGATAGGATACTGTTTTGCAGCAGACTCGAATGAAACTGAACATAAGGAACAGCCTCGAACGAAGCCACCATCTTTCCCAACAACCTCATGCAAAGTTGAATGGAGGAGTCTTCTTTGCCTTGACCACCTGAATCAGTTCCTTTATGGCACTGATCTTTGCCTGGGGCAAGAATACCCTTTTCTGGGTTGTATCTATAATCAGACCCAAGTAATCTAATCTCCTTGATGGTTTTAAGGAGGATTTCTCTAGGTTGAGAATCCAACCTAGGTATTCCAGGTAGTTGACAGTGGTGATCATACTTTGGTCTAAGCGGGCTACCGACTGGTCTAGCAAGAGTAGATTGTCTAGGTACGCTATAATTGCTATAACTTGGGCCCTTAATCTGGCTAGAGGAGGGGCCAGGACCTTTGTAACCACTCGAGGTGCAGTAGCTAGACCGAAAGGCAGAGCTACAAACTGAAAATGAAGATTTTCTACCTCGAAGTGTAGATATTTCTGGTGAGCGGGTAAAATCTGCACATGGAGATATGCATCCTTGATGTCTATTGATGCCAGAAGTTATCCTTGTAGGATGGAGACTACTGATCGGATTGACTGCATGCGGAAAGAGCGGATATTCAGGAACCGCTTTATATTTTTGAGATGCAGAATGGGACTGACATCTCCATTTGGTTTTGGCACCGTGAAAAGGTTTGAATAAAACCCCAATCCCTGCTCTTGCATGGGGACCACCGAGATCACTTCTTGAGACATGCTTGAAAGAGAGACTTCTTTTTCTCTGGATCCTTGGGAATGTTTCATCTGAGAAAACGAGGAGACGGGGACTCTCAGAACTCTAGCTTGTACCTTAGAGCTATTGAAGAAGTCACCCATTTGTCGCAACACTCTTCCTGCCAGACCCTTGAGAACTGCAGAAGTCTTCCCCCCATTCGAGCGAGCGGGGGCGCCCCTTCATAAGGAGGCTTTAGTATTTTGTTTTGTAGGTTTCCCCCCCAGGACTTATTTTGTCCCTGGGGTTGATCCTGAGGTGAAATACATTTACTCCTCTTCCTAACTGACAAAAGGGTACTTTTCCACTAGAAATTTTTTGGATGTATTTATCCAAATCATCCCCAGTCGTTCACCGTGAAAAAGAAACCAGCCAGGAGCTTTTTGCATGGCGCTTCGGCTGACCAATTTTTCAACCATAAGAATCGACGCATATGCACCAGACAAGCGTAAGGGGGCAAGGCCTGAGGTGTAGAATCTCTCATGGCGTCTATTGCAAAAAATAATGCCGCTGGTAGCTCGGCTAAATCCTGGGGCTGCTGATCAGGAATAAACTTGAGCACCTGTTTAAACTGGTCTCTCACTGATTGACATACATCAATTGCTGCCAGCGCAGTCACTGAACCTGCCAGAGAAAAAGTGTTTTTTTAACAAGAATTCCAACTTCTTGTCCGTTGGATCCCTAGGCATTTGAGCATTGTCTACCGGACAAGACAAACGTTATTCACAGAGGATATAGCAGTGACAATTGCTGGTATCTCCCACTTCTTAGTGAATTTTTCCTCTACAGGATAAAGTGTTGAAAACTTTTTAGGAGGAAAAAATGCTTATCTGGGTGATCCCACTCAAAATACATAGGCTTTTCCAATGAATGGATAGGAAAGGTATGCGCAGCTTGAGGAGGCTTTAGCAAACCCAAACAAAAAGTGGACTCAGTTAAGGGTAGCATAAATGTGGAGCGGACCAATTCAGTACAAATTGCACCATCAATCTTTCAGATTGTGAAGTTGATCCCTCCGCATTTGACCCCTCAAAAGAGGAGTCATAGTTACATAGTTACATAGTAGGTGAGGTTGAAAAAAGACACAAGTCCATCAAGTTCAACCTATGTGTGTGATTATATGTCAGTATTACATTGTATATCCCTGTATGTTGCGGTCGTTCAGGTTATCTAATAGTTTCTTGAAACTATCAATGCCCCCCCGCTGAGACCACCGCCTGTGGAAGGGGAATTCAACATCCTTGCCGCTCTTACAGTAAAGATCCCTCTACGTAGTTTAAGGTTAAACCTCTTTTCTTCTAATTTTAATGAGTGGCCACAAGTCTTGTTAAACTCCCTTCTGCGAAAAAGTTTTATCCCTATTGTGGGGTCACCAGTATGGTATTTGCGTATTGAAATCATATCCCCTCTCAAGCGTCTCTTCTCCAGAGAGAATAAGTTCAGTGCTCGCAACCTTTCCTCATAACTAATATCCTCCAGACCTTTTATTAGCTTTGTTGCCCTTCTTTGTACTCGCTCCATTTCCAGTACATCCTTCCTGAGGACTGGTACCCAGAACTGGACAGCATACTCTAGGTGCGGCCGGACCAGAGTCTTGTAGAGCGGGAGAATTATCATTTTATCTCTGGAGTTGATCCCCTTTTTAATGCATGCCAATATTCTGTTTGCTTTGTTAGCAGCAGCTTGGCATTGCATGCCATTGCTGAGCCTATCATCCACTAGGGTCCCCAGGTCCTTTTCCATCCTAAATTCCCCCAGAGGTTCTCCCCCCAGCGTATAGATTGCATTCATATTTTTGCCACCTAAATGCATTATTTTACATTTTTCTACATTGAACCTCATTTGCCATGTAGTTGCCCACCCCATTAATTTGTTCAGATCTTTATGCAAGGTTTCCACATCCTGCAGAGAAGTTATTGCCCTGCTTAGCTTAGTATCATCCGCAAATACAGTGATTGAACTGTTTACCCCATCCTCCAAGTCGTTTATGAACAAATTAAATAGGATTGATCCCAGCACAGAACCTTGGGGGACCCCACTACCCACCCCTGACCATTCCGAGTACTCCCCATTTATCACCACCCTTTGAACTCGCCCTTGTAGCCAGTTTTCAATCCATGTACTCACCCTATGGTCCATGTCAACGGACCTTATTTTGTACAATAAATGTTTATGGGGAACTGTGTCAAATGCTTTTGCAAAATCCAGATACACCAAGTCTAGGGGCCTTCCTTTATCTAGATGATAGATGATATCTTCCTTCATCAGCCTCTTCACGGTCCCTTGAGGGAAATTAATTTTCTCCCGCCCCCAGATCCTCAGTTTGAGGGTCCTGGGAAACGAAAGGGGACCTGTCATATTCTGTCCCATTCTGGGATGCGATTAAAGCCGCTAATCTTTCTCCAATTCTATCATGGCTGAGGGAAAAAAAAACCTTTTCAGTAAAAGAGACAGGGGCTGCAGTGTTGAAAACAGGTGCAACATTTTGACGGCCCCGATGGCTCACTCTGACCGGCCACCCCAGAACTCTCAGGGGAGGATGCCATTGTAGAGATGAGTTTAGGCTTTTTAGAGTTTGAAGGAGTCCCTTTTAAGCCCTTTTTGGGGGTTTTTCTACTTCCCCTTCTGACCATAGCCCAATGCACAAATGCAGAGGTACTACCAGAAGAAATTGCACCCACTGCTTGAGCAAATAGTCCAGCAACTGCCGCTGCTATTAATGCTCAGCCTGATGCTTTAGTAAATGTGCCAAGGGAATGCCTGTGTCACCACTTACATGCCCCTTTTTGCTCGTGTCCCTCCGACAGCTGCAGTCAGCAAAATGGAGCTTTTTTAAAAGTACTCCTGCACTGGACTTTGCCGCACGCCAGCGCCGCGCTAAGCCACGCCCCCTCCGTATTACCACCGCACCCCCTCCTCTTTTTTAAAAAAAAAGAGTGTTTTCCTGTGCAAGCGCAGGCCTCCGATCCGGCGGGATCGGCGTGTGTGTGGGGGGGGGGGTGGGGCGGCGAGGAGGAGAGCTGTGACACACCACCGTGCAGGCGGTGGAGAAATAGAACGGCATCCGCCGATCGTTTCTGGCTTCCCCCTCTATCCATAGAGAGGGGGATAGCTTCTATCCAGGTGGGGGGTGTTTTTAGAAAAAAATCCCCCCCAACATCTTACCTGAGGCTTGGGACTGCTAGCCGGAGGGAAGTCTGCAGCTTCTGCTGATTATAGATTGATCTGAGGAAAGCATGACAAGGTATGTGCTCTATACAGCCCCCAGTGGTGACTTTCAAGCATGACAACATTTACTTTTTAAAGGAGACATTTCATAAGAAAATTTAAAATTCCTTAGAAATCTCCACTTACTTTCCTGCCGCAGTAATTTTGTGGTAAAACCAGCAGACCTAATCTTCACCCCTAACGGTGGGCTCCGTTAAAAAACCTTCAGGAACCGGGGCCCCTTTTTATCAGGGGATCTACACTCCTGGACCCGTAAAGTACCCCGCCAGGAAACTTTATGGCTGAAAAAACCAAAGCACTGGATCCCTGGGTCCAGCTCTCTAAAAAGAGAAGTGTTACAGGTTAAACCTCGTTTCTTCCACACACGAGGCCTGGGTACCATTCAATTCGGCCTGAAAATACACTTTGAATGGATCCGGCTGCATAGCTAGCCCCAGCAAGGATTGCTCCAGCGGAGCGCAGCATAGCACATCTTCACTCGTGACCAACACCTTAGACACTGGCGAAAAAAATGAAGTACTCCCAGTAGTGGGAGGGGTTATATAGAGAGTGGACTTCCTGTGTTAGGGTGTGCCAGTGTCCATCACCTGAAGGTGGCCTATAACCCACATAGTAACTACTATGACTCTGCGTCCCGTGATGTACGATAAAGAAATAAATACATTTTCTTTTTTAGGCTTTTTCCTTTTTATTTTTACCTGGAAATCTGGCCAGTAACACACTTGCTGTCATAAGGTGTCTCCACTCTGGAAGGAGGAGCAATGGAGACAGGTTTGGACAGCAGTCCGGGCAGAGGGTATTTTTTAGATGCACTAGTAGATTTAGATGGACTTGACTAACAAATGAAAACCAAACAATTTATAGGCAATTACAGCAAAATATTTTCCCATTTTGGGATAAAGGTTTTACATAAATTAATACATTACGACTGTAGTAAGCACCCCCTGTCAGTGGTATAGGTTTGTTTTTATCCTTTAACATACACTCTTATGGATAGCTTGGTCTGTTAAAGAAAGTTGAAAAATCACAGACTTACTGCCCGGATCACCAGGTGAAACTCCACTTTTGTTGAGGAAAAACATTCCCCTCTAGGTGATCTATGTACATTAACAAACTTTGTTGCAGATTCCTACCTTTTGTTATTCTAAAGAAATCAATGTTTGTTTCTCTTTGTACACATGCCAGCTGCTGCACCTGCAGGGCTCTAATGAGGAAAATTGCAGGTACTGCATCCCTTTAGACATGATTTCCTATTGGGAGTATCTTACCAAAAATGCCACTTTTGTTGCTGGGAATGCCAAAAATCTGACTTGTGCAGACTTCTGAGAAAATCAGTGAGCCAATCACACAAGTAGAAAATGATAATTATGGAGGGCGTTCTGTAAACATTCTGTGCACTGAACACCTCCAGGTAGCCAAATTGCGCTGCATTTTACAGAAAATTTCAGAGCTGCAGATTGAAAAGGAAATGTCATTTTTATTATTTTATTTGCTATTTTTTCCCATGAAAGTGGAGTTACCCTTTATAAAAAAAAAAAAAAAAAAAACGAATGCAGTCACATCTAAGAACTGGTAAGCTGCAATTTAATATATTTTTGTGTTTGAGTTTAATACTACTTAAGCCACTTCAATACAGGGCACTTTCCCACCTTCCTGTCCAGGCCAATTTTCAGCTTTCAGCGCTGTCGCATTTTAAAAAGACAACACTGTACCCACAAATATAGCTTTCTTTTGGTGGTATTTGATCACGTCTGGGGTTTTTGCTAAACAAATAAAAAAAGACTGAAAATGTTGAAAAATAAAAGTTTCTTTGTTTCTGTTATATCATTTTGTAAATAAGTATGTTTTCTCATTCACTGATGGGCACTGATGAGACTGCACTGATGGGTACTGATAAGGCAGCACTAATATGCAGCCCTGATGGACTGATTGATAGCTCTGATAGGCAGCACTGATGAGACGGCACTGGTAGGCATTACTGACAGGCACTAATTGGCAACCCTAATGGGCACTGATTGGCAACACTGGTGGTCACGGGTGGGCATCCTCGGGAGGGCTGCTGATCGGCTCTCCTCTACTCGTGTCTGTCAGTGCAAGTGGAGGAAAATCTAATAAATGCCTTTTCTTGTTTACGCTGTGATCAGCTGTGATTGGACAGAGGCTCTACGTAGGCTCTACAGAGCTCTACAGGCTCTACAGGCTCTACAGATTGGATAGAGAGGAGGCTGATGTAGGCTCTGCAGAGCCTACATCAGAGGCTCTTTACCGAGATCGGTGAGGCGTTGTCAGACTGACACACCACACCAATGATCGCTGTGATGCGCACCCCTGCGGGTGCGCAATTGCGGCTTATCCTGCTGGACGTCATATGACGTCCAGTCAGGATAACTTAACCACATTCTGCTATATGGCGGGCGGGAAGTGATTAAGCAAGCTTGCTCTCTCCTGTGATGCTATTGTCTGTATCACCAACTACTCTTTTTTTTATCAACAACAGAATAACTGAAAGAACATGTTCTTGACTGTTATACTGAGTTTGAAAAAAATACTGCAATTTGCTCTAGTCATGAACAGCATGCTCTAAAAGCTAAACAGTTCTAAGACATGTCTTCCTTACTAGTAGAGTATTAAAGTGGTTACACCACTTTTACCTACAGGTAAGCCTATAACAAGGCTTACCTGTAGGTACCGTGAATATCTCCTAAACTTGTTTAGGAGATATTCAGTATATGTGCTGCTGTCGACATCATCGGCACATGCGCACTGAAGAAATGGCCCGCTGGTGCAGTTTCTTCAGGACTCGTGCCGTGACATCCTCGGAAGCAACTCTGGTGGATCTGCTGGATGTCGGCCATGTACTCGGAGTGCTGACGCCGATTCAGGGCATCATTCTGAGGTAAATATTTCATAATGAGCTAGTATGCAATGAGCTCATTATGCCTTTGTCTTGCAGGGATTTTTTTTTTTTTTTTTGGAAGGTTTACAACCTCTTTAAGGGTCATTGAATTCCAAAGACAAAGCAGTAAGACACAAGGGCATTATCCACCTATATAATCATCTGTCTGGTGAAAGATCTTTCCATAAATATACATAGCAGGACTTCACAGGGTTTTTTGCCTATTGCGCAAAGGAGGGGGAGAGCAGACAGACATTCAGTATCATCTTACTTCAGAAAAAAAAAAGTGTAGCAATCGGTCAAAAACAAAAAAATAATCCACATAGCAAAGTTATTTCCCAACTAGGGATATATGTTTATGTCCACTAGTGCATATATGCACGTGGATCATCACTCAACCTAGCTGACTGGCTAAACAGCATCACTATCATCTCACATCTAAGTGCATCTTGTTTAATTGTTAATGAAACATGCAACATTTTAATGTACTAATATCAATTTTGGGGGTTGCAACAACAGCAGTAGCAGTTATCCCTCCAGTGAATTGTCAGCAGCACTACACAAATACTTACCAGTTTGCTCTGGTTTTCGTGTAGCAAAGGCATCAATCAGTTCTTCAATGGGCGTGCATAATCCCATATTTATTAAAGAATAATGCCGAGCTGCCTCCACAAATGCTTCCAAATTCACCAGTTGCTTTGTTGCTTTAGAAAAGATTCTGGATACATCAGGGGCATCTAATTAGGATACAAAACAAATAGTTACAACACAGCAGTTTACGTTTTCAGTCACTGAATATATGCTTCTTAAGAGTAGACAGACATTAAAAAAGCAGAAAAGCCAAATAATTACAGGCTCCCTCTAACCAAAAATGAAATATACATTTCTTGCATAAATCCCCAATCAGCTTGTTTTGCCTTGAGTGTGTAATAGTGTAACTTAATAAATTATACTAAATCTTGTGCATATACAAAGTGCATAGTGCTTATCTAAACACTATAGCAATTGATTAATAGGTAAACTGGAGGCGCATCCCGGTCATGTCACCTCCAGCCACTTCCGGTTTCTGTCTCACCACGACAGTGGAGCGCACGCCGATCAACACAGCGCGAGTGGGATGGCCATACCTTCCATTTGCCTGGTGATACACCATTAAACCTTCAGTACCAAGGAAAGGCACCTACTAATGTAAGCAGCCATTTGGCACGTTTTTAAAATGATGTTTTAATTAAAATGTATTACGCTAGGGTCCTGTTTTTTTCATTTTTTTTCAACTGTTACTGCGGTGGAGTATTAGCAAGATTCCAGCCACATCTCCTCTGATATGCCAGCAAGACCACAGAGCCACATTAAAATCCCCATCTGACCTTTTTAGTTAAAGAGGTCATGGTGGTCTGGTGAGTAGGAATTTCACTCACATCCACCGGGTGTTTTTCATGAAGTTTGCCATTGGTGATGGTGTAAAGATTGAAGTTGTATCACAAAAGATTTATGGACTTTGTTTTTGATGACATTTTTTTTGTTTTTGATGAAATATCTGAATCACTGTGATTCCAGCACTGGATTATCTATGAATCATCAATTGCTATAGTATTTAGATAAGCACTATGCACTTTATTTGTATATGCACAAGATTTAGTATAATTTATTAAGTTATACTATTCACAGTGCCCCCTATCATTACTATTACACTTTGAGGGGAGCAGCTTACTATATAGAATGTTTTAGAACTAGCTCATCTAGCTATTCCACTTTTTCACTTGTTTTGCCTTGAATTATTGCAGAAATCTCTGCCTCTGAATTCCTATTATTAACCATGCAATGTAATGGTTTTATGTAAGAATCTAAAGTACCCTTTAATTATTAGAATATCCTAATTACACAGTTTACCTAAATAAATCGATTCAGTCAGTGCCTTATCTACATTTCTTCATTCAAATGTGCTACTAAGGATAAGTAGTCAACACCCGTAAAAAATGTGACAGGTGAACTGAGAGAGAATCCATTGAGATGCCAGTACTAAAGCCTTTGAGAAATGTTAAAATACAGTGTATGTTTAACAACCTTTTTATTACTAGAGACCAGATGAGAGCACTGAAATTCTGGGTGGACATCAGATGACATCCTCCTAGTTGCGCGCCCTAGGGGGTGCGCAGTTGAGCATTCTGTGACCTGTTGTGTACACTGAACACAGCGGAACACAGATTGGTGTAACACTGGATGTGGCCCTGGTACCCTGTGATCACTGTGACTAATCACATGTCAGTTGTAAACAAACAATGGTTTGTCATTCATAGCCATCATCTGTAACTTTCACACAAGCTAAGTAATATACATTGATTTGAGTTATTCTTACCATAGAAATCTGGCAGAATACAGTTTGGCCTAAATTTATTATAAGAATGATTTATTTGCAAAATTTTATAACAGAAACTAAAAAAAATGTTGTTAGGTGTTAGATATTTTTTCGTTTATATAGCAATAATTAAAATTTAAATTAATTAAAATTAAATTAAAAAATAAAAACCCAGTGGTGAATAAATGCCACCAAAGGAAAGCTCTGGGCAGGAAGGGGGTGAAAGTGTGTGGTATTGAAGTGGTTAACTTACCAGCCCCCACCCATACCTGAACGCTACATGTAACAAAATAAACAATGAGAGCCAAGGCATTTTCTTAAAGTCACACAACTCAAACGCAGCTAATGGATAAATATCTGGGTATTTTCAGGTGGCATTAAACCCCTAGTTGGGTCATTAAATCAAGTGAGGCCCTCAGTGGGGAAATTTCAATAATAGAATGCCCAGACTGAGCCACCTACTCCAAGCATTACATAGAATATCACATGCTGTTATCTTGCTTTACATAGAATACAATATAAGACATTAGACATCCTTCAGCTGTAAACAGAAAAGTAAATCTTTGTTCACATGGGCAAGAATTGAGTAGTAAAAACAGGTGGTTGAGTTTTATCTCCAGACTAAGGCCCCTTTCACACTTATACGACTTGTCCCACGATTTTGTACTGCAAAATCCTATGACAAGTCATTCTCCATGATTTCCAATGACTACCATTCATATTGGCATGACTTTAAGTCGTGCAGACTTCAAAGCAGTCCCTGCACTACTTTGGTCCAACTTCCATGCGAGTTGTACTCCATAGACCTCAATGTTAAACCCTCAAGTAGCATGCAAATCGTACCTGAATAATATAGACATGATTTCAGTACGACTTTGTAAGCACAAGCTGTCAGCACAAGCCTCACACCATGTATGTTTTCATTTGTTAATGCCAAAGTTGTGGCAAAGCTGTACAAAGTAGTACTGCTGCCAAATCGCGGCAAAATAGCATCTGCAAAATTGCGGTAAAATCGTGCAACTTTGAAGTCGTATAAGTGTGAAAGGGGCCTAAAAAAGAATAAGCAGCTGCTCAGGGCTGCAAACTGCATCTATGATGCTTTACTTTGTGGCCCTGGTAAAGAATAAACCTTGTGTCAGTAACATGTCAAAAGTTACCCATTCACATGAACAACCATGTGCAACTTGTAGACAGTGATGACAATAAAGTCTAGGTCTGCATCTGAGGTGTTCTACTTTGAACTTATAAATTGTTGCAAAATCACCCATATTTTCGTTGTATAACTGACCAATGTAAACTGTCATTGTATTGGATTTAGACCAGACATTACTTAATTAAGGAAAACATCCAAGACAACGTTGTATCAATAACTGCCAAGAAGCCAAACAAGCACATTGTAATTAAATGATACAGAATGTCCAGTTTCAGACAAAATTAAAGCATTAGTGGGACATTCAAATTTCATTACAATGAGAAATTAAAGGGACATCAAGAGACAACAGGCATGCTGACAGTGCATTTCTCTAGATCAACTCATGCTGTACAAGAGACCTTATACTTTTTTTTAGGATGGGGTTTGATATACAGTGGCTTGAAAAAGTATACATACTCACTGAAATTGTCCACATTTTGTCATGTTACAACCAAAAACATAAATGTGTTTTATTGGGAATTTTCTGTGATAGACCAACACAAAGTGGCACATAATTGTTAAGTGGAAGGAAAATAATAAATGGTTTTCAAAATTATTTACGAATACTAGCTTTGCACATCTAGGGAGTGACATTTTTGCCCATTCTTCTTTGCAAAATAGCGCAAGCTCTGTCAGATTAGATAAAGCGCGCCTGTGAACTGCAATTTTCAAGTCTTGCCACAGATTCTATATTAGATTTAGGTCTGGACTTTGACTGGGTCATTCTAATACATGAATATGCTAACCATTCCATTGTAGCTCTGGCTGTATGTTTAGGATCTTTGTCCTGGTGGAAGATGAACCTCCGCTCCAGTCTCAAGTCTTTTGTAGACTCTAACGGGTTTTCTTCTAAGTTTGCCCTTTATTTGGCTCCATCCATCTTCCCATCAACTCTGGCCAGCTTCCCTGTGCCTGCTGAAGAAAAGCATCCCCACAACATGATGCTGCCACCACCATGTTTCATTGTGGGGATGGTGTGTTCAGGGTGATGTGCAGTGTTCGTTTTCCACCCCACATACGTTTTACTTTTAGGCCAAAAAGTTCAGTTTTGGTCTCATCTGACCAGAGCACCTTCTTCCACATGTTTGCTGTGTCCCCCACATGGCTTCTCGCAAACTGCAAATGGGCCTTTTTACAGCTTTCTTTCAACAATTGCTTTCTTCTTGCCACTTTTCCATAAAGGCCAGATTTGTGGAGTGCACGACTAATAGTTGTCCTATGGACAGATTCTCCCACCTAAGCTGTGGATCACTGCAGCTCTTCCAGAGTTACCATGGGCTTCTTGGCTGCTTCTCTGATTAATGCTTTCCTTGCCCGGCCTGTCAGGTGGACGGCCATGTTTTGGTAGGTTTGCAGTTGTGCCATGCTCTTTCTATTTTTGGTTGATAGATTGAACAGTGCTCTGTGAGATGTTCAAATCTTGGGATATTTTTTTATAACCTAACCCTGCTTTAAATGTTTCCACAACTTTATCCCTGACCTTATCCTGGTGTGTTCCTTTGCTGTATGATGCGGTCTGTTCACTAAAGTTCACTAACAAAGCTCTGGGAGCTTTACAGAACAGCTGTATTTATACTGAGATTAAATTACACATAGTAGACTCTATTTACTACTTAGGTGACTTCTGAAGGCAATTGGTTCCACTAGATCTTAGAGTTTAGTTAGGGGTATCAGAGTCAAGGGGGCTGAATACAAATGCATGGACACCAGAAACAAAACTGTAGACCTGCACCAGGCTGCGAAGACTGAATCTGCAATAGGCAAGCAGCTTGGTGCTAAGAAATCAACTGTGGGAGCAATAATTAGAAAATGGAAGACATACAAGACCCACTGATAATCTCCCTCGATCTAGGGCTCCACACAAGATCTCACCCCGTGGTGTCAAAATGATCACAAGAACGGTGAGCAAAATCCCAGAACCACACGGTGGGACCTAGTGAATGACCTGCAGAGAGCTGGGACCAACGTAACAAAGGCTACCATCAGTAACACACTACAGTACCTGACCGCAAGATTGTGTTTCCAGCGCGATGGTCTCGGCGACAGGGTACTGTGCATGTCGCGCTGGCTCGCTCATCGGGAAAGGAAAACTTTTTTCCTTTCGTGATGAGTGACAGGCAGTGCTGACAGCTGTCTGGTATGAATCCTGAGGGGGAACGCCGCGCCAAATTTTAAATAAAAAAACGGCGTGGGTTCCCCCCCAGGGGCATACCAGGCCCTTAGGTCTGGTATGGATTGTAAGAGGAACCCCCTACACCGAAAAATCGGCGTGGGGGTCCCCCCAAAATCCATACCAGACCCTTATCTGAGCACGCAGCCCGGCCGGCCAGGAAAGGGGGTGGGGACAAGCGAGCCCCCCCCCTCCTGAGCCGTACCAGGCCGCATGCCCTCAACAAGGGGGGGGGTGAGTACCTTGTGGGAGGGGGGCGCCCTGCGGCCCCCCACCCCAAAGCACCTTGTCCCCATGTTGATGAGGACAAGGGCCTCTTCCTGACAACCCTGGCCGTTGGTTGTCGGGGTCTGCGGGCAGGGGGGCTTATCGGAATCCGGGAGCCCCCCAGATCCCGGCCCCCCACCCTATGTGAATGAGTATGGGGAAAAAAGCACCTAAAAAAAAAAAACACAGTACACAGATTTTAAGAGTAATTTATTAGGCAGCTCCGGGGTCTTCTTCCGACTTCGGGGGGTCTCCTTCCGACTTCTCCCGGTGTTCGGCCTCTTCTCCCGGGCCCCTCCGCTATCTTCTTCCAGCTCTTTTGCCAGCAGGGGGCCCGGTCTGCTGCCGCTGTCTTGTCGCCGCTGTCTCGTCGCTTCTTCTCCCGGGCCCCTCCGCTATCTCCTTCCAGCTCTTTTGCCAGCGGGGGCCCGGTCTGCTGCCGCTGTCTCGTCGCCGCTGTCTCGTCGCTTCTTCTCCCGGGCCCCTCCGCTATCTCCTTCCAGCTCTTTTGCCAGCGGGGGCCCGGTCTGCTGCCGCTGTCTTGTCGCCGCTGTCTCGTCGCTTCTTCTCCCGGGCCCCTCCGCTATCTCCTTCCAGCTCTTTTGCCAGCGGGGGCCCGGTCTGCTGTCGCTGTCTTGCCGCTGTCTTGTTGCTTCTTCTCTTCTTCCGATGTTGACACGACGCTCTCCCAGGCTGGAATTCTGTGTGCGAGCTGCGGAGCCATTTATATAGACGTGACCCCGCCCCCTTGTAACGACACGGTCCCAGCATGCACAGGGACTCTGGGGTCACGCCCCCTTATGACGCCAGAGTCCCTGCGCATGCTGGGACCGTGACATCACAAGGAGGCGGGGTCCCCGCCTATATAAATGGCTCCGCAGCTCGCACACAGCATTCCAGCCGGAGAGAGCGTCGTGTCAACATCGGAAGAAGAGAAGAAGTGGCAAGACAGCGGCGACAAGACAGCGGCAGCAGACCGGGCCCCCGCTGGCAAAAGAGCTGGAAGAAGATAGTGGAGGGGCCCGGGAGAAGAGGCCGAACACCGGGAGAAGAGGCCGAACACCGGGAGAAGTCGGAAGGAGACCCCCCGAAGTCGGAAGAAGACCCCGGAGCTGCCTAATAAATTACTCTTAAAATCTGTGTACTGTGTTTTTTTTTTTTATTGACACTTTTTACCGTAGGTGAATGGGTAGGGGTACCATGTACCCCATACTCATTCACATAGGGTGGGGGGCCGGAATCTGGGGGCCCCCTTATTAAAGGGGGCTCCCAGATTCTGATAAGCCCCACGCCCGCAGACCCCAACAACCAACGGCCAGGGTTGTCGGGAAGAGGTCCTTGTCCTCATCAACATGGGGACAAGGTGCTTTGGGGTGGGGGGGCCGCAGGGCGCCCCCCTCCCCCAAGGTACTCACCCCCCCATGTTGAGGGCATGCGGCCTGGTACGGCTCAGGAGGGGGGGGCGCTCGCTCGTCCCCACCCCCTTTCCTGGCCGGCCGGGCTGCGTGCTCGGATAAGGGTCTGGTATGGATTTTGAGGGGGACCCCCACGCCGATTTTTCGGCGTAGGGGATTCCCCTTACAATCCATACCAGACCTAAAGGCCTGGTATGCCCCTGGGGGGAACCCACGCCGTTTTTTTATTTAAAATTTGGTGCGGTGTTCCCCTCAGGATTCATACCAGACAGCTGTTAGCACTGCCTGTCACTCATTGCGAAAGGAAAAAAGTTTTCCTTTCCCGATGAGTGAGCCATCTCGGCGATGGCTCCCGTGACGGGGCTTGCAGGTGTCGAATCTCACCGAGAAATGCGGCGAGACTGACACAATATCGCAGTCACCTACTGTACGCCACCAGGGACTCAGATCCTGCAGTGCCACACGTGCGCCCCTGCTTAAGCCAGTACATGTCCGGCCCGTCTGAGGTTTGCTAGAGAGCATTTGGATGATCCAGAAGAGGATTGGGAGAATGTCATATGGTCAGATGAAACCAAAGTAGAACTGTTTGGTAGAAACACAACTTGTTGTGTTTGGAGGAGAGAGAATGCTGAGTTGCAACCAAAGAACACCATACCTACTGTGAAGCATGGGGGTGGCAACATCATGTTTTGGGGCTGTTTCTCTGCAAAGGGAACAGGACGACTGATCCGCGTACATGAAAGAATGAATGGGGCCATGTATCGTGAGATTTTGAGTGCAAACCTCCTCCTATCAGCAAGGGCACTGAAGATGAAATGTGGCTGGGTCTTTCAGCATGACAATGATCCCAAACACACTGCCCGGGCAATGAAGGAGTGGCTTCGTAAGAAGCATTTCAATGTCCTGGAGTGGCCTAGCCAGTTTCTAGATCTCAACCCCATAGAAAACCTTTGGAGGGAGTTGAAAGTCTGTGTTTCCCAGCGACAGCCCCAAAACATCACTGCTCTAGAGGAGATCTGCATGGAGGAATGGGCCAACATACCAGCAACAGTGTGTGACAACCTTGTGAAGACTTAAAAAATACATTTGATCTCTGTCATTGCCAACAAAGGATATATAGCAAAGTATTGAGATGAAATTTTGATATTGACAAAATACTAATTTTCCACCATAATTTGCAAATAAATTCTTTCCAAATCAAACAAGTGATTGTCTGGATTTGTTTCCACATTTTGTCTCTCATAGTTGAGGTATACCTATGATGACAATTACAAGCCTCTCTCATCTTTTTAAGTGGGAGAACTTGCCAAATTGGTGGCTGACTAAATACTTTTTTGCCCCACTGTATGTGCCACTTTGTGTTGGTCTATCACATAAAATCCCAATAAAATTAATTTACATTTTTGGTTGTAACATGACAAAATATGGAAAATTTCAAGGGATTTGAATACTTTTTCAAGGCACTGTATGCATATTAATTGCTGAGTTACCATTACAAAAACAATTGATTACATTTCTGTGAACTAACTAGCTTATACATGTAGCCCCCCCTGGGTCTACTGAAGGCAGGGTGTAACCTCCAGGGGGCGAGCTAGCAATTACCCCCCCCCCCCCCCACCAGGGCTGAGTCCATGGCTATAATGGGGAGTTTGGAACAGAAATTGGGAGCCAGTCACTTTTGATATTTTTAAAGCTTTAACCCTTTCGCTGCCAGGCCCTGTGCTCCATTTTTACACTCAGATGGCCAGGCCATTTTTCCATTGCTTTTTTTATTTTCCCTTACAGCTTTCAGAGTTTGTTAAAGACCTCCCAAACCATATATTTTCTGAAAGCACATAACTAGTAGAATACAAATAGGGTGCTACTGATTTTTAGGGCACAATGATATTTGCGCAAATGTTTATCAAAACAATATTTTCAGTAAAAATACACCAAGATCATTATTAGCAGATAAAAACACAGCACATTTTACAAAATTCTTACTATATCCACTTGCCGACCGCCTCACGCATATATATGTGAGCAGAATGGCACGGGCAGGCAAAATCACGTACCTGATACGTGATTGCCTTCCCGCGGGCGGGGGGTCCAATCGGACCCCCCCCGGTGCCAGCGGCAGTCGGCTTTTGTCTGGCAGCGATCAGAGATGAGGGGGAGGCCATCCGATCGTGGCCCCCCCCCTCGCGATCGCTCCCAGCCAATGAGAAACATCCTCTGCCTCTGTATAGTACACAGAGGCAGAGGATGTGATGTCATCTCTCCTCGGCTCGGCAATTTCCGTTCTGGCGCCGAGGAGAGAAGACATGTGAGTGCACAACACATACACACACACACAGTAGAACATGCCAGTCACACTTTACACCCCCGATCCCCCCCCCCCGATGGCCCCCCGATCCCCCCCCCCCCCCTGTCAAACTGACACCAAGCAGTGTTTTTTTTTTTTTTTTTTTCTGATTACTGCATGGTGTCAGTTTGTGACAGTTAGAAGTGGTAGGGCAGTTAGTGTTAGCCCCCTGTAGGTCTAGGATACCCCCCTAACCCCCCCCTAATAAAGTTTTAACCCCTTGATCACCCCCCGTCGCCAGTGTCGCTAAGCAATCATTTTTCTGATCGCTGTATTAGTGTCGCTGGTGACGCTAGTTAGGGACGTAAATATTTAGGTTCGCCGTCAGCGTTTTATAGCGACAGGGACCCCCATATACTATCTAATAAATGTTTTAACCCCTTGATTGCCCCCTAGTTAACCCTTTCACCACTGATCACCGTATAACCGTTACGGGTGATGCTGGTTGGTTCGTTTATTTTCTATAGTGTCAGGGCACCCGCCGTTTATTACCGAATAAAGGTTTAGCCCCTGATCGCCCGGCGGTGATATGCGTCGCCCCAGGCAGCGTCAGATTAGCGCCAGTACCGCTAACACCCACGCACGCAGCATACGCCTCCCTTAGTGGTATAGTATCTGAACGGATCAATATCTGATCCGATCAGATCTATACTAGCGTCCCCAGCAGTTTAGGGTTCCCAAAAACGCAGTGTTAGCGGGATCAGCCCAGATACCTGCTAGCACCTGCGTTTTGCCCCTCCGCCCGGCCCAGCCCAGCCCACCCAAGTGCAGTATCAATCGATCACTGTCACTTACAAAACACTAAACGCATAACTGCAGCGTTCGCAGAGTCAGGCCTGATCCCAGCGACCGCTAACAGTTTTTTTGGTAGCCTTTTGATGAACTGGCAAGCACCAGCCCCAGGCAGCGTCAGATTAGCGCCAGTACCGCTAACACCCACGCACGCACCGTACACCTCCCTTAGTGGTATAGTATCTGAACGGATCAATATCTGATCCGATCGGATCTATACTAGCGTCCCCAGCAGTTTAGGGTTCCCAAAAACACAGTGTTAGCGGGATCAGCCCAGATACCTGCTAGCACCTGCGTTTTGCCCCTCCGCCCGGCCCAGCCCACCCAAGTGCAGTATCGATCGATCACTGTCACTTACAAAACACTAAACGCATAACTGCAGCGTTCGCAGAGTCAGGCCTGATCCCTGCGATCGCTAACAGATTTTTTGGTAGCGTTTTGGTGAACTGGCAAGCACCAGCGGCCTAGTACACCCCGGTCGTAGTCAAACCAGCACTGCAGTAACACTTGGTGACGTGGCGAGTCCCATAAGTGCAGTTCAAGCTGGTGAGGTGGCAAGCACAAGTAGTGTCCCGCTGCCACCAAGAAGACGAACAAAGGCCCGTCGTGTCCATAGTGCCCTTCCTGCTGCATTCGCCAATCCTAATTGGGAACCCACCACTTCTGCAGCGCCCGTAATTCCCCCATTCACATCCCCAACCAAATGCAGTCAGCTGCATGAGAGGCATTTTCTTTATGTCCTCCCGAGTACCCCTACCCAACGAACCCCCCCAAAAAAGATGTCGTGTCTGCAGCAAGCGCGGATATAAGTGTGACACCCACTATTATTGTCCTCCTGTCCTGACAATCCTGGTCTTTGCATTGGTGAATGTTTTGAACGCTACCATTCACTATTTGCGTATTAGCGTAGGGTACAGCATTCCACAGAATAGGCACACATTCACAGGGTCTCCCAAGATGCCATCGCATTTTGAGAGACCCGAACCTGGAACCGGTTACAGTTATAAAAGTTAGTTACAAAACAAAAGTGTAAAAAAAAAAAAAAAAAACACAAGCAAAAATATAAAATAAAAAAAAATAGTTGTCGTTTTATTGTTCTCTCTATTCTCTCTCTATTGTTCTGCTCTTTTTTACTGCATTCTATTCTGCAATGTTTTATTGTTATTATGTTTTATCATGTTTGCTTTTCAGATATGCAATTTTTTATACTTTACCGTTTACTGCGCTTTATTGTTAACCATTTTTTGGTCTTCAGGTACGCCATTCACGACTTTGAGTGGTTATACCAGAATGATGCCTGCAGGTTTAGGTATCATCTTGGTATCATTCTTTTCAGCCAGCGGTCGGCTTTCATGTAAAAGCAATCCTAGCGGCTAATTAGCCTCCAGACTGCTTTTACAAGCAGTGGGAGGGAATGCCCCCCCCCCCCTGTCTTCCGTGTTTTTCTCTGGCTCTCCTGTCTCAACAGGGAACCTGAGAATGCAGCCGGTGATTCAGCCAGCTGACCATAGAGCTGATCAGAGTGGCTCCAAACATCTCTATGGCCTAAGAAACCGGAAGCTACGAGCATTTTATGACTTAAATTTCGCCGGATGTAAACAGCGCCATTGGGAAATTGGGAAAGCATTTTATCACACCGATCTTGGTGTGGTCAGATGCTTTGAGGGCAAAGGAGAAATCTAGGGTCTAATAGAGCCCAATTTTTTCAAAAAAGAGTACCTGTCACTACCTATTGCTATCATAGGGGATATTTACATTCCCTGAGATAACAATAAAAATGATTTAAAAAAAAAAAAAAAAAATGAAAGGAACAGTTTAAAAATAAGATAAAAAAGCAAAAAAATAATAAAGGAAAAAAAAAAAAAAAAAAGCACCCCTGTCCCCCCTGCTCTCGCGCTAAGGCGAACGCAAGCGTCGGTCTGGCGTCAAATGTAAACAGCAATTGCACCATGCATGTGAGGTATCACCGCGAAGGTCAGATCAAGGGCAGTAATTTTAGCAGTAGACCTCCTCTGTAAATCTAAAGTGGTAACCTGTAAAGGCTTTTAAAGGCTTTTAAAAATGTATTTAGTTTGTCGCTACTGCACGTTTGTGCGCAATTTTAAAGCATGTCATGTTTGGTATCCATGTACTCAGCCTAAGATCTTTTTTATCTCATCAAACATTTGGGCAATATAGTGTGTTTTAGTGCATTAAAATTTAAAAAAAGTGTGTTTTTTCCCAAAAAATGCATTTGAAAAATCGCTGCGCAAATACTGTGTGAAAAAAAAATTAAACACCCACCATTTTAATCTGTAGGGCATTTGCTTTAAAAAAATATATAATGTTTGGGGGTTCAAAGTAATTTTCTTGCAAAAAAAAAAAAGTTTTCATGTACGCAAAAAGTGTCAGAAAGGGCTTTGTCTTCAAGTGGTTAGAAGAGTGGGTGATGTGTGACATAAGCTTCTAAATGTTGTGCATAAAATGCCAGGACAGTTCAAAACCCCCCCAAATGACCCCATTTTGGAAAGTAGACACCCCAAGCTATTTGCTGAGAGGCATGTTGAGTCCATGGAATATTTTATATTGTGACACAAGTTGCGGGAAAGAGACAATTTTTTTTTTTTTTTGCACAAAGTTGTCACTAAATGATATATTGCTCAAACATGCCATGGGCATATGTAAAATTACACCCCAAAATACATTCTGTTGCTTCTCCTGAGTATGGGGATACCACATGTGTGGGACTTTTTGGGAGCCTAGTCGCGTACGGGACCCCGAAAACCAAGCACCGCCTTCAGGCTTTCTAAGGGCGTAAATTTTTGATTTCACTCTTCACTGCCTATCACAGTTTCGGAGGCCATGGAATGCCCAGGTGGCAAACCCCCCCCCCCCCATTTTGGAAAGTAGACACCCCAAGCTATTTGCTGAGCATTATAGTGAGTATTTTGCAGACCTCACTTTTTGTCACAAAGTTTTGAAAATTGAAAAAAGAAAAAAAAAAATATTTTCTTGTCTTTCTTCATTTTCAAAAACAAATGAGAGCTGCAAAATACTCACCATGCCTCTCAGCAAATAGCTTGGGGTGTCTACTTTCCAAAATGGGGTCATT
The DNA here is from genome assembly GCF_042186555.1 of Aquarana catesbeiana. Lineage (NCBI taxonomy): Eukaryota > Metazoa > Chordata > Amphibia > Anura > Ranidae > Aquarana > Aquarana catesbeiana. Next base: position 297,860,475 of record NC_133326.1, read on the forward strand.
TGGGGGGGGGGGTTTGTGCCACCTGGGCATTCCATGGCCTCCGAAACTGTGATAGGCAGTGAAGAGTGAAATCAAAAATTTACACCCTTAGAAATCCTGAAGGCGGTGATTGGTTTTCGGGGCCCCGTACGCGGCTAGGCTCCTAAAAAGTCCCACACATGTGGTATCCCCATACTCAGGAGAAGTAGCTAAATGTATTTTGGGGTGCAATTCCACATATGCCCATGGCCTGTGTGAGCAATATATCATTTAGTGACAACTTTGTGCAAAAAAAAAAAAAAAATTTGTCACTTTCCCGCAACTTGTGTCAAAATATAAAATATTCCATGGACTCAACATGCCTCAAAGCAAATAGCTTGGGGTGTCTACTTTCCAAAATGGGGTCATTTGGGGGGGGGGGTTATGCCATCTGGGCATTTTATGGCCTTCAAAACTGTGATAGGTAGTGAAGAGTGAAATCAAAAATTTACGCCCTTAGAAATCCTGAAGGCAGTGATTGGTTTTCGGGGCCCCGTACGCGGCTAGGCTCCCAAAAAGTCCCACACATGTGGTATCCCCATACTCAGGAGAAGCAGCTAAATGTATTTTGGGGTGCAATTCCACATATGCCCATGGCCTGTGTGAGCAATATATCATTTAGTGACAACTTTTTGTAATTTTTTTTTTTTTTTTTGTCATTATTCAATCACTTGGGACATAAAAAATTAATATTCAATGGGCTCAACATGCTTTTTCCTTGGGGTGTCTACTTTCCAAAATGGGGTCACTTGTGGGGGTTTTGTACTGCCCTGCCATTTTAGCACCTCAAGAAACGACATAGGCAGTCATAAATTAAAGGCTGTGTAAATTCCAGAAAATGTACCCTAGTTTGTAGGCGCTATAACTTTTGCGCAAACCAATAAATATACACTTATTGACATTTTTTTTACCAAAGACATGTGGCCGAATACATTTTGGCCTAAATGTATGACTAAAATTGAGTTTATTGGGTTTTTTTTAGAACAAAAAGTAGAAAATATCATTTTTTTTCAAAATTTTCGGTCTTTTTCCGTGTATAGCGCAAAAAATAAAAAAGGCAGAGGTGATCAAATACCATCAAAAGAAAGCTCTATTTGTGGGAAGAAAAGGATGCAAATTTCGTTTGGGTACAGCATTGCATGACCGCGCAATTAGCAGTTAAAGCGACGCAGTGCCAAATTGTAAAAAGTGCTCTGGTCAGGAAGGGGGTAAATCCTTCCGGGGCTGAAGTGGTTATATAAAAGCTTAACCTGTAATTGAGTTAACAACAAATATTTGTAATTTTTAAATTACGCCTTTTTGCAAGATGGTGAAAACTGAACGTACACAAAAATTTAAATAACACAATTCTCAAAAAATCTGAAGGTTTTCATTGTTCTCTTACAGATTTCAGAGTTTGTTTTAAGTGGTTTGTAAGGGATTATTATAAGACTATGCCAGCCCCTCTATTAGAGGCTGGCATAACAGAATGTGTAAGTTGTATTTAAAAACGAGCGCTGTAAATACTGAATATCAGCTGTCTTCAGGCCAGTCACATCACTCGCAGCCACTTTCCAGCTCTGATAGATGTCTTCTGCAGAAGGGGCCATGATCTCCCTCTGACGTCAGAGGGAGATCACGTGGCCGCTTGTCTCCTCCACAGAAGCCACCCATCGGAGCTGGAAAGCGGCCGCGAGTCACATGACCGGCCTGAAGACAGCTGAAATTCAGTATTTACAGTGCTCGTTTTCAAATACAACTTACACGTTGTGCTATGCCAGCCTCTAATAGAGAGGCTGGCAGTGACAAGTTTAATATTTTAATATTACAATAATAGCAGCAGTGGGAGGGGCCGGGCCGGAGACAGACAGAGAGGGCACTGACAGGGAGGAAGGAGAGGGTGAGGGGGAGAGAGGAGAGAAGAGAGCAGGCAGCCTATCACAGAGGGAGGCACTTTGACCACAGTAATCAGGGCGGAGCTGCCCTAGTTATCGTGGTCTGTTTAGAGAGGGCATGAAGAAAGTGGTAGGCTTAGGGGGGTTATTTACAGTTTAGAGGGGGGCATATTACATAGCACAAGCACTGTGCTGTGTAATCTGATTTAAGGTACCAGAATCTACATATTTTTTTGGGGGGGATAACAACGCTTTAAGGACCCCTTAAAACATATATTTTCTGAAAGCATAGGACCAGTAGAATAAAAGGAAGGCTCCACGATATATGTGCAAATGTTTATCAAAAAAATATATATTCGCTAAAAATTCTCTAAAATCATTTTTAGTAGATATAAAAACACAGTAAATTTTAAAAAATTCCTGCTAAATTTCTACTAAATATAAAAGCTTAACCGGTATTGAGGTAATTAATAACAAGTATTTTTAAATCTTTTAATTGTGCCTTTTCGAGAAATAGTGAAAATTGACGTACACAAAAATTTCCCCCCAAAAAATCGGGTTTTCCTTTTTACTTACAGCTTTCAGCGTTTGTAAAGACCCCCCAAATCATACGTTTTCTGAAAGCACATGGCCAGTAGAATAAAAAGAAGGTGCTACTGATTTTTAAGGCGCCACGATATTTGCGCAAATGTTTATCAAAACAATATTTTTGCTAAAAATGCACTAAAATCATTAATAGTGGATTTATACATGGTAAAATGTACAGAATTCCTGCTAAACTCCTAGTAAATATAAAAGTTATAACTGTATTGAGTTAATAAATAGCAAATATCTGTACATTTTAAATTGCATCTTTTTATGAAATGGTGAAAACTGAAGGTACTTAAAGTTGTAAATAAAAACAATTTACTCTAAAATCCGGAGGTTACCATTTTTCACTTACAGCTTACAGAATTTTAAAAGACCACTTAAACTAGACATTTTCTGAAAGCACATGACTTGGAGAATAAAAAAAAAAAGTGCTACAGATTTAGTTGTGCAAATGTTCATCATATCGCTATTTTCAATAAAAATACACTAAAATCATTAATAGCGCACATAAACACAACATAACTTAAACATTCCTGCTAAATTACTACTAAAGCATCATTCACATGTGGCATACTGAAGTGTACGCCCATGGAGGGCCATGCTGACCCACATGGGGATGCACAGGTGTTCCGTTCATCCCCGGACAGGCAGTCCCATTTATGTCAATTGGGATGCAAAGGCTGCACAGGCATAGCTGCTGTTCCCAATCTGACATCCATGTAGGTGTGGGTATATGACCCTGAACACAGACAGTGTGAGCTCAGAGACGTGCATGTGGACCTACATGGATGTTAATTTCGGAGCAACCGCTCTGTTTGTGCAGTTGCTACATCCCAAATGACATCAATGGGACTGCCTGCAGAGAGATGCACAGAACACCTGTGCATCCCTGTAAAGGTACATTGTGTATGCCCTGTGTGAACAAGGCCTTAGGACCCTTTCACACAAGCAGACCGATCGGGTCTGCCTGTCCATTTTTCAGGCGGGTCCAATTGGACCACCCACGGTTCTCTATGGAGAGGCTGATGTAAATGGGCATGTATCCATTTACACCCGTCTGCATCTAATCCGATCCGGTCCCCTAAAAACAGACAGACGAGGATCCCATTTCCCCATCCATATAGAAGATCAGATGGTATTCAATGGAAATGGACAGGCAGTCAGTTTCCATCCCACCGCCCCATAGAGAACACCGTGCTCTGTCCATGTTCACTCTGTATCAGCGGAGCGGATGCACACATGTCATCCGTCTACTCAGTGAGGATCCCCGCTGAGCAGGCGGATCTGCTTGACAAAGTCGGCTCCATGTGAAAGAGGACTTACCAGAAGTGGCTGGTTCATTAGGGGTGCAGGGGCGCCACCCCCCTGCAGGGCGCTGGACTCATACATTTGTAAGAGTTTAATTTTTATTTTTTTTCAAGCCACATGATTAGAGCCCAAGGCTCTAATTGGATTGACCCCTTGATCGCCCCCTAGTGTTTAATCCCTTCCCTGCCAGTGTAATTTACACAGTAATCAGCGCATTTTTATAGCACTGATCGCTGTATAAATAACAATGATCCCAAAATAGTGTCAAAAGTGTCCAATGTGTCAGCCCTTATGTCGCAGTCACGATAAAAAACGCAGATCGCCACCATTACTAATAAAAGAATTAATAATGAAAATGCCATAAATCTATCCCCTACTTTGTAAACGCTATAACTTTGGCGTAAACCAATCAATACAAGCTTATTGCGATTTTTTTTACCAAAAATATGTAGAAGAATACATATCAGCCTAAACTGAGAAAGAAATGTGTTTCTTTATATATTTTTGGGGGATATATATTATAGCAAAAAGTAAAAAATATTGCTTTTTTTTTCAAAATTGTCGCTCTATTTTTGTTTATAGCGCAAAAAAAAAAAAAAACGCAGAGGTGATCAAAAACCACCATAAGAAAGCTCTATTTCTGTTGAAAAAAACGTCAGTTTTGTTTGGGTATAACATCGCACGACCGCACAATTGTCAGTTAAAGCGACGCAGTGCCGAATCGCAAAAAGTGCTCTGGCCAGGAAGGGGGTAAATCCTTCTGGGGCTGAAGTGGTTAAACCCTTAGTAACTGGAGATTTTGACGAATTGGTGGTTGGACACAACACCGACAATCGAACAGAGACCGGTACAGGAAGATTGAGCTTTTTTGACAGCACAGCGGCTAACAATAACAAAGTTGTCGCCACCTTGGAGGCAGCCATTTTAGTTTCCTATTATCGGAGCGGAGTAACAATCTCTGCTCATAATATCTTGCATATTCGGTTACTGTTGTTGTGTCTAACCACCAATTCGTCGAAAACTCCAATTACTGCTGGTTTAAAGAAACTGGAAGTTAAGTAGTTGGAGTTTCTGATGGGTTGGAGAATTTAAAAGAACACTGGCTTATGATAGTAGCTGCGGGGGATCGAGTGGAGGGGGGCGGTTTGGGGGAATAATCAGTGCTAAGGGGGCGAAGGGGGATGAAGGGGATAGCAAAGGAGAGTGGGGGGAGCAGTTTTAGGTGAAAGGGTGCGGCGCGAGGTGGAGAGGCTGGGGACAGGGACAGCGGCAGCATGGGTGGGTGGGTGGGGGGGGGGTTGTCACATTAGAGGTTAATAACTCTGATGAGCGGATTGTAATCAGAGTTATAGAATTGTTCAGCAGAGTCTGCTAAACAATTCTGCTATAAGTTTATGGTAATTGAAGTGACCATTAGCTTATAGCAGAGGGAGAAATGAGGTCTGTACGGCCCTGGCCACCTGCAGGCAGTTCTGTAGGTCTATACGGCATACAGACCTGGCAGTGAAAAGGTTAATGCAGAACTTGAAAGAAGGTAGTAGGAGAGAGGGTTAGGGGTCTTAGATACCTGTAACAGATCACTTACAGACCCCTTGGATCCACAAAAAGTACAGCTTTACAGTACCAGAACCTTTAAGCCGACCCAGTGATACTGCAAACACGTTTTAGATGTAGAGCAAGATTCAGCTTCACAGTGTCAGAACCTTTAAGCCGACCCGACAATACTGTAAGCACGTTTTAGGTGTAGATGTGTCCTCCAAACGAGTCACAAGGCCCTTCTGAGAAACCAGCCTTCATCCTGGTTCTCTCCAGCAAGGGTCCCCCCCTGGATCTTCTCAGCTTGGCTTCTTCCACACTGGGCAAGACAGCCTAAGGACCACCTCAGGATTTGTAGGCCCCAGACAGGCTTCTAGGCCTATTTGCAGAGCTCACTTCAGCAGAGTGTCCTCAGGCCAGGAGGGCCTGAGGCAAGAGAGCAAGCACATGGCCCGTCCAAATATATATCATCTCCCATAATGCACCAGTGGCCAAGAACCTCCTACTGGGCTGTCTGGAAGAAGAATGAATAGTCATAACTCAACCTAGTTGTACTATAGCATACTGACCAGTGGTACCAGTGACACCTACTGCCAATGGTGAGAAATGCACAACCTAATTTAGATTAGGGAAAGACCCGATAAACTGTACAATCAGTTTGAGCTGCCTACGGCCCAGCCAAAAACTAAATTTACATTATAGCTCCAGTTTAGGACTGGGGGCTACATATACAAAAAGCACACCGGTGTACATAAATGTATAAAATGTAAACATGTTGTGGTGTGCATTAGGAAATGAATGAAGAAATTCAACTTCTTTGTTAGTGAGAGTTTACCTCAATTTTACATTATAATAAGGATGATGTCACACTGCATTTGTGGAACTATTGCAACTTTTTCTGCAGCTATGCATTGGAGGTCTTCAGCTGCCATTGTGCTATGCTGGGCTTCTGATGTATCCTTGCATCATTAGGGAGGAATGAGCTAGCTCTAGGCATATGTTCCCTCCATTTATTCATTGCTATATATGTCCTAAGATGGGAGCTCTGGATTAACTATTAAGTGTTCTGGGAATTTTTTATGTATTGTATTAACTTGTAATCCTAGGTAAAGTCTTTAAAGGAGATGAATTATTAACTTCCTATTAAGCAAATTTACATAAATAAGACAGTTGTTGTAAGCAATGTGAGTTAGGGCCCAGGAACAATGGTACATGGGGCTCCAGCATTTAGCTGCGAGTGAAGATCAAAGGTGTGTTGTCCAGCTCTCTGCCAACAACCTATCAAACTCTATGAGATGCTGGCAGCAGCTGTGGCTGGAATTTGAAAGTGCAAAATGTGGTCCAACTCTTTTTATTGCCAAAGCTTAATTGAACAAGCTGAAGTTAGAAGCCAATTTGCTATCATGGACAGCTGCACCAGATTCTGAGTGCACCAGTTTTAGTAAATCTCCCCTATGGATCCTTTCACATGGGTGGTCCAATTAGGTCCACCCGTCAGTTTTTCAGGTGGACCTGATCAAACCCTCCATTCACCCCTATGGAGCGGCAGATGTCAGCAGGGACATGTCCGCTGACACCCACCGCTATCTGTTCTGATCCTGTCCGCCAAATCTAGACGATGGTGACCCTATTTTCCATCTGTCTGGAGGATTGGATCGGATAAGATCAGGTGTTTTCACCCGATTTCCCCATAGGGGAGAGGACTCTGTCCATCTCTGCTCATTGTGCAGAGCGGAGATGGACAGAGTCCTCCTTTCCCCTATGGGGAAATCGGGTGAAAACCCGTCATCCACTTGCTCAGCGAGGATTAGTGGAGCGATCCCCCGCTGAGCAACATGGAGTCTACTGAGCGGACCGCCCGTGTGAAAGGACCCTATGTGTCTAGAGATGAATGTGTGAAACACAGAAGTCTAGCAAGACACTAAAAATTGGGACCCTTGATTAACGGAATCTCTCGGCACAGATGACATTTTTGGTTTACAAGCATTTGACAGAAAAAAACAAGACATTAAAGGAGAATCATTTCAGAAGCAAAAACTGGTTTGCTGTTGCAATACATAAAAAATAAAGTAACACAATGCACTTCTGATGGGACCAATGGGATCTGCTTTTCTTCCTTTGAGTTAAATTACAATCTAACCATAAGATCACACATGAAGCTTCTGAAACATACTGCCCACCCACTGAAGAATGGAAAGCACTTCATCCTGTTTGCTAAGGAACTGTTCCTAATCCTTATTCATTCATGCTAGCTGGGAAAGGATATGGGGAATAGAATAAAGTGTTTCATGCAATATATATTACTGACCAGCTATTTTGCTTCCAGTTACATGCTATTTCGATTAGGTTCATTTTAAGCTGCAGGGAAACATTCTGACTTCACGGTTTATCTATGAGTGAGAAGTAGGAAATTTAATGAGCTGGCTGTGAAAAGGTCTCAAACCACATACATAGATCATTTGGATTTTCTGTGCATAGCATCTTACAGAAAATGCTAGCCCAAAATTTATGTTTGGCCAAACGTTTACCTATTTTGGTTCCAAGGCACATTTTAATACCTGGCTCGGATGAAAGTCAAACCTTAAAATTTATTGACTGTGCTGACTCTCATACAACGCAATGAATTCACAAGGAGGATTCTGCACATGATGCTGTTAAACTGTCAACACATCACTGAAAAAAAAAAAAACTTTAAGTGTAAGCTTTCTCGTTAAAAACAGCATTGGTTTATGAAAAAAAAACGCAGTAAGAGCCCATAAGATATACATAGAAAGCTGTTTTACAACTATCAGGTTATTGTTTAAACGCAGACGTCATCGTTTTACTGCTGACAGCATGACAGTACTAGATGCTAGGTATTTCAGCACATTCTGCTTGTACATGTGGTAGAAATGAGAAAAAGGTAAATTAGTACTTTTCAACAATTAGTTATCTTTTAATCTTTATTTAACCTCAATCAACCCCAAATTGAGGCAAAAGTGTTAAAAAAAACATGCTAAGAGCTTCAAAAAATAAAATAAACATCAAATAATAGAACAACCACTCACAGTTGCACTCAAACACATCTAAATACTACTGCATGAAAATAAAATATACAAGAAATGTTTTTAAATGTCGCCATTCACATTATACATAACTGTTAAAGTGGTTATAAATCCTCACATATACCCCAAAAATGTTCATGTTTTTTCACCTATTTTATTTAGGTATCCTATATATGAGTGGTTGGGCGAGCGCAGATTGATTAACATATATATACCTTGTTAACATTACTCAATCAAGTGAGAGAAAAATAAACAAAAACTGCATCTTTGCTTGCAAAGCAAATGGCGAAAATTAGTGCAAATACACTGGCAAAGTGCACAGCCTATTTGCCTTTAGAAAATCAACCCCACCATGTCTCCTCTTCAGGAAGAAGCTTGGATTGCTCCAAAACATGTTGAGTTTTCATAAAGTTTTTTTTTTTTTCAGCCCTTTCTCTGATCAGTAGATACACTGACCTTCCTTCTCCAGCATTGTGAGTATATCATCAGAGGATCACTGTGAAGTGATTTACACATTGCAGGTGATGTTTCCTACAAACTCGTACTTTGATATCTCGAAATAAAAAGCCTGGTTTCCCAGTACACAAATGTTTGTGATCTTAGGCACACAGCAAGGTGAGCAGCGTATGTTTATATAACTGCATTTGTGAATCAACCGATACTCTTAGAGGCACCCCAGGTTCCTTGTATCTTTACTGTTAATGATCCAGGCAAGCGTGCAAGCCTGGATACACAAGCAAAAGCATTTTGCCACATTCCTGGAGAGACATACACACAATATTTAACTCTCTAGTATTTAGAAAATAAAGTATCAGCTTTGATTTCAAAGTCTAAATGAATGGGAAAAGGCGGACCATTCAAGAAATAAGGTCTCATTTTCTCTCGATCAAGTGTTCCTCACCCAAGTGGCTCAACAGATCTGTCAACTTTTTTGTACGAATATGCGGACGCCCATTCTTTGATTTCAACAGTTCCATGTTAACTGAAATTTGAAATAATGCTCATTTTTTCTAGTATAAACCATCAAATCTCTGTTTCTATAAATGTCCTCATGTAATGAAGCTACTTGGCAGCTTGCAAGCAGACGATGGATACATGTAAAAGATTAATTTATGATGCAGTGGAACTCAGTTTAAGTCTGAATGCGATCTGATATCTGCTCCTGCAAATGTTTCCATTACTTAGAAAAACAACACTTTCAATACATATTCCCTCCAACCTAGCTTTAATATTACTTCCCTTCACTTCTTGGATAGGTAGGTTCTACTTGCAAAATTTATTATCTCCTTTCATCCACAGCTGCACTCTGGTAATGTTTTATGAGTAAAAATTGATTAGTGCTAAAATAGTAAGTTAATGTGTTTAAATAAGGATATATGATCTTCTGAATATGTTCCCCTAACAATGCCTCTCCACATCCTTATAAAGAATGCTTTGAACTCTAAAATATTATAGGGAAAGAATGTATGAAACACCTAAATTGAGCTTTATTGGGCCATTTGCACTATCAAAGCTGATCGTTAGTTGCACTGTTGTTTTACAACCTGGCATTTCTCTGCCACAGTTAATACAATAGAACAGTGCAATGGCACATTGTGCTGAATTCAATGACTAAACACAAACGTCACATTGGTTTTTAATGTTTTTTTTTTTTTTTCTTTAACTTTTTCTAATGAGAGTGTTCACTAGAACACATACAGATGGAAAGATTTATTCTCTCCTAACGTAGAACTAAATATAGAAAAACATGAACATATTACTCTTATTGTAAAGGCATACTTAACTCAACTGTGGGTGTAGGTTTGTGTATATGGGACTGAATTTTTTTTTTTTTTTTTTGGTTGAACTTGATGGACTTTCTGTCTTTTTTCAACCTGACTAACTATGTAACTATGTTAAAAGGGAATAGCCAAGTTTTTCATATATGAAAACTTATACAACAAAGTTTCTGTGATAAAAAAAGGCATTGAGCACATACCTTAGTGGGAGCTAAAATGGTCATAGCCAGACACTGGAGGAAAAATATGGCACCCAACTCCTCTGAAACCATAGATTTAATTACCATGCAATTTCCTATGAAAGAATGTATTCTCACAAAAATTCCATGGTGCTCCCCGTATGTTGGATCTCTGTATGTGGCCAGGATGTGTAAAAGTCTCACATATGTGGTGGGCGTAGTAGAATGTATTTTGGGGTGTAAATTGTGGTATGCATATGCTGTGTGAGAGAAATAACTTGTTAATATGGCAATTATGTATAAAAAAAACTTCATTTTGCAAAGGATTGTGGGGAAAAAATCACAACTTCAAAAAACTCACTATGCCTCTTACTAAATATCTTGGACTGTCTACTTTCTACAAAAAAGGGGTCCGTTTGGGGTATTTGTCCTGTCCTGGCTTGTTAGGGTCTCAAGAAATGAGATAGGCCGTCAGTACATCAGGTGTGATCAATTGTCAATGATTGGCACCATAGCTTGCAGACTAGAGGTTGACCGATATACGTCCGGCCGATATATCGGCCGATATTTGGTGTTTTTTACTTAATCAGCCGATTGTGCTGATAAAAAAGGCTGATATAACTTCAGCACCACTTGCAAATGACTTCTGTAATAGAAGTCAATACAAGTTGCCTGAAATCTTCTGTGAAGACTTCTCTCCTTCTCTGGGCAGCCTGCCAAATCTGATAAAAAGAACCTGAAGAGATACAATGTTTACACTTATGAATGAACTGAACTCTGTGTAGAAGCTCTCAGTTTAACCATTTAAGGACTAAATCTTTTCCTACATTTATTGCTTACAAGTAAAAATCCTGTATTTTCTGCTAGAAAATCACTTAAAACCCCCAAACATTAGATTTTTTTTTTTTCGCAGAGACCCTAGGGAATAAAATAGCAGTTGTTGCAATATTTTATGTCACACGGTATTTGCGCAGCGGTCTTTCAAACGCAATTTTTTTAAAAAAAAATACACTAATAAATTAAAAAAAAAACTAAGCAGTAAAGTTAGCCCATTTTTTTTCGTCCAAAAGTTTTGATTACCTGTTTTTGTGTATTTAATATTTAAGATATAGTTTTTTTTTAATTTTTTTTTTTTTTATCTAAATTCTACATACAAGTGAACTGATTGGAGGTTTGTTTTGTTTAATAAATGTTTAAATGTAAAAAAATTTCTGTATCACTTAAGGTTGCTTACACACTGGAGCGGGCATGCGTTGACGTTAAAACGCTGCTAGTTTTAGCGTCGCTTTACCGTCATTTTAGCAGCGCTATTCGGCTGCTAACGGGGCGCTTATAAGCCAGCTAGCAGCCGAGGAAGGAGTTAAATGCGCCCCTGAAGCGCCGCTGCCGAAACGCTTTGCAGGTGCTTCGGCAGCAGTGCGCATTCATTTCAATAGGCAGGAGTGGTGGTATACACCGCTCCAAAGATGCTGCTTGCAGGACTTTTTTTTAACATCCTGCCAGCGCATCGCCTCAGTGTGAAAGCACTTTTTACAGGCACTTTACAGTCGCTATTTTTAGCCCAAAAGGGCCTGAAAAACGCCCCAGTGTGAAAGGGGTCTAACTGTTAGATTTTATGAGATGAAGGGAAAAAAAAAATCGGCATCGCATATCGGCCATCGCAATTTCTAAATATCGGCATCGGCCAGAGAAAAACCCATATCGGTCGACCTCTATTGCAGACTCTCACAAAGACCAAATCATTTACACTGATTTGGGTTATTTTTACCAAAGATATGTAGCAGTATAAATTCTGGCCAAAATTTTTGAAGAAAAATTACAAATTTGCAAAATTTTATAACAGAAACAAAAAAAAAAAAGCTTTTTTTCCACAAAACGTTTGTCTTTTTTCATTTATAGCACAAAAAATAAAAAACCCAGAAGTGATCAAATACCACCAAAAGAAAGCTCTATTTGTGTGAAAAAAAGGGACAGAAATGTCATATGGGTACAGTGTTGCATGACTGAGTAATTGTCATTCAAAATGTGAGAGCACTGAAAGCTGAAAATTGGTCTGGTTAGGAAGGGGTTCAAGTGTCCAGTGGGCAAGTGGTTAATAAAAAAAATTCTGATCATTTTTATTGCTGTCACAAGGAATGTAAACATCCCTTGTGACAGTAATAGTCAGTGACAGGTACTCTTTATGGAGGGATCTGGGGTCTATAAGACCATTTAAAGACTAAATCTTTTCTGACATTTGTTGCTTACAAGTAAAAATCCTGTATTTACTGCTAGAAAATCACTAGACCCCGAATCCCTCCTTTGCACTTAAAAGTATTCAAAACACCAAAATTGGCGTTTTAGAATATCAGGGAATTTTTAAAATCGGCACCATTGGCAGCCGAGTAAACCAGAATTGATGTCATGACATCGCTTCTGGACTACTAGATCCGAGACCCGAACAAAGCTGATTCTGTCTTCGCCCAGGTCTTCTGCCAGGCGGCGGACATCTCCGCTGGTTCCTCGGTCTCCCGGTGGGACGGGAGAGCCTGGGAGAGCCGCGGAAGGCAGCAGGGAGGGGAGAGTAGGGGATTTCCCCTCCCACTACTTGGGATAACAGCCGAGCGGCTTTTAGCCACATTGGTTGTTATCCCAAGAAAGCCAACCGCTGGCCCTAAAAAATGGTACTGGGGTGATGCATCACCCCACTACAGCTCCTTCAAGCCAAGGCCGTATATTTGCGTACGGTTGGCATGAAGGGGTTAAACTATGTAGTGCAAGGGCCTGCCTAATTGGATAAATTGAGGGTTGTTTCGTTTTGACCTCTTATTATATGGTTTTTGGTAAATCTAAAGGAAAATTGTACAAGAAAATTTAACATGTATGAGCAGCCTAAGATACACACAGAAAGTATCAAAGCCAGAAGACAGGTAATGCAGCCAGACAAGAAGAATTTGTAAAGCCAGTCTGGCAGTAGCAGCCTCCATATTTTTTCTGGCACATTTCCTTGAAAGCCACACTTGATCAGCGTCCTCTCATACACTAATCCCACCAGAGATCATGGGACAAAGTCAAACAATTGCTTTCCAGGTTTGCTATCGCCTTTTGCACGGCTCATACTGCTGTCATCATCCTGATGAGCTCTCATGTTAGTTTTTCAGCAGGCAACAATCCACTGCTTGGAGCTCATGCCAGCGAAAGGCACTCAAAAGTATTTTTAGAATGGGAGCCAAATAGGTTTTGCAGCCATCTATCATAATAATAACAAACAGTCAATCAAAAAAGCTAAAAAAATTAAATACAGCTACAAAGGAACATATACATTCTACACATATTACCTGGCACTGCAGACCTGAAGAATGTCAGCTTTAAGCCATAACTTAAACTTATCCTTGACATGACATAAAGCAGTTTCCCATCCAGCATTACTCTACTGTATGCCTAATAGCCAAAAATCAAGAATAAACAGCATTAAATGGAAAATGTGAAACAAAAGCCACACTGTGCTGCACAGCAAAAAATGTGGGAACAGTAAATACTATTTTACAGTAGAAGCCAGTTATTAGATTTTTTTTTAAAAACAAATAAAAAGCTAAATTACTTTAATCTGGGAATCTGGTAAATTACAAGATGGAACACTAGGTGTTAACACCTGTAGAGGCCTGCAAAACTCAACAAGTGATACAAAAGCACAAGGCCCGAAAAACTAGGTATCCCCCAACCAAATATATGTTGCCCTGGATGCAGATACATGAATAAAAAAATGCTATAATGCTGTAAATCTTTAACACTTATTCAGGCTAGATGTTTTTTCCATATGTGGGGAACTAGACTGTTTTATCTCATACTGATATTAAGGTCCACTTGGGAAAACATGTCATGTGCTTACAGTATATTGCACAGCACAAATGACTGTACAAGATGTACATTCAAAAGGGCTTTATGCAGCAAAAATGGAAAAACATTCTATGGCAAATTAAAAAAAGCCTCAAGATATTAAATGAAATAATGTTGTAATGTGGAAGTATCACTTCAAATAATTCTGTTTACAGTATGGTTTTTCCTGCTGAGTGAAAGGTCAGAATTCAAGAAGGGCACTTTCATATTGAGCAGCGCTGGGCTTCGGCGGTAAAGCAGCAATATTTTTAGCGGCAGTTTACAGTCGTCTTTGCAGCACTTTTCGGCCGCTAGCAGGGAGCTTTTAACCCCCACTGACGGCCGAATAAGGGTTAAAGCGGAGTTCCGCTTAAAAAAAAAAAAAATTTAAGTCAGCAGCTACAAATACTGCAGCTGTTGACTTTTAATAATCTGACACTTACCTGTCCAGGGTCCAGCGATGCGGGGGAAAAAAAGCCCCGCTCCTCTCCCCCTCCTCTCTGCGGCGCATTGTCACTGTGGGTGCCCGGCTGTGGCTTCACAGCCGGGCATGCACTGTGCATGCGCGAGCCACGTGGCACGCTGTGACAGGCCGGGAAATCATCTGGGACCTGTGACGTGTCCCAGATGATAGCTAAGGGGGAGGGGGGAGAGGTGAACTTATTTCCGGCGCCGCAGTGCCCCGGAAGGAAGTGGGAGCTGGAAGCCTGTAAAACGAGGGTTTCCATGCCCCCCCCCCCCCCCAAAAAATTACATGCCAAATGTGGCATGTCATGGGGTCACCTTCCCTTAAAGCGAGAGTTCCATTTTTGGGTGGAACTCCACTTTAAAAGCGCCTTGCTTTCAATGGGCAGGGGCGCTTTAGGAGCAGTGTATACACCACACCTAAAGCGCCTCAAAGGTGCTGCTTGCAGGACTTTTTTGAGTGTCCTGCCAGCACAGAGCCCCAGTGTGAAAGCACTCAAGCTTTCACATTGGATTGAAAGGAGAGGCGCTTTGCAGGCGCTATTTTTAGCGCTATATCACCTGTAAAGCGCCTCAGTGTGAAAGGGGCCTAATGCTGCGTACACACGATTGGAAATTCGGCCAGCAAAAGACCGATGAGAGCTTTTGGTCAGAAATTCCGACCGTGTGTATGCTCCATCAGACTTTTGCTGGCAGAATTCCCGTCAGCAAAAGATTGAGAGCAGGTTCTCAATTTTTTGGTCGGAAAATGTTCCTATCCAAAAATGCGATCGTCTGTACAAATTCCGACGCGCAAAATTCCTACGCATGCTCGGAAACAATTCCACGCATGCTCGAAAGCAGTGAACTTCATTTTCTCAGCTCATCGTAGTGTTGTACGTCACCTCGTTCTTGGCAGTCGAAAGTTCAGAGAACTTTTGTGTGACCGTGTGTATGCAAGGCAAGCTTGAGCGGAATTACTTGTGTGGTTTTTCCGACGGAAAACCGCTCGTGTATACGGAGCATAAGACTTGCTTAGAAAACCTTTTAAATACTGGCACACGATTATTCGATTATTAAAGCAGAGTATGCAAGGCAGATTTTCTGTCATGAAAAAATATCCAATAACTGCTCATGTCCCACTCCTAGATGCTACATAGCTCTTTCACTTTAGTCTTGTGTGATTTTCAATAATTATTTACAGTATACTACAACAAATGCTATGAGAGAAGATTAAAACCTTTTGCTTGAGATTCTATATTTTCTATAAAAAGGAGCACATTCCGAAAATAAAAACACTGAGATTTTTTTTTTTTGTTAACACTACTAAATCAAATGCACTCAATGTTTTTTTGTTTTTTTTTTAAAACCTTTGCAAAATTAACCACTTGACCTCAGGAAGATTTACCCCCTTAATGACCAGGCCATTATTTGCAATACGGCACTGCGTTACTTTAACTGACAATTGCACAGTCGCAAATAAAAATTTTGTAATTTTTTTCCCACAAATAGAGCTTTCTTTTGGTGGCATTTGATCAGATCTGCAGTTTTTATTTTTTGCGCTATAAACAAACAAAATCGGTAATTTTAAAAAAAGGAACAATATTTTTTACTTTCTGCTATAAAACACACCCAATAAAAAAAATGTAAAAAATCAAATTTCTTCATCAATTTAGACCAGTGTTTCTGAACCAGGGAAGTCCCCAGGGCTTCTGCCACGATTTAACAATGTATATCCACCCAATGTTGTTTCCAGTGTTCCCAATGCATGCTGACAGTGAACACTGTCAGCGTGCATTGATAACCGATGCCCTTTCTGTAGTTCCAGCTCAGAGAACTCAGAGGGCGGAGACAGGAGAAATGCAGAGAGCGGATGATCTGAATTCAGGGGGGAGCCGAGGATGGAGAGCATGGAGGCAGGGAGCACAAAGTGGGAGCCATGAAGAGTGCCGAGAATGAGGACTATGGAGATGTGGAGCACCAGATCAGAAGGTGAGATCTGTCTGAATGGCAGCAGAAGGGGTAAAGGGGGGGGCAGAGAACAGGAGGTGACATCCTATGTACAGAAGGGATAAATGCAGACTACAGAGGGGGAGGGCAGAGAGTGGGGCCACACAGCTGGATCAGGCTGAATGTAGCAGGAGGTGAGATTATAATAGCTTTATGTTATGCCATAATTGTACATAATGCTAATATGATCTCACCTCCTACTACATTCAGCCTGATCCAGCCAAAGGTTCCTGCAGTCTGCATTCAGCTGCTACCATACACAGGATCTCGCCTCCAGCAACATTCAGCCATGTACTCCCACTACCAGCACTCCTCCTGGCACCACCCTCACAAGTTCAGAGAAGGCACCTGGTATCAATGCACATTGACGGCCATGTTCGACCAAAGAAGTTGAGTGCATGTGCTCAGGGTCATATCCAGAGGTTGTCTTTGGGAAATAGACGTATGGGTGCTGTCAGCATTGCTGCAGAGGTTGAAGAGGTAGGGGGTCAGCCTGTCAGTGCTCAGACCATACGCCGCACACTGCATCAAATTGGTCTGCATGCCTGCTGTCCCAGGAGGAAGCCTCTACTAAAGATGATGCACAAGAAAGCTTGCAAACAGTTTTCTGAAGACAAGCAGACTAAGGACATGGATTACTGGAACCATGTCCTGTGGTCTGATGAGACCAAGATAAACGTATTTGGTTCAGATGATGTCAAGAGCGTGTTTCGGCAACCAGGTAAGGAGTACAAAGACAAACATATCTTGCCTACAGTCAAGCATGGTGGTGTGAGTGTCATGGTCTGGGACTGCATGAGTGTTGCCGACACTGGGGAGCTACAGTTCATTGAGGGAACCATGAATGCAAACATGTACTGTGACATACCGAAGCAGAGCATGATCCCCTCCCTTCGGAGACTGGGCTGCATGGCAGTATTCCAATATGATAACGACCCCAAACACACCTCCGAGAGTACCACTGCCTTGCTAAAGAAGCTAAGGGTAAAGGTGATGGACTGGCCAAGCATGTTTCCAGACCTAAACCCTACTGAGCATCTCTGGGGAATCCTAAAACAGAAGGTAGAAGACCGCAAGGTCTTTAACATCCACCAGCCCCATGATGTCATCATGGAGGAGTGGAAGAGGACTCCAGTGGCAACCTGTGAAGCTCCGGTGAACTCCATGCCCAAGAGGGTTAAGGCAGTGCTGGAAAATAATGGTGGCCACACAAAATAGACACTTTGGGCCCAATTTGGAAGTTTTCACTTAGGGGTGTACTCACTTTTGTTGCCAGCTTAGACATTAATAGCTGTGGGTTGAGTTATTTTGAGGGGACAGCAAATGTACACTGCTATATAAGCTGTACACGCACTACTATACATTGTAGCAAAGTGTCATTTCTTCAGTGTTCACATGAAAAGATATTATAAAATATTTACACAAATGTGAGGGGTGTACTATATATATTTATAACTATATATATATATATATATATATATATATATATAATGTTTGGAGAAGTAATTTGCTATCAAATAAAAAAAATGCTGATTTTTACATGTATGTGAGAAGTGTCAGAACTGGCCCAGGAGAGAAATAGTTAAATCACCAGCGATCTCGTTAATGCGCTGTTAGAACACCTACAATCTTAGAGGTCTATATAGGAGGTGAACTCTGGCGGAGGAAGTGAAATGTTTTTTGGGAACACAGCACATATTTTGATTTGAAGTTTTAGATTTAACACCTGGACTGTGGGACTATTTTCACACTTTTAATGTTTTTTTGATAATTTCTATAATAGTCTTTGTGTATTTTATTTTTATTGGATCACAGTATGTGTGTGTGTGTAATAACTTTTTTTCTGTCAAAAAGGGGAGAGCACGGGGAGTGGGACTTTAAATGAAGCACATGTGAACAGGTAATTAGGTGAACACTGGGAATTTATTGATAAGAGTCAATTAAGCATGTAGACAGTGTTAGCGTTGAGCTATACAATAAACATGATGATAACAATGAACAGAGTGGTAACATGGAATCTCCTAATGTAACCGCTGATGTAAAGTAAACATTATACATGATTAAAACCAGTAAGCACAATAAAGACACAGTCTTAAAGTAAAATGAGTAACAAATTCCCTCAGTCACCATCACAAGAGGTTGTGTACAATCATAATAACAGGTAATGCCTGCAGGACCTAGGGCCTCACTCAGCCTGTAGAGGTAGGGGTTCCATAGTAATGATGATAGGTTGAAGATGAATTTAGGGGTACACGGACGCTCGACGCGTTTCGTGCCTACTAGGCAACTCATCAGGAGTATGCGCGTGGTATGGCTAAAGAAATACATAGAAAGGAATATAAATATCAAAAATGTGTTTGGAGATAACAGTGGGGGTAGGGTGTTAAACCCCCAGTTGGTGATAAAAACTTACTGCTGGTGTGTAGGTTGATAGTGTGGTGGTGAGGCATAACATGGCTCTGGGAGACACCTCCCACCGGGGGCCATGGCGGACGTTTCATCAGGGGCAGCCCACGCGGTCGGTCACCAGACGGGTATGGAAACAACGAGGTAATCCTAAGGGAATGTGGGACCAAATAAGTGTGAGGATGAGTATCACAAAGTAGAAGGGTGAGAAGCAGAAAACAGAGCCCGTGCACTGAATTAATGCTGGAAGGGAAAATGACCACAGAAGCGCCTGTGCAGTATACCAAGAAAGAAGTGCCATGCAGTGAAACAGGATCCCCAGTAAATGGAGTGAACCAGTGGTGAACAGTGAAGAAGATTTGAGGTTGCCTCATGGTGACTAGGTAACCATCAGCGGAAGATACAAGTGAAGTAAAGTGCATAGAGGGTCTCGAGTGCCAGGGCCGTCCGGAAGGACCTCCATATGAGCACCACCATGATACCGCCCACCAACGTCATGCCGTGTGTAATAACTTTTTTTCTGTGTTAGAGTCACAATCATCAGGTTTATATATGGATAGCACTGTACTATTTTAGTGCTGGAAGCTTTGCACAAGTTTTTCATAATATAGTGGTCGTGCAGGCAGTGTTTCTCACTTATTTATATATAAGGGGATGGTGTTGTAACGAGCCCCTTGCTCGCTCGGTTCCACTCTCCCGACACTCTTCTGCAGCTATTGAATCAGATTGCAATGTCTGATGGTTCGGTCATCCGATGCTCCGGGACTAGAACTACAGCTCTGTGCCATTCTAGTCCAGTTGTGATAGCTCAGAACAAACACAAGGCAGGCTGTATGTAAGTTCAAACAGGAATCTCTTTTATTGCAAAATACAGGCTTTTATACACTAAAAGTGGAGGTGCAGACCTCCTGCTCATATTACTCTAACAATACAGCTGTAACCTAATTAACCTAATTAACATGAGCTAATTAACTAATCCCTTTAGACAGCCTAGATGACTCAGACATGACCGTTAGGCCAGACTGGCCGTCTTGTAGTTCAGAAAATCCAATCAACATTATCACAATCAACATAGACTCAGTTGTGATAGCTCAGAACAAACAGGCAGGCAGGCTGTATGTAAGTTCAACCAGGAATCTCTTTTATTGAAAGGAATACAGGCTCTTTTATACAGTAAAAGAGGAGGTGCATACCTCCTGGTCATATTACTCTGAACATACACCTGTGACCAGAAACCTAATTAACACGGGCTAATTAACTAATACCTTTAGACAGCCTAGATGACTCAGTCATGACCTTTAGGCCAGACTGGCTGTCTTGTAGCTCAGAAAACACAATCAACATTATCATAAATCAACACAGAACTCTTCTTCACACAATAGCAGAGTTAATTAACACAAATAACAATGGGGATCTAATGACTCTTAGATCCCATAGTAGACTTATTTACAATACACATTTTAGCAGACTATAGACAGACAGGTGTTGGAATTTACATCAGCATCTCCTAACAGTATCTGTCCCAGCATTATGAATCAGCCACTATTCCAATATGGCAAATCCAGGGTCCCCAGAGTCTGTGTGTCCTGGGGGACCAGGACCCGAATCCACAGTAATACCACCTCAAGGGTCCCCAGGCATACAGCTCACAAAGAGCGCCGTTCCCCCAAATGCAAGGGCCCCCGATCGATCGGCAAGAGGCTAGCATACAATCCCCTCCAAAAGTCTCTTTTCTGGCTAGGTCTGTCACAGGTGTCATAACTGATCATATGCAACTGCAGATCAAGCAGAGGCTAAGATGGCAGCTTCCTTTACTGTAAAGGATAGATAAGTTTAGTCCTGCATTAAGAACATGAGTAGGCAATTTTTAACACTTTTTGGCAAACAAAAAAACACAAAGAAAGAACCACTGGGTGCTGGACCCCTGGCACAAAAAAGTCTATGGGGTTTTGTCTTAAAAATTCTAAATATATTGTTGCAGAACCTACATATTGTTTAAAATGTATTATAATAATAAAAAAAAAAATTTTGGGAAGCAGTAACACAGACCTATTTCTTGGTAAGCCAAAAGTGTTGTAATCCCAATAGTATGCATCTCTAGTTTTCTATATACAACATTCAGACTATAACCTTGAGGTTATTGTAATGTTAATGTATGAGCACCTGCTAGTATGATGAGTCCCGTGAAAGCTTTACAAATCAAATACTGTATGCAGAATAATGCCACATATGACAGAATGCCAAGTTCATTCTCAAGTCAAATGTGGGGGTGTTAAGCTGCTTTAAATACTGAAGTAAAGAAGTTGTAAAGCACAATTTGTATAACTGAAAAATACCAACGGAACAGTCTTACTTATTCACCATAACCACAAGAAAATGATTTGCTATGGCAACATATGAGTTAGATCCAGGAGATGGACATGATTTTTTCAGAAGCTTATGGCCAGACATATTTATAACAAGCAGCATTAAATCAATTCTTTATTGACCACTGTAGCTGCAGGACCTGTGGAGTAATTAATCTTCAAAGTTCACAATACTCGAGCACTAATACTGTTTACGTTGTCCTCTCAGTATAGCATAGCTCACCCATTTCCCCCACCCCAGAACGTTTAGTGATTATGAAGCTGGAAGGCTGCAAAGTTACTGCTGGGAGGGGAGAGCAGTAAGAGCTGAGCTGTTATGAAGTACAACTTTAGTGCTTCTGCTGGAATTGTGAGGAAGACAAAAAAAAAAAAAAAAACGAGATAAAGAGGAGTTCCGCCCCCTCCCAAAAAATGAAAACTTTTACTATTAGGGCACTTACCTGATAACCGGCTTGTGTTTATATCATGATCAGCTGTCATTGGACACAGCTGATCACGTGGTAAAGGGCGGCTGTGATTGGCCCTTTACCCCAAACTGTAATCAGCTGAGTCCGAAGGATCATGTTTGACGCCCTTCGGGCAAAGAAGGCACCCACTGTAGCAGTCTTTTGGCTATAGCATGGGCCGGAAAGTGGTTAAAGAGGCATAGGTGTGAATGCACCTAAAATGCATTTGCTGCTTGTTAGGAACATGTATATACTTGAATGTTTATAGCCTAAACATGTGTCTACTTTAAACACTTCTTACCAGGCCACTGTAGATAAACGGCCGCGTGGGAGCTTCCTAGATTCCAGAAAGTATATTAAAACTTCATCCACATTCCCCACCTCATGTGTGCAGCGTCACTATGGTGATAGCGTACTCCTCTGTTTATTAATCAGAGACATTGGCAGTTGCCCTGATGATACTCTAACCCAGTGCAGCAGCCTTTGTCTCTGATCAATAGCCACAGAAGTATGATGTCACCATAGTAATAGGGCGTACACACGGTCGGACTTTGTTCGGACATTCCGACAACAAAATCCTAGGATTTTTTCCGACGGATGTTGGCTCAAACTTGTCTTGCATACACACGATCACACAAAGTTGTCGGAAAATCCAATCGTTCTGAACGCGGTGATGTAAAACACGTACGTCAGGACTATAAACGGGGCAGTGGCCAATAGCTTTCATCTCTTTATTTATTCTGAGCATGCGTGGCACTTTGTCCGTCGGATTTGTGTACACACGATCGGAATTTCCGACAACGGATTTTGTTGTCGGAAAATTTTATCTCCTGCTCTCCAACTTTGTGTGTCGGAAAATCCGATGGAAAATGTCCGATGGAGCCCACACACGGTCGGAATTTCCGACAATACGCTCCGTTCGGACATTTTCCATCGGAAAATCCGACCGTGTGTACGGGGCATAACACTGCACTGCTCTAGTGACAAAATGTAAAAATTGCATTCTACTGCTCTGGCGGTGATCACGTACAATAGCTGTCTACTCCTATATCACTGTATGTCAGTGCAGCCAGACACTGTCTCTAATAACCATCACAGCAGTACAATGTCACCAGAAAAGTGCAGCCAGTCACAGTGTCCCCAGTTACCACCATACTAGTCCCAGTGTCACTATAAGACCTTGTTCACGTGTGGTGTGCTCTGAAGAGCGATTGGTGTTCAGGTGGATCTTCAGAGAGCATTTGACAGGTGGTGAGGAAGTGTTGTATCACCTGCTTTAACCCCTTGGACCCCACACAAGTGCTCTATTCACAGTATTGTGCTGCTGGTTGAGGTTTTAGTTGAAATTGTCTTCTGACTCTCCCCCCACCTCCACAGCCACAGCCATATTTTTAATCCTAATGTTAATATGAGCTACAGTATTTTGTAGTGGATTACAGTATATGCCTGACCTTTCCACCCACCTCCTCTATTCATAAAAAGCTGTGCTACAGCTTTCATGAATGAAATGCGATCAAAGGCTGGATCTATGGATGGAAGAGGCGGAGCTTTTTATTCATCTGCCCATACTCCGTTCATAGAGTGCTTTTAATTCATGGAAGCTATAGTACAGTTTCTACGAATAGAGAAAGTGGGCGAATACGGGTGGTCATAGTTGGCACTCTTGATGAGCACATATGACAGGTCCCTCAGCTCGCATTAACTTCTGCAGCACCAGAAGACTGCAGCTGCAGGGGTAGGAGGGGGGATCAGAGTACAGAGCATGTTAACTAAAACCACAGCCACAGGGATATTTTGCACTGATTGTAGATACAGTTTATTGTGTCAATTTTTTTTTTTTTTATGTTTTGACTAATGTAGGCTCTAACTACTCTCTACTGTAAGTAAAATAAATCATTCTTGGGGCGTGGCCTGGAAAGCAATGGAGTAGGTCGCATCTAGAGCGAGCTCCGCTGACCTATACTCCTATTTGACATCCTGGAGATATCCTGTGCATCCTGCACCGTACAGTACACCTGAAGATCCCTGCTACATTATCTACAACAATTGCAGCCTGCCAGCCCATTGTAGCGCCGCCCGAGGCCGCTGAGGAACGGATCGCCGGAGCGGCCTTTGATTTAGGAAAGGCCAGGGCTTCGGCCTGGTTCCCGGAGCAGCGGCCATCTTGCTGCACCCGGCGGAGGCCGCGATACGCTGTACGGGCCTTCTGGACGGCCGGGAACTCGCCCATCATCGGGAAGACCCTCCGGACCACCTGAGGCAGCTGTAGAGGTACTTATTTGCCCAGTGTTGGCCCTGAGACAGGCCGCGATTTTGGCCTGTGTTCCAGAACAGCGGCCATCTTGCTTCACCCGGAGGAGGCCTGGAGAAGATTTCCTGACATATCGGAGGTTCTGTGCCCCAGCCCACTCTGAAATATCTTCTGGGCTGCCTGTGACTGTATAGATACAAGCATATTTAACATTGCCTTTGGGAAAGGGGTGAAACTTAGGCCTGACTCCCGGCGCAGTGACCATACAGTGTTACCTAGGGACGGCTCGGCTGTCCTCACTCCGGAGTAAAGAGAGAATATGTCCCTGCCAAAAAGAAATTCCGAGGTGGGAGCACCCCCAGAACTTTTATTGCCAAGTTTCTCAACTTTAGAGACAGAGATAAAATCCTTCGGCTAACCAGAGAGAAAGGTAACATCACCATGGGCAACGGCCATGTCGCAGTGTTTCCCGACTTCTCTAATGAAGTCCAAAGGAAGCGAACACAGTTCCAAGATGTTAAAAGGTGGCTTAGAGTGGCGCACCTTAAATACGCCATGTTGTTCCCGGCCAGATTGAGAGTGGAGGGGGAGAGCCATATTCTTCGAGGACCCGAGGGCGGCAGCACACTAGTTAGATCAACGTGGGCATCCAGCTGGCTGACCGGATATGCAGCTTGTTACTGTGAGTACTGTCACTGATGTCAACTACTGGCAAGACCCTTCCTTCTTCTAAATGTCCCCTCTGTTGTACAATCCTTGTACTCCCTCTTTGGGGGGGACGGGACTTGGGACATTGATAATCCTGGACACTCGAATTTAGACCTGGAGTTATTTGAACCATAGAATGTACCACCCTGTGCATCTTATTGCCCTCACAGCATACTTATGGGGATACCATGGGGTGGAGGCCCCATAAATCTAGTACATCAGGATGACTTTGTATCCTTACAGCGAGAGCCTCACTCGGATGGAGAAAGAGACATAGGTTATGTTTTGTGTCCTAACCTTGCTTGAACCAGTGAATAATCGCCCCCTTCAAGTTTGCAACCCCTTTGCTTTCTTTTTTATGGTGTACTTTTTTTCTGCTCATCATATTCTAAGATTTGTACCTCCAGCTAATGTTGCTAGCTGGAAGATGATATATATACAGGTTGCATGGGACTATATGCTTCCGCCAAGTTGGGGAGGTGAGAAACCTGGGTGGGAAGGAAAATGTTAGATCTTTTGATCAGAGCATTGGGAATGTTGGCACCGTTGTTCACATGTTATTTACTTGGAATGTTTTTAAACAAGCACTTATTACATATGTTACATGTTGGTTTAATTACGAGATGGGTATGCTGTCTTGGTGTGGGGGGGGAGGGGCTGCCCTGCCGATTCGTACACGATATATGTGCAAATAAACACCATGGCAGACATTAAGTTTATGATGTGGAATGTACGGGGCATGCGGGATAAGATTAAAAGGACAGCAGTGTTAAAATACTTGAAAGGTCAGAAGGTGGATATAGTTGCATTGGTGGAGACGCATGTTTCGGGTCACTTACAGGTGGCCTTGAAGCGTTCCTGGGTGGGGTGGGCTTACCACAGTACCCACACAAATATGTCTAGAGGGGTGACGGTGTTGATTGCAAAATCTACACCTTTTGAACTGGTATCCATGGTGTCGGATCGGCAGGGTAGGTACCTCTTTTTACATGCAATTGTGGGGGGAGACCCCTTGTTGATAATGGCTAGCTATATCCCCCCCCCCCATACAGGTCAGACGTGGTCACAGAGGGTCTCGCATTTATGGCATTGTACCGGTCCTTACCGGTGGTGTGGATGGGGGACTTCAATCACACGATGACTCCATCCCTTGACCGCCCGGTGCGGGCTGCAAACAGGCCTGATGAACCACAGCATACTAGGCTATACCGTACACTGAATGAGTTTGCCCTTGTTGATGCGTGGAGACATGCTAGCCCCACGACTAGAGCATACACATGCCACTCGCCAAGTCATAATACCATGTCCAGGATAGATTACATACTCGTTTCCAGGGCCCTTTTACCAAAGGTCACGGGCTCAGGATTTGCTCCTAGGACCCTGTCAGACCATTCTCTGTGCTGGCTGATGGCCTCCTTGCGAGTGGCCTCTCTCACCAGATGCTGGCGACTAAACCCTCACTGGTTATCTCTTCTTAAAGACCATGACTCCATCGCTAGGGAGCTGCTCTGCTTTTTGGAGGGTATACGGGGACCCCTTGCCCCTATCACACACTGGGATTCCTCCGTAATAAAAAATAAATAAATGATAAACTTATAAAGGTGCAATATATATACAACTGATGAGTATAAATAGATAATAAAGTGCCAATAGAATCTGATTAAATATAGATGATTGAATTCATGAGATAGGATAAGTAACAGGCGACAGTTCAATCCTCAGTAATCTGGGATATCTGGATTTCTGCAGTACTTATTTGTTCACCCTCTGAGCTATTTCTTCCACAGCCACAATGAATGGTAATTTTCTCAGTATCAAGTGGTTTTATATAAAATAAACAAAGAGAGAAAACATTGCGCAATATTGTTACAATAAAAGTTCACAGGCAAAACAGCACAGTGATACACTCACATGTGCCTGACTTGTATTAGGCATGCAGATAAGCAGATAGGCAGATCTCAGCTGGCTTGTAAAGGACAAGGCTTGCTACGCAAGCTGCTGCTGCTTGATACAATGTATTCAGCAGACTGTGTCCTAGGCTCCTCCCATGCGTTACATCACTGACTTTCTCAAGGCTAGTTAGAGCCCAGTTGCCCGACTTCAATGTAGAGATGGAGCCCCCCCCCCCTTGTGTTGAGTATAGTTATGGGAGATGACCCCTCCAAACTTATATCACACCTATATTATACAATAAGACAACGAGGTGCAGCGGCTATTTCACACAAGGCCAAAACAGTATGGGAACAGGACATAGGACTTATAGATGACGCTGACTGGAGCGAGATTTTAGAGGGAACCAAGGCGGTTTCCCCCAAGCTGTCTGATAGACTGACACAACTATATATACTACACAAAGCCTATCTGACACCGGTGAGATTAGCAAAGTTCCAGCACTCGCCGGACCCGACGTGCCGCTTTTGCAGAGCTGACTCAGGCACGTTTTACCATCTCATATGGAGCTGCACACATGTTCAAACTTATTGGATGCAGGTTGTCCGTTTCCTCCATGATAATATGGGATCCCCTGTGGTGCTGGACTCTAAATTATGTATTTTGGGGCTATTGCCAGATGTGGAGGTGGACAAATACCACACAATTTTCATTTTTGAAACATTATTCTTAGCACGCAAAGTAATAGCACAGAGATGGATGCAGAATATGCCCCCCACACTACAGTTGTGGAAAAAAGCAGTTAATGACACCCTGCCATTTAAGAAACTGATCTACACACACAGGGGACCCACACAAAAATATTCAAAGATCTGGGACAGATGGTTGGAGGACGGGGAGACCTGTGTATAATAGTTCCAAACCATTCCCCTACACCAAAACAAAAAAAAAAAAAAAATCACGGTATATTTATATGTTGGTCTGTAAGGTTGCATAACTTATGACATGTGAATGTATGTATATGCATGCCCTGTAATATTTCTGCATATTTAATTTCAATGGCACACTATTTATCTGACCCTTTGTGGTTATATGTACCCGAGTGACTTGTAAAATGCGTGTTATATCAATAAAGTTGTTTTTTTCCAAGTAAATAAATAAATAAATAAATCATTCTTTTTGGCTAGAATCCAACACAGCAGAAAAATGTTTGCAAAGAAAAGCTCTTAGGTCTTCTCAACTCCCTAATCTTTATGCCTTCTCATTTTCTCCACTGACCAAAGTCAGATTTTGAATGGGGCTGACCAGATTGGAATGAGATCTAAGATAGCTTAAAGGGTGAACAGGAAATTTGAGGTTTTTTTTTCTCCCTTGCACTGCACTATTCTGTACTTGCAAAAAAATATGTTTACATCTGGAGAATACAATATCTGGTATGATTAAAAAAGTATAAACTTTCTTTTTAAATATCCTATTTCCCCAAAATCTATATCTGAAAACTGCTGACCTTATATGAATGCAGAATTAACTAAGCTGTCTGTTATTAGTTTCCTTGCCATAATGCCACGTTACTTAATTCTTGACTCACATGAAAGATAAATCCAACCAGACATAGACAATCTTTGAACTATTATTTGGTAAGAGTTAAAGGGAATACATTAAATCTATACCATTTCTTTGCAACATCCGGAGGGATAGAAGTGTTTTTTACTTTCATCCTCTTTTTTATGCCAAATTGTACATTCAGAAACTAACAGACACATGTAATATTATTATATAAACACAAAATTAAAATTACGGAAATGCATTATTGTGAAGTTTTTATAAGAACATTATACCACTTCATAACCAACATCTGTTTAGACCATACAAATTTACATTTAAGCTTTGCAACAATTTGGCAAAAAAAAAAAAAAAAAAACATTGTTGCTACTTGCTGCTTTTCTCACCTGGAAAAGGGCACTGTATATAAAATATAAACCTTAGGACCCTTTTCACACGGGGACAGATCCATTCAGCGGAGTCTACCAGCTCAGCGGGAGATCTCTTCGTTGATCTCCGCTGAGCCGGTGGATGACAGGTCCGTCTCTGCTCACTGAGCGGGGAGGGACCTGTCATAGCCCCGCTGACCTCTATGGGGAAATCGGACAAAAACAGACAGCATGCCTGATTTCGACCGATGGCTGAATGTATCGCCATACGTCTGTCTTGAGCGGATAGGATGGCAAGCGGGTGTCAGCAGACACATGTCCGCTGACACCCGCCTGCCCATAGAAGTCAATGGGTGGCCCGCTCAGATCCGCCTGAAAAACAGACAGGCGGATCCGAGCGGGCTTGTTGTGTGAAAGGGGCCTAATGCTTAAAATGTAACTAAAAAAAAAAAACACACACACAACACAAAATACATATAAGTTTTAATTCTAAATTGTTTCATTCTGTTTCCATAAAATTCTGTGTTCATTTAGTCCCCATAAGTACCTTAGAATAATTTTAGAGATCCCCATCCTAATTTATTTCATCTTACCTGGGTCTACAATTCATTCCGTTCTCTCAATAAAATAAAATCAAATTGTTAGTAATGACAAGTGATGCGACCAAGTGAAAGAACACATCTGCAGCACCTATTTAGACAAGCATGTACAGCAGCAGGTCTGATAGAATGTAATAAAGCACCCAATGGCAGACTGCACAGCTAAAGTCTACACCAGGGGTAGGCAACCTCAGCACTCCAGCTGTGGTGAAACTACAAATCCCATGCCTCATGCCTCTGCCTCTAGGAGTCATGCCTGTGATTGTCAGGGCCTTGCAATGTCTCATGGGACTTGTAGTTTTACCACAGCTGGAGGACCAAGGTTGCCTACCCCTGGTCAACACCTTCCAATGACCAGCTACCTCCCTGGGACCTGCACATCTAAAAATATGTATTCTTTCTCCCATCTCAGGTGCATTGAAAGGAACCAGGAATACTAAAAACAAAAGTTGCAGTGGTGGACTAAAGTTATTCACACATTTTCAAAGTAAGAAAAAGAGGAATTCTGAGCAACCTGTAGATTCCATATCTTTCGAGTACAGTGCAGGACATAGGCTAAGTATTCATAGACCTTTGGTTTTAGACTTGTACCTTCAGGTCATTGGAGACTGGCAAAGCTTTCAAGGACATGCCTCCTAGGCACCTCCCCTATAACCCTACCCCACTTTGTAAGTCCTCAGTTTTGTAGCAAGCAATCCATAGTAACCAGGAAATAAAAGGGACAGGGTCCTGTGTCCTGCACTGTACGCCAAAATATGGAATTTACAAATAAGTCAAAACTACTCTTATTTTAATCATACAGAACGAGGCACAGGCTGAGTATTAATAGACACTGGGATGAACCGAAGCAATGAATGAGAAGGGTAGGCAACAACTAGGCAAACAAAACTGCACCAACAGGCCCAACAACAAGGGTCAACAGACTCAACTTCAGAGTGCCACTGCAAGAACACAGTTGCTGAACGATGAATTGGCAGAAGACTGGGCATCCATCTGGTAGAACTTTGAAATGAAATTGAAATTGAAATTTGAAAAGGACATAAGGATGGTGGAACTATGCCTTTATCCAGGTGGAAGAGCGGTACCATCTTAGGAAGAAATGACGATCTTGGGCCTAAGACTATCTTGTCATTGTGAAGAATGTAGAACGGCTCCTTACAAGAGAGAGATGTCAACTCTGAGACAAGTCAGACAAATGTGATTGTGGCCAAAAAGACCAATTTGCAGGAGAGGTCATCTAAGGGGATATCCCTGATGGGTTCAAAAAGTAGCTTCTGCGGGGCAGAAAGAACCAAGCTGCAATCCCAAGGAAGCACAGGTTGCTGCAAGGGGGGTTTGATGAGAGATACAGCCAGCGTTAAAGGGTCCTTCGCCCTGGCCACAAAGAGAGGTCGTTTATTGTTGAATCTGGAGGTCAGGATGTCCAAATCCAGAGTCCCCCATTTTTTACATATCAGGTTAAAGATGTCTGGGTGAAGGGCCTATTACCCTTGATTCAAGCAGTGGTGACTGACATAATGCTCTTTTCACTTGCCCACTATTACTATAGTACAAGTACTCGTCCAAATGCTCGGTATCGGTTGTCGACACTGATACTAGTATCGGTACAACCCTAATATGTGTTCCAAATATTTCTGCTTACAGAAAGACACCCGGCTGGCAAGCTTTCAGAGATTCCTGCAGGGCCACATACAGGAGCAAGAAAGAAAAAAACTGAAATGGCACTGGCAGATACTGACCTATCAGTAGTACCATGGATACCATGATCACTGAGAGGGTTAGCATCCACAACATCTCCACT
The DNA here is from genome assembly GCF_042186555.1 of Aquarana catesbeiana. Taxonomy (NCBI): domain Eukaryota; kingdom Metazoa; phylum Chordata; class Amphibia; order Anura; family Ranidae; genus Aquarana; species Aquarana catesbeiana. The sequence continues at coordinate 297,891,510 of NC_133326.1, forward strand.
GACCAGATCTACCTTGGCGGAGATATGCACAGTTGTCTCAATTTATTTGGAGTCTCCTGCAACCCATTTGCTCTCTAAAAGAATTGAACCCTATTGACTCAATTATGCATCATAATGACTAACCACAGCACTGTATTTCACTTTTTTATAAAGCTCTGCTGCCCTTGCAAAATCCGGGCTAGCCAGATTATATGGGCCGCTAGGAGGCAGACTTACAAGTTAGATTTACAGATAACAAATAGATAGGGTTATACAAATCTCTTATATGTCTGCCACTTCGTGTAGAATGGTGGTGGTAAATTTTAAACTTCTTACACTAAGACACTACATACCAGTAAAACTGCATGCAATATTCATGTCAAATTAACCCCTGTGCTGGACAGAATGTGGAGACCGAGCTACACATGGGTATATGTGGTGTCTTGCCTTAAGATCGGCCCATTTTGGGAGGAAGTGGCAAAGTTCATCTCTTTGATACAAAGGGGAGTAATTGAACCTGAACCATTGACATTTCACTGTACGAATGAAGCAACAGGTCAATATAGGATGGCCATGACTCCATATCGAATAAATGCATGCAAATCTTTGATCCCATTATATCGGGGAAAGCGTTGTATACCTACTACTCCGCAATGACTACGAAGGGTCGATGAGCTCCGCCTAATGGAAGAATTAACTTGTAGAAATAAAGGACTAACCAGGAAATATCTTAAGACATAGGCAAAATGGTTAGAATTTAAGACTACTATGCTATACTATGAAACAATCTCAGACTCCCGTGAATAGTGTCATAATATGACATATTAACCACATTTGTTTTTGACAGCTTTACTTACATACAGTTAGGTCCATATATATATATTTGGACACAGGCAAAATTTTCATTTTTTTTCAGGTATTTACCAAAACATATTCAAGTTATAGTTATATAATGGATATGGGCTGAAAGTGCACACTCTCAGGTTTAATTTGAGGGAATGTACATTCAAACTGAAGGAAGGTTTTAGGAATTACAACTATTAAGATTAGCCATCCACCCTTTTATAACCACTTGCCGACCGCCTAACGCAGATATACTGCGGCAGAATGGCATGGGCAGGCAAAATCACATACCTGGTACGTGATCTGCCTCCCCCGGTGCCCTAGGTGGTTGGCTTCATTAGGGGAGCTGCTGTAATGTAAACAGCGGCAGAGGAAATGATGTCATCTCTTCTCGAGACAGTCTTTTCGTTCCGGCGCCAAGGAGAGAAGACATCAATGTGAGTTGCACCAACACTACACTTACAGTAGAACACACTAGGCACACTTTTCACCCCCCATCAACCCTCTATACCCCCTGTCACAGTGACACCAATAGCAGTTTTTTTTTTGCATTGGTGTCAGTTTGTGACAGTTATAAGTGGTAGGGCAGTTAGGGTTAGTCCCCTTTAGGTCTAGGGTACCCCCCTAACCCCCCCCAATAAAGTTTTAACCCCTTGATCACCCCCCCGTCGCCAGTGTCACTAAGCGTTTTTCTGATTGCTGTATTAGTGACATAGGTGACGCTAGCTAGGGAGGTAAGTATATAGGTTCGCCGTCAGCGTTTTATAGCGACAGGGACCTCCATATACTACCTAATAAAGGTTTTAACCCCCTGATTGCCCCCAGGTTAACCCTTTCACCAGTGTTCACTGTATAACTGTTACGGGTGATGCTGGTTAGTTCCTTTGTTTATTATAGTTTCAGGGCACCCGCCATTTATTACCTTATAAAGGTTTAACCCCCTGATCGCCCGGCGGTGATATAAGTTAAGTTTTAGGGTCAGATAAGGTCTGCATCGCCCCAGGCAGCGTGAGGTTAGCACCAGTACCGCTAACACCCACGCACGCACCATACACCTCCCTTAGTGGTATAGTATCTGAACGGATCAATATCTGATCCGATCAGATCTATACTAGCGTCCCCAGCAGTTTAGGGTTCCCAAAAACGCAGTGTTAGCAGGATCAGCCCAGACACCTGCTAGCACCTGCGTTTTGCCCCTCGGCCCAGCCCTGCCCAGCCCACCCAAGTGCAGTATTGATCGATCACTGTCACTTAAAAACACTAAACACACATAACTGCAGCGTTCGCAGAGTCAGGCCTGATCCCTGCGATCGCTAACAGTTTTTGATGGTAGCATTTTGATACAGTCGCTAACAGTTAGGAGCTTTTTTGCCTGTAAGTCTCACTAGTGTACCACTAAATTTAGAGTCCAAAATGGCAAATCAAAGGTACACTAGTGAACAGGCCTACACGTTTCTGAGCATGACAGATAGTGAAGAGGAAGTCACTCATCTGTCAGATTCAGGCTCAGAATACGATCCTGTAGACGACAGCAGCTCCATGACAGATAGCTCTGACGACGGAGTTATGGTCCCTGCCAAGGTCAGGCGTACCAGACCCCGAACTTCTTCTGTCCTTGATGTGCAAGAACCGCAGGTCCCTCGTATGGAGCAGAGAAGTACTAGCGCCGCTATTCCTTCTGGTGAACTGGCAAGCACCAGCGGCCTAGTACACCCTGGTCGTACATCCAGCACTGCAGTAACACTCGGTGACGTGGCGAGTCCCATAAGTGCAGTTCAAGCTGGCGAGGTGGCAAGCACAAGTAGTGTCCCGCTGCCACCAAGAAGACGAACACAGGCCCGTCGTGCCCATAGTGCCCTTTCTGATGCATTCGCCAATGCGAATTGGGAACCCACCACTTCTGCAGCACCCATACTTCCCCCATTCACTGGCCAACCCGGCATTCAGGTGGAAACAGATGATTTTACGTCACTGGATTTTTATTCGCTGTTTTTCACCGAAGATCTCTATAGATCTATTGTGGACCAAAGCAATTTGTACGCTGGTCAACACATCGCCACTATTCCCCAGTCCTCTCTTGCCAGAGATTGGAAACCAATTACGGTTTCCGAATTTAAGATCTTTCTGGGCCTTTCCCTCCTCATGGGCATAACCAAAAAGAGTGAGTTGTGGTCATATTGGTCCACTGACCCAATTCACCATATGCCCGTGTTCTTTGCTTCCATGGCCAGGGCACGATACGAGCAGATTTTGCGGTTCATGCACTTCAACAACAATGAACTCTGTCATCCTCGTGCAGACCCTGAATACGATCGGCTCTACAAAATTCGGCCCCTCGTAAACCACTTCAACCAACGTTTTGCAGACTTGTTTACTGCCCATCAAGTTGTCTGCGTTGATGAGTGCCTGATTAAGTTTTCTGGCCGCTTGTCATTCAAACAATACCTTCCCAGCAAGCGTGCCAGATACGAGGTCAAGATGTATAAGCTCTGTGACAGGGCCACAGGCTATACATGTAGTTTTATGGTTTACGAGGGCAAAGATAGTCACGTAGAGCCGACAAACTGCCCTGACTACATAGGAAGTGCTGGCAAGATTGTGTGGAACTTGGTGTCACCCTTATTCGGAAAGGGGTACCACTTGAACGTGGACAATTATTACACGAGCGTGCCAATTTTTAGTCACCTTTTTGATCATCAGATTGGAGCATGTGGCACTGTGCGACCTAATCGCCGGGGCTTTTCCCAGCGGCTTGTAGATTCCCATCTTAGGCTGGGGGAGAGAGCCTGCTTGCAGTGTAATAATTTGCTCGCTATGAAGTGGAGGGATAATAAGAATGTTTTCATTCTTACCTCCCTTCAAGCAGACACAACGGTCCAAATTACTACAGCGACTGGTGTTGTGGAGAAACCCCTCTGTGTCCACGAATATAACCTTAATATGGGACGGGTGGACCTAAACGACCAGTTGTTGGCGCCATACCTAGTTGCTCATAAGGCCAGACGCTGGTACAAAAAAGTGTCTGTTTATTTATTTCAATTGGCTTTGCTGAACACTTATGTGCTATACAGAGCTTCAGGACGGACTGGATCCTTCCTTGAATTCCAGGAAGAGAGCGTCAGAGCCCTTCTGTTTCCAAACGGTGCTCCACTTCACCTTTCCCAACCAAACGCAGTAAGCCAGCTGCATGAGAGGCATTTTCTTTATGTCCTCCCGAGTACCCCTACCCAACAAGCCCCCCAAAAAAAGATGTCGTGTCTGCAGCAAGCGCGGATATAGGCATGACACCCAGTATTATTGTCCCTCCTGTCCTGACAATCCTGGTCTTTGCATTGGTGAATGTTTTGGTTTTTGGTGAATGTTTTGAACGCTACCATACACTAGTTAAGTATTGGCGTAGGGTACAGCACTGCACAGACTAGGGCACACTTTCACAGGGTGTCCCAGGGTGTCCCAAGATGCCATCACATTTTGAGAGACCCAAACATCTCTATGGCAAGCGTCGGTCTGGCGTCAAATGTAAACAGCAATTGCACCATGCATGTGAGGTATCGCCGCGAAGGTCAGATCGAGGGCAGTAATTTTAGCAGTAGACCTCCTCTGTAAATCTAAAGTGGTAAAAGCTTTTAAAAATGTTTTTAGTTTGTCGCCACTGCACGTTTGTACGCAATTTTAAAGCATGTCATGTTTGGTATCCATGTACTCAGCCCTAAGATCTTTTTTATTTCATCAAACATTTGGGCAATATAGTGTGTTTTAGTGCATTAAAATTTAAAAAAAGTGTGTTTTTTCCCAAAAAATGCATTTGAAAAATCGCTGCGCAAATACTGTGTGAAAAAAAAATTAAACACCCACCATTTTAATCTGTAGGGCATTTGCTTTAAAAAAATATATAATGTTTGGGGGTTCAAAGTAATTTTCTTGCAAAAAAAAAAATGTTTTCAAAAAGTGTCAGAAAGGGCTTTGTCTTCAAGTGGTTAGAAGAGTGGGTGATGTGTGACATAAGCTTCTAAATGTTGTGCATAAAATGCCAGGACAGTTCAAAACCCCCCCAAATGACCCCATTTTAGAAAGTAGACACCCCAAGCTATTTGATGAGAGGCATGTCGAGTCCATGGAATATTTTATATTGTGACACAAGTTGCGGGAAAAAGACACATTTTTTTTTTTTTGCACAAAGTTGTCACTAAATGATATATTGCTCAAACATGCCATGGGAATATGTGAATTACACCCCAAAATATATTCTTTTGCTTCTCCTGAGTACGGGGATACCACATGTGTGAGGCTTTTTGGGAGCCTAGCCGCGTACAGGACCCCGAAAACCAAGCACCGCCTTCAGGCTTTCTAAGGGCGTAAATTTTTGATTTCACTCTTCACTGCCTATCACAGTTTTGGAGGCCATGGAATGCCCAGGTGGCACAAAACCCCCCCCAAATGACCCTATTTTGAAAAGTAGACACCCCAAGCTATTTGCTGAGAGTTATAGTGAGTATTTTGCAGACCTCACTTTTTGTCACAAAGTTTTGAAAATTGAAAAAAGAAAAAAATTTTTTTTTTTTCTTGTCTTTCTTCATTTTCAAAAACAAACGAGAGCTACAAAATACTCACCATGCCTGTCAGCAAATAGCTTGGGGTGTCCACTTTTCAAAATGGGGTCATTTGGGGGGGTTTGTGCTATCTTGGCATTTTATGGCCTTCTAAACTGTGATAGGTAGTGAGGAGTGAATCAAAAATTTACGCCTTTAGAAATCCTGAAGGCGGTGATTGGTTTTCGGGGCCCCGTATGCAGCTAGGCTCCCAAAAAGTCCCACACATGTAGTATCCCCGTAATCAGGAGAAGCAGCAGAATGTATTTTGGAGTGTAATTCCACATATGCCCATGGCATGTTTGAGCAATATATCATTTAGTGACAACTTTGTGCAAAAAAAAAAAAAAATTCTCACTTTCCTACAACTTGTGTCAAAATATAAAATATTCCATGGACTTAACATGCCTCTCAGCAAATAGCTTGGGGTGTCTACTTTCCAAAATGGGGTCATTTGGGGGGGGGGTTGTGCCATCTGGGCATTGATGGCCTTCAAAACTGTGATAGGTAGTGAGGAGTGAAATCAAAACTTTACGCCCTTAGAAATCCTGAAGGCGGTGCTTGGTTTTCGGGGCCCGTACGCGGCTAGGCTCCCAAAAGTCCCACACATGTGGTATCCCCGTACTCAGGAGAATCAGCAGAATGTATTTTGGGGTGCAATTCCACATATGCCTATGGCCTGTGTGAGCAATATATCATTTAGTGACAACTTTATGCAAAAAAAAAAAAAACAAAGTTTATAATTTTCCCGCAACTTGTGGCAAAATATAAAATATTCCATGGACTCAACATGCCTCTCAGCAAATAGCTTGGGGCGTCTACTTTCCAAAATGGGGTCATTTGGGGCGGTTTGTGCCATCTTGGCATTTTATGGCCTTCAAAACTGTGATAGGTAGTGAGGAGTGAAATAAAAAATTTACGACCTTAGGAATCCTGAAGGCGGTGCTTGGTTTTCGGGGCCCCGTACGCAGCTAGGCTCCCAAAAAGTCCCACACATGTGTTATCCCCAAACTCAGGAGAAGCAGCTAAATGTATTTTGGGGTGCAATTCCACATATGCCCATGGCCTGTGTGAGCAATATATCATTTAGTGACAACTTTTTGTATTTTTTTTTTGTCATTATTCAATCACTTGGGACAACAAAAATAATTATTTAATGGGCTCAACATGCCTCTCAGAAATTTCCTTGGGGTGTCTACTTTCCAAAATGGGGTCATTTGGGGGGGGGGGGATTGTACTGCCCTGCCATTTTAGCACCTCAATAAATGACATAGGCAGTCATAAACTAAAAGCTGTGTAAATTCCAGAAAACGTACCCTAGTTTGTAGACGCTATAACTTTTGGACAAACCAATAAACATACGCTTATTGACATTTTTTTTACCAAAGACATGTGGACTAAAATTGAGTTTATTGGATTTTTTTCAAAATTTTCGGTCTTTTTCCGTTTATAGCGCAAAAAATAAAAACAGCAGAGGTGATCAAATACCATCAAAAGAAAGCTCTATTTGTGGGAAGAAAAGGATGCAAATTTCGTTTGGGTACAGCATTGCACGACCGCGCAATTAGCAGTTAAAGCGACGCAGTGCCAAATTGTAAAAAGTGCTCTGGTCAGGAAGAGGGTAAATCCTTCCGGGGCTAAAGTGGTTAAGGGACCAAAAGTAATTGGACAATTGAATCAAAAGCTGTTTCATAGCCAGGTGTGGGCTACTCCTTCATTATTTCTTAATGAATTAAGCAGGTAAAAGGTCTAGAGTTGATTCTAAGTGTGGTATTTACATTTGCAATCTATTACTGTGAACCTACATCATGCATTCAAGGGAGCTGTCCAAGCAAGAGACACGCAGGCCATTGTAAGGCTTCAAAAATGAAACAAATCCATCAGAGAGATAGCAGCAACCTTAGAAGTGGCCAATGGGTACATTCTGAGTAAAGAACGTACTGGTGAGCTCAGCAACATTAAAAGGCCTGGACATCCATGGAGGACAACAGCGGTGGATGGTGATGGTAAAGAAAAACCCATTCACAACATCCACACAAGTGGACACTCTCCAGGAGGGGGGTATAATTGTCAAAGTCTACAATCAAGAGAAGACTTCACAAGAGCAAATACAGAGGGTTCACCACAAGGTGCAAACCATTCATAAGCCTGAAGAATAGAAAAGCCAGATTAGACTTTGCCAAAAAACATCTAAAATAGCCAGACCAGTTCTGGAAAAGCATTCTTTAGATGGATGAAACTAAGATTTATCTGTACCAAAATGATGGGGAAAAAAGTGTGGAGAAGGCTTGGAATAGTTCATGATCCAAAGCACACATCATCTGTAAAACATCTGTGAAACATGGCTTCCAGTGGCACTGGGTCATTGGTGTTTATTGATGATGTGACAGAAGATAGAAGCAGCCGGGATGCATTCTGCAGTGTTTAGAGATATACTGTCAGCCCAGATTGAGCCAAATGCAGCAAAGTTGATTGGACAGCGCTTCACAGTACAGATGGACAATGATCCAAAACTCACTGCAAAAGCAACCCAGGAGCTTTTGAAGGAAAAGAAGTGTAATATTCTGCAATGGCTGAGTCAATCACCTGATCTCAACCCAATGGAGCATGCATTTCACTTGCTAAAGGCAAAACTAATGGCAGAAATACCCACAAAGAACAACTGAAGACAGCTTCATTTAGAGCCTGGAAAAGCATCAGAAAGGAGGAAAACCAGTCTTTGGTAATGTCTATGGGTTCCAGACTTCAGGCAGTCATTACCAGTAAATGATTCCCAACAAAATATTAAAAATGAATATTTTATTTATGATTATATTCATTTGTCCAATTACATTTGAGCCCCTGAAAATGGGGGAATTGTGTATAAAAATGGTTGCAGTTCCTAAAGTGTACTTGATAATTATGTTCAACCCCTTGAATTAAATTGGATTGTTTCGTTTTAATTTTATTCTGGTGGCATACAGAGCCAAAAGTATGAAAATTGTGCCTGTGTCCAAATATATATGGACCTAACTGTATTTGTCGCAGGTTTCTCCAATTTCCTTTTTCCTTTTCCCTTACTTTCTCACCCACTCCACCCATTGGATTTTTTCGTTTGCTTTCCCTTTTTATCTTTTGCTCTCTTTGCTGTTACCACCCTCCCCTTATATACCCTCGAAGGGGAGAGGATGAAAACTAAAAATTTAAATTAAATGGTATATATCTTGAGTCAATGCAAGTTATACTCATGATTGGAACATGTTGAAATTTGAACTACACTTGCTGCAGGGAACAATTTTTGCTAGTAATAGGAATTTATGTTTTAATGACTGTTCTGAGAGTATGCGATCTGACACATATTACATTGTATTTTTTTTTCTCAACTGTTTTTCTACTTAAAAAAAAAAGTATTAAACATATGTAAATGTTCTGTAAGGTTAATTAAAGGTCACCAGGACATTTATATATTGTAGGTGGTCAGTGGGAGTTGTAAATGATTTTGCCTTCAAGTGACAGATACATGATATGAAGGTAAGCATAAATTAGGTACCACATCTACAGCCTCCACACAATTATTATCATCTCTTAATTTGCTAGAAGTAACTTTTAAAGGAATACATGATTAGTCATAAAACCATATATAATGTAAATGTAACCATACACAGTGTGGGTGCTGAATGCTTTTTAACAGTAAAGGATGTTTTTGTCAGGTGAGAATGGCATCTTTAAAAAAAAATTAAAAAAGGAGTATCCTTTATATAAATTATCAGTTTCTGATGCACCTTTGTGAATTTTAAATTATTTTCATCATTCTGAATTATCTTCTATTTTTAAGCTGTTGGTATACTTCACAGTACTATTCAATTAAGTTAAATGCACTTTCCAGTCAAAGATGAAAGTGAATCTAAAAAAGCAGGTCAAAACTTCAGGCATTAAAGTATAACTAAAGCCAAAACTTTTTTTGTTTTTTTTTGTTTTGGATGGAGTGGAGAGGGATTAGAACACCTGTCAGTTTGTATTGCTGTCTGTGCCCCCATTAAGGAGATTCATTCTCTCTATTTGTCCTGTTTACCTTTATCATTGATAGTAAAAGTAATCTGGGAATTACCAAAAATACTCATTGTAGACTCCTTGTTGCATCATCCACATGTCGCAGCCACCAGCTAGAAATTTGGTTGGTGATACTCAAAGGAATGATTTTGTGAAAGGACCAAAACCTTAAATCATGTGAACATCTGTATGTAATTATGCTGCAGAGGACTACAGATAACCCAGAAAAAGAAAAAGCACAGTATCAGAATGTGTTAGGTAATATCAGTAGCTCACAGCTTTCTCTTAAAGCCCTCTCACACTGAGGCAGTTTTCAGGCTTTTTAGCGCTAGAAATAATGCCTATAACTGAAAACTTCCTCCTATGTCACCAGAGTGTGAAAGCCCAAGTGCCTTCACACTTGGGTGGTGCGCTTGCGGGACGTCAGAAAAAGTCCTGCAAGCAGGCGGTTTGGGAGTGCTGTATCCAGCGCTCCCAAAACACCCCTACCCATTGAAATGAATGGGTAGCGCTTCCGAAGCACCTGAAAAGTGATTCACAAGTACCGCAACACAGGCATTTTTAACCCCTTCTTTGGGGTTAAATGTGCCCCGCTATCGGCCAAAAAGCGCAGCTTAAACAGTGGTAAAGCGCCGCTAAAAAGAGCGGTGCTTTACTGCTAACGCACAGATGGCCCCAGTGTGAAAGGACTATTAATGTCTAGAATTGCTCTTTACAAGCAACAAAATACTCACACAACACTGAAGAAGCTATGAATGTTTGGCTGTCTGTTATTTGTTAAAATTGCTGTAAAAATGGATACAGTTTTTGCACCCTCTTTTTAGTCTGATGGAATTTCAAGTGTGGTACCCATATATTTCTTAATAAGCATTTCAAGCGAGTTCATTATAAAAGACAATGCCAAAGCTTCCATGACACATGACACATTATTGTAGGTACAAACTCATCTCTCGGTTTCTTACTGGACTCTTTTGAGCTTAGTCAATGAAATATTTAGACTAGCTTGCTTAAATGCCAAGAGAGTGTAATAAAAGGCAGACAGATGATCAGAGGCAAAATATTTTGCACCTACAGGAGTGAGTCATGTTGGAAAGTCTGTCATCTATGATGTAGGAGATTCCTTCTCACACCAAGAACTGCCAATGTTGTTAAACATTGAAAATCATATCTCATTCTTCAAAACCCTACCATTACTAATAAAAAAAACTGACAACGATGTCAAACATTGGAAAGCTTAACTCAATCTTTAAAACCCTATCGTTACTAATAAAAAAACTAATAACAAATTTGAACTTTTGATCCATCTAGGAAGATGGGACAAAATACTACTTAAGCCTAGTGCACACGGGTCAAATGTAGGGTGGCATAGAACACATAGCCAAAGGGCATCTTTCATAAAAATAATGTCCTTTGTTTTGGGAAGATGAAGAAGAGAGACCTTTGACAGTTAAGCCTAGTACACATGAGCCGAATGTCGGACGGCATCGGCCGGTTCAATAGAAACGGGCTGACATACGGCCTGTGTGTACAGAAGCAAGTCATTTGGCCAGCTTCAGTCAATGGGGCTTGCCCGAAAAAGGTCTGCCGATGGGCTCCAGATCAGGACTCTCAGCCAATGAACACAATAGTACAGCAGGGGAGATCGCTGAATTGAATGAAAAAAAAAAAACTACTAGTGTGTATGAGGTTTTAAACTCTGTCCAACTGGGAATTCCATACTAAATATACTGAATAAAAAAAAAAAAAGTGATAATTCTTCTTTAAATAAAGGCTAGTACACACCACTAGTTTTTTTTTTTTTTTCATTTAACCCAGTGGTTTGAACGATAAAAACTTGACAGCTCTGATCAGAGCCACTGTACGAACAATCCAATGTTAGTACAGCGATATTCCTTGCTGTGCTATTGTGTTCTGACAGGAGGACAGCCTCCCTGCCAGAACACTCCGGTCAGTGCTCTCAGCCATTGGTTGAGACCACTGATTGGGATCTGGTCAGCAGACCTTTTTTGGTCATGAGCCTTCGACAGAAGCCGGCCAAACGGCTGACTTCTGTTGGAACAGCTGCCATACACACGGGTCAAATGTCAGCCGATTTCTATTGAACTGGCCGACATTTGGTTCATGTGCACTAAGCTTAACATGACATGTTACATGAACCAAATGTCGGCCGGCATTGGCCAGTTCAATATAAACTAGCTGACATTCGACCCATGTGTATGGCAGTCAGTCCAACAGAAGTCAGCCATTTGGCCGTCTTCTGTCGAAGGCTCATGACCGAAAAAGGTCTGCTGACCGGCTTCCAATAAGTGCTCTCAATCAATGGCTGAGAGCTCTCAACGGAGTGCTTCTGTTGGCCCGTTTCTATTGAACCAGCCGATGCCGCCCGACATATAGCTCATGTGTACTAGGCTTAACTGTTAAAGGTATCTCTTCTTCATCTTTGCTAAACAAAGGGCATTCTTTTTATGAAAGATGCCCTTTGGCTATGTGTTCTAAAAGTCTGATTCTGGAAGATCTCGACAAGAAGTGCCTACTGTATCTGGCATATTTCTTGCCAATATTCAAAGCAAAAAAGTCTGATGGATGTTAAAGTAGATGCAGGGCATCTAGAAGATGGGAAAAATAACTACTTAAGCCTAGTACACACGGGTCAAAATTCAGAGGGCATAGAACACATAGCCAAAGGGCATCTTTCATAAAAAGAATGTCCTTTTTTTGGGAAGAAGAAGAGAGACCTTTGATAGTTAAGCCTAGTACACATGAGCTATATGTCGGGCGGCATCAGCTGGTTCAATAGAAACGGGCCGACAGAAGCACTCCGTTCAGCGCTCTCAGCCATTGATTGAGAGCACTTATTGGGAGCCGGTAAGCAGACCTTTTTCAGTCATAAGCCTTCGACAGAAGCCGGCCAAAACGGCTGACTTCTGTTGGACTGGCTGCCATACACACGGGTCGTATGTCAGCTAGTTTATATTGAACTGGCCGATGTCGGCCGACATTTGGTTCATGTGTACTAGGCTTACAGTAACTGTCAAAGATCTCTCTTCTTCATCTTCGCAAAACAAAGGACATTCTTTTAACGAAACATGCCCTTTGGCTATGTGTTCTAAAAGTCTGATTCTGGAAGATCTCGACAAGAAGTGCCTACTGTATCTGGCATATTTCTTCCCAATATTCAAAGCAAAAAAAGTCTGCTGGATGTTAAGTAGATGCATCTGATTAAAATGTCAACGCTGGGTGACATTATATATTGAATTAATAAATATGTACTGTATGTCTTGCAATTCATCTTTTTCTCTCTTTTATCCCTGACCTTTTGATGATCAAGTTTCATGTGAAAACATGAATACATGAAGTTCTTTGCACAGAACGCAGTAATGAATGTGACACATAGAACATCTGAACATTTCACATTAGAGTATATGGTTGAATGTGATTAGATTAGATAATTAATGCTGTACAGAGTTCATTTCACTGAACCACCACACACTATCAAAGATATCAGAAAGATGGAACTGGGGTTTACCAAAATGCTGAGTGTTCTCTTATTTTAAATAGACGATGGCGAGAATTTGAAGTACATTAAATCTAACTCCATTTACATTATGATTTACAGTATCCTGGAATATGCTTTCAGTGTCTGAATGTTCAAGTGCCATATGAATAATCTGAAAATATGCATTTTTCTGGAACAGCATAAACTGGTCATTTTAGAGATTCGCAGAACTATCCTTTTACGATGACAAAGCAAATCTAATGAACTGCCTGTTGATTTATTCCTGTATATTGTCAATGGGCCACACACACACCTACCTAAGACCAGACAGCGTGACACTCATGTGAATGGCCTTAATTCACCTGAGAAAGATTCAGATTAGAAATGGAAACATTTCTGAACTGTAGGTTAAATTGTGAGCACTGATATTTTTCCACTTCCTTCAGACATAAAAACATGAACTGAAAAATGTCAAACTATGTTAAGAAAATATAACTGTGCCCAATTCCTTTCCTTAGAGTCACTTACACTTTTATGGAAATAAGCAATATCACAAAAAAAAAAAAAACTAGCTATTCATCCTGTAAAACTTCATGTAGATTTGTTTCTGTGTGGATGGGGTCACACAACCAGAGTTAGGCTTATTGGTAAATTTGTTTCCAGTAATCTTTCAGGACAGAAAAAGGGGGGTTGGGACCAAAGCAGTCCCAGGACTGCAATCAATGGGAGAGTCACAACAGAATTGATCAATGAAACACACAGGGATCGTCCCGCTGCTGTCAGAGATTAAGTGGGGTGCCAGTGGGGGGCTGCCAGCGTCTATAGCATCGCTACGTCGACGCGTTCCGTGCTTTAAACAAGCATTTCATCTGGACGTTTGTGCTTATGAAATGATCATTCTTATATAGGGCATACAAGCCAATCAAAAAATCACTTGCACATTGGATTGCATAGCGCCATCATGTGGTAACAACTTCACACTGCAGCTATCTGAAACAGATCTGCATATATGGGGAGGTTGTACCAGCATGCTTGTTTTTAATGTAACAACGTTGTTTATTATTATTCTTTTTTCTACAGTGTGCAATACATGTCAGTGTTGGCGTTTTTTGTGAAGGAACCCATCTCACTTATACGGCCCTGGTGCCACATCAGTGAGATTTATACATTTTTACATTATAGTCATTGATCAATTCCATTGTGACTCTCCCATTGATTGCAGTCCTGGGACTGCTTTGGTCCCAACCCCCCTTTTTCTTTCACTAGATTGTTATTCTGCTACAAGGGAGATACCCCGTCATACAAACGTATCGGCTAATCAATCATAATTATCACAATTTTTGACACTTTAATATAGGTGGATTCCAGTGGTTTTTATCTTTTTGTAATTATTGCTATATTTTGATCCCCTATGGATCACTTTAACACAGTGGATCCCTTGAGACAACTTTATTGGTGTTTTCAGAGTTTCCTTCTGATCCCCCAGCACTCATGCGCAGCAGGGACAGGTAATTAGGTTATTTAATATTGAATTAACTGTTTATTCTTGGTATGGCATTTGTACTTGGCGACAAATTTGATCAAGAAATCAGAGCAACTTTTGATGAAGGCGCTCCAGGAGCAGAGCCGCAGGCACAAGATGATATTAGATCTCTGTTTAGAGAACACAAAAAACTGATTGTAAAATCTCTAAACCACAAGTGGGAACACCATCATCCCCCAACAGATTATACATTAAGTTGGGAACATGCAGTCCTGGAAGACTACTGGAAACAGAGTTACCAATAAATCTAACTCCAGTTTTCCCTGTGTCGTCTTCCAGGCCAGCCCTTGAGAGAATGACCATTTACTCACCACACTAGGGGATTCGGGAAGTGTTATGCCATCCCCCCAGTGCATCTGATTCCCAAAGACCTAAACAAGTTCATGCAGGTTGGGCTGCTGGTGCCCCCCCCCCCCTGTTCACATATGCTACTGTAGTAGAATTTCCTGATAGGATTAGGACATGGTGACCCCTCAACTGCTCTTGAAATATAAAGATTGCTATGGCCACTGCCATAAACTCCCTCCAATTTGAGGACGCCTGGGCCTCAGGAAACATGCCTCATCCGGAGGAAACACAATAACTGGCCAGGGACTTGAGGGACCACCTTAAAAAATAGAATGGCAATGTGTTTCCTGTGTAGAGAGACAAGCTACTTCTCTCAAGAGCTGGTCTGGAAGACCACTGGGGGAAACTAATTTTATCAGGCAATTTTTTCCAGTCAAATAAAGTCAATCATTAACCACTTGCCACCAAATCACGTACCTGTAAGTCATTGGCTTCAAGTATTTGTACCGCAGCTGCAGGCATCACTCCAGTACCGATTTTTAGATGGTCGGCTCTAGTAATAACAACTGATGTGGCCAAGAAGCTGCTCGGCTGTTATTACAAGCAGTGGGAGATGTCGTTCCCCCCCCTCCCCCGGGCTCTCCCATCCCACCGGAAGAGGCGAGCAACCAGACGGCATGTCCACTGGCTGGCCGGAGACCCGAACATAGCTGGGATCCGGTTTGATTGGGTCTCGGATGTAGTAATCCGGAAGTGACGTCACTTCCAGGTTTATTCGGGAGCCAACGGCACCAGTTTTCAAAAATCGAAAGTATACAAAAACACTGATCTTGCCGTTTTGTATACAGAGTATTTGAAGTGCAGAGGAGGGGGTTGGGATCTTACAGACCCAAGATCCCTCCATAAACAGTACCTGTCACTGCCTAGTACTGTCACAAGGGATGTTTACATTCCTTGTGACAGCAATAAAAGTGATAAAAAAAAAAATGAAAGGGACAGTGTAAAAAATAAACAAATAAAATAAGAAAAAAAGTTTTTTAAAGCGCCCCATCCCTCCGTGTTTGCGCGGCAAAGTGAACGCATATGTAAGCTGCACCTGCAAATGTAAACAGTGTTCACATGTGAGGTATCCCCATGATCGTTAGAGCAAGGGAAAAAATTCTAGTGCAAGAACTTCTCTGTAACTCTGAACAGATAACCTTTAAAAAATTTTAAAGCATCGCCTATGGAGATTTTTAAGTACCATAGTTTGTCTCCATTCCGCAAGTGTGCACAATTTTAAAGCATGACATATTAGGTATCTATTGACTCGGCATAACATCTTTCACATTATACAAAAAAATGGGCTAACTTTACTTTATTTTTTTTTATATTCTTTCAAGTGTATTTTTTCCCCAAAAATTGCTTTGAAAGACTGCTGCGCAACTACAGTGTGACTTAAAATATTGCAACGACCACCATTGTATTCTCTAGGGTTTCTGCTAAAAAGTATATATATATATATATATATATATATATATATATATATATATAATGTTTGGGGGTTCTAAGTAATTTTAAGTAATTTTCTAGCATATATCTAAAATGTCAGAAAAACGCCTGGCCTTCAAGTGGTTAACACACATTAAATTCCTTTTTTTCCCCCTATGATTGTCAGCTCCATCTAGTGGCCAAAAGGCAGTGTTTGAATGATTCAATCTATTTTGTAGCGTTGCACCAATACCAGGCAATGCCTGTAACAGTATCAGTGTCGATACTAAGCATTTGCACGAGCACTTGCAAATGCTCTGATACTAAAACCAAATAATGCTTCAAATTGAACTGCAAGATTTCACTTGATGTCCCTGTAAGTGAAATGTGTGTGGTGTCCCCATGAAATTTCATGCATGTATGGTGTGAACTAGCCCTAAAAAAGCTGTCACATGACAGTAAAAATAGGCATTTGTAATTGGTATTAAAGATATAGTAAACCCGCTGATACTTTTTTTTTTTTTTTATATATACACCTGTAAGGTAAAAGGAATAATGAGCTAGTATGCACCGCATACTAGCTCATTATGAAATACTTACCTTAGAACAAGGCATCGGTATCTTACCTGGTCCACGCTAAGGTTGCTGACATGTTGCCTCGGCATGTCTTCCGGGTATCGCGGCTCCAGCGCTGTGAGTGGCTGGAGCCGCAATGTCATCACTCCCGCGCATGCACGCTGGAGATTTCTTTCCGGCAAGGTCTGGAAAGGTTTAGGAGATTTTTTTTTACCTACAGGTAAGCCTTACTATAGGTTTACCTGTAGGTAAAAGTTAAAATTTTGACTATACAACCGCTTTAAGTAATACTTGAGAAAAAGTATCGGTACTCGGTCTTAAAAAAAACTGGTATCAGCACATCCCTACTAATTTGTATAAATAATACCATTTAACCTAGAGAGAAATTGGCCTACAAATATTTGATTTTGGAAAAGAAAAAATATACATGCAGTTTTACAAGATGAACAACTCTTTCATTATAAATTATTTTCCCAAGGTATTGTTTGTGAAACTGCAAATTGAGTTATTACAACTATTTTTTTTTTAATTTTAGCTTACTTTTATATAAATGTAATATTATTTGTGGCTTTTAGGAACACTGAGACAATGTTTGTTGTGAATGTAAAAGTCTGATGTTACTATAGGATATACTCTGTTACACCTTGAACAACCACAGTATCAATTCAAACAAAAAAAGAGATTACATGTTATTTATTCACCACTGGACAATTGAAAAAATAATAGTAAAACATCCTTCTATTTCACATAATAAAGCTCCATGCACACTGGAGCTCATAAACTGCAGTTTATTGGTGTTTGGGCGTTTTTTATAAAAGCCCATAAACTCCACTCTATGTTAGCCTGTGTGTCCATGCACACAGGGACATGTTTACCTTTAATGAGCAGTGGAGTTTATGGGCTTCTTTCTGAACACCAGAAATTCACGTTCAAAGTGCCATTTTTCACCACCAAAAAAAGCCAAACGCGCGTTAATTAGCGTTCGGCGTTCTATTTCTTCAATGCATTGTGGGAGTTTGTAATGCATTGTGGGATTTTTGGAGTGTCCCCCGTGTATTTTTATTAAAAACGCCCATAAACGCTAAAAAACACTCATAAGCGCTCATAGACGCTCGTACAAAACGCTGTTAAAAGCATGTTTTTCATCCAGCGTTTTCTGCCAGCAATCTAGCGTCCAGAAAAAGCTTTTTTGAACTTCAGTGTGCATGGAGCCTAAAACATATTTACATTTTCTCTTTTTTTTTTCTTTAATAAATGCACTATTCAGTTATATTGGACTGGTCAAATATCAGGAACACTACTTATAAGTCTAGGACTGTAAATGATTCCAGTGTATAGCCTACAGTGCAAAGTGTATAGCAGGCTTTATGCAATAGCATATTACTCCAATGTAAAGTGTTTACAAAGCTTCATCATGATCCCCTATTGGGGGACCTTTTGGGCTGCCCCTGCAGTCCCTTCAGCATTTGGTGGGACCCACTCCTAGGGTCTAGTCAAGTCCACCTCACATCCCTCCTCCAAATCAGTCTTCCTTCCACTGATTATAGAAATGCTTGGTTCCATATTATTAGTGAATGCTGTATCAAGCTGCAGAAGCTAGGCAGTAAACACTGGGATTATGGCCCATACACACAATCAGAAAACTGTATGAAAAATACCGCTTTCGAATCGTTCGTATGATAATCTGATCATTAGTAGACAGCTTTCGAGAGCTGATCAAGACAGTTCGTCCAGTATTATCCAATTGGACCGCCACAAAAAATGTTCTCGTATGATACTAGATACGTACGATTTTCGTTTAACCAGTAAAATTGTTGTTCGGAAATACAATACAAATACACTAGAAACACAATACATGACTTCTGAATTTTTATTCTGGGGGGGGGAATTTTCATCTCTCTTTTTTCAATATGAGACTAGCATGCAAATAAGCAAAACAAAAAGAAAAACGGACGGACATATTTGTTTGCAATAGTCATATAAGTGCTATTCGGGAGTACATGTTAATGGCTGGGAGACAATCCCAACGGTTTGCTAGCATAACCTGCTTTTTCAAAAGGTCCCCTTGAAAAACCCTCACCAAAAAGGCTGAGTGTTCTCTCAGCTTTTAACATATTAGATATAAGATGAAGAGAATTTGAAGTCAAGCTTTGAAGAACATTAAATGTAACTCCATGTATATTATGATTTGGCATATCCTGGCTTGTAGTTTCAGTGGCTGAATGTCAAGTGCCATATGAATTTTCTGAAAACATGCATTTTCCTGGAACAGCATAAGCAGGTCATTTTAGAGATTCATAACACTATCCTTTTACCATGACAGAGCAAATCCAATGAACTGCTTGCTGATTTATTCCTGTATATTATCAATGGGCCACACACACACCTACCAAAGACTAGACAGCCTAAGCGAGACACTTAGGTGTGATTGTGAATGACCTTAATTCACCTGAGACAGATTCAGATCAGAAATGAAAACATTTATGGGCTGTATGTTAAATTGTAAGCACTGATCTTTTTCCATTTCCTTCAGACATAAAAACGCAAACTGAAAAATGTCAAGCTATGTTAAGCATATATAACTGTAGCTAGTTCATTTCCTTAGAAACACGAAAATAAATGATAGAAATAGGTAATAACATAAACAGGGAAAAAAACACATAAGATGATGTTTGTGAAACCACAATGCACTAAAAAGTAATTATTAGAAATAAGTTCCTCATTTGATCTCACAATTTTCTCCCCAAAAATGTGTAGTTCACAAAATGTAAATATCTCTTATTTATCAAGTCATTATATTACATACAATGGGCATTTCATGGCTAAAAGTTCTATTTTCTTATAAATTTCTACATTCTCTCATGAAGAATGAGTTTATTACCACTTCAACTTGCTCCTTTTCCCACCCTACTCAATAAATTCCTTCACAGTTATCACAATTCTGAAGCCAGTAATATTTTAATATCTTAGCTACATTTTACAGTAAAAACAAGCTGAAATAAATACGTGGGTGTAGTAAATTTATTTGATTTGTGTGTTGATGCCTTTGGGGAATTTTTTAGGAGTCCAACTGTTGAGGTGCTCTTTTTTTCAATTTGGGTGACCACTATACTTTAGCTTTATGGGAAGCTGCCAAATCCAAGCCACTAGGCTCATTTAAGGACTCAGTGTGATGGTTTAATGATTTAAATCCAGTACCTCTGGTTGGTGAATTTTTGACTGCAAAAAAAAATAATGCATGTTAAATAAAACATAATATGCATTATGCTTTTGTTAATTGGGCATTGTTTTAACTACTCATATAACCCAGTCAGATCTCTCTCAAATGTACCCACCTTATGGCCCTCTTCACACGGAATGTCCGTTCAGGTCCGCCTTTCAGTTTTTAAAGGCGGACCTGATTGGACCACCCAGTCTTTTCTATGGAGTGGCGGATGTCAGCAACAAATGCCCCCCAAATATGTTCTTGTATATTGTAATAGACCCTGACCAGGTTTTTTGAGCTGGAGCACCCCTCCCCCTCCTCATTACCTTATTTAGTGGCCACCAGTGCTTAGGATGTATCCCCTTCAGTTCTCCCACATAGAGAAGTTTGGCTCCCATGGTTGAGACAAGGGATCTTCCATTCTATTACTAGAGTAGGACCCACTAATTCGGGGGAACTTTGTCGCAGTAAGTGGGCTTAGCACTATATGACCATATAGTGTGACCAAACCCCCGTATTTTTTGAATATGTTCAGGTGTTTTTAACTAGCCTTGCAGGAAATGTAATTCTTGTATGTGTGTGCTGTAAAATATTTTGTACTGTTTGTAGGTCTTATAGCAGCACCATCTTGAATTTAAACACATTGTAGGGTGTGCCCCCCAAATAAGTTCTTGTATGTCAGCAAAACCTGCCGCCATCCGATCCTGTCTGCAAAAAACAGACGGATCGTGGTCCTATTCCCCATCCATCCATCTGATCGAATGGAAACGGGCAGGCACTTCATTTCCACCTGATTGCCTCACAGGGGAAAGCGGGAATGTGTCCGCTCTGCACAGTGAGCGGACACGGACCTGTGTTGAGCAAACAGATTTCGCTTCACGGAGGCGCCCGTGTGAAAGGGACCTTAAGCAGCAGAACTGCAACAGAGAGACATTGGACTGAAAGAATCTTTGCAAAAAACTGAAATCAGAACTGGAAAAAATCAAACAAAATGCTAAAGCTATTAAAATTGAATAATCAAGTGACCTCTATACCTTCCAATTTATTTTTTCTCAGTTTCTATAATAAAACATCAGTGAGAGAAATATGCTACATGTGTGGATTTAGATCTTACAGTAGAAAACATTTATTGCCTATGCTTTCCTCTAAGGAAAGTTTTAACAACAAACCCCTCCATTTATTTCTCTTTAAAACGAGCTGGCTAAGAATACCTGAATCCAACACAATAACAGATTACTGAAGAGACAGCAGGTAACTAAACCTAACTGCTACATATACTGTACATATACACCATATACATATACCATTGGTGTTTTTTCCCCCCTAGGAATGTGTCAGGGCAATACCCACAAAGTTGAGATACCATAATAGCGAACCAATGAGGCAAGCAATGACTAAGAAGCCCTCTCCTACCACAGCACAGTAGAAACATGAGCTATTTTTGTTGTGCTTGCACATTAAAAGAGGAGTGCACTTAAAGTGTTACTACAGTAAACCTACAACAGTAAAATCAGTCTGTATATGCAGTAAAGCATGCTTGTTATACTCACTGTGGAACCTAAGTGGTTAATCCTCTGTATTGTCTAGAAAAGGCTGTTTGATCCTATCTTCTTTGATTCTCCCCTTCTTCCACAGTCCCCAAACCTTCTCCTGATAAAACAGAGCCTTGGAGGCACTCTGTACATGCTTAGTTTGGTGTGTATTGCTAGAGTGTTGTTTTTTTTTTTTGTTGGGAGAGAGCATGTAATGCACAGATGCAATCATGACTGTCCAGACAGAGGGTCAGGGGTCCTGCAGCTTCATAGGAAAATGGTGGGAGAATTAAAACTCCTCCAACAAGCTCTACCAGACACTGATAGAAGTCACACAACTGCTCTAACGGCTGATGAGAAAAGGTATTTAGCAGTTTATATTTACTAAAACTATTGCATTTCCAGGGGCGTGGCTTGGTGCATGGAGTGAGCAGGCGTGTTCTCCTGGAGCTCCCGGACACACCGGACGTTCCAAGGCTTACTGTGACTCACAATCCAGGACAAGAGGTCTGTAATGGGGAGGAGAGGTGGAGGAGAATCCCAGCACACCCCTGACCCACAAAAGGAGGGAGAAATTGATAGATATTTCACCCGTTTGGGATCGAATCACCGCGGCCCCCCCTCATCCAAGATGGCGCCGACCCGCTCTTCAGGCTCACATGCAGCCTCACAGGGAGCTGCCTCACAGCGCTCCACACCTCACACAAGAACCAGGCAAAGAGCTAGATCCCCAGGAGACTCAGAAAATGAATCGGTACGATCAGCTTGCCATTCCCCTGATTCACACAGGTCATTTTCTAGCTGGGACATGGAGGCTTACATTAAGGCCCTCCCAAACAAACATGATTTTGAGGCCTGTGTGCAGAGAATGGAGCGCTCATACATGCAGGAAATAGCGGAGCTGCGCAGGGATATCACTAACAGGCTGGAGGAAGTGGAGCACAATGCAGAGGAGACGGTCTCCACATTGCAAACTCATAAAAACCATTCTACATGAGCATACCCTGCAGATACAACACTTAATATACCATCAGGACGACCAGGAAAACAGAGCCAGACGTAATAACATACATATACGCGGCCTTCCAGAGTCCGTCAAGACCAAAGATCTGGCCCCTGTAGTCATAGCCATATTCAACGAACTGATGCAAAAAGACAAGGACACCCCCCTTGAGCAGGATCGGGTGCACAGAGCTCTGGGCCCTAAAAACCCAAACCTGGAACATCCCAGGGACGTTATATGCAGAGTTAATTTCTACGCAATCAAAGATGCCATCATGCAAGCTGCACGCACGCAAGAATCCATTCTCTTTAATGGCACTCAAATTTCACTGCTCCTGGACATATCTAAGTTGACTCTGGACATGCGTCATGCTCTGAAACCCGTTACTGGAGCCCTGCAAGCAAAACACATCAAATATCGCTGGGGATTTCCATTTAACCTGTTTGCGTCTCATGAAGGGAAATCGGCAACATTCCGCACTTTGGGTGATCTACCGATGTTCCTGGGAACTTTTAAACTTCCACAGATCCCTATACCGGACTGGCCACTTCATGCGGCAACTCCTGGATTCCAGATCGCCACCGGTGGCAAAAACAACCCATTATTCCAAGCGCTCCCTATTGTTATTCCATCTGCTTTCTTCCGCGCCCTTCGCTCTATGGCAATTTGATTTGTATGGATGGGGAGCCACCCCAGACTACAACATAAGCTTTTTTGCGCCCCCACCTCTAAAGGGGGAGTGGGCCTACCTGATTTCGAGTTGTAGCATGACTCAGCTGTAATTTCCCGGATTCTGGAGTGGTTCCCCAGCCCCCTGATCAAGTCATCAACCTTAGTGGAACAAGATCTGTCCTCGAACGACCTCAGGGCACTCCTTTGGGGCTTCGATAAGACTCATAATTCTATTCCACTGCTATCTTCTCTCACCAGAGATGCCTTGACGATTTGGTACCGAAGAAGGGAGACATACTCACTGTCCACCGAACCGAGCCCTCTCACATCACTATTTGACAACCCGGCCCTCCCGGAAGGTAGATTAGCACACACTTTAGACAGCTACAATAGAGACTCCTGGCCACAGCACAACAATTTGTCGACACTGATAGTGGTGCTTTTGTAACCAATCCCAGCACTGGGTCTTCCAAGACTACATGGCTTACCCGTCCACACTTGACCTCCTATTGCAAGAAACTTCTTGACTCCAAACTAATTCATAGACCTCTGACTGGGTTTGAACATTTAAGCACTTCTATGGAAATCCCACGACATACCCTTTTACTGATCTATAAACTGATCTTAGACCGCACCTATGACACTCTACCTAAATACACTACTGCATGGTCGGAGGAGCTCGGGAAGAATATAACAGAGGCAGAATGGGGTAGGGCTTTCCTTTTTACGCATAAATCATCCATCTCGAGTTATACTCAAGAGAAGAATTATAAGCTGGTGTGAAGGTGGTATCGGGTACCGACCATTCTCAGGAGTATGTTCCCTTCAGCCACTGATGTCTGTTAGAGATGTAACTCTGCGAAGGGCACGTACATTCATGTTTGGTGGGAATGCAATGTGATCCGCCCATTTTGGACACAAATTTTTCAAATCTACACTGAAATTTATGACAAACCTCTCACGCCTTCCCCCGTAATTGCACTTCTTTCCATACTGCCAGGGTCCATTAAATCCCCAAAACATATCCTCCTTAAATTTTTCCTGAGCGCAGGGAGACACTTAATCCCTAGACACTAGAAAACTACCTCCCCTCCATCCCTTATTGAGTGGGTGGCCAAGATAAATGATATTATGTTGATGGAGGAGATGCAGGCTAAAGCTATAGAAAAAGAAGCAAAGTTTTCATTCATCTGGAGTATCTGGAGGCATTACTCTACTTCAGACAAACTGAAGAACAGACTCTCTTTAATGAGTCCTTCTTGAGTGCCTGAATTTCCTTTAATTCACTATTATCTACCTGTAACGTTTTCCCGTAAGGGTTTGAGGCCCGCTGCCTCGAGTTCCCGCTCCCCCCCTTTTTTTTCCCCTATCCTGTCTCTCTCTTGGGGTTCTCCCCTTCATCATCTTTATTTCTCTTTCTCTTCCCCTCTACTCCTAGTTTGAGTCAACCATTCCATGGGTTAACCAAGACTTTAGAATATCGGTATGTATGACGGATAGTCAAACAATTGAAAGTATTCTAAAATTAGACTCTGAAGCCTTACATAGATACTCCTGTTCCCTCGGTCTTTGGACACAGCAGGGTCCCAAAGGGGCATCCAAGCCGGTAGAGTGGGCAGTCACTCAACTATTAGCACTATGTTAGGTTCATAATGTCTTAGACACCCTTTCAAGTTAGTTATATGTATGTTATGGAATGCATTATATTGATGTTCACACATTTCAATTCTTTACTGGATCAGTTCGCCTATTGTCTGGCGTCCAGTCCAGTTTTTGCTCTTTTATGTTTAAACTGTATGAAAACAATAAAAACTTATTGAACGTAAAACTATTGCATTTCCATGTTCTGTGTACTGTGGGATAGCGTTGTCATATTTTGTAGCAGCGCGCATTGCCACAATGCGCAAGTGTTAATGGACTCTTAAAGCTTAAAAACTGGGTAATTTGCTAGAACTATATAACAGAATCAGTGCAGCGCAACAATATATGATAATTCAATCACAGTCCCAATATGTGAAATAGCCTTCCTCCATGTGCAAAGTGCTTGATCTCAAAACAAATCAGTGATAAGGGTGAATGCAGCCCATCCACCACAGACAGTCCTAGCTGCTCGCCTCAGAGATTCGACCTGAAAAGGCCAAATAGCATGTATCCCACACCATGAGGCATCAACATCCAGCACTCAAGCAACGATGTATGAGACGATCCCGCCACCGGGTCAGTATGTAAACATAAGAAAGAGATCTAATGCTCTCCAATTGATTTGTTTATTTCAGCAAAAAAGAGTATTCAATCCACTTAAAAATATAGCACTTCAAACCAAGTTCAAGCGTGATGGCAATGGTATTGTTTTAAACCAAGAAAATGGCCGCGGGTGACATCATATGTGACTTATTTGCTAGAACTAAACTTGGAATCCACTGAGCAATAAAACACTGCAGAGCCTAAAGTCTTGTACACACGATCAGATTTTCTGACGGGAAATGTGTGATGACAGGCTGTTGGCGGAAAATCTGACCGCGTGTACGCTCCATCGGACAATTGTTGTTGGATTTTCCGCGGACTAATGTTGGATAGCAGGTTTTAAAATTTTCCGCGGACAAATGTCTGTTGTCAGATTTTCCGAGCGCGTGTACACAAGTCCGTCGGACAAAAGTCCAAAGTACAAACACGCATGCTCGGAAGCAAGGATGAGCCAGGAGCGGTCAATCTTGTAAACTAGCGTTCGTAATGGAGAATTAACATTTGTGGCGTGGCAAATTATGAAATCTCGAAATGCAGCGCACAGTCTCTTCTTCTTTAATGGGATAATAATGAAGCTGCTTTGCTGGTGATAATGATGGAGTTATTGCAATCAAATTTTCAAAGGCTTTTTTTTCTAGTGATATCAATAATAATATTTTTATGCTTTTTTCTTTTTTTTTTTTTTGGCACAAGTTACCACAACACTATTATCCCGTAGTTTTAAATTTACATTGTATTTTAATAAATGTAATTGCCTACTCCCAAACTGTCATTTGAAGTAAAAAACATAGCCAAGTATTATTCTACACAATTTTTTTATTGTGCATTAAAAAAAGAAGACAAATAAAATATTAGACATGCTATCTGCCAATAGAACTTAACCAAAAAGTGCATTCTATGCATCCAAAAATATAGAAAATTTACCAAATCAAATCATTATTCAACCAAAAAAATAACGTCAAAGCAATACCTCCAAGGCCAATAATATATAACACGTTATCTCCTCCGATTCCGCAACATGTCTGGTTGACGAATGGCCGCTCAGAAATGAACTGAAAAACACGAACTGTAAAGCGCGAAATGAAAAGCGCGAAATGAAAAGCGCGAATTGAAAAGCGCAAAATGAAAAGCGTGAAATGAAAAGCGCGAATCAACACTCGCCAAACTTCTACTAACATGAAATTAGCAGAAGGAGCCCAAAGGGTAGCGCTAAAGAGCTGAAAAACCATGTAGTACATCACAATGTTTGTGATTGTTGTCCTACAATTGTGTGCCATGTGTATGCAAGACAAGTTTGGGCCAACGCCCTTTGGACAAAAGTCCACAGTTTTGTTGGCCAACAATCCGATCGTGTGTACGAGGCTTAAGACTAATGTCCTGTACACACGATCGGACTTTCCGACAACAAAACTGTGGATTTTTGTTGAAAGGGTGTTGGCTCCAACTTGTCTTGCATACACACCGTCACACAAATGTTGGCCAACAATTACGAACGTAGTGACGTACAAGACGTAGGTGATATCTCCATTACGAACGCAAGTTTTACAAGACCGAGCACTTCTGGCTCATACTTGATTCCGAGCACGCGTGGACTTTTGTGCGACGGACTTCTGTACACACGATCGGAAAGTCCGACAACAAACATTTGTTGGTGGAAAATTTGAGACCCTGCTAGCCAACATTTGTTGGCAGAAAGTCCAACAACA
This sequence comes from Aquarana catesbeiana, assembly GCF_042186555.1. Taxonomy (NCBI): domain Eukaryota; kingdom Metazoa; phylum Chordata; class Amphibia; order Anura; family Ranidae; genus Aquarana; species Aquarana catesbeiana. The sequence goes on from NC_133326.1 coordinate 297,918,685, forward strand.
AATGTCCGATGGAGCATACACACAGTCGGACTTACCGTCAACAAACTCACATCCAACATTTCCCGTCGGAAAATCCGATCTTGTGTACACGGGATAAGGCCTCATGCACAAGGGCAGTTTGAGGCTTCCTACTTAAAATACAGGCATATTTCTGTGCCAAGGAGAGACAGCTACAGTGTAAAGTGGCCTATAATAATGAAGTCCGTACGCTAGCTGTATAAGTGTATACATCATGTTTGCATAAAGCTACCAGGAAGCCTCAAATTGCCTCTGTGTATAATGCCTAAAAAGGAATTAAAGTTGCCACCACTGACAAATAGAAAGTATACAAATTCTATGGACAAATAATTGCAGTTGAGGCATAGACTGCATCTGGTTACCCACTGTGAAAGACCTAGCCAGGAGAGAGACTTTTGGAGGGGACAGAATGCTAGCCTCTTGCCGATTGATCGTGGGCCCTGGCATTTGGGGGAACGGTGCTCTTTGTGAGCTGTATGCCTGAGGACCCTTGAGGTGGTGTTACTTTGGATTCAGGTCCATATCCCCCCAAGAGACACAGACTCTGGGGACCCTGGATTTACCATTTTAGAAATAGTGGCTGATTCATAATGCTGGGACAAATACTGTTAGGAGATGCTGATGTCAATTCCAGCCACCTGTCTGTCTGTTGCCTGCTAGAATGTGTTTATTGTAAATAAGTCTAGTATGGGATCTAAGAGTCATTAGATCCCCATTGTTGTTTGTGTTAATTAACTCTGCTATTGTGTGAAGAAGAGTTCTGTGTTGATTTATGATAATGTTGATTGTGTTTTCTGAGCTACAAGACAGCCAGTCTGGCCTAAAGGTCATGACTGAGTCATCTAGGCTGTCTAAAGGGATTAGTTAATTAGCCCGTGTTAATTAGGTTTCTGGTCACAGGTGTATGTTCAGAGTAATATGACCAGGAGGTATGCACCTCCTCTTTTACTGTATAAAAGAGCCTGTATTCCTTTCAATAAAAGAGATTCCTGGTTGAACTTACATACAGCCTGCCTGCCTGTTTGTTCTGAGCTATCACAACTGGATTTGAACGGCACATAGCTGTAGTTCAATTCCCGGAGCATCGGATGACCGAACCATCAGACGTTGCAATCTGATTCAATAGCCACAGAGGAGTGTCGGGAGAGTGGAGCCGAGCGAGCAGGGGCTCATTACACCCACAAAACCAGTGTCAGGTTTTAAAGGGATGAATTTGCAAAAGAAATCTTTGGTTTGCAAACTTGTATGTTGTATGCAATGTAAGCTTGTAATACTTAGCTGAGAATTACCCACGTGCCACCTGTCCACAGTAGTTTTACTGCAAACGGGCAGCAGCTACAGGCGAGGCAACATACCTGTACATCACCTGGTACATCGCCTGGTACGTGCACACTGGCGTGCCCCCTGGGGCACACAAAGTTGCAGCTCCCGGTACCCCGGCGACTCAAGCATGTAAACACAACTGCTATGAATGGGTTTCATTCATAACAGCTGTGCTTAGTATTGTGATGCTTTTTTAATAAGTTTAAAAAATTGAATACAATTTTTTTATACATACTGTCACCAGTCAGTGTCCCTGATGACGCTGTATTGCACTGGTGACAGTATGTACAAAATATATATTTAAATTTCTTCATTTTCCAAAAAATTGTGGCCAGAAAATGTAACTTTAAAAAAACTTGCCATGCCTCTTGCTAAATACCTCAGACTTTCTAGTTTCCAAAAAGGAGTCATTTAAGGGGGTATTTGTACTGTCCTGGCATTGTAGGACCTCAAGAAATGAGACAGGCCATCAGTACATTAGGACTGATCAAGTTTCAAATATATAGACCATAGTGTATAGATGCTATAACTTTCACACAAAGTAATTAATATACACGTATTGAGATTTTGTGTTACCAAAGACATGTAGCAGAAAAAAAAAACTCAGTGGTGATCAAATACCACCAAAAGAAAGATCTAATTGTGTAAAAAAAATTATAAAAATTTCATTTTTGTACAAGTGGTTAAACTGCACCTGTTACCAAACTATGGACATTCAATTTCTTTACATATTCTTAACAAGCAGTAAAAGATCACTGACATCACTAGCTTCCTTTACCTTTAACATAATTAATCACAGCAAAGATTTTAAAGTTGAATGCAAGTCAGTTTTTAAAAGCTTAGGAATACCTGCTATTGTTTATATTAGAAGGCTAACATGCTGTCAAGTTTCTGAATTCATGGGGGAGGCTCAGATTACCTCCATTTCTGGACTATAACTTTTCGAGCATAGGAAAGCAAGAAGCCCAGAAGAGCTTGAATTTCTCTGGTCAGAGCTAGTGGCTCGACCAAACCCAAAAGGCATGTATGGAAATAAGGATGTACATGGATCATAATGAGGGAAGATAAAAATGCAACAATGTCCATCCAATAATCCTGTATTTTATGGCATAGCCAAAAAAGTGAATGTAATCTGGTCAGAAGAACATCTCCAAGAGTACAGTTTCCCCAGAAGAAGGATTCAACATTTTATATGTCTAAACTAAAGACCCGTACACACGATACGAAAATCGGAAAAATAAAATTTGGTACGATGAACAATTTGCCAATTTTCAGATTGTTATGCTCCGTACACACGGTCGGATTTTCCGATGGAAAATGTCCGATCGGAGCGTGTTGTCGGAAATTCCGACCGTGTGTGGGCTCCATCGGACATTTTCCATCGGATTTTCCGACACACAAAGTTGGAGAGCAGGAGATAAAATTTTCCGACAACAAAATCCGTTGTCGGAAATTCCGATCGTGTGTACACAAATCCGACGGACAAAGTGCCAGGCATGCTCAGAATAAATAAAGAGATGAAAGCTATTGCCACTGCCCCGTTTATAGTCCCGACGTACGTATTTTACGTCACCGCGTTCAGAACGATCGGATTTTCCGACAACTTTGTGTGACTGTGTGTATGCAAGACAAGTTTGAGCCAACATCCGTCGGAAAAAATCCTAAGATTTTGTTGTCGGAATGTCCGAACAAAGTCCGACCGTGTGTACGGGGCATTAGAAAGGTGCTTTCGACAGCCGATTCCTATTTTTCATTCGACAAAAGCTGAATATGCAGACTATAAAATTTTTGTCATACGTGAACTCAACGTCCCATTTTCGTTTAAATAGTACAGTTTTCGCCCAAAAAAATCGTAGGAGCAAGACTACGCATGCTCAGAAACGAAAGAATACATACAAAACTATTCAACACATGACGTAACTTCTGAAGTTGTATTCTGTCGTACGAGAATTTTCGTATGGCAAGTAACCTCTTCACCTTTGACATGAGACTAGTATGCACCAAGAAAACAGACGAACGGTCGTCCGAAAATCTGATCGTGTGTACGACACTTTAGAGTGGGATATCCAGTTTGCAGAGCTGCGAAAAAAAATATAGAAAAAGAAGCAGTCTTTTCATTTTGATGAGACCGACTTTTCCTAAAAACAAAGAGTGTTACATTTCTCCTTGCACCCAGCCTAACCTGCATATGTACCAGTAATGGTTAGAAATTCAGGGCCGGGGCAGGAGGCGGAGCCTAGCAGAGCAGACATGCATTGTTAGAGCTCCACACCGCTGAGGAGAGAAGAGAAGGACAAAGCGGAGCCTGCAGGCTCAAAAGGTATCCATTTGAACCTTTTTGCCCCAGGGAACAAACTATGAAAGTCTGGGCAGGAAATATGGTACTGGGAGGAAACCGTGGCAGAAATAAAAATCACCTCACAAAGAGCTCACAGGCACTCACTGCAGCTGAAGCAGCTCCAGTCACCTCACAAGATACAGCATCAGGGCGCTCTCACAGACAGAAAATGTCACAGCAAGACTCTCCATTTGAGTCAGATACAGAACAAATCCTCTCACAAACTTCTCCACAAGCCTCCTCAGTATCCCCAGTAATATTATTACAATTTGAAAAGATGCTTCATAAGGCTTTAAAACAAACCTCAGACCAAATAACAAAAAGCCTAACCAAAGAAATAAGAGAGCTGGGAAACCGCACCGCAGCCTTAGAAATAAAAATGGATGAAATTGAAATTACAACCCAAGAAAATATAACAGAATTGGAACAATTAAAAAAAGAGAATTTAATACTTCAAACTAAGCTCGAAGATTACGATAATAGAGCCAGACGTTCAAACTTGCGCATAAGGGGAATACCTGAAACTGTGACAGACCTGCAATCTACTATTACTGCTCTATTACAAGAACTAAAGCCAGATATCCCTATTGAACGTTTAGAACTGGACAGAGTACACAGAGCCCTCACAGCCAAAAAGAAAGATGGACCCCCACGTGATATAATCACAAAATTTCATTATTACAGAACGAAAGAACAAATACTAATTGCTGCAAGAGAAAAAAAGGAACTTAATTTTCAAGGACACAATTATCAAATTTTTGCTGACCTATCCCAACTTACTATTACTAAAAGACGATCCATGAAACCCCAACTAATGGAACTGCAACGCCACAGCATTATGTATCAATGGGGCTTCCCCTTTTCAGTCAGATTTAACTACCAAGGTACAATTTACAGAAGCAGATCAGCAGATGAACTACAACAAACCCTTTTAAAATTAAATCTGACAGAACCCACAAGCAGCAACACTCCCACACGCAGAAGAATGGCGTCATCTTCACCTTCAGGCAGCACCCAGAAAATTTCAGAACAAAATGGGAATCATCATTCTCACAAAAGAGGCCGTTATGCCACATCATCCATGGACCAAGAAGATTCAATGGACTGACATCCTAATTCCTGATATCTCTTCATTTATTATACTAAGAGATGGTTCTCTATAAAAAACCTATATTTATAACTGAATGTAACTGCATTCTGATAGTCACACACTGTGTGGGATCATGTTACATTCCAGTTATATTTCTTATTACTTCTGATTCATATAGCCTTAGAATATATAAGTGAAATAAGGAAATTCTTGTTCAGTTATATATTATCAGGTAATAACAATAGATTTATTACTTTTTAGGACAAATATGTTCAATAATCCAGAAGTAATGGAAGCTTTTTCTTTCTTTTCTTAAAACAAATATATTATTACCTAACTAGTTCCTAGAATTATGTTTTTGTTTATTCTAATCTGAAGCAATACAACCTCAATTTTATGAGTTAACATATCTAAACAGTTACATATGAATAAAATATGTAATTGTTTACTCTAAAAGGGTTAAAATCCCAAAATAATTCAAACTATCTTCATCAATACCAAAGTTATTAACAGTACCTTTCTAACTGAATTATTTAGCCTAGGGCAAGACTAACCATATACAACCACCCTGGAATAAATAATTTCAACAAAAACTATATTCTGCACTCCAATTAATGAAACATCATTTTGATGTCTTTTGACATAGCACTTCTCTCCTGTAAGCGGAAGATCCGTGTACCCCCATTAGCCCTCCTCATTCTCCCAACCATATTATGTGGGAGTGTGACGAAGGCACTTATTCCCCTGAGAGAGATATTTATTCTCTTTCACGGGTAAATTGTGATTACTTGCAAAAAATAATTTATACAATGTATCATCTAATCTCATATGTTTTTTGTTTACTCTTTACTCCAGAATTCACTGGTTTCTTTTCTATTTATTCATCTCTTCAGTCCACACAGGTTGATCTGCGCAGTCAGCTCTGCATAACAAAAAGTAAGTCAAAACTATTTGATCTATTGCCATGGCACCACTGAATATACTTTCCCTGAATGTTCAGGGAATAAATGTCCCTCAAAAAAGGACCAAAGCCTTCCGTACTTTCCATAACAAGAAGGCTCACATAGTATGCCTCCAAGAAACACACTTCACCAAAGATTCTACTCCAAAATATATTTCTCCATTTTATCAACAAATTTACACGGCTTCTGCCTGTACCAAGCAAAGGGGAACTCTAATTGCATTTCACCGATCCACACCATTCACCTTATCATCAGAAATTAAAGACCCAGAAGGTAGATACCTGATACTCATGGGTTATATAATGGATACAGCAATCGCGGTGATTTCCTACTACGCTCCTAACAAACAACCTACACCATTCCTCTCACATATATTACAAGTGATTAATACACACAAAATAGGAACAGTGATAATGTGTGGGGATTCGAACCAGGTCCTCCTCCCATTTCTAGATAAATCACCTTTTACACCATCCAAAATAACCTCTAGATTACCTTTTTCTCAACTTCTTTCCAAATACAATCTGGTAGATTCATGGAGAGAAAGTAACCCAATGAAAAAGAAATTCACTTATTTCTCGCACCCTCATTAAACCTTCACCAGAATAGATCATATTTTTCTAACAATAGGAATGATACCAGAAATTATTGCATCAGATATAATTCCGATTCCGTGGTCTGACCATAATGCAGTATACACTACTATAGCCTCAGCCATACCAAAAGCGCATGACCCAACGTGGTACTTACCGGACATAATGCTCAAACACCCACTACATCAGATGGCCATTGAACAAGCTTTAAAGGAATACATATCAATTAATAACACAACAGACATCTCCCCAATAACACTGTGGGAAGCTCATAAGCCTGTCTTGCGTGGTACAATACAAAGACAAATGGCACTATTTAAACGGGAACGCAAATATCTAGCAAAAAAACTAGAACTCAATTTTAATGCAGCCTACATATCATTTCAAGATAATCCATCTCAGAGTACAAAATCTCATCTGGAAAAATCTAGATTGGAATACGATCTATTTCTCACTGAGTCAGTTGATAAATCCCTCAAACGCTCCAAACACAATTTCTACATGAATACAAACAAACCAGGTACATATTTGGCTCGGGCATTAAATTCAACTAACAAATCTTTCAAACCAATACGTTTGAAATTATCAAAAAATGTTTACACTTGTAATCCAGTTAAAATAGTCCATAAATTTCACTCACATCTCGCAACTTTATACAAGACAAACAATGAATTTAATCCTACAGAAGCTGAATCCTTCTTCTCAAAAATAACCTTACCTGAGTTATCTCAGAATCAAAAAAGCAGTTTGGATGAGCCTATAACTATACATGAAGTTGCTAACGCCATAAAAGACCTAAAACTTAACAAAAGACCAGGCCCAGACGGCTACTCGGCTTTATACTATAAAACATTCTCAGAAATACTCTCTCCCATTCTCACTGAAACTTTTAACAAACTTCTAGATGGACATTCTTTTCGGCAAGAAACACTAATGGCAATTGTTTGTATGATCCCAAAACCCCTTTCTGATGATACTTCCTGTGTGAATTATCGGCCTATCTCTCTGTTAAACCTCGATATTAAATTATTAGCAAAAATAATAGCAAAACGCCTCAATAGCATTATAGGAAAATTAATACATAGAGATCAAGTAGGCTTCATGCCAAATAGACAGGCAGGCGATAATATACGCAGGGCAGTGTTATTGGCACACATTGCCAAAAAACGGAAAATCCCTTTATGTTTTCTATCTCTCGATATTAAGAGGGCATTTGACACAGTATCCTGGCAATATATGCAATATTCATTACAAAAATGGGGTTTTGGACCCCACTTTTTAACATGGATCAAAGCATTATATAATAAACCCAAAGCCTATATAAAATATGCTGGATACAAATCTGAAGCCTTTAATATCGAAAGAGGTACCCGACAGGGTTGCCCATTATCTCCCTTATTATTTGCCCTTATACTCGAACCCATGGCCCAATACATCAGAACAAACCAAACTATAACTGGCATTGAAGTAGGAGGTATTACACACAAATTATGTATATTTGCAGACGATATATTACTTTTTCTATCATCACCACAGGTCTCTGGTCCTAACTTAATACCAGCTCTTGATGGATTTGCAGCCCTATCCGGCCTTATGATTAATCCTAAGAAATGCCTAGTGCTTAATATTTCACTCACAAACATGGAATTGATCCCGGCTAGGGCTGCACTCCCATTCACATGGGCAGAAAAATCAATCCCATATCTTGGAATTCATTTAACAGCATCTCATTCTGACTTATTCTCAACCAATTATCCTCCTGTATTAAGACAGATCACAAATCTAATAAAACAATGGTCGCAACTTCCTTTATCCTGGATAGGGAAGATTAATGCAATCAAAATGACTATTCTACCCAAATTGCTTTATCTATTCAGAGTCCTCCCTATTCCAATTCCTTCCTATTTTTTGAGAATAGTACAAAAAAGAGCAACTTCGTTTATATGGGGCTCTTCTAAACCACGTATACCTATACACACACTACATCTTCCCAAAAATAAAGGAGGCCTGGGATACCCTAATTTTACTAACTACTACAGAGCAGCACATTTGGCCAGTCTGTCCAAATACCATGCAAAACAGGAAATCCCATTATGGGTATTTATAGAGGCTTCAGAAAATGACCCTCTATTAATATCAAATTTATTATGGCTTGATCCTAAAGACCGCTTTAAAATTCATAATCCCATAACTAAACACTTTTTATCTCTCTGGGATAAACTAAAAACCAAATATCAGTTACAATCTCCACACAATCCTCTCCTTTCTTTTATCAGAAATCCGGCCTTTTATCCGGCATGGATCTACCCAAATTCTTTTAAAGCTTGGACAACATCAGGCATTCAGACACTAAATAACTTCATAGCATCTAAATCATTCCTTTCATTCCCATCGCTTAGAGAAAAATATGATCTACCAAACTCTGAGATATTTAGATATCTCCAAATCAAAAATTTCTATACACCATTCCTAAAGGGGGATACACCATTATCCCAATTATCCATTTTTGAATCAATCTGTACAAAAGATCCATTTGCTAAAGGTACAATTTCATCACTTTATAATCAATTATATGGAGTAGCAAATCTTAATAGACCCTGTTACGTTCAGAGGTGGGAGGAGGACCTGGGACGAACTTTAGAAGACACGGACTGGTCTAATATATGGCTCACATCTAAGTCATCTTCACCCAACATCTTAGCACTGGAGACAAATTATAAAGTCCTAACTCGCTGGTACCTTGTACCCGCTAGAGTGGCAAAATATTCACCTAATACCTCAGCTCTTTGTTTTCGAGGATGCCCAGAAATAGGCACACATTTACACATATGATGGACGTGCCCAGTAATCCAAACCTTCTGGAAGGAAGTCTTCGTGATTGCATCTAAAATATTTAAAAAAATAATACAACCAGATCCATATTTAACTTTACTTAATCTAAAACCGGAATGGTTAACACTCTCTCAATTCAAACTTATGATCCAACTAATAACGGCTGCAAAACAAACAGTGGCCAAGGCATGGAAATCTCCTACATTGGTACTAGCAGAAACAATTCACAGAATGAATAATACAATGTCCCATGCTAAGATGATAGCCATCGATCAAAATCAAATTCCAAAATTTGAAAAACTTTGGCATCCTTGGATAAAACAACAGTTCCTGTAAAATTTCAATGACTCTGTCCTGTTGCCATGGTAACAGATTAAATGACTTACAGAGACACCCATTCTAAGGCTTCAAAGAGAACTAAAAAGAATAATAAACTGACGAGCGGGACAACCTTGTGGACCATACCTCTACCTTTCAACCCTTTTTCTTCTTTCACTTTCCTTTTCTCCTCCTTACGATTAAAGCTCATTATCAGAATTTATTTGACCTATATACACTCTACTTGTAAACAATATGTATAGTAGGTATAAATCATTTAAATACCTACAAAAGTAACTAAGGAAATGATATATATCTTTAATTTAGGTTTACGTGAACCCAATGTTTAATATTTGAAATTTCATGATATTTACCTATATAAACCCTACTGTAAAACAATGAGCTTACTTTATAGATCCTTGTAAACTTACTTTATGTATCTTTATGTATCTTTATAACATTGTATACTCAATAAACTTCTTTTGACAAGGAAATTCAGGGCCATATAGCCAGTATCTATTTTGATGAATTAGACCCCAAAAATTTAAAGGATGAAACCCATTGAAGAGGCACAGATGGATCAGCCAGTGTTTCTGCATCTGGATCAAAAGGCATAAATTGAGACTTAGTCCAATTAAAAGAAGCCAGACTAAAAAACAAAAAGAAACAAAAACAAACCTGCATGCTGCATCTGTTCCCCACTGTCTCTACACCGAGAATTGAGCAAAGATAGCTGATCGCTCAGTTCTCAGGTCCGCTCTGAGCACAGAGTGGCGACTGTCAGTCACCGCCCTGTGCTCTGCCCCTCCAGTGCTCACTGGAGCACAAAGCTATGGGGAGGGCAGGGGCATCTGGCTTTGGCTCTCGGCGGCACGCTTTTGAGGCTGAGCCAGCTGTCGGTCAGACATCTGGGTGGATCCTGACATTAAGTAGTGGTTGTATATGGATTATTTTTGGAGAATAAGGACATTGTTCAGTGTCACTTTAATTCACATGGAGCCTGTAGAAAAACAAAATGACGAATGCTCCCTAGTCTTGTCTACCTCAGTCTCTTCCAACCTACTAATTTCTCTACTATGCCCTAATCTGCAGGATTTTACAGGGGATATATATGCACCTCCGATGGCTGCCTTAAAGGCATTTTAGACCTCTTGTGGAGAAGCTCATATTAGTCCCTAATAGGTCTAGACACATCAATATATGTTACTGAACAGTGATAGTTCTTCTTTAATGTGTATAGTCTGGGCACAAAATTATACTGTTGGATTGAAAAATGGTTTAAATATGTTAGAAATGGGGTTAAACATCCTCTACCTTATATAGCCCAGCAGTATAGTAGTAGATTTCACAATAACTGCTTCACTATTGGCATTACAAATCTAATACTCAGCTAGCTAGTAGCTCCTGATCTCTAATGAACTAAACTTACACCTAATGTAAAATTAATTAAGAAACCACCATATACAGTAGATGGAATTGCCAAAAGAAGTCCCGTGAAAGAATTCAAGTTGTAAAAGCTTTGACCTCCAAAAAAAAAAAAAAAAAGCAACTAACCCATTATCTTTGTAACAGCAGGTTCCAAGGAAAAAGCATATTCCACTCTTTCAAAAGCATGCTTGGCCTATGCAGACATCATCCTTTAATGGAAGAGAGATGACTGATGCAAACCTTGTTCAGTAATTCTTAAAAAAAAAAAAACTGGTGGTAGTTAGCAGCAAAAATTTTAAATCTTTGTATGGTGATACAGCTGCAGCTAATTCAACACTGCTGAAAAAATATATCCAAGGCTAGATTCGCTTTAACTTATATAGACACTTGATGACAACAAAAAACGAAGTACCTGAAATAAAATAAATATAAAATCTGCAGTCCCCGAGTGAGCGACTCATCAATTCTAAAATGTTGACTAGTAACAATATACAAAGGCAATTATGAAACCCAAAGAATATGGTTCAGATAATTCAAGACAGTGCCATTCAGTGATCATTATTCATAACACAACTCACATATGTTGTGTGAAAGTAGGCTGAACTGTAATGAGTTTAGCAGTACAGTTATAATGTAATCAATAAAACAAATGTGACAAAACCCCATCATTAAAATTGACTTAGCAATATCATCTGTGCGAAGGAAGTCAATTTCTTGATCAGAGCAAAATAAAACTTAGCAATGAATTTGATTTTAATTGACTCTAAGGAGACACTAGTCAGATTTAGATAATAAATGATATGGAGAAAGGTTGTCTAATGACTGAACTTCTGTGAAGAGAAACATTGTGTAGGCTTTCACACAGGGCTCATTTAAAGGATAATATACTGATCTTTCACAACAGATGTCTCTAAACGGCACAGTAAAAAAAGACTGTATCATTAGGATGCCATCTGCATGCAAGCATATATGCACTGTGTATAAAAGCAGCTCGTCATTGTCTCAACCATGGATCCATCAACACAATACTTTATCATGGCGGTAATGAAGGCAAGGCATTTCTATGTCTCCCCATGCAATTAAAGGCACAGTTAGTTTAAGCTGAAAAGGATTATGTAAAATCACCAGAAATGAAATGCCACAAGGAAGATTAGAAAAAGCTTTCAGCTTATCTGACACATAAGCATAATAAGTGTTCATAAAACAGAATACTTTACTTACCAATATCATTTTTAATCTGAAGTGTCGGTTTGAAAAAAAATTCCCTACAACATTAAAAGGAGGCACAAACGATTGTGTAAGGATGAACAACGCTTATTTCCAGAACACTATAAATCAATTTCTAACTGCCTGGGGTATGTTCTCCCTGTTCTTGAGTGGGTTTCCTCCCATACTCCAAAGACATGCTGGTAGTTTAACTGTAAGCTCTAACAAGTAGGGCCCTTTGATTCCTCTTGCATAGTTGCCAACTGTCCCGGATTTCCCGGGACATTCCCGGGTTTTAGATGCCATGTCCCGAGAACTCCGGTTCTTCACGATTTTTGCCGCCGCCACTGCCGCTAGAGGTCCGCGGCCGGCAGAGACAATGTCTCTGCCGGCCGCCATTTTAACGAAGATCAGGAAGATGGCTGGGGGGGGCTAGACGGAGCTCCTGCATCGCCGTCCACCCTCCGCCCCACTCCGCCTTGCCCCGCCTACCCCCCGCCCCTCTGCCAGTCCTGCGTCACCGCCCACCCCCCGCTCCGTCTCGCCTACCCCCCGCCCCACTGCCAGTCCTGCGTCGCTGCCCACTCTCCGCCTCGCCCCCGCCCCGCTGCCAGTCTGTTATGGAAAGGGAACATCAATTTTGTTTGAGTACAACGTCGCAAGACCGTGCAACTGTCAGTTAAAATAACGCAGTGCTGTATCGCAAAAAATGGCCTGGTCTTTAAGGGGGCAAATCCTTCCGGGGCTGAAGTGGTTTATTATTATCTTTCAAAGCAAACATGTATCAAACGAGTGAAATGGGAAGAACCTGATACCTGATTTGCGAGGACCCATATGATGTAAATGTGATATATCTGTTGGGCTTGATTCACACTGCAGTGATGCGGGAACCCTGTAAATCCACCGTGGGTTACTGCATCGCATGTCTCCCAGCGGTAGTATGCGAACTGCTGGGAGTGTCAATTAAAAGTTAATGACACCCCCAAATCAGTTCACATATCGCAGTACGAACTGTAAATACGGACAGGAATCGGATCGCATGGGTGTGAACACCCATGCAATCCGATTCTGCTACGGACCAAAAAAACAGTCCTGCGCGAGTTTGGTCCGAATGCGATGCAAATTCAGCCATACTATCTGTATGGCTGAAATCACATCGGACAGAGATCGCATGTGATTTGCACTGCAGTGCGGTGTGAGTCACATTCGATGTTGGACATCACAGCAGTGGGAACCAGCCCTAAAAAGGTAAATGCAGTAGATGTTAAAGATGATGGGTTTTCCCAAGGGGTTCAGGAACCTTAAAAAGTTACTAAAATCAATGGAAAATGCTTCTGATCATAATTGATAGCAGGTGGCAGTTTAAGTCACAGACAAACGTGGATTTTATGTTACTAGGGAAAAAGCATAGGTTCCCCCAAAACCTACAGTCAGAGGGGACCCCAGTCTTTACCATGACCACTCATGAGGAGGTGTGGGTTATGCTTTGTGAGAATCCCAAATTGAAGTCTACAGGTGTGCACTGCTGGCGAAAGCTAATATGCAAGCCAAAAACCTAATGAATACTAAAGCATACAAATGGAATCCATAGACCAGGGTCTTAAAATATAACTAAATCCTAATTAGAAAAACAAAAACTTACATATCACTAATGAAGCTAAACTGCATTATTCAAAATTAATTTTGATGCAAATTTCTATTTATAAATACCTGGTGATCCTGCCAGAGAAAACCCCTTCCTGTGACAGGGTGGAAAAATTAAATGGCATACACTGAATTCAATGCAATGTCCTCACCCTGGTCAGCACTGTAGGCCACACAGACAGGGGAAGTATTTTCAGCGTTGTTATACCCCACTCTTCCACCAGCATTGTGAATTGTCTGGAGGAAGTGATGTAGGGTGCCCTTTTTAACCTCTCTTCCAAGCTCCATTGGATTGAAGATCAAGAGAAACCCTGTGATGACTCCACAGGGAAAATAAAGAGGATTTCATGGCAAGTACAGTAATTGTAGAAAAAAGTTCAACCATACCCTTACAGTTGGAGGGGGCATGGATAAGCATAATAAAGTTTTTGAGCAAAGCATGACATCATAAAGTATCAGTTGGAATCTTTGCTCACACACTATCACGGGGAGAAGGGCCTTAGTAAGAGAGGTGACCAAGAACCAAATGGCCACTCTGACTGAGCTCCAGAGATCCTGTGTGGAGATGGGGCAAACTTCCAGAAACACAACCATCACTGCAGCCCTTTCTGATCTGGGTTTTATGGCAGAGTGGCTAGACGGAAGTCTCTCCTCAAAACACATGAAAGCCAGATCGGAGTTTGCAAAAAAAGCACCTGAAGGACTCTCAGACTGAGGAACAAGATTCTCTGGTCTACTGAAACCGAGATTGAACGGTTTGTCCTCAATTCTAAACAATATGTCTGGAGGAAACCAGGCACCGCTTATCAACTGCTCAATACCATCTCAACAGTGAAGCATGGTGGTGGCAGCATCATGTTGTGGAGGTAATTTTCGGCAACAGGGACTAGGTGACTGGTCAGGGTTGAAGGAAAGCTGAATGGAGAAAAGTACAAAGATACCCTCCATGAATACTGTTCCACAGCGCTCAGGACCAGAGACTGAAGGTTCACCTTCCAACATGACAATGATCCTAAGCACACAGCCAAGACAACACAGGAGTGGCTTAGGGACAACTCTGTGAATGTCCTAGAGTGGCCCAGCCAGAGCCCTGACTTGAACCCTATTGATCTGGAGATACTTGAAAACAGCTGTTCACCCACGGTCCCAATCCAAACTGACTGAGCTTGAGAGGATTTGCAAAGAATGGCAGAAAATCCCCCAGTCCAGGTGTGCAAAGCTGGTTGCGTCATCCCTATAAAGAATTGAGGCTGTAATTTCTGTCAAGTAAAGAGTCTGACTACCGTATATACTCGAGTATAAGTCGAGTTTTTCAGCACATTTTTTTGTGCTGAAAGTGCCCCCTCGACTTATACTCGAGTCAAGCACTTTTCTGCAGCAAAAAATTTCATTTTCCGAACCGACTTTGGGGCCCCGTATCTCAGGGCCACTTGGTGCTAGGAACCCCAAATTTGGTGTGCAAACCCAGTGGTACCACAACATATCCAAAGTTGGCATTCCTAGCACCAAGTGGCCCCGAGATACGGGGCCCCAAAATCGGTTCAGAAAATGTCATTCTCTGCTGCAGAAAAGTGCTTGACATTTTCTGAACCGAATTTGGGGCCCCATATCTCAGGGCCACTTGGTGCTAGGAACCCCAAATTTGGTGTGCAAACCCAGTGGAACTGGTACCATAACATATCCAAAGCTGGGGTTCCTAGCTCTAAGTGGCCCCGAGATACAGGGCCCCAAATCCAGTTCGGAAAATGTCATTCTCTGCTGCAGAAAAGCGCTTGACATTTTCTGAACCGATTTTTGGGGCCCTGTATCTCGGGGCCACTTGGTGCTAGAAACCCCAGCCATATTTTATGGTCCTAGTTCCACTGGGTTTGCACACCAAATTTGGGGTTCCTAGCACTAAGTGGCCCCGAGAAACGGGGCCCCAAAGTCGGTCAACTGTGTCCATCTGCAGCAATGTCATTTCGGGACCCTTTGGGTCTAGAGACCCCAAATTTTGGCTGCAGCTAGGGGGCATCTAAGAACCCTTAACTACCGAATTTGAAGTTCGGGGGACCTATGGCTGCAAATGGGCACAGTGAGGCATGCAAATGGGCACAGTGAGGCATGCAAATGGGCACAGTGAGGCTGCAAATGGGCATTGTTGACCCTCTTTTCCACTTACAGTAGTTGTGCATTTCTCACCCTCGTCTTATACTCGGGTCAATAAGTTTTTCCCATTTTTTTGTGGTAAATTAGGGCCTCGACTTATACTCGGATCGACTTATACTCGAGTATATACGATACTTACTGTATGCCAATGAGATATTTAAGTTTTTCCTTTTTAATTAAAAATTCTGTTTTCACTTTGTCATTATGGGGTACTGAGTGTAGATTAATGAGAAAACATGAATTTAAACTGTAGTATCAGGCTGCAACATAACAAGATTGTTACTAAAAAAGTGAAGGGGGTCTGAATACTTTATGAATGCACTCTATATATATTTATTTATTATTTATTAGATCAGCGGTTACACCATTCCATCCAGGGTTTCCATACTTTTTCAAAAGGTGGAATGCGAAGCAGATCTGAGTGACGGTGACCTTTTATAGAAGTAATTCGTTTTAGTTAATGTAATAGTGTCAGACAGATTAGGTGCCAGCTGTGTTCTCCATTTTCTGACAATAGTGATTCTGACTGTGAGTAGAACATGCATAACTATGGTATGGTAATTAGGTCATTTTCAATCTCTAGGTTTAGGAAAGCCAGAACAGGACTAGGCATTGTCACTACACCAGTTATTTCGGAAACAGACTGGAAGATTTTTCTGCCAGAAGCTAGTCAAGTTTTTACATGACCATTTGATATGAAACCATGTTCTCACATGACTGCACCCCCACCAGCAAAATGTGGTGTTGGAAGAGGAGAATTGCGCTAATCGGTGATGGGGATATTACCAGCATGTTTTTATGACAATTCCCAGTGGTTCAGTCACTGCTCAAAAAAGTTTAAGGAACACTTTTAAATCAGAGCATAGCATCAAGTCAATTAAACTCCTGGGATATTGATCACTAGTTTTTCACTAGTTTTGCATTTGGCTAGGGTCAGTGTCACTACTGGTTGCATGAGGTGATACCTGGATCCTATAGAGGTTGCACAGGTAGTCCAGATCCTCCAGGATGGTACATCAATACGTGCCATTGCCAGGTTTTCTGTGTCTCCCAGCACAGTCCCAAGAGCATGGAGGAGATTCCAGGAGACAGGCAGTTAACTCTAGGAGAGCTGGACAGGGCCGAAGAAGGTCCTTAACCCATCAGCGCGACTGATATCTGCTCCTTTGTGCAAGAAAGAACAGGATAAGCACTGCTAGAGCCCTATATATTGACCTCCAGCAGGCGACTGGTGTGAATGTCTCTGACCAAACAATCAGAAACAGACTTCATGAGGGTGGCCTGAGGGCCCGAAGCCCTGTGCTCACTGCCTGGCACCAGCTCAATTGGCATTTGTCATTGAACACTATAACTGGCACCCTGTGCTTTTCACAGATGAGAGCAGGTTCATCCTGCGCACATGTGATAGACGTGAACGGGTCTGGAGAAGAGGTGGAAAATGTTATATTGTCTATAACATAGTTTAGTATGACTGGTTTGGTAATGGGTCAATGATTGGTCTGGGGAGGCATATCCAAGGAGGGACGCACAGACCTCTACAGGCTAGACAATGGCACCCTGGCTGCCATTAGGAATGGGGAAGAAATCATTGGACCCATTGGCAGACCCTACGCTGGTGCAATTGGTCTTGGGTTTATCCTGGTGCACAATAATGCCTGGCCTCATGTGGCGAGAGAATGCAGCTGTTCAGGACCTTAATGATGCCCTGGTACAGATCTGGGAGGAAAAGCCCCAGGACACCATCCATCGTCTCATTAGGAGCAAGCCCTGACTTCGTGGGAGCCAAAGAAACTACTGAGTACCATTTTGAGTTGCAACAATGACATTTCAGAAAAATGGACTAGACTGCTGCATCATTTTTTCACTTTGATTTTCAGGGTGTTTTTTTATTCAGCCCGCTGTAGGCTGATAATTTTCATTTCCATCAAACGATGTGGCATCCTTTCATTCCTAGCACAGACCATAAAAACACCCAGTCCATATCATTACAGATATCCAGCATGATATTTTTACCCATTCAGATAATGTGTTTTTAAAGTGTTCCATTTTTGAGCAGTGTACATAGAGTTGAAGATTTTAAGCCATTGGCAGGGAGTGAAGGATTGATTTAAATAATTTCCTCATTTCAGAATGGGAATGGTTTTGGTTACCTGAAAGCTGATGTCCATGTTTCATGTCACTTTAAATAGTTTGCTTTGACCAAGATTCATGTTTTCTTTTACATCATGTGGATGGTTGGGTGCATGTGCTTCGCTTACCCAGTGAAGAGTTGGCACCAGGATGCACTATGGGAAGAAGGCAAGCTGACAGAATCAGTGTGCTGGTTTGATCAATGTTCTGCTGGGAAGCCTTGAGTCCTGCCATTCACGTTGTTGTTACTTGACGCATACCACCTGCCTGAACATTGTTGCTGACCAAGTACACCCCTTCATGGAAACGGTATGCCCTGATGGCAGTGGCCTCTTTCAGCAAGTTAATGCGGTGCCACACTGCAAAAATGGTTTAAGAATGTGTTGAGGAACACAGCAAGTTTGTAGTGTTGACTTGGCCTCCAAATTCTCCAGATTTCAATTCAATCGAGCAACTGTGAAATGTGCTGGAAAAACAAGTCCAATCCATGGAGGCCCCACCGCCCAACTTACAGTACTTAAAGGATCTGCTACTGATGGCTTGGTGCCAGATACCACGGCATTCCTTGACAGGTCTAGTGGCATCCATGCTTCAACAGGGCTGTTTTGGTCACAAAACAGGGTGTTTTGGTCACAAAACAGGGTGTTTTTGGTGGCAAAGAGGACCTACTCAATATTAGATGGGTGAAGATAAAGTTATGTCTGACCAGTATATATTGGCAATGTATCTTGTAACTCATAGTTTGCCTTGCTGCATATCTGATCTTCAGAGTTTCAAAAGGAGTAGTTTGCCCAGCAGACAGCATTGCCACAATCTCCTGTTCCAAGACCACCATGCACCTAATAAAAAAGTAGCCACCGTCATGTAAAAGTGATTTCACTCCACTTACAAAATAATATAAACCAAAACAGTGCTGCGCTACTAAGTAAATAATGGGAAATATAAACTCAATGAATTAATATGTGCAAACATAAATAAATAAGTCCACTGAATTAAATAAGTAAATAAAAGTTCATAGAAGTAAACTGGTGACTGATTGAAGTGGATCCAAACATATACCAATTCACCCAAAGTGCAGATTTTTCAGAAAAAAACTTGTGCTTGCCTCCACCAGTATCACAGGCTGCTCACCTCAAATATGAGCCAAATCAGCAGTGTTCTCCACTGGGGATAATGAAGATTACTGGCGTGGTGTAGACACTAATCCTTCTTTATCCTAGGCACCTTCTTTGGGTTCTGCGGAACCCTGATTGTCTTACCAAATAGGATGTATTAAAAAATATAGCAAATAGCAAAAAAGAAGGCAACATCTAGTGCTCTCCATCTGAGATAATTTTAATGGTATAAAAAATGGTAGGTACACTCACAAGTGTAGCACAATGAGCCTGCGCTAGCTGTAACAGCATTCAAACAACCCTGTCTCGAGATGGCCACAATGTGACGTCAGTATGCAGGCTCAGCCCCCTTGACGCGTGTCGTCAGGGAGTTGACTTCTTCAGTAGTGTCCTCCAAAAATGCACTCCACAAAGACCACGCTGCTCGATAACCCGCCCACATGAAAGGAAGTAAAGAGTTATCTATTGCCAATAGCACGTGTCAAATCAACAAGTGCGGAGGACATAAAAGGCCGACAGAATCCGCTTCAGGCACCAACGTTCGAAATAGGTCCATCTGAAAGCGAGACAAAGCATCTGCGATAATATTGGTATTACCAGGTATATACTTAGCCTTAAGCCACAGATTCAGACTTAAACATTTAAAAACTATTTGGCAAAGTATGGCAATAACAGGCAAAGATTTGGACGCAAAACAATTAAGCGCAAAATCTACACCTTTATTATCCAAATGTAACAAAATTCTTCAATGACTAAAGTTGTAATGCAACAAGAACTGGAAATATTACCAAGAGAACAATATTAGAAGTAAAACCATTTTCTCTCCATCTGGGATGCCAAGCACCAGCTGACCAATGTCCTTGATAAAAAAAATAATAAATAAAAAATTATCCGCAGCTCCCAGTAGCATCTGTAAACAAATTGAGAGGCTTCACAAAATTGAGGCTTCGCAAAATTGGGCTTGCCATAACACCCATTAAGGGAAGACAAAAAACAATGCCAAACAATCAGATTATCTCTAACTTCCGAACGTAATTCTAACAAAACGAAATGGAGAGGACACTCCGGATATGGAATGGTAAAGCCTTTTCGAAAATTTACGGCCCATAGGCAAAACCCTAGCAGCAAACGCTAAAAGGCCTAGTAAAGATTTAATTGTTTTTAATTTAACTTTCTTCTTGGACAAAATGAAAGCCAACAACTAACAAATTTTGGCAATCTTTTCTTGTGGAAGGCGGAATTCCATCCTAGCTGCATCAATAGTGACACCTAGGAATTCTAAGCAAGTAGTCAGATACACTGACTTTTCTGGAGCCAACAGAATGCCAAAGGAGCGGCAAATAATCTGGAATTTAGTAAAAAGATACAATCAGTAGCACCAGCCTTACCAATAAATAAAAAGTCGTCCAAATAGTGCAATAAATTCCACAAACCTGTCTGAAAACTCACCACCCATTCGATAAATGTGGAAAACAATTTGAAATATTTACAAGATAGGGAACACCCCATGGGGAGGCATTTATCAAAATAATATCTTCCTTGGAAATAAAAACCCAAGGAGTTAAAAGCCATAGGATGGACAGGCAACAAGTGAAAAGCTGATTTTATATCAGCTTTTGCTAGTAATGCTGAAGATCCCACACTCCGTATTTTAACTAACGCATCATCAAATGATGCATAAGAAACCAAACACATTTCGAGGCTAATTTCATCATTTAAAGACAAACCATCAGGATAGGACAAATAATGAATCAGTCCAAAGGAATTCGGCTCTTTTTTGGGAATAATTCCAAGAGGAGAGATACGAAAATTTTGAAAAGGAGGTGATGTGAAAGGGCCAGCAATCTTCCCTTCCTGAATTTCCTTCTGAATCTTCTCTTTGATAATATCTGAGTGTACTTCAACAGAAGGCAGATTTTCAACGATCACACAACCGTAACCAGAATAAGAAGGCAACCGAAAACCATGTGAGAAACCTTTATACAATAGGACTGCCATCTGACGGCTTGAATAAAGACAAAGGCAAGGCAACATGTTTGCTAACATCACCGGAGTGACCAATTTTAAGAGAAAGATATTTTGGATACCGCATTGGAAGTGGAATTCATTATTTTAAAGCAACGTACAGCAGGGTGTGTTCCTGAACAGTGAGTGCATTTGTGTTTATATCTGCAAACGTGTGGCCACATGCACTGTCCTTCATTAAAACTGCCCAGAATTGACTTGAGGTGGTTTGGCAAACGATTTCTGCAGCAATAATAAATTAAGCCACAAACCCACATCTTTTGTGCCCCATTTCAAGGAGCGATGTACTGAGAGTTTCTGATGAAAAGACTCATCATAAAAAACTACGATAGCCCTGGGCAATTCTTATACGCCTCGAGAAATATCTCAACGTGTTGGAACATTTCACTGCACAAATCTGGGCGACGCTCCCCCATTAAACTGGCATAAATGCAAAATATTTGCAACCAGTTGTTAAAACTGCGGGGAACACTTTTTCGTTTGTCGTTTTCAACTTTGTCTAATCTTTCAAGTCTATTTTCTTTCGCTAAAGGAAGGAGTGATCAGATATTGATATATGCATAATTTTATCTTTGACAGTAATTTGTAAATGAAATCCTAAAAGGCGACAATTTGCAAGAAATAACTTATTTCAAGCAGGATTCAGGCACAACAGAAGAATAAACAGGAGGTGATACCAACTGATGAAGTAAGCGCCGTATTTGCGACATTGTGAATAGTGGGCAATGATGGATTAGGATCAACAACCCGGTCACTCCATGTGGAAGCAATGTCCACCCTTGCAGGATGTAGGGAAGAACTTGGTAATAGTTTAGATAACAAAGAAGAAAAAAGAAACAGCAAAATCTTTCAGTAATTGAGAAGTATCAATGGACTCACCTGTAGCTATTTGTGTTGCTGGCACCGAAAGGTTAACCACGGTATGCAACTCAGAAGCAGAAACTGTCATGTTGGCACTCGCATCATTTTGTTCTCCTAGGGGATGATTAGTAGCCATGGCAATCATAGTATTCTGTGCACCAGATTCTTGTGCTGTGGAGACCCCTGCAGCATCTCGCAAAACCAAGCTGAGTAAAAACTAAATCCATAGGGTTAACAGTACAGTTTTAATTGTTGTACAGTTTTTTGTTGTCCTCTGTGTCCCTCATCCCTAGGCAGGGACTGTGATTCGGACCGGCATGGTTGCTTACACAATTCTTTAGTTCCTCTTTACAGGCTGCTCTGCGCATGCGCCCGTCTGTAGACCTGGAGGGCCGAGATCCATCATGTGATGTGCCGAAGGAGGATACATCCTTGGCAGAAGAGAAGCTTCTGACCTGGAAGAGGAAGCCAGGATTAGAGGAGCTACAGGAGCACATGGGAGAGGACCAGAGGTGGCAGCCCCCACACAGTCTAATGCCACAGCCATTCATCTATGTCGGTGGCCCAGCCCGTTCCATAACATGGCACAGTAAGGTCTCCATTCCGAAAATGGCAGCAGATGTGCCTTCTTCTTCTGTCTTTTTCCGACTGCATTGCTTGTGACGCATCTTTTTCTTTTTATAGATGACAGCTCGTGTTCCCGGCCGTTTAAAGACCCAGGAACCAATTACAAGTAAGTATTTAAATTAGTTTAAACTACTAGCATTTTCTAGTCTGCCACGCTCCCATAGGTATGGGGTGGGGATGTTTTTCCCCACTCCACACCTTTCAATCCTATAGAAAATTTATGGAAGGAGCTGAAACTTCAAGTTGCCAAGCTACAGCCAAGAAACCTTAAGGATTTAGAGAAGATCTGTAAAAAAGAGTGGACCAAAATCCCTCCAGAGATGTGTGCAAACCTGGCCACTATCTACAAGAAACATCTTACCTCTGTGCTTGCCAGCAAGGGTTTCTCCACCAAGTACTAAGTCATGTTTTGCTTGGGGATCAAATAATTATTTTACCTACTGAACTGCAACTCAATTTATCACATTTGTACTAGAGCTGCATGATTAATCGTTAAGAATCGAAATTGCGATCTTTTTCCCTTCCCGATCTTCAAAACAGCATGTCATGATTGTTTTTAACAAGTGCAGAGTTCTCACAGCTGGAAAAAAAATTAAAAAATCCAGGCAACCTGTCAAGTTTAATCACACAATGCAAATAAGTAGAAACAAAGTATTTTTTTATTCTTTTATGAAAGGAAAGAACTCCGGCGTGTAAATGAAGGAAGTTTAACCATTTAAAGACCAAACCTTTTCTGACATTTATTGCTTACAAGTAAAAATCATTATTTTCTGCTAGAAAATTACTTGGAACACCCAAACATGATATATTTTTTTTAGCAGAGACCCTAGAGAATAAAATGGTGGTTGTTGCAATATTTTATGTCACACCGTATTTGCGTAGCGGTTTTTAAAATGCAATTAACAAAAAAAAAAAAAAAATACACTTTAATGAATTTAAAAAAGCTAAAGAGTAAAGTTAGCCCAATTTTTTTGTATAATGTGAAAGATGAAGTGAAGAGCAAGCATGTTACCCTGAGGCACGATGGTCGACTATCAGTCCCATAACAACTCATAACACCATTCTTCACACTTCAAATGCCAAAGATGATCTCTAAATTTATAAGTCCCATTTCTGTCTACATAATTCTTTTTTTTTTTTTTTTTGAGACAGGACTTTGGCAGTGTCCATTTTGCCAACAAGATAATTTCCCAGAGCTTAGTGAGGTATGGAATCATTTTGACAGGGGCTCTTGCCCTGGTCAGGCTGTTGGTTTTAAAGCCCGTCTAGACAATGGTGTGACTGGCTTCATTCCAACAAAATGTATTAGTGATAAAGTTGTTAAACGACCCGAAGAAAGAGTAAAGGTGGGCATGACTGTCCATTGTCGGATAATGAAAATCAACATTGAGAAGTTTAGTGTGGACTTGACATGCCGATCCTCAGACCTGTCGGACAAACACAATGAGTGGAAGTTACCCAAGGACACTTACTATGATTTTGACACAGAGGCTACACATCTCAAACAGGATGATGAGCTGAAAAAGAAACAGCAGCGTACAACTTACATAAAACGTGTCATTGCACATCCCTCATCCACAATATTAACTTCAAGCAAGCTGAAAAGATGATGGAGACAATGGACCAGGGTAATGTCATTATTCGACCAAGCAGTAAGGGGGAGAATCATTTAACAGTCACATGGAAGGTTAGCGAAGGTATTTACCAACATGTGGATGTACGAGAGGAAGAGAAGGAGAATGCCTTCAGTCTGGGGTCAACACTGTGGATTAACACTGAGGAGTTTGAAGACTTAGATGAAATTATTGCTCGATTTGTGCAGCCCATGGCATCTTTTGCAAGAGATCTTATAAACCACAAATATTACCAGGACTGCAATTGTGGAGATAAAAAGAAATGAGAGGAATTATTGATAAAGACAAAGAAGGAAAAGCCTACATTCATTTCATACTTCATTGCTGCTAATAAGGAGCTCCCAGGCAAATGTTTGTTAGGTTATCAGCCCTGAGCTAAGCCAAGAATTGAGTACGTAACGTAGAAGGTTTCAGATATAGAGGACAGATATTCCCTAGAGTTAATGGCCTTTTCCGATGGTTCAAAGACCACTACCAAGACCCTGTACCAGGTATTACTCCCAGTAGCAGCAGTAGAACTAGGACTCCGGCCTCCATGAGTGCCACCCCTGCCAATATTAATCTTACAGATCTGACCCATGCTGTGAATGCTCTACCGCAAAACATGACCTCCCAAATGTTTAACGCTATTGCTGCAGTTACTGGACATGGGCAAAATCCCAATGCCACACCAGCCCAATGGGCATCCAGTCAGTATGGTTATGGTGGAGGCAGTGGAGGTGGGAGCAGTGCTTATCATGTTTTTGCGACTCCAGCACAGCAGCCTATGGCTACACCTCTGATGACCCCCAGCTACTCTTATGCTACTCCCAGCCAACCTATTACAACACCACAGTACCATCAACTACCGCCAAGTGCTACACCAACTCGCACCCACACCACAGTCCTCTCATTTACAAAGTTCATCAACATCAAGTTCCCGACACAGGCAGCAATCCAAAACCAGTAGTGAGAGCCCTATTGATTGGGGCAAAATGGCTGAACAGTGACTGCATGAAAAAGAGGCAGAGAGGCGAAAACAGAAGCAGCGGTTAATCCCTCGTCCGTCTCTAAGTCCTATGATAGAGAGTACACCCATGTCTGTCGCAGGGGATGCCACACCACTATTGGATGAAATGGACCAATGAGTGCAGGAGATGGGAAACGAACTCGAAGGACACATGAGAACATCACTTTGCGCATTTTATTTTTGACAGTTGTACAAAAATGTTCCCAAACTCGCAGTGGAGATTAATTATATCTGATATATCCACTGACCACCATGGGAAGATTGGACCTTTCCAGTGTAATGCTTGATTTATTTAAGTGCTTGAGATCTTGTTTTAGCACCAAGCATCAATATCAGATTGTGTTTATATTACAATTGAAGTGTTGGTTTACTTCCGAGAAGAGAGGTAAAAGTGTTAAGTTGACCTCAGTAGAAAAACAGTTATGTTTTTATGGGCTATGTTTTAAACATAAAATGGGGTTCACTTTTCTTTTTTAATTGCATATTCTGCCAAAGAATGCAAAATAAAATGAGAGGTCTGAAGCTAAGATCTCATTTTTGTAATATGATGTAGACTGGCTGGAGCCATTTTATTTGGATACATGGAACTAAAAGGGAGCATTAAGCGACTGGGGGCAGACAATATAGTCTCTTCTCGTAATATCTTCAAAAAATAAAAAATAAAGAAGAACATGCTACAATGTTTTATGCATTTAGGTATTTATTTTTCATCCTTGCTCTATTTTCATGCTTCACTGCAATGTGCAGCTAACTGTAAGTTTGCGACGGTGTCCCTACACAGTCTCGGTGCTTAATTATGAGATGAAGCTTTTTGCTTTTTTGGGGGTTTTTTTATGTCATTTTCATTGCAGTGTACAGGTGTCATGGATTTCTGATGACACCTAAAGTTATCATTATTATAATAACTTTTATTTGTTTTGTTTTGGCAGCAGACAAATAAAATAGTGACTTATAATTCATTTTTTAAGAACATTTTTGTTCCAAATAATAGGAGAATGTAAGCATCCAGACTGAAAAAAGATCATGACAAGCACTTTTTAACTATGTCTTTTGACATGTGTCAAGCTATAAAAGGAAAAAAAATCTTTTTATGGGACCAAACAGCATGCCTTTCTTACATAACAAACTGAACATCAGAGAAGATTAAAGTGACACCTGAAAATTTTGAAAAAGACTCTGGAGCCTTATGTATTTGTATAACTGTACATTCAAGAGAGATATGATGATGAAAGCTTTATACCGACCAGCCATGCTAACATTTCAAGTTGAATAAGAGGGAAAAAAGATCTTCCAAGAAAAATGCATGGAAGATCCTGCATATAGCCACATGAAGAAGCAGTTAACCAACCTAATCACAAAGGAAACACAGATCAACAGTGACATCTTCTTTCTCTCAAGAAGCAAAAAGAGGAATCTCATACTATAAGGTCTCCAGATTAAAAATCCTTGTGCAAATGCACTGAACTCTCCTTATGTAGAAGGACCAGCGAAAGACTAAGGAACAACCTCATTCAGAAACTGTATGGCAAAAACTTGCCATAAATAGGAAGCAAAAAAAAATAAACTCCAGAAGCTACACCAAGAGCAGATTTTTTGAATACAACATAAAACGAATACAACATCTGTATCTCCTACTATCAGTGACCTGGAATCCAATCCAGAATCCCAAAGTATCCCTTGTGTAAATGCTGACCTGACTAAAAATGTGGATATAACAGAGGAACTTGGAATCACCAATCTGTCAAATCATTATCTGTCCGAACCAAAAATAACAGTCCTCTCCAAAGGCCTCACATTCTGCCCAACCATTAAATTGGATAATTTACAGGTATTGTCAGGTATGGAAGAATTCTTCAGGAAACTAAGGCTCAAAGAATTATTATTATTATTATTATACAAGATTTATATAGCGTCGACAGTTTACGCAGCGCTTTACAACATTAGGGCAGACAGTACAAGTACAATACAATTCAATACAGGAGGAATCAGAGGGCCCTGCTCGTTAGAGCTTACAATCTAGGAGGGAGGGTCAAGTTATACAAAGGGTAATAGCTGTGGGGGATGAGCTAATGGAGAAAATAGTGCAGTTGTTAGATGGAGGCAGGATAGGCTTCTCTGAAGAGGAAAGTTTTCAGGGATCGCCTAAAAGTGGATAAAGTTGGAGACAGTCTGACAGATTGGGGTAGGGAATTCCAGAGGATGGGCGAGGCTCGAGAGAAGTCCTAGAGGCGGATATGGGAGGAGGTGATGAGGGAGCTAGAGAGCAGGAGGTCTTGGGAGGAACGGAGATGGCGATTAGGTTGGTATTTTGAGACTAGGTTAGTGATGTAGCTGGGGGCAGAGTTGTGGATGGCTTTGTAACTTATTGTTAGTATTTTGAATTTAATTCGTTGGGCGAGTGGTAGCCAATGGAGGGATTGGCAGAGAGGGGTAGCAGACACTGAGCGGTTTGTAAGGTGGATGAGTCTGGCAGCAGCATTCATGATGGACTGAAGGGGGGATAGTCTATTTAAAGGTAAGCCAATGAGGAGTGAGTTGCAGTAGTCAAGGCGAGAAATAACCAGGGAGTGAATCAGGAGCTTTGTGGTTTCATTGGTTAGAAAGGGACGTAGTTTAGAGATGTTGCGGAGGTTGAGGCGGCAAGCTTTGGAAAGTGATTGGATGTGGGGCTGAAAGGAGAGTTCAGAGTCCAGGATAACACCTAGTACCCTGACATGTGGGGACAGGTGGATGGTTTTGCCATTGCTCTTGACAGAGAAGTCGGGGGAAGAGGAACGCGGGGGAGGAAATATTATAAGCTCGGTTTTGGACAAGTTGAGTTTGAGGAAGTGGTGTGACATCCATACAGATATGTCGGTTAGTAAGTTAGTGATGCGTGAGGAGACTGATGGAGTGAGTTGAGGGGTGGAGAGATAGATTTGTGTGTCATCAGCATAGAAATGATATTGAAAGCCGTGAGAGGCAATCAGCTGACCCAGGGAAGAGGTGTAGATTGAAAATAAAAGAGGTCCAAGAACAGAACCTTGGGGGACCCCGACAGAGAAGGGAAGAGGAGTGGAGGAAGTAGAATTGTAAGTGACACTGAAGGTGCGTTGGGATAGGTAGGATGAGAGCCACTGAAGAGCACAGTCACGGAGACCGAGGGAGTAAAGTTTTTTGAGGAGGAGGGGGTGGTCAACCGTGTCAAAGGCAGCTGAAAGATCAAGAAGTAGGAGTACAGAATAGTGTCCGTTGGTTTTTGCAGTTAGTAGGTCATTTGTGAGTTTTAAAAGAGCAGTTTCTGTGGAGTGTTGAGGGCGAAATCCAGATTGAAGGGGATCAAGAAGGTTGTTTTTAATGAGGTGGTCACTCAGTTGGTTGTAAACCAGGCGTTCAAGGAGTTTAGAGGAAAAGGGGAGCAAGGAGATTGGGCGTAGGTTGTTAAGATTGGTTGGGTTCAAGGACGGCTTTTTGAGTATGGGGGTGACCAGTGCATGTTTTAGAGCATCGGGGAAGATGCCAGAGGTGAGGGAGAGATTGAAGATGTGGGTTAGAAAGTGTAGGATGGGGTCAGAGGGTGACCGTAGCATTTGAGAGGGAATAGGGTCCAGGGGACAGGTGGTTAGGTGGGCGATAGAAGGAGTTTAGCAACTTCATCTGTAGTAGTAGATTTGAATAGGGGGAGTGTCAGTTGTACCTGTGACGAACGCGGGTGTCAGATCTCCGCCCTCCTCGCTAACTTGCAACGAAGGACCGGCCAACCTCACACAACGCTGTCACTTATGTAACAATGCCACTCTCAGCTGCGCCCAGCACAAAGATTTTCCAGCTTGTGGGACCACAATCTAGGTGCGAGCAGCCTGAGAGTGATTGTCACTGGGCTAATTACACAATTAACCCTTTAACTGCCACTACCCCCGTTTAAATTTTTTCATAGTAATGAATTTTTTCATAGTAATGAAAGGAATCCTTTGACAATGGATTGCAACAAAAATAAAAAGAACAGCAACATTACACCTCCACAAGGGCGCAACCCCAAACTGGACACCTATATTGACAGCTTCAGACTGAGAGTTACATCTCTGATATCAACCCAGCAAAAAAAGTTTTATACAATCTTTCACCACTGGAGCGAAGAGCTGTACACGATTTATGCAATAATCAGGCCATCACCATCAAACCAGCAGATAAATGGGGAGCAGTTGTTGTGGTGGATACAAACAAATACATACAAGAGGGCAAGAGGCAGCTTGCCAATGCTACTTACTATAAAAAACTGGATTATGATCCGACCCAGGATTTTACTAAGCAATTAAAAGGTCTCATTAAAACAATACCAACCCACCTACATTCAGAACTTATCAATGCAATTCCAGATAATCCAGAAATTGGGGACTTACATGTTGCCTAAGAATCACAAGCCAGGAAATCCAGGCAGACCCAACTTAACAGGTATGGATTGAATACACTTACCAAACATATCTCAGGCCTTGTGGAAAATATGTTAAAACCATTAGTCATGAATACTGCTAGTTTCCTAGAAGACACAACTGATTTTCTGAACAGGCTTAACAATATACAGCAATTACCACCAAATACACTTCTAGTCACTATGGATGTAGAATCTCTGTATATTAACATCCTTTACAAGGATAGGTTGGCTGCATGTCGCAGATTATTATTATCCTCATCAAACCACAAATACACTGCTGAGGATGTTACACAGCTCATCAAATTCATTACCCACAACTACTTCACTTTTAACAATGACATCTATCTTCAGTGTATGGGTACTGCTATGGGAAATAAAATGGCACCCCGATATGCAAACTTATTTATGGCTGACCTGCAGGACAAATTCCTGAACAGCATACAACAAAAGCCATATAGATATTATCGTTATATCGATTATATTTTCATTATATGGACTGAAGGTGAAGAAAATCTAAAACAGTTTTATTAATTGATTAACATTTTTCACCCATCAATCAAACTAAAACTGGATTATTCAAATACATATGTCAACTTCCTAGACACCAAAGTATACATGAGGGATAACAAGCTTCACAAGATATACAGAAAACCGACTGACCGATGCAGCAACACACTAAACAGGCCATCAGATACCACTGAATATGTTAAGACCCAGAAGACAGAAATAAACATCTCAGAACACTAGCAGACTCCTTCCATAAGAAAGGTTACAAAGACAAAACCATCAACAACAGCAAAACCATGGCCTTGAGAACCTAAAGAGAACATCTCCACATATAATCCAGCGCTAGAAGGGATAAAAAAAGATAATCAAAGATTTGCAACCCATCATAACAGAGGGTGAAACTCCGAAAGAAATAATCCAACACCCAATCCTGGCTTTCAGACAATCTCCCAACCTCAGACATAAACTAATCAGCAGGAAAATTCATTCTGATTATGAAATCTAAAAGTGTCACACACAGACAAAAGGGACCTTCAATATCATGGGATCATACAGCTGTACCTCCAGTAATGTTGTGTACCTCATCCAATGCAAAAGGTGTAGTAAAGAATCTTATGTTGGTGGAACAGGACAGAAGTTGCAAGTGAGGATGAATTTGCACAGACAATCAAGTAACATAAAAGAAGATTTCTGCACAAATGTGGGACATCATTTCTCACAACCGGATCACACCACAGAAGACCTCAATGTCTTAGTTCTTATAGGAAATTTCAAAACTATTCAGGAAAGGAAAACTTTTGAACTAAGAATGATAGTTCTATTTGACATAAAGCTACACGATTCTGGCTAAAATGAGAATCACGATTTTTTGCTTAGAAGATAGATCATGATTCTCTCACAATTCTTGCGGTGTAACATCATCTTTCACATTAAAACAAAAAAATTGGGCTAACTTTACTGTTTCTTGCCCAGCCGGTCTTTCAAACGCAATTTTTTGTGAAAAAATACACTTCAATATGAATAAAAAAAAAAGAAACAGTAAAGTAAGCCCAATTTTTTTTTGTTTTAATGTGAAAGATGATGTTACGCAGCGAGAATCGTGATCTATCTTCTAAGCAAAAGAAAATTGTGATTCTCATTTTAGCCAGAATCTTGCAGCTCTAGACAGTACTCAATTGTTTCTGTCGCAAGTGCATTAATACGGCTACAATTACCTCAAGCAAGAAAAATGCAGTAAGAAAAGTTGCTGCTCTTGGTCCCTCCTTTTGAAAATGCTAGTTGACTGGGGATCAAACCAGGGGCGTAACTAGAAATCACAGGGCCCCATAGCAAAATGTTGTATGGGCCCCCCCCAAAAAAAATTGCGGTGCTTAAACAAAATAGTGGACGTGGCTTAAAGGGGGTGTGGTTCGAGTCTGAGATGAATGAGGAAGGAAGGAAGGAAGGAAGGAAGGAAGGAAGGAAGGAAGGAAGGAAGGAAGGAAGGAAGGAAGGAAGGAAGGAAGGAAGGAAGGAAGGAAGGAAGGAAGGAAGGAAGGAAGAACAGGCCCAGATCCTACACCACAATAGCAATATATGTATTCCAGAAAGTTTAACAATCAACAGATAAAGATACTCCAAACACCTGGTGTTGGCGCTTCAATCACCCTCACCTGTGCCCAATGCAGCGTGACCAGTGCCCAATGTGGCCTGTGTGTTCCCAATGCAGCGTGGCCTGCCCATGCCCAATACAGCCTCACCTGTGCCCAATAATGCCTCACCTGTGCGCACTTGTGCCCAATGCAGCCTGTCCAGTGCCCAATACAGCCACACCTGTGCCCAATGCAGCCTCACCTGTGCCCAATGCAGCGGACAGTGCCCAATGCAGCGTGGACAGTGCCCAATGCAGCATGACCTGCCTGTGCCCAATGCAGCATGTCCAGTGCCCAATGCAGCCTCACCTGTGCCCAATGCAGTGTGGCCTGCCCGTGGCCAATACTGCCTCACCTTGCCCACCTGTGCCCAATGCAGCCTCACCTGTGTCCAATGCAGCCTCACCTGTGCCCAATGTGGCCTGCCTGTTCCCAATGCAGCGTGGCCTGCCCGTGCCCAATACAGCCTCACCTGTGCCCAATGCAGTCTCACCTGTGCCCAATGCAGCCTCACCTGTGCCCAATGCAGCGTGACACGTGCCCAATGCAGCCTCACCTGCATTTCCGGTTACAAGCGCTGGTGTCAGCAACATATGCTTATGTTATTTCAACCGAATGTGAATACCTTTCCACGTGTTTGTTAAATAAACAATTGGTACAGTATCACGCTATTGGGCTCCCTCTCCCTTTTCATGATGTTCAACATATGATGGAATTTCCTCATCACCAACTATAAGGATGATTCCAAATCCTATATTGCTACACAGTGGCACATACTGTGGAAGCCTTAGACCCCAGGAGGGGGAGAAGGATCTGGTGAGTGCAGCCGCAGTAGGAGCACTAATTAAGGCATACACGGTTTGACCACTCACGGAGAAGAAATTTAGATTAGATAAATGGATTATTTCACTGGCACAAGAGCACATTATTCATCTTAAAAGTTTTTTGGACTATTGTTTTTTATCTATTGGCACAGGAGCACCTTACCTATTTTGAATGAGCTGTGGATTATCAGTTTAATTAATAGAATACTAGACCAATAATTGATTTATTTTTATGGCATGTTTATTTGTATATTTTATATTGTTTACACTACTGTGACGAAATAGGCATTTCTGGTAAATCCCTTATGGAGAGGGATTTTAAAGCTAAGCAGCTGCTGTTCAACCTGTGAAAGGTAAAGAGTGAGTTAATTGCATTGAGAGAGCTCCGTGACTAACAGCGCTTGCTAGGTGTGTATTCAAATATATCAATAAAGTGTCTAGTGCAATCCACCAACTATTAAAAACTGGTAACAATAAATTTACCTATGATAATATGAGAAACTCAGTGAATTCAACACTGGCTAATTGTGTCCAAATGTGACGAAAAAAGTGACTAGTGCAAAACAACATTGAATACCAACTACCTAATATAATTGAAATAATTAATTGTGTGGAGTGAATAAATAAAAAGCGTTATAATGAACAGTGAAGGGATTCCTTCACATGGATCCCAAAATAGAGTGGTAATAAAAATTTTACATTCCAGTCCATGTCACAGGTATGCAAATCATAATTCTTATATAGCTGGTATCTTCGCTATCACTGTAGGCTTGATTGCATGTATCCACTTACGATCAAGGCGACAATAAAAGGCAATCCTTCCCAAAAATGAATCAAATCAAAGGGGAGTATAGGTCCCTACTCACCGAACGGTGTTGACTCTCTTTGCCTTATGACAAGAGAAGTCAAATCAGGCTTATGGCATCACCGTGACCAGATGTTTTTCATCAAACAGGACTCATGTCCGCTCTGCCCGGCCGCTCAGAATACCGCTAGCAAGAACTCTCAAATTGCAAGGTGAACCAGGAAAGAGAAAAGATAGCTCTCCATAGCGTAAAAAAGTTTATTTAAAAAATTCCGAGCAATGTAGCATCCATACGATCATCAGAAATAATGCTACAGATAGCCGCATATAGCTGTAAAAAAAAAATCAAACAGTCCAGGGATCGATAGGCAATAACATCTAACTCTGTTACACTCGCACCGTGCGTCTAGGCTTGACACGTTTCGTCATGTGATATGACATTATTAGAAGCTTTATTGATATATTTGTATATACACCTAGCAAGCGCTGTTAGTCACGGAGCTCTCTCAGTGCAATTCACTTCTTCTGAGGCACTGCCTTAGAGCAAGAATGCAGAGGAGTTCTGACTTCACACTGCCTTTTAAACCTAAACAATACACTTCTTATTGGCTGCCTCCTCCAAAACTATTAAAGCTGAACGTCTGGCAAAAAAATGTTTCCCCATGCCTGTGGCCACACTGTACGGTGTTACCTGCTTGTTTTTTTTCAAGAGGGAGAGAACAGAAATATACTTACCTAATCCTCCTATCCTCCCAGCACAAGACCGGTCCCTGCGGTACCTGCCATACACCCCACCCCCACCCATGGTCTAGCGGTCTTGAATAGTGGACTGTTCCTGACATCATCACACCCAGAGCAGGATTTTCATAGACCAGGCACAGTCCACCTATGAACACCAGTAAACAAACACTTAACTTGTGCAGTTTGGGCACAGCCCCACTGCATGGGCAAGAAAAAATGCCCAGAGTTGGGCTTTCAAGATAGAAACAGCTATGGCTGTAATTACACCCAGTGACTGCTTGAGTTTTGGCAGGTACCCGCTCCCACTTCTGTTGGAATTGCCTAGGCAATTCCAGACAATTCCACAGTGGGAAGCAGGCTGTGAACCTGCAAGGAGGCACAGCCAGCTTCCCCCCCCAGTAAACAGTCTAGCAGTGGGGACACATCGACTGGCAAAGAACTAGAACTAAGGGGCCAAGCCCAACCCCTAAAAACAACTCAACACCATAATTCCCACTCCACCAAATTATTTGGACCAGTGCACAAAGCAAGGTCCATAAAGACATGCATTAGCGAGTTTGGGGTGGAGGAACTTGACTGTCCTGCACAGAGTACTGACCTCGACCTGATAGAATACCTTTGGGATGAATTAGAGCGGAGACTGCGAGCCAGGCCAGGTCCACATCAGTGTCTGACCTCACAAATGCGCTTCTGGAAGAATGGTCAAACATTCCCATAGACACACTCCTAAACCTTGTGGGCAGCCATCCCAGAAGAGTTGAAGCTGTTATAGCTGCAAAGAATTGGACAACCCATTATTGAACCCTACGGACTAAGACTGGGAATCCATTAAAGTTTGTGTGCGTGTAAAGGCAGGCGTCCCAACACTTTTGACAATATAGTGTATGTGCTACCACCTTTCTAAATGTCTAGATGATTTTAGTCTTTTTTTCCCGTTGAGTTGTAAAATGTGCGTGTTTGTACAGACTACGGCGGCTATAAAAGCATAGATTTTTTTTTTGTAACTGGAAATTACTGGAATTTCTTTTAGTGTTATGTCACACAAGCAGTCACCAGATATGTAACACTAGAGATGAACAATCTTGCTGATATGTAATAAATGAATGGCCCTTCACCCCCCAGTAAAAGATTTTTCCACTTAAGTAGCAGCAGCATTACAATCTACATCTCTTGTATCTGAAAACCGGACCCAAGCACCACTTTTTAAGTATTTTGATGCCCTATCAAATCAGCAAGATTTCTGGCTCCGAGGTGTCTTCTATACAGGTAATGAGCTGAGATTAGGAGCACTTAAAGGGAGGTCTTCTAATCTCAGCTTGTTACCTGTATAAAAGACACTTGTCCACAGAAGCAATCAAGCAGATTCCAATCTTTCCACCATGACCAAGACCAAAGAGTTGTCCAAGAATGTCAGGGACAAGTTTGTAGACCGATACACACTGGAATGGGCTACAAGACCAACGCCAAGCAGCTTGGTGAGAGGGTAACAACAGTTGGTGCGATTATTCGCAAATGGAAGAAACACAAAATAACTGTCAATCTCCCTCGGTCTGAGGCTCCATGCAAGATCTCACCTCGTGAAGTATCAATGATCATGAGAACGGTGAGGAATCAGCCCAGAACTACACAGGAGAGTCATGTCAATGATCTCAAGGGAGCTGGGACCATAGTCACCAAGAAAATAATTGGTAACACACTACGCCATGAAGGATTGAAATCCTGCAGCGCCCGCAAGGTCCCCCTGCTCAAGAAAGCACAGGTACAGGCCTGTCTGAAGTAATGAACATCTGAAGGATTCGGAGAACTGGGTGAAAGCATTGTGAGCAGATGAGACCAAAATCGAGCTGTTTGGCATTAACTCAACTCACCGTGTTTGGAGGAGGAGGAATACTGCCTATGACCCCAAGAACACCATCCCCACCGTCAAACATGGAGGTGGAAACATTATGCTTTGGGGGTGTTTTTCTGCTAAGGGGACAGGACAACTTCACTGCATTAAAGGGACAATGGACAGGGCCATGTATCACCAAAATGTTGAGTGAGAACCTCCTTCCCTCAGCCAAGGCATTGGAAATGGGTCGTGTATGGGTATTCCATCATGACAATGACTCAAAACTCAAGGCCAAGGCTACAAAAGAGTGGCTCATTAGGGCCTGGAGTGGCCTAGCCAGTCTCCAAACCTTAATCCCATAGAAAATATGTGGAGGGAGCTGAAGGTTCGAGTTACCAAACGTCAGCCTCGAAACCTTAATGACTTGGAGAGGATCTGCAAAGAGGAGTGGGACAAAATCTCTCCAGAGATGTGTGAAAACCTGGTGGCCAACTACAAGAAATGTCTAACCTCTGTGATTGCCAAAAAGGGTTTTGCCACCAGTCATGTTTTGTGAAGGGCTCAAATACTTATTTCACTCATTAAAATGCAAATCAATTTATAACTTTTTTGAAATGCATTTTTCTGTATAATTTTGTTTTTATTCTGTCTCTCACTGTGAAAATAAACCTACCATTAAAATTATAGACTGTGGGTGTGTCCAAGATGGCCACTGGAGCAGACG
The DNA here is from genome assembly GCF_042186555.1 of Aquarana catesbeiana. Taxonomy (NCBI): domain Eukaryota; kingdom Metazoa; phylum Chordata; class Amphibia; order Anura; family Ranidae; genus Aquarana; species Aquarana catesbeiana. The sequence continues at coordinate 297,955,460 of NC_133326.1, forward strand.
TGCACTGAGAGAGCTCCTGCTTGGCCTCTAACATATAGCCCTGTTACCCTGCAGACCAGCAATCCTAACCTGCCCAGAAGGGACGAGCCAGCAGCGGTGACCGGTATGACCAATGGGAAAGGTGCCCTGTCCACCCGCAAATGTCCCAAGTAGCTCCTGTTCCTGCTGCACGGAGCCCTTGTCCCGCCACAGAAACCAACATGGCATCCCAGACCGAGGGGAATGACTCTGATCCTGTAGACAGAGAACAATCCAACTTCGATGTCCTTATGCAGGCGGTTCAATAAGTTTGATTGTATGTATAAATTTCTCCCTTTGGAGACAAATAAAAATGTTCTGTTAAGAAAAAAAAAAAAATATATAGACTGATCATTTATTTGTCAGTGAGCAAACATACAAAATCAGCAGGGGATCAAATACTTTTTTTCCCTCACTGTATATGATATAACAGTTGTCAAATTTGCCTAGCTTGGGGGCAATATCATGGTTATGAGGGCAGGCAAGAACCAGCTGGCACAAAGCTCTTGGGCTACAGCAGAAAGACTAAAAAACCTGTACGAATAGCTACTTCTTTTCCCTGAGATAAACAGCAGCGCCTGCACTATTTATATACTCCCCCTCCTTATGCATTGACATTGACTTGCTCTGTTGAAAGAGCCAGCAAATTTATGGAGCTCTCTGCAGGAACATGTTATGGAGATTAAGAGTTAGGAAAATTACAAGTTAAAGGGATTAAGAGTTATGCAAAAGGGTTTGGGGGTTAATGGTTAAGTTTAGTGATACATTACCTATAATAGTGTGAAATCTACCATGGAAGTTTTCAATAGAGGAAGCGATACTCTACTTGAAGTTCCCCTCATAGCAACCCTGCCAGTTCCAGGACTATCCCTCACACTAACCATTTCTTATATAATAACTTTACTTTTTGCATAATCTACTCTTCTGAGAATGCTGCGCTAGACATTAAATCCTGGTGCCAGAATTTACGGATTTATACGTTTAGAGATTTATTTGTTCCCTTTTCTTTTTGATCCCCAATTACTCTGTTGGGGCATCTGGAGCACAGAACAAACTCCAGTACTTTCAGGTACAGAGAACATTACTCCCCTTTATCCCACAAGACAGTGCATTTAATTGGTCACTATCAAACTCACTAATAACCAATATAGAGTGCGCACTGTGAAACGTGCGTTGGGGCACAGACTTTAGTGCTGATGTCACACCGCTGCATCGATGCATTGATATATCGGTCTGTTTGTTTAGCCTTTGTATGATTCTCATGGTGCAATAAATACTACACTATTACCATCTTTTCTGGCTCTCAGCTTTATTTGTTGCAGCTTTGATCAGTGCTGAGAACTGGAGAAGAGAGCACTGTGGATTGATGCATAGGCTACCTGGGATGGCACCTACGTATCATGACATGCTGAGCTTCCCACACATTTTGTAACACATTTTTTGGTGACTGCTCATTTCATGATCGTGCTTCTTTACAACTGGAAGAGTCTGGCACCGATTTGAGTCATGGGTGGAGAAATTATAATACATACCATATATGTTGTCTGGACTATACAAGACTTTTTTGCATTTTATGCACTTGTTTACATGTATACTTTATTTTTTTGTGATAGTATACTACATTTTAGGATTGATGTTTTTATTTGGATTTTTGCACTTTAGTATACATAGCTATGTGACAAATTGTTGCACTTTGTGATTAAGGGCTCTGGATTTCACGGACATGATCGGATCGGATATCGGTTGATGTCAGTGGACATGTCACCGATGACATCCGCCAGTCCATAGGGCTGAATGGAGTGTCCGATCAGGTCCACCTGAATAATTGACACGCGGACCTGATCAGAAAACCTGTGTAAAAGAGGCATTACTGTTGCACTCTGATTGTGTGGCGGGTGCCACTGGGCAAAGGGAAGGCAGCCTAGAGAACGTCCATTTGATGTCTTTCCCTTCCTCTTAATGACCCAGAAGTGACGTATACAACATTATGTCCAGGTCCCCGAGTTCCACCCCCTAGCCAGTATGATTGAAGAAACGAATGCAGTTTGATCTGCACTGCATTTGTTTAGTTGGAGGACAGATGAGCCACGAGAAGTCTTCTAGACCCCTGGTGTCTCATTAAAGAGAACAGAGGGGACTTTTTGTCCCTCACGTGATAAAAAAAAAGTTAAAGTGATTCTAAAGGTTTCTTTTTTTTTAAATAATAAACATGTCATATATGGTTTTGCACAGAGCAACCCTGATCTTCCTCTTCTCGGGTCCCCTGCCAGCACTCCTTCCACAAAAACACAAAAACAGCAGCTACTGACATGGATGAAGAACAAGTGCACTTCAAGGTTAACTTGTACAGTTACTATTATGCCCTGGAGTTTACAAAATTCTATTTTGTTTCAAGTCAAAGATAAATATTTAAGGATGAAAAAGGGTTAGCACCAAAACTCTCTGCACCCATCAACACCCAGTAAGTTTGTGCAAATAAAAGTTATGAAAAGCACAGGTTTTTATTATTATTAGGGCTTAATTGCAAAGATTAATAGTACTCATACACCAGACCAAAAATCGTTCCAAAATCGGTCATTTGTACAAGTCGTCCTTTTAAAAAAAAAAAAGAGAAACTGATTCATTTAAAGTGGAGTTCCACCCAAACGGATGCTTGTTTGCACCCTCCCCCTCTCCATTGCCACATATGGCACTTTTTGAGGCAGAGCAGGTACCAGGTTGTGACAGGTACCTGCTCCTACTTTTGGGTAAGATCACCAGTCGGCAATCTACATGCATTCCCGGTCCCTCCTCTTTCCCCCAGCTGCCTTTTGGGGCACACACAGGTCCCAGAAGACAGCAAGACCATTCAGAAAGCACAACGTGACTCTCGCATGCGCAAAAGGAATCCGGCTGTGAAGCCTGAAGTTACTTACAATGCCGGCGCCTGCAACCAAAGCCGATTGACGAATCGGCTTGGGGTGCCGACATCGTGGGATCCCTGGACAGGTAAGTGTCCTTACATTCAAAGTTAGCAGCTACAGCATTTGTAGTTGCTGACTTTTAATTTTTGGTTCCAGACTGGAGCTCCTCTTCAAGTCCACTGAACGATTTATCATTCAAAATTCAGACATAACATAATAGCAATATCGTTTGCTCCCACAACCGTGTGTTCGTTTTTCAAAAACGCATATGAACAATTTTTTTGATTGGTGTAGGGTTAGCATAATACGGTATCATCACACCATAATGCAAGTAACTATATATGGTTACCTTTTATGTTGAGAGAAGATATTACTTTTTCTTGCTGTATTCTTTCACTTGCTGACCGCAATACGTTTTTTGCAGCCAGTGGCTAGCTTTCTCATGAAAGCGTTCCAGCATCCCCTCCCACTGCTCTCCGGTGTTTCTCAGTCTTACCGTTTCCGCCGCTTTGCCCTAGAAATGATCCGATGGTTCAGCCAGTTGCTCCCATAGGCGATAAAAGAGTAGATACTCTTTGATTGCCTCTATGGCCTTGGAGGACTGGGCGACATGAGCAAAAGTTGAACTTTTTTTTTTATCTTTTGCTTTTATAAGTAAAGAAGAGATTTTGTGGTTTTTTTTGTTTTTTTTTAACCTCTACATAAAGAGGATCTGTCATCCTCATTTCTATGGGATGTTTACATTCCTTGTAATAAAAATAAAAGTCATTAAAAAAGTTAAAGGGACAGTGTAAAAATAAAAAATAAAATAAATAAAGATTTTTTTTTAAAGTGCCCCTATCCATCCATGCTCACACGCAGAAGTGAACACATACATAAGTCGCGCACGCATATGTAAACAGTGTTTGCATCACACATGTGAGGTATCACTGCAAACGTTAGAGCGAGAGTAATAAGTCTCTAGACCTCGTCTGTAACTCTAAACAGGTAACCTTTAAAGGCGTTTAAAAAGTAGCCTATGGAGATTTTTAAGTATTGTAGTTTGTCGCCATTCCATGAGCATGCACAATTTTAAAGCATGACATGTTAGGTAGCTATTTACTCAGAGTAACATCATCTTTCACATTTTACAAAACAATTGGGGTATACATTGAGGGTTTTTTTTAATTCATTAAAATAAATTTTTTCCCCAAAAATTGCATTTAAAAAACAGCTGCACAAATACAATGTGACATAAAAAATTGCAATGATCGCCATTTTATTCCCTAGGGTCTCTGCTAAAAAGACATGTATAATGTTTGGACAACTGACAGCACTGGCTGTAGTAGGTGAAAAAAATGTAAAAAAAAAGGTGATTCAGCTTTATTTCAATGATCCTCAACTATAAAGACTGTCAGACCTTTGAAAGTCTTAAAAAGGCTAAATTATTTTGCTATTTTTTATAAAGTTTAGGAAATTGTAAAGATGGAAATAGTATATACGGATAATCTTAGTTTAAAAGAAAAATGAATCAAACTTGGTTAAATTATACTAAACTAAAGCTTGCACATTTGTAAGCAGTCACAAATCCATTTTTCGTCACCACAGCAACTCAATACTAAAGCAGCTAAACGAAAAGATTATTGGTATTACTTGACTAGCTCCACATTATCTTCATTCACTAGAATGATGACTAGGTGAATATAGAGCTTGAAACAGAACGAAGCAGTAGCAGCTGTGTTCCAGACGCATGAAAATTGACTCAATATTACCATCTAGTGGCCAACTAGTAATATTCTCCACCAACCTTCCAAAGTCACAAGCATGAAGAAAAGTTAGCAATCCATAATGCAATGTTTCCAGTTTATGTCTGAATTATTTCATCAGGTATAAAACAGGAATCCATTATTTAATATGAAAAACAACTATAGAAATGTATGCTAAAATAGTTAATTTAGGACTATTGTTTCTAAGAATTAGCCTGTTTTTATCAAAACGTGAACTTATAACACGCAGCTTTTGCTACACATTGCTTTTCCTGAATAGATTACACATTTATACATTTATTTTTTATGCATCTAAATTTGTGCGACCTTCTTGTTTGCATAACTGGTTAATGACCATATTAAAAGGAAACTTCTACTGATTTACAGCATGGAGTCACTGGTACTAATAATAATTGCCATAGGTGTACATCGGGCGCTTTAAAAACAATACCGTTTCCCCGAAAATAAGACCTAGTGTGATTGTCAGTGATGGCTGCAATATAAGCCCTACCCCCCAAATAAGCCCTACCCTGTTTCCCCGAAAATAAGCCCTACCCTGAACATAAGACCTGCAAAGACTTTAACTAGGGCTCATTTGGGGGGTAGGGCTTATATTGCAGCCATCACCGACAATCACGCTAGGTCTTATTTTCGGGGAAACAGGGTAGCAGATGTGGCACTTCGCCGGCGGTTGCAATGTCCACCGGCCACGCGCAATCGCTACACAGAGAGCCAGAACGGGGATCTGTCAATGTAAACCGATCCCCATTCTGACACGGGAGTCAAGAGAGATCTGCTGTTCTTAGTGTTCCTACTCCCAGTCAGTACACTCCCCCCACAGTTAGAAACACCTCCCTAGGGAACACTTAACCCCTTGATCTCCCCCTAGTGTTAACCCCTTCTCTGCCAGTGTCATTTATACAGTTATCAGTGTCTATTTATAGCTCTGATCACTGTATAAATGTCAATGGTCCCAAAAAAGTGTCAAAAGTGTCCGATCTCTCTGCCGCAATGTCGCAGTCCCGCTAAAAATCGCTGCTCACCATTATTACTAGTAAAAAAAAAAAAAAAACAACAACAAAAATGCCATACATATATCCGCTATTTTGTAAATACTATAACTTTTGCGCAAACCAATCAACATAGGCTTATTGCAATTTTTTTTACCAAAAATATGTAGAATACATATTGGCCTAAACTGATGAAGAAATGTGTTTTTTTTTTTGTTTTTTTTTGGGGGGGGTATTTATTAAAGCAAAAAGTAAAAAATATAGTTTATTTTTCAAAATTGTCAGTCTTTTTTTGTTTATAAAAAAGAAATAAAAACCGCAGAGGTGATCAAATACCACCAAAAGAAAGCTCTATTTGTGGGGAAAAAGGACATAAATTTTGTGTACAATGTCGCATGATCGCGCAATTGTCAGATAAAGCGACACAGTGCCATATCGCAAAAAACGGCCTGGTCATTAAGGGGTAAATCCTTACGGGCCTGAAATGGTTAAAAGAACAGGATCCATTTTTTTTTTCTTTAAGGTTACAAACACTTTAAGGATTTAGAGAAGATCTGTAAAAAAAAAAAAGAGTGGACCAAAATCCCTTCTGAGATGTGTGCAAACCTGTTAACTACCAGAAACATCTTATCTCTGTGCTTGTCAACAAGGGTTTCTCCACCAAGTACTAGGTCATGTTTTGCTTGGGGATCAAATACTTATTTTACTCACTGAACTTCAACTCAATGTATAACATTTGTATCATGTGTTTTTTCTGGAGTTTTTGTTGATAATCTGTCTCTATCATATACATCTATGATAACAATTAAAGACCCTTCATTTCTGGGATCCAATAATTATTTTCCCTGCTGTATAGCCATATAGACCTGAGCAAAATTTGTATAATAACCACTTCAATACAGGGCACTTATACACCTTCTGAATATAGCAATACCACATGTGTGAGACTTTTACACAGCCTGGCCACATACAGAGGCCCAACATCCAAGTAGCTCCTCCGGGCATTCTAGGAGCATAAATTACATATAATTTTCTGTTTAAGACCCACCCTATCATCTGTAAACCACACCCCTTCCTCTTTAGGCTCATTTGGCACTTTTCAGGGGGGAGTGGGGAACAGGTACTTGTTTTTGACAGGTACCCTTCCCAACTCCCTGGAGACTGCGCTGCCCCCTCTGAAGTTCGGCCCCTCTCCTCCTTCCTCCACTGGGGCATTCAGAAAGTGCAACGCGCCTCGCACACATGCAGTAGTGAACCGTCTGGTTTCACTTACCATGAATGATGGTGGCAAAACCCGAGAGCCAATCCGAAAATTGGCTGAGGTGTCGACATCGCGGGATCCCTGGACAGGTAAGTGTCCTAATATTAAAAGTCAGCAGCTACAGTATTTGTAGCTGCTGAGTTTTAATGTTTTTTGTGGGGGCGGGACTCCTCTTTAATGAGTTTGCATTGATTTCAGCATTGATGGAGCACTTTATTGCAATATCATGATCTGCATATTAATGCACTTTTACTAAATGTGGACTGTTTAAAGGGTTTGCATTGATTTTAGCATGCATGGAGCACTTTACACATGCCAGTGGCGGCTGGTGCTCAAAATATTTGGGGGGGGGGGGGTGCAAACAAACTAAAAAATTCAGAAAAAAAAGACATCAATTGCAGCCTCAATGTGCCCCATCAAACACAGCCACTGTTCCATCAAATGCAGCCACTGTGCCCATCAAATGCAGCCACTGTGCCCATCAAACGCAGCCACTGTGCCCATCAAATGCAGCCACTGTGCCCATCAAACGCAGCCACTGTGCCATCAAACGCAGCCACTGTGCCCACCAAACGCAGCCACTGTGCCCACCAAACGCAGCCACTGTGCCCACCAAACGCAGCCACTGTGCCATCAAACGCAGCCACTGTGCCCACCAAACGCAGCCACTGTGCCCATCAATCGTAGCCACTGGGCCATCAAACGCAGCCACTGTGCCCACCAAACGCAGCCACTGTGCCCATCAAACGCAGCCACTGTGCCCATCAAACGCAGCCACTGTGCCCACCAAACGCAGCCACTGTGCCATCAAACGCAGCCACTGTGCCCACCAAACGCAGCCACAGTGCCCACCAAACGCAGCCACAGTGCCCATCAAACACAGCCACTGTGCCCACCAAACGCAGCCACTGTGCCCAAACGCAGCCACTGTGCCCATCAATTGCAGCCACTGTGCCCATCAATTGCAACCACTGTGCCCATCAATTGCAGCCTCACTGTGCCCTCAAACGCAGCCACTGTGCCCATCAAATTTAGCCACTGTGCCATCAAATGCCAACACTGTTCCCATAACACTGATATAATTTATTCAATGACTTTAGCTGCTGTCCTGGGGGGTTCCCTTGTGCTTCTCTCTCCTCCTGACGTCACTGCCAGACCCCGCCCCAGTGCCGAGTAGAAGAGTTAAGGAAAGCAGTGCGGAGGAGGGTAGGCGGAGCATAAGGCTCCACCTCCGCTAGTCACCGGCCGCTTATGGGGGCGTGAGTCACAAGCTGCCCCCTGCATCAGAGAAAGTCCCCCCACCCGATTCCCGGCTGCTGTGTATGGGCGTGCTTGGCAGAGGGTGGAGGGGCGTGAACTCTGCTAAGTACGCCCATACACACGCCCCTCCACCCTCTGCCAAGCACGCCTATACACAGCAGCGCCGCTACAGCAAGGTGGCCGCCGTGGGCTGCATGTGTGTGGGGGGCGGCCGCGGGAGCCGGGAATCAGGTGGGGGGACTTTCTCTTATGCGGGGGGGCAGCTCTTTTTGCCGCCCCCCGCAAAGTGCCGCCCTAGGCCTTGGCCTTGTCGGCCTAGGCCAAAACACAGCCCTGTGTAAGACCCCTGTGTACCAAAGCAGAACAGCAAAAGATCAGTCCAAGTGGCAGGCAAAAACATGGCCGATTAAAAGGCCGAGGCCGGTGCACGTGGAAGTCAGAAACGTTGTTTAAAACAGCAGGCAAAAACAACGTCGGTAACCAGGCCAGGGTCAGTTAACGTTGAACTTCTGAAGCAATCTCTGATGCACAGGTCAGGTTGGAAGGGACATTGGGGGCAATAATAACCTGTACCTCTTCTAACTCCTCCTCTGCTGCATACACAACATCTCTTTTGGTATCTTATTCCAGATTCTGTGGGGGAAGTGTTATAGGGAAAATGTTACTCATGAAGTTGACTCACACTATCAGAGCGAATGCTTCCTGGGGCGGGTCTTTGTTGGTAAATCAGGGCAGTGATGATGTCTTCAATATATTTGAGAGGTAGGTGATGGGTTGGTTTTCAGTTGATTTTTGGTAGCAGACAAATGAATTAAGCATGGCCATATGAAAGAGATGAACTGCAACTTTATTATACCAGTAACGGGACTTTGGGGTTGACAAATATGGTTGTAGCATCTGATCATTTAAATCCATCCACCCCCATGAATAGATAGATGATAGATGTAGTCGTGGACACATTCAGGCTTTACAACGGGGCCGCGTCTTCTTTGGATCTCCACCAAGGTGTCATTGTATATGGTAGAGAGGATGTGAACATCTTTCTTGTCCCTCCACTTCATGGCCAACACTTCCTCATTTCTCATAAATGTAGATTCCCCGTTTTGTAGCTTTTTTTGTTAACAGATTTTGTGGGAAGCCCTTACTTTTTTTTTTCAAGGTACCGCAGGCCAGGGTTTTTTTTTTACGGAAAAAGGTGATGAAAAAGGGGCAAGCTAGTATAATAATTGTCCACATATTAATGGTATCCTTTTTTGAACGGGGGGAATGCCAGCTCCCAGACAATTTTCCCACTGGTTCCAATATATGTGGGGCACTCAGGGGGCTGGAGTTGGGAGTCTTTGCCTTCATAAATACGGACGGTGTACACGTATCCAGAGGCTCGATCACACAGTTTATTCAATTTTAACCCGTACCTGGCTCTCTTACTGGGAATATACTGCTTAAACTGCAGTCGGCCAGTAAAGTGTATAAGGGATTCGTCCACACAAAATGTTTTGGTCTGAATAAACACTTCAGAAAATCGCTGGGAAAAAGAATTTATTAGGCAGCGTATTTTGTACAATTTTTCGTCGTTGGGGTGATTTCGGGGAGGGCACTGCGAATTATCATTAAAATGTAGGAAATGCATAATCATAGTGTGTCCTGGACATGACAGCAGAATATAATCGGCATGTTGTGGATGGGGTGGTTGGACAAGTAGGCATTCAGTTTGTTCTTCTTTGTAAGCCCCATATTAAATGTAAGGCCCAAAAACAATTTAAATTCATCCAGTGTGAGACTTCGCCATAGGAATATGTGGGCGTAAGATGAATTGGAGTTGGCAGCAATAAATTGCTCTGCATAGAGACTGCTTTGGTACACCATATTCTGCAACAAATTTTCTGGGAAAAATAAAAATAATCCAATTGTGAAAAATGCTTCACACCTGGCTGTGCAGTGAAAGGGGGGATTATAGCGGATCCTGAACTGGCAGGCAACCATAAGGGGTTTTCTAGGATAACAGGAAGGTAGGAGGAACGATTTCCTCTGCTGACTCGGACTCCGATCCACTACCCTTTACTGGCTCGTATTCTGAACCAGAATCGGATGATGGAAGAACCCCGCTGCTCTCATCATCCGAAATGGTAAGCAAGGTTTATACACCAGGTGTATAAACTTGTTGAGACATGATGGCGGTACTTATTGGCGGGCCTGTGTGATGGTATTGATAGCAGTACTGAAGGCAGGCCTGTGAGAAGGTACTGCTGGTGGTACTGACAGGTCACTGATGGTGGGCCTGGGTGACTGTACTGATGGCAGTGCTGGTGGCGGGCCTGTGTGGTGGTACCGGTGGCAGTACTAGTCGCAGGCCTGTGTGGCAGTACAGGTGGTGGGCCTGTATGACAGATTAAGATGGACTGTGTGACAGGTTCTCTTTATTGGGGGGGGGGGGGTTGTGCACAGTAAGGTGTACAATATACAGTAATCAGACAGACATTAGATTACTCACTGATCCCTGCTCTCTCTTCACATGATCGGTGTGAGGAGAAGAAGCAGGGATCTCGTAGTGACAGCTCTGTGTTTACACTTGTGACTGGCTGTGGACATAGCCGGTCACGTGGTAAACAGCCAATTTAATTGACTGATTTCCCTGATCAGGAATGGGCTATGTCTGGGGGATATGCGCCATTCTCGATCACCGCTGTGTGCACCTCCGTTTCTATTTACAAATGTGACCGGCTGTGATTGGACACAGCCGATCACGTAGTAAACAGCCAATTTCATTGGCTGTGTACCGTGATCAGGGATAGCCTATGTCTAAGAGACACGCGCCGTTGCCGATTGTGCTAGCGGGTTATCCTGACCAGATGTCATATGACGTGTGGTCAGGATAACGGAATCACCACCCAGCTGTCATTCTACTTAGGGTCGGGGTGGGAAGCGATTAAATAACAAGTAATGGCGCCAAAAAATATTTATAAAACAATGTGAGTTTAGCTGCCCCTTTTCAAGTGAATAAATCCACCTTACAAAATAATTTTCAAATTAAAAGTCCGGCGCCAACTTAAATAGCGTATATCAATATGCAAATCTATAAAATCATATTGTGCAAAATTATAATCCACGATAAAACAACTCAATAAATTGTCCTCAGAAGAGAAGAAATCCAATCATCGTGTCAAAAAGGAATGATGTGCAGTAGCAAATAATCGTTTTATCTGTGCTCCACCATCAATCGTGTAAGAGATATACAAACTCACCAGATATCTAGAATAAATAAGCCTTGTAACAATCAGATTCCTTGGGCGCCCCTATGTATCTGAAGAGGATGATTCTCAGCTCAAGAAATAACTACTTAAATTGATAAGCCAAAGAAGGTCGGGAGAAACAAAAAGTATATCATAGCGCAGCGAGTTTCTTGCAACAGATATCCCAGCAAATAAGTAGCAACACTGCCTGTGTTGATGAGGGAAATCGAGTGATTCCTTTGGAAAGAAATGCATATCACCTATGGGCAGCCTTATTCCTGCACTTTCATTATTATTCATATATTTTTTAGAAAGTGGAGTCACCGGATTGTGACTGGCCTGATAGCACCCCTGTGAATTGGGATCAAGCACATTTTACACAGTTGGTAATAATAACAATCATGTAAGAACTTTAGATAAACAGCAGATCAATGGCTGTTAAAATAAATGTAAAAAGCTTTCTGTATTAAAAAAAAAAAGACAAAAAAAAATATGGATTTTCACTTGCTTAGGATTGCCAGTCAGAATACACAGTAGATTGTGAGTAAACAAACATTCTTTTCTCCCTCAATCCCAAGTTAGTTGTGGTCTGGCCACAAAAATTTCAGTTAAGTTAGGCAAGGATGAAGATGACCACAACCTCAGCTTAAATTCCCTACTAAGTAGTATCTAGATAGTAAAGTCTGCTTATTGTGTGTCATGTCAAATAAAAGGGGAAGAGACAGTCAATAAAAACATATGCGCAACATTTCCTGGAGGGCCCATTTATACAGTTGTGTTTTAATACATGCAATCTGACACAATAAACACATCCTGTTGGCCCACAATAAAAATAGTAAAAGATAGAGAATGGTTCTATGCTATGGACCTAAAAAATATATGTCACTAATAGCTGCTGCCTCCACTGAGAACAACTACCCAGGTAGATGTCAGAATAAGAGAAAAAAAGGGGTAAGTGGATTTGGTGCTGCTAGTGATAAATGTGCAAAAATATGTTGCAATATGTATCATAAAGAAAACCACAATGCTACAAAGTGCTATGTGTGTGCAACAGATAATTAATTAAAATGCAATCCTAATTAGTGAACATCTAGAACAACTATAATCAAAGTGCTAACGTGCAGACAATTGATAACATTAAAGTGTTACAACATGGAACAAAGTGCTTTGGTAGATAAATCCGTTATTAGTGATTCTACATACAGTCTGTCGGTGACTCAATATGAAGTGACAATGTGTTAACGTAAAATTCATAAAAAAATGATCAGAAATAATATAAAGTGAAATCGGTGCTGCCAAGGTACATGCAGCCGAGTGGTATGTCCGTGTCTCACTTGTGCCCCCCTTTCTTGCTGCACTTCATAGCACCACTCACTATACGCAAAGTCCTTAGCCACACGGATGCCTTGGTTTCCTCTGCCCCAGTGACCTCATGTAAAAAACAATAATGGCTTCCATAGCGTAGCTCTGTATAATAATACTTTATTGGACAAATAAGTAGTGCACTTACCTAAGGCATCTGCGTGGCTAAAGACTTTTCTTACAGTCAGTGGTACTGTGATTGCTGTACATTACCCTCTAGTGGGGAGATTCATCCGGTGAGTGCAGCCAGAAAGGGGGGCACAAGTGACACACGGATACACCAATCGGTTGCATGTACCTTGGCAGCACAGATTTCACTATATATTATTTCTGATGATTTTTTTTCATAAATTTTACTTTAACACCTGTCACTTCATATTGAGTCACCTACAGACTGTATGTAGAATCACTAACAGATTTACCTAACAAAGCACTTTGTTCCATGTTGTAACACTTTAATGTTATCAATTATCTGCACGTTAGCACTTTGTTTTATTATAGTTGTCATAGATGTTTACTAATTAGGATTGCATTTTAATTATTTATCTGTTGTGTGTACATACCACTTTGTAGCATTGTGGTTTTCTTTATGGTACATATTGCAATATATTTTTGCACATTTATCACTAGCAGCGCCAAATCCACTTGTCCCCTTTTTTCTCACAATAAAAATAGTGTCTGTTCCAATCTCAGTGCTGTACAGAGCCTCATTTGTGAAAATATGTTATGCCTGTCTTATGCACAAAACACGCATTTTGATGTGTTGACAACGGGTATTAAAAGACCTTGGTCAATGCTCTTAACTTTATTTACTCCAAATACCAATTTGAAAAAACAAAACATTGGAATAGTGTTTTAAATTGCATTTGAATGCACAAAGCAAATACACATTGATTATAGTAAACAAAAGTGTAACGCTAAATATATCAATTGATCACCATATATATGGTGGACCAAACATATATGATATAATACAAAATCGTGAAAACAAAACAGGTGCTATACACGAAAATATGAACTTGTAACATGTAAATGAATACAATGATCAAATACCCAGTGAGAGTTAAAAAAGCGAAAGATAGTGTCCAAACAATAACATAAATGTGTCTAAACACATTTACACAAAAGAGAAGTGTTTATAGACTTCATAAAACATATGTCCAATCAGATAACTGATAATAAATCCTCAGTGACAAATGATGTGGCAATGCAGACAAGGAGCTGGCTGTGTGGCACATTCAAAACAGAGCAGACATTCTTCTAATGGAAAGTTGTAGATAAATACTTCTTATCAGACAAGGTGGACACACCTGCCATATGGCAGTGGGTCAATCAAGCTTATACTGGCCAAAAGCCAGGTGGTCAACGATGAAACCAACTCAGATACGATAGGAACGTGTAGAAGGGTCACTCCAGATGCAGACGATCAGCCAATCGACAGGAATGAATCCACTGAATGATACACAACCAGGTATCCAGAGTTCAGGCAAAACTTCAGACCAAATATAGGTTGGACTTCGGTGGAGGGTCCGTACCAAGAACCAACAATAAATGGAATACTTTCACATTCGGACCTCTGGTCTGTGTATCAGCCTTAGCTTTACGTTTTTTTAACTCTCACTGGGTCTGCGTGGGTCTGCGTGATCATTGTATTCATTTACATGTTACAAGTTCATATTTTTGTGTATAGCACCTGTTTTGATTTCACCATTTTGTATTATATCATATATGTTTGGTCCACCATATATATGGTGTTCAACTGATATATTTAGTGCTACACTTTTGTTTACTATATTCACTTGGACTTTGTTTTAGTGTCAGCAGCTTTACACAGAGCGGTTTAGCACAGCAATTTCCCCCCCATTTCCACAAATACACATTGATGCATGAAAACTGTTACAGTGAGGTTCTTACACTAAAAGGTGTAGAGAATGTTTCTTTTGTAAAGTGAGTTCATTTTAGTGAATGTGGTGAAGCTTTGAGGATTCCAACCACCCAAATATATACAAGCAAAAATCCTGTTCTTTCAATTGTTCTTGCAGACAATTGGGCATTCTTTGCAAAGTAAAAAGTAAACATGCTTTTTTCCTAATGGTACACACAATGAGATTATCGGACGAATGATTGTCTGTTTCTTTTGCATTCTAGTCTCATATCAAAAATGAAGAGTTTAGTAAAGTTACAAAATTCTTGCATGTCAGAATAAAAAAAAATCGGAAGTGATGTAATGTGTTGTATTGTACTAGTATTTTCGAACCACAACTGTACCGAATAAACGGAAATCATCCGATCTGGTATCATACAAGAAAAATATTTGTGCTTGTCCCATGAGATTATTTTGCATGAATTGTCCTGATCAGCTTTCGAAAGCTGTGTACTAATGATCAGATTATCGTATGATCGCTTTGAAGGTGGTATTTTTCATATGATTATCTGATCATGTGTACGGGCCATTAGTCGAACAACTCTATCGCTGTACAAGATACTGTTGATTTGCATTGCAAACCTAATCTGAAAGTTTACACTATGAAACCAAAACACAGTCCATGACTTAGATCAGTTTACTTAAAGTGCATCTATGGTGAAAATGTAAAATCATATATTTATGTTCACATTGTACTTCATTCATTTCAAGCCTACTGTTGTAGCCTATCATGAACAATCTTGAATTTTGTAAACTTGGCCTGCGAGTAGGCACTGCTGTGTCACACTTTTCACAGAGTCTGCCTTCTGAACTACAGAGCTGCTGAGAGGAGGAGTTTCAGGAGGCGGGGTCAGTATAGAAATCACCAATAGCAGCAGCAAGGTACTATGGGATATTTAGTCCTTATACATTTCACGTAAACAGCAGAGAAAACACTGTAAAGCTTGCAGGGAATTCAGAAAGTTGTGAAAAGAGACGGCCAACATAGACAAAACTCACAACAAAAAGAAATTGGCTTGTTAAAAAAAAAAACTGTTGTTTGCATTGCTATTATAATTCTAATGTTATAAAATGAAAGTGCATGCTACGGTCATCAAATCTAAAGAACAAATGTTTAATATTTTACAGCTTGCCAGTCTTAGGATGTGGTGGTTGCATTAGTTTTCCTTTTCAGGCTACAAACATTTTCTGTAAGCACAGAACATTACCTATTAACCCTGCAAGAAATGAATTGTGCTTGTAACTTCCTGGAATGTTTACTGAAACCTGAACCAATTTTATCAGTCTTCCAAGTTTTCTTAAAAAACTACAGAACACCTCCTCCTATGTTATATAGAAGAGGAGAGGGGAAGAGGTTTGTGGTCCAAACAAGGAGCAAGCAGCCTTTTTAAAAAAAAAAAGTTTTAGCCACCACATCTAGGGACTAGTAAGCTGCAATATCTTACATTCTTGTTCTTAGACTTAGGCTACATTTTAAGTAAAATGTACATGATTAAAGTAAACTTTCCAGTGTGATTGTTCTTAGCATAGAAATATTGGCTGCTCTGTGATGCATATGTGCAGAGTGTCGGCGTTAAAGCCCACCCTTTGCATATGTATCCTTCAGGAAACTCATCTGATGGGCAGTAAAACACTTGGCCTAAAAAAAAAAAAAAAAAACAGGATAGGGTTTTCATTATCATTGCAGTTATTCTAACTTTGCTAGAGGGGTGAGTGCTCTAGTCCGGAAGTTGCTGCCCTTTCAGCTACTACATTTGGAGTTGGACTCAGATGGACGGTATGTACTGGTACATGCTGTGATAGATGGTCTGGAGACGATGCTGGTGGGCCTATACTTGACGCTTCCAGCCTCAACTAAACTAATTCATAGGATACTTATGATGGTGGCTAACCATGCTATGGATAATATACTGATCATGGGAGACTTTAATATGCCCACGGATCCTGGAGTGAACAGACTCTCTTCGGATAGGGGCTCCACTATGGAATTGGTATGTTGGGCAGAGACCCATGGTCTGATTGATGTCTGGAGGTGGAAACATTCGACCCCTAGAGAATATACGCGCCATTCTGCCACCTACAAAACCTTGTCTACCTCTGACTATGTCAGAGGCGGTGATAGCGATGGTGCCCAAGCCAGGTAAGGATTTGGAACAGTGTGCCTCATATCGTCATATTTCATTATTGAACGTGGATGCCAAGTTGCTTACAAAAATTTTGGCTCGACGTTTGAATATGGTCATCACCACCCTAGTACACTCCGATCAGTCTGGCTTTAAGCCGTGCAGAGGGACCGACATAAATATCAGACGGCTGTTCACTCATATTGATATGGCAACAGAGGATTCCCCGGGAGTGGTGGCCTTTCTCAATGCTGAAAAAGCATTTGACTCTGTCAAATAGGAATACCTATGGAAAGTTTTGGAGTGTTTTGGGTTTGGACCCAAATTTATTGGATGTGTGAAGCAGTTATTCCACAGCCCACTGGGTAGAGTGAGGGTCAATGGTGTAGTCTCTTCCTTTGCTGAGCTGTGGGATAGATTTGCTCTGCCTCTCTCTATGTCCTTCCACTATTTTCAGTTACGGCACGCTCTCCGGGCCAAATTCTGAGAACCTATCACTCTGGAGCCTAATCGGATTGAGAGGCTGCTGACATCAAGGTTGTTGGACAAACCCCTATCCTCCTTATATATTAGGTTGTCAGACTCCTATGCTCACACCTCTAGTAAAACTTGACAGGTGGAAAGCGGATATACCGGAGCTCACCACTGTAGACTGGGAAGACTGTGGACTCTTACGTAGTAACTATGATTTCAGCTAGGGACCGCTTTCTTCAGAGGAATATATAATATCCCTCAGAGGTTGGTGATAATTTACCCTCAGATTAGTTCTACCTGTACACGTTGTCTGTCCTCTACTGGAACCTTTTTTCATATGGTGCGGCAATGCCTGGCTATCTGCTCGTATTGCGAATCTGTGATTGCTGATCTAAATGAGCTTTGTGACTGGTCTCTGCAGCTTCATCCAGGCCTGGCGCTATTGGGTATTATGGATGATATTGTAGCCTCTAGAAATAAGAAGTTATGTTTATTCTTTACACTTTTTTACGCACATAGGGAGATTCTAATTGGATGGAAGCAGCCCAACCCGCCAACACTCACTAGTTGGGTGTCTACAATTAATGCAGTTCTACCATTGTATAAACTAACTTACGAGAGTAGAAACTGTCCCAAGAAGTTTGACAAGGTTTGCTCCACCTGGATCGATGCTCACGGTCTGGCTGAACCTCTACATGGGTAAACTTGTCTTTTCCTTGAAATTGGGATCTCAGGACGAGTTACGGAATTCTCCTTCTTTTCTCTGGTTTTCCTCTGATCCTCTCTCTCTCCTTCTCTCCCTTTGAGTTTTCTCCTCAGAGGAGTTGAGAAGTGTATAATTTTAATACTGCGGAGAAGGACTTGACCGAATAAGAGACTCGATTGTCTCCTCTGTATGCCTTCTGGGATTGTTGCTATGATGTATTGTGTATACAGTGGAACCTCGAATTGCGAGCATAATCCGTTCCAGGAGTATGCTCGTAATCCAAAGTGCTCGCATATCAAAGTGAGTTTTCCCATTGAAGTCAATGGAAACGAAAATAATTTGTTCCGCATTGACTTCAATGGGATGCAATACTGCATGCGGCCAGAGGCGTGGGGCGCCGGAGAGCCTTGGAGATGGCCGAAAAGGCCCGAGGACACTTCGGCTGACCTCGGCAAACCTCGGAAAGACTCTGTTCACGAGCCTTTCCGAGGTTTGCCGAGGTCAGCCAAACTGTCCTCGGGCCTTTCCATGCATTTCCAAACTCCGACGATCGGCGCTGTTCGGCTCCGGCGCCACCCACCTCAGGCCAAAAGCGGTACTGCACACCACTTTTGACCTGAATCCTGCTCGTTTTGTGAGTCAACACTCGCAAACTGATTTAGGATTTTTAGAAATACAGTGCTCGTTTTGCAAAACATTCGTTAACCGTGTTACTCACAAACCGAGGTTCCACTGTATTATTGTCAGCCCTTCTGTGTCATATCTAGATTGTGCAGACCTTTGTCTCCCTGTATTTCTTGTGTGAATTATTTCAATAAATCTTAACTGTTAAAAAAGTCCACCCTTTGCAATGGCACATATAGTTTAAAGCAACCTTTTACAACCAGGGTGCCCAGGCACCCTGGTATGCCTTGAGGTTTATTCAGGTGTGTCCTGGCAAAATACCTAAAAATTGCCCAAAAATTGTATACAAGCCAGCATATGGATGAAGCCTGCCTTTTAGTTACACAAAGTCACAGGTTTTCGTTGTGCAACATTACAACCTTTTAGCTGCCGGCATCCAATGGCATCATCAGTTGATAAGGAGGATGCCAGCCGCCTTTGCTTGACCCTCCTCTGCTACTCTCCATCAGCATTGGGGTCACATTAGCTAAGTGATGGAGAAAAACTGAGGGAGAAGAGAAACATTGGAATACTAGTCAGTACCAGTTTGAAAAACTGTATTTGCTTTGGAAGAATAAATCACCTCTAACATTGGGTGTCCTACCTGTGTGGATGTTGTTGCATTCAGCAAAACTATTAGAAAGTTTTCACATTTTAGAATGGGGTGCCTTGAGACTATCCATAATTTTTAAAGGGTGACAGTGCCTTGAGACTGTCCATAATATTTCAAGGGTGCCTCGAGACTGTCCATAATTTTTAAAGGGTGCCTTGACTGAAAAAATGTTGGAAATAATTAGATAAAGAAAGCTTGGACTTTTAAGGCACGACAAAACAAAAATTACTAAAATTTAAATTTATTTACAAATAATGACAGAACATATATAAAACCACACTGATAAAATAGACCAATGAGGAAAATATAAAGCTACATATAACCGATTTATAACTACATGGAGTCTACCAACAGAAGAATTTGTTGTATAGTAACGGTGAATCCAGGAGTGCGGTTATATTGCAGTGAAGAAATATCTTGCTCTACATGTTACGCGCCTTGCCATTCTTCAGTCGCATTTCAATAACTATTTAGATATGGAGAAAGAGTATACATAAGAGAGATATATACAAATGTTTAGACATAACATAACACTTTATAGGGTATTCCATTTCAATCATACCAATGATAGGTGGGTGGCCCATAAGGCAGCCAACTCAGACAAGACCGGCAAACCAGACAACTATGGGGGTGTGCATAACAGGGTATTTAGAGCGTATATAAAAAAAAAATCATGCAGAAAATGGCCATATAGTCTATAGAAATATATATTGCATAACAGGCAGTCAGTGAATGAATGAATGAATGATTTGTTAAGCGCTGCAAATGCGAACTGAATCACCTCAAGGCGCTAATGCGTTTTGTGCTGTCATCCTCTTAGAAGAGGAAGGTCTTGAGTTTTTTCCTGAAGGCCAGATAGATAGTTTTCTTCCATGCGGATGTGAGTCGGAAGAGCGTTCCATTGCCGAGGGCCCTGGACTGCGAATCTTCGTTCTCCCCTTGCTTTGTAGCGGTATTTGGGAATGAGGAGGAGGTTTTGGTTAGATGATCGCAGATTGCGATTGGGAGTGTAGTGTTTTATTTTCTCTCGGAGGTATTGAGGGGCGTTACCTTGTATGCATTTGTGGGTATGGCAGAGGGTCTTAAATGTAATCCTATTCTTCACGGTTAGCCAATGTAGGCTCCTCAGGGATGGGGAGATGGACACCCAGGGTTTTTTTCCTGTTAGCAGTCTTGCCGCCGCATTTTGGATGGCCTGTAGGCGCGCAAGCTGATATTGGGGTAATCCTATGTAGAGTGAGTTTGCGTAGTCGAGTCGGGAATTGATGATTGTTCCAACTACTGCTGCTTTGTCCTCTTCTGGGATGAAGGGGATGAGTCTGCGTAGCAGGCGGAGGAGATGGTGAGATCCGCTAACTACTGATCCTATTTGTGCATCCATTGTCATTTCTGAGTCAAAGATAACTCCAAGACTCTTGGCTTTGGTGCGCGGAGAGATGGTTTGTCCTAAGATGGTGGGAGGAGTCCACGGGGTCTTGGTTTTGGCACTTTGGTTAGCGTGTAGGAGAAGAAGTTCCGTTTTTGACCCGTTGAGTTTGAGGGAACTAATGGTCATCCAGTCATCTATAAAAGTGAGGCATTTCTCTAATTGCTGATGGTGGTCTTTTTGTCCGGTGATGCAAAAGTAGATTTGGGTGTCGTCAGTGTATGAGTGGAAGCAGAGGTCTGATTTTTTGATGATTTTGAGGAGTGGGCGGATGTAGATGTTGAATAACACTGGCGACAGGGGTGAACCCTGAGGGACTCCACAGGAGATTGTTCGGGTTTCACAGGTGAAAGCTCCTAGTTTCACTCTCTGAGACCGATTCTCTAAGAAGGATGCAAACCATTTTAGACTAGAATCTGTGGCTCCTGCTACTTCTGTAAGGCGGACAAGTAGAGTATTGTGGTCCACTGTATCAAAGGCTGCACTGAGGTCTAACAGTACCAAGAGGCATGATTCTCCGTCACCTGCTGCTTCGAGGGCATCATCCCATATTTTTTAGAAGTGCAGTTTCTGTGCCATGGCCAGGGCGGAAGCCTGATTGTAGAGTGTCCAGAAGTTGATGTGTGTCCAGGTGGCGTTGTAGCTGTTGTACTACCGCTTTCTCCATAATCTTGGAGATTGTGTTAAGGCTTGTTATCGGTCTGCGGTAGTTAGGGTCCTTAGGGTCGAGATTAAATTTCTTTAGCAGGGGTTTGACGATGCCTTGCTTGAGGGTGGTTGGCACAATCCCTTCTTTGAACGACTGATTTATGAGGTGTGTTATAGTGGGAGCCAGGATGTCGGAGCATGCTTTAAGGAGTTTCGTGGGAATTATGTCATTTGGTGATGTGCTGTCTCGAAGACTTCTCATAATGTCTTTAGTCGTGTCAGTGGTGATTGGGGTCAGGAAGAAGTCCGGTGGTTGTGTGATGTTTGTGTTGATATCCTCTTTTTGCTTTGGTTGGGTAAAGTTGGTTGAATTTTTCTGTTGAATTGATTTCCGAATGTTGTCGATTTTGTCAATGAAGAAATTTGATAACTCATTGCAGAATTCTTGAGTATCGTTTGCTGGGGGCTCTAAGCAGGTTGGGTTCATTGACTGGGCGACTATTTTGAAAAGTTCCCATGGCCGGTTTAAGGCAGTTGAGATGGTGTTCGAGAAATGTTCTTTTTTGGCTTTGAAGATTGCTTTGTGGTATTTCCCAGTGAGTACTTTGTAGTTTGTGTGGTTTTCCTTGGTAGGGTTTCTTCTCCACGCTCTTTCAGCTCTTCTACGTTCTTGCTTGAGTAGGGTGAGCGTGCCATTAAACCATCTTGAGTTTTTTTTGCGGATGAGTGTTCTGCGTTTTGGCGCTACTGAGTCTGCTGTTTGTAGTAGTTTAGCGATTGTATTTTTCTTGACAATGTGGTTTTGAAGAGTTCGGAGTGCAGTTTCTTCTGAGATCTGTTCCAGTGTGTTGTTGTTGCATGTTTCTGTTTTTGGAGGGTGGTGTTAGTGGTGATTTTAAATTTGATGGCGTGGTGGTCCGTCCATGGTAGTGGTGTGTTGTCAAATATGTTGATGTCCATATTCTGTTTGAAGATGAGTTCTGGAGTGTGTCCTGAGCCATGCGTGGGAGTATTTATAAGCTGTTGGAGACCTAGTTCTTCTAGTTGGTTGATGCAGGCGGTCACAATAGGGTGTTGGCCCAGAGGTTGAAGTCCCCAAGTACCAGAAGGTTTTTGGTTTTCAAGGTGTGCATTGAAATGAATTCAGTGAGTGGTGTAAGGAGGTTGGTCTTTGGTCCTGGTGGCCTGTAGCATAGTAGTATGTGAATGGTGTCTTGGGGTGTTGTTTGAAGATGCAGGGGGAGTATCTCCATGAAAGGCACTGAGTTCTGTGAAGTTGGTTTGGTGAAGGCAAGGTGCGATTTGAAGATCACTGCTAGGCCTCGTCCTTTTTTTCCTATTCTATGCTCGGTTAGGATGCTGTAGTTCTCAGGCACTAATTCAGTTAGGATAGTGTTGCAGTCGGATGTTAGCCAGCTTTCTGTAATGAAGAGGCAATCTATGTTGCTTTCGATGATGAAGTCATGGATTTCCAGTCTGTGCTTGATTGCAGATCTGGTGTTGATCAGGGCGCATGCTAGTTGTTGTGGTTGGATTGGTTTCTCCCTGTATTTGATGGTTGCTTGTAGGTTGGTCCTTAGTAGTTTTTCTTTTTTTAGTCTTTTTTGAGTGGTGGTTGGTAAAGTTGAAGCGATGTTTCTTAGCCTGCGGAGGGCGTCCGCTGTGTACTTGAAATTGCACATGGTGAGAGCACAAGTTGCTGAGGGAGGGTGATGGAGGCTACCTATCGCCCTCCTGTTGATCCAGGGGAAGGCGAAAAAGCCCCTAGCTGAGCTGGCCAATTGCTGCGGCAGAGGAAAAATTCCTTCCTGACCCCCCGAGAGGCGATCAGACTCAAGGACCCTGGATCAAACTACTAGGGTCCCCGTGGGCTTACCTGTACAGGGTGGTCAGGGTTAGGGGATCTGACCGCTACTTACTAGTTGGAATAGTGCTGCGGCTGGGTCTAGGAGGATCTCAAATGGATGCTAGTCAGGTCCAGAGTTTCCGGTGGTCACCTGTGCCCATGCAGTGAGGTCCAGTGTCGAGGAGGGGGTGATCCAGGTGAGGGGCACGGGGGCCCGCTGGACAGTTGTTGGTGGGGGTGAGGAGGCTGCTGGATCTAGGCCACAGCCGTGGTCTGTCCCCCGAGTCTAATGGCTAGAGAACGGGGTGATTGGAAGGCGGCTGCGGTGGTGCCCCGAGGGGGGTGGGCCTGTGATAGGAGGATGGTGGTCCTGCCTGGAGGTGGGCTGGTGCAGGCCTGGGGGGGGCGGGAGGCACCAGGTCCTGGTACTAACCTGCTGGGGGGGTACGGGGAGCTCCGGGTGGAGGTAGTGGGTTGCGGCCGCAACTGGGTGGACCAAGATGGCCGACGGGCTAGGCCCGGACCGCAGGCTGTCCTGAATCTCAACTCCCGCGGTGGCTAGGTCCTGTTCATTGATGGTGGGGTAGGGTCCCGATGCTACCTGCTGGGGGGAGTCCAGGGATGAGCTCCGAGTGGAGGTGGTGGTAGCTGCTGCACAGGGTGGACCAAGATGGCCGACTGGCTAGGCCCGAGCCGCGGGCTTGCCTGATGCTAAGCTTCTCGTGCTGAGGTCCCGTCCGTGGATGCTGGGATTAGCCCTGGATGGATGGAGCGCCAATGAGGCTGGGAGTGAGCGGCGGCCAGAGCTTCCACACGCACGCCTGCTCTCTCTGACAGTCAGTGAAGATCTGTTCGCAAGTGAATCCGGTCAGTAGATGTTTGTTAGCTAAACTGTATAGAGGGGCAAGTATATAAATTCATTCAATACATATAGTAAACCGATTGGGTGTGTACCCAGTACTTACTACATAATGTAAAGCATAAACTCACAGCTAAAAGCAACACAAACAGAATGCAGGGTGGCTGCTGAAGGGTCAGGTAATCCCATCACAAAGTAGAAAAATCTATGGCAGATAATATCAAGTAAATCAAAGAGTACCAAAATAGTTTTATCTAGATATACCACAGTTCCAGCAAGCAAGCTCACCCATTAATAAAGACAGCCAAATGCAGATGGGAGGGAGTATATAGCCAATGATAAGTGAAACAGATGGCAAAAAAGGTAAATGATCATTAGCAAGGTTATCCCTTTATAGTAATACTCGCCACAAGTTCATAAGGGGCCATTGATATAGAGCTCCCCCCCAAAACGAGAAAGCTGCCAAGGGTGATGCCGGATACTCTAAAAGTAAAAGTGGAAAGAAGTTTTTTTTAATAAAATAAGTTGTAAGGATCATGGGGATAAATCTAACTTTCATAAGGTGCAGCAAGATATAGTGCCTTACCCAGGGAATCCCTCAGGATCGTGAAACTGCCGCTGCAGTGACACGCCAAGTGCGTGTGGCCAGATGAAACACCGACCTAGCGTGCATAAGTATGCACGTCCCACCTGTAGTAAACCAATCAGCAGGCTGCTGAGGTGACGTCATGCAGACTGGCCATAATCCTCACTGCAAATCCACCTGGTCCAAGTAACACACCTGCGCATTAGATGGCAACACAGCTCAGGACACGAGTGGTTGGCAGGCACTGACATAACGAGGGCCAGAAGGGGAAACAATGCCCCCCCAACTGGTCCTCTACGTGCCACACACTACAAACGATTCTTACAGCATGCGGCGCTGGACAGCCACATAGTGCTGGGATATAGCCAGTAATTGCCAATGGAGAGTACCAAGAAGCGACCACCAGGGGGATGGGAGAAACAGAAGACCTATTTAAATCAATAAAAAAAAAAATCACACATTTAATTGATAATAGTGATAATAAATACATTATTGTATATTGTGTTTTATATTCAGATTGGAATTTGAAAACAAATCGATTGCATGAAGGATATATGGAAATAATGGCCAAAGCAGTCAGAATGATACATAGATGGAGATTGTGTTCAGTGATGGATGCAGAGAGTAGCAGAGGTGTAAGGGTCCTAATGGGAATTTGGAGAAAAGGTTTGTATGATTGGGCCTCATTGATGCCAGGAACATGTGTGGCATTGAGGCGCTCAATCCAGGTAGTCTCCCTCCGGAGATTATATTTATCCCAGTCTCCCCCTCAGGGGTCCTTGGGGATCACAGCCAGGGCAATAAAAGAAACCAGGGACACGTCAAACTTATGATAAAAATCCAAGTATCTACTCACGGCAGTCAGTATTTTACCGTTTGCTGAGTAGTAGACGTGGTCCCTGATTCTTATTTTGGAGTATCCCCTATGCTCAATATATGAGGTTATGTCGCAACTGCACACATCTTGAAGAGTTTAAAATCCAGGCTAATCTCCTTCAAACCCGACTTCGCTCAAGAGGCTATAGTGGCGCGTAGAGGACCAGTTAGGGAGGCGTTGTTTCCCCTCCTGGCCCTTGTTACGTCACTGCCTGCCGACCACTAGCATCCTGAGCTGTGCTGTCATCTAATGCTCAGGCGCGTTACGTGGACCGGGCAGATGCGCAGTGACGATTACAAACGATTACAGACGATCTGGATGACGTCATCTTAGCATCCTGCCGATTGGTTGACTACAGGCGGGATGTGCATACTTATGCACGCTAGGTCGGCGTTTCATCTGGCCACACGCACTTGGTGTGTCACTGCAGCGGCGGCTTCACGATCCTGAGGGATTCCCTGGGTAAGGCACTATATCTTGCTGCACCTCATTAAAGTTAAATTTATCCCGATGATCCTTACAACTTATTTTATTAAAAGAAACCTTCTTTCCACTTTTACTTTTAGAGTATCTGGCATCACCCTTGGCAGCTTTCTCATTTGGATGGGGGGTTCTACATCAATGGCCCCTTATGAACTTGTGGCGAGTATTACTATAAAGGGATAACCTCGCTAATGATCACTTACCCTTTTTGCCATCTGTTTCACTTATCGTTGGCTATATACTCCCTCCCATCCGCAATTGGCTGTCTTTCTTAATGGTAAAACAACAAAAAAGTGTGGCGCTGAACAATGTCATATAAAACTGTAAATAAGTCAAATAGACGGTAAGAAGGATCAATTATATCTATTTAGAGCATGTAGTCCTCATGTAAACATTAGAGATACATAGTCTGTATGGCAATATGTTAAACAGAATATTGAAGAATTATGTAGATATCTCGACTAGAAGCACTCTCTAGTGCGGTGGCCCCAATTACTCACGAGTTTATTGCTTTATTATGCAAAGTTTTGTATTACCTTGTTGGGGATTTTCAACCGTTGAACAGATTTGTATGTGTTATAACCAGATGGTACACCAACCAAAGTTGGACAATGTTATTGCAGACATTAAATGTTAAGCTATACCTAGTAAAGCACACACCAAATATACAGTGCAGACATCTGAGAAGGCTAACCCAAAAACTAGATGTATATATGATGGCTGGAATACGTTGCAGAAGGTGTGAAGGTGTGAAGGGAACACATGGGGACTCTAAAGTTTCTTACCTGGAATGTGCGGGGCTTGCGTGAGAAGATAAAACGCTCGGCGGCCCTCACGTTCCTTAAAAAACAACATGCTGACATCCTAGTCTTGGTGGAGACTCATGTGGAAGGGAGACTGCAAATGGCTCTTCGCCGACCTTGGGTCGGATGGGCATTTCATTCAACCTACACATCACACGCACGTGGAGTATCAGTTTTGGTGGCCAAATCAGTACAATTTGAACTCATAGAGGTTTCCACGGACCCACAGGGACGGTATGTCTTTTTATCTGTCAAGCTGTATGGGGAACCTTTTATTTTGGCTTTCTATGTACCCCCCCCCCATTCTCCATACCCATAATCTTAGAGGGCTTTGCATTCATGACCAAACACCCCACAGTCCAGGCAGTCTGGCTGGGGGATTTTAACACCACACTAAACCCCTCGGTAGATAGACTTCAACCCTCGAATCCACATCCAATAACCAACAGAGAAACCAAATTTGCCGAGCTAATTTCCCCCTTTCACCTTGTGGATTCTTGGAGATACAAATACCCACACAAACAATCCTTCTCTTGTTTCTCTCCCTCCCACGGCTCTATGTCTAGAATTGACATGATATTGTTATCACAAAGTCTCACACCCCGACTACTAGAGACGACTTTTTCTCCCAGGCTGTTGTCTGACCACAGCCCATACTGGATTACACTAAGTGTGCCCACTGACAAACCAAAGCGGAATTGGCGATTAAACCCGTTCTGGCTCTCACTACTCCCTGAGGATGATGAACTTATGAATGAGTGGAAGTCGTTCTTCAGGAACAACGATCGCTCAGCTTCCCTGACGGCAATCTGGGAGTCTTTTAAATCTCATGTTCGCATGATACTCTCAACCCGCATCAACAGAATTAAAACAGATTCCTCTGGAGAGCTTGATAGAGCGATAACGGTACTATCCCAATCTGAACAAAATTATATAGATGATCCCTCTCCCGCAAACGCAGACTTACTTAAACTTCAGACCAGAGTAGTAGCCCAACTTCAATACGGGAAAGAACGACACAAAATGTTCTTTGCTAGACAAAAACTGTTTGAGCACGGGGAGAAGGCTGGCAAGCTCCTAGCATATCTAGTACACAATGAAGATAGACCCCCTGTGGTAATATCTTTACACGGTCCTGGCGGTGAATCCATTACTAATCCCCTCATGGTGACATCTATGTTTAGGGATTTTTTTATAGACCTCTACACCTCAAAAAGTTCTGAGGATAAGGGCCCAATGAACTCCTTTTTGGAGGAGACGGCACTCCCCCAGTTAACAGAAGACCAGGTCAATCTCCTTGAGGCACCACTCACTGAGGAAGAAATAGCGTTGGCTATTGCTGGATTTGCCAGGTCCAAATCCCCGGGCTCGGACGGCCTACCTATAGAATTTTACTCCAGATTCAGCGATTTTCTGACCCCAAAACTCCTAACCTTATATAACCACCTATTCGAGACATTTACACTTCCCGCTTCCATGAGAGAGGCAACAATAGTCCTCATACCCAAACCGGGAAAAGATCCAGGATACCCCGAATCCTACCGCCCAATCTCCCTATTACAAGAGATATCAAGATATTAGCCAAGGTACTCTCCCTCCGACTCAATCAGGTCATTCTCTCTCTGATACACACGGATCAGGCGGGGTTCATGCCTGGTCGTAACACCTCGTTCAACCTACGAAAATTGTTTATAAATTTACAGGCCACACATGAAAATGTAGGATCCCGGGTGATTGTGACGCTTGATACGGCCAAGGCATTTGACTCTGTGGAGTGGGGATACTTATGGCAATGCTTGGGAAAATATAGCTTTGGCCCCAGATTCCTTAAGTGGATCAAACTACTTTATCAAAGTCCCACAGGTAGAGTGGTGGCGAACGGGTGGCCGTCTCAGGAGTTTGACCTCAGTCGAGGCACGAGACAGGGCTGCCCTCTTTCCCCACTTCTCTATGCCTTAGCTGCAGAGCCTTTGGCTGTGTCGATCCGTGCAAACCCCGAGATCGTGGGTCTACAAATGGGAACTCTAACTGAAAAAATTAGTTTATATGCGGATGATACTCTATTATATCTAGCTGACTCAGGCCCTTCCCTTCAAAAAGCATTACAGTTGATCGAACACTTCGGAACGTTTTCCGGTTTAAAGATGAACTGGGAAAAGTCTCAGATACTACCCATAGACAGCTTCCCACCACCCGAATCATGGACAGATACCCCACTAAAAAGAGCAGACACAATCAAATACCTAGGAATCCATATATCCAGAGACCCGGCTGATTACATTCCCCTTAACATTGAACCCCTCTTTTCACTAGTCAAAACCAAAATACGTACTTGGGCCCGTCTACCACTAGGAGTATGGGGTCGCATAAACCTGATAAAAATGGTCCTTCTCCCAAAAATCCTTCACATATTGTGGCATACCCCACTCTATCTCCCATTAAAACACTTTAAGTCTCTCGAAGCTTTACTCAAACCCTTTGTGTGGGGGACTAGCAGACATAAAATCGCATGGTCAGCGCTTAAAAACCCGACAGACATGGGGGGAATGGCCCTACCGGATCTGAACCTTTATTACATTGCATCACAGTTATCACAACTATTCCACATAGACAAGACAGACAATGCACGCTTCCTGACCCTTCTTTGCTCCAAAAGTGTGCAACTCACAGGCGATTCTCTTTACGCAATATCGGCGGGATCCAGGAATACTGAGGTGGGGGGAGACAAGAAGTCCTTGTTACACCATTATAGACGTATTTGGGACCTTGCTTCTACCAAATTAGAAACACCAAGACTGCACGATCACACACCAGTATGGCACAATAGAGACATGTCAGAATTCATTAACATGCCGGACTCGGAGTTGTGGGAGTCTAGGGGAATTTACTATATACACCATCTGCTGTTCAATGGAACTCTCAAAACTTACGATACACTCAAAGAGGAGTTTTCTCTTCCAAACTTCATGTTCTTCAGGTACCTGCAAGTAAGACATGCAACCCAAACACAATTCTTGCAGGTTGGGGCTCCACCTGCTCTTCATCCCGTTATGGCTATTGTTAAAAGTACAGACCCACGTGGACTAATATCCACATTTTATAAGATGCTTCTAGTTCCTACCTCGTCAAAAATAGCGTTTGATTTGAAGCCTCGATGGGAGAGAGAGGTAGGCCTGATGGAAAATGAAGAGTGGGAGGAAGCCCTTGAGACATGCAAAGCAGTATCACCAAAACTATCGGACAGACTCTCTCAGACTTACATAACACATAGAACATACCTCACCCCAATTCGAGTAGCCAGATATAAGCGTAATCAGTCTACTCTATGCCCGATGTGCGGCCAAGAAACAGGTACGTTCTTTCATTTAATATGGACATGCCCCAAAATTCAACAATTATGGAAACAGGTCATAACATTTCTACACGACACCTTGGGCTCCCCAATAGCATTAGAACCAAAACAATGTCTCCTAGGGATATTTCCAGACACAGTTGATAAATTTACCAAGGTATTCCTACATGAGACTCTATTTTCCGTCAGAAAAATCATTGCAAGAAAGTGGATGAGACCATCCCCTCCCAGTGTGACGGAGTGGAAAACAGAAGTTAACACTACCTTGCCATACAAAAAACATATTTACATTAATAGAGGATGCCCGACAAAATACAACAAAATTTGGGATCGATGGTTGCAGGAGCCTGAAACTTGCACTTAATCATAAATTCGCCCAGTAATATAACACGAGGATCTCTGTAATTAAAACTCTATTCCAGATACATACAGAGAAAGTGTAAACCAAAAGACATTATGGTTCATGTTGTTCTCCCAAAATGGTCATGTCTGTGCTGAATACAATATATCCCATATAGACTTAAAGGTATATAACACATATGAGAGCGTCACATTATGCATATACATATCACGTGTACTATAATAAAATGCAATTAAACCAAATATGTTCAATGGGGGGGGGGTGGGGGAGATAAAACTACACATTATGATGATAGTAGTTCATAGTGGTATACATTTGTTTCTACATTAACATATATTACCCCTAATGTTGACTATAATAATAATGTATACTTTCCTTGTTTAATACGCATTTTTATGTATACATATATACTAGTAATACTATGTATTTATATGCATCATCTTTGCTTAATAATAAAACCTTGTTTGATGAAAAGATATCTCGACTAGAAATCCGCTCACTACCACCAAGAGTTGAGGAGGCTTACCAGATGAGGTGGACCCAATGGGGCATACGCCGGATTGGGTCGGACAAGGCTTAGGTGGTGAGTGGCTGTGTATACTCCGAGAAGGATGCAGTCTCACGGGTTTGTTGTATTCATCCAAATTATACCAGGAACTTGGGAGGTGTACGTAATCTCCCGGATGTGGGAGGTCATGTAGATCTTAAGGACGTGATGGGGTGTTCCGTAAGCAAACCCCTCAGGACAACATTCCGTGGACCAGAAATTGATGTGGAAGGATAGGGAAAGAAAAGAAGGGCCACATAGTGTAAATCCAAAAAACAAAAAGTATTTATTTGAAATAAAATAGATGTACACTCACATGTAAATCCAAAATTAAAAACAGCGCTGTATGAGAAAAAGTGGAGACAATGGGGTCCTGCCCTGTCTTTCTTAATGGGTGAGTTTGCTTGCTGGAACTGTGGTATCTCTAGATAAAACTATTTTAGTGCTCTTTGACTTGCTTGATATTATCTGCCATAGATTTTTCTACTTTGGGATGGGATTACCTGACCCTTCAGCAGCCGCCCTGCTTTCTGTTTGTGTTGCTTTTAGCTGTGAGTTTATGCTTTACATTATATGTAGTTTTCTGGTTTGCCGGTCTTGTCTGTGTTGGCTGCCTTATGGGCCACCCACCTATAATTGGGATGATTGAAATGGAATACCCTATAAAGTGTCATGTTATGTCTAAACATTTGTATATATCCCTCTTATATATACTCTTTCTCCATATCTAAATAGTTATTCAAATGCTCCTGAAGATGCGCAAGGCACATAACACGTAGAGCAAGATATTTCTCCACTGCAATATAACCGCACTCCTGGATTCACTGTTACTATACAACAAATTCTTCTGTTGGTAGACTCCATGTAGTTATAAATAGGTTATAAGTAGCTTTATACTATCCTAACTGGTCTATTTTATCAGTGTGGTTTTATATATGTTTTGTCATTATTTTTAAATAAATTTATATTTTTGTCATTTTTGTTTTGTCGTGCCTAAAAAGTCCAAGCTTTCTTCATCTAATTATTTCCATTCTCAATTGTATCTATTAGTGTCCACAGAACCACTCTGTGTTTATACAGTAATAATTGACTGAAAAAAAGGTTGAGAAACAGTGGGTTAAAGTACTGTGAGAAGAAGATCAGCATGAGACCTGGGCAACTATCATTTTTAAAAGGAGAGGCAACAACAGAAGCACCCATGTTTCTCAGGACAGGTTTCTTTTAACAAAAACAAGTGCAAATTTCCGGTATGGCTTTGCCCCAAGCTTGTATGTAGTATTTGCTCATCAGACTTTCTCTAATCACGTGAAAAGCAAAAAACATTTTTTTTTTTCCATCTACACATAATTGGATAATTGAAGTTAATCTTCACTTAATTTTTAAGTAAATATTCTCAACTCTTTCACAAAATCAGCCTCAAATTATGCTTACCAGTACTTCCATTGCATTCAAAAAAAATCTTTGCCCTTATACACGTCTGACAGCTGACAAAAAAAAAAAAATCCAGGCAGCCTGCCAAGTTTATCACAACATTAGAGATAAAGAGAAACATTGTAACATGTAGTTCTTTAGATCAAAGAAATGAACTTTGGTCTGTAAATGAGGTCAGTTTAAGCACTTAAAAACTATACCCTTTTCTGACACTTGTTGCTTACAAGTTAAAATCAGTATTTTTTACTAGAAAATTACTTGGAACCCCCAAACATTATTGTTTCTCAACTCCAGTCCTCAAGGTGCCCCAACAGGTCATGTTTTCAGGATTTCCCTCAGATGAAACGGTTGTGTTAATTACTAAGGTAGTGAAACTGATCAAATCACCTGTGCAAAATAATGGAGAGCCTGAAAACATGACCTGCTGGGGCGCCTTGAGAACTGGAGTTGAGAAACACTGCCCTAGAGAATATGGCGGTTGTTGCAATATTTTATGTCACACTGTATTTGCGCAGCGGTATTTCAAACGCAATTTTTTTGGAAAAAAATACACTTTAATTAATTTTTTTTTTTTTAACTAAACAGTAAAGTTAGCCCAATTTTTTTGTATAACGTGAAAGATGATGTTACGCCAAGAGAATCATGATATTTATTCTAAGCAAAAAAATTGTGATTCTTATTTTAGCCAGAATCGTACAGATCTAATGACCACTATCATCAGGACGTGCTGAAAATCATAGGGTCTTAACTGTTGAAGGCAAACTGATAGGTCCCACAATAGCAGCATCATTTCCAGCAGGGGTGTTCTGGGATGTGTAGTTTCACAACCGCAAAGCACTGATCTCACATCTCAAAACAAAAAAAAAAAAACAGCCTACTACAAGTTATCACAGTAATGGTAGTTTGGCGAAGCACAAAAAAAAAAAAAATCATAGTCCTCCTCCTTATAATTAAGTAAATAAAAAAAAAAAAAGTATAACTTCTGCTAGGATTACTTTTGTGGATCCGATAGGGTATCAAGTCCTGAAGAATTTAAAGTGTATGTCCAGGCAAAATCGCTGCAATCAGTGTATGAATAGTACATTCCTAGTGTGAACTTTTAAATCCTCCCCTGTGCTCTGTTTTCCATCCATCCCTAACTTACTTGTTATTCCTGTCAGTATACCCCTTTTTGCAGCACTTCCTTTGGGGATGACAATACTGCAAAAGCACTTCTCAATTTGCAGCAGTCTTCATCCTGCCCGGCAGCATTTTATCATAGGTCAGCTGGGTAAACATGCCTATTTAAATAGCAATTTTAGGCTTGGATCTCGGCAAAAACAGTTTAGAAGAAAAGATAAGCATGACTAAAACAAGCATTAAACACTGGTATCAGGCATAAACTATTAATTAATCTGCAGCAATACGATCATTTGTCTAGACATTCCCTTAGGAATACCTTTTCCAACATCTGCATAACAATCTTGTTCTGCATATGCAGAGTATCCCAGAGGTTCTTCCAGAAACCAGACAGGTAAGAGCACTGTAAATGTCATGCTTTTAATATAGAGAAGTAATAAAAGGGCTCATTAATCCAACTCTGAGCTTTTAAAAAGAAGACTTTATACTTTATTAACCACTTCAGCCCCGGAAGGATTTTCCCACTTCCTGACCAGACCTTTTTTTAAGATATGGCACTGCATTGCTTTAACTGACAATTGCGTGGTCGTTCGACATTATACCCAAACAAAATTGATGTCTTTTTTTCCCCACAAATAGAGCTTTCTTTTGGTGGTATTTGATCACCTCTGCGTTTTTTTTTTTTGTTTTTTTGAGTTATAAACAAAAAAAGAGCGACAGTTTTGAAAAAAATATATTTTTTACTTTTTGCTATAATAAATATCCAAAAAATAGAGCTTTCTTTTGGTGGTATATGATCACCTCTGCGTTTTTTTTTTTTGTTTGTTTTCTTTTTTTTAGCTATAAACAAAAAAAGAGCGGCAGTTTTGAAAAAAAAAATATATATTTTTTTACTTTTTGCTATAATAAATATCCAAAAAAACAAAAATAAATACATTTCTTCATCAGTTTAGGCCAATATGTATTCTTCTACATATTTTTGGTAAAAAAAAAATAATAAAAAAAAAAAAATCACAATAAGCGTATATTGATTGGTTTGCACAAAAGTTATTGGATCTACAAAATAGGAGATATATTTATGGCAGTTTTATTATTATTATTTTTTTTTTTTTACTAGTAATGGCGTTGATCAGTGATATTTAGCGGAACTACGACATTGTGGCGGACAGATCAGACACTTTTGACACTTTTTTGGGACCACTGAGATTTATACAGCGATCAGAGCTTACAATAGCCACTGATTATTGTATAAATGTCACTGGCAGGGAAGGGGGGCAATCAACTAGGGAGGTGTTTCTAACTGTGGGGGGAGTGTACTAACAAGGAGTAAAGAGAGATCGCTGTTCCTGATTACTAGGAACAACAGATCTCTCTCTCCCCAGAGAACGGGGATCTGTCTGTTTACATTGACAGACACCCGTTCTGGCTCCCTGAGGAGTGATCGTGGGTCGCCAGTGGACATCGCGGCCGCCGGCCATGTGCATCGGTTCCAGCGTGCGTCGCGGGCGCGCCCTCTATAGCTCTTAAAGCGTCCGACGTACACCTACAGCCGTGCCAACCTGCCGCAGTATGACGGCGGCTGGTCGGCAACCGGTGAAAGTGGTAGTAAAATCTTTCAAAAAATTAGCCCCCAGAAATACCATAATGTGCTAGTATGTTCCCTAGGTTTAGGCTTAGATAGTATTAGCCTGGACTTCCACTTTAAGATTAGACAAATTAACTTTTGTATGGAATGGACTGAGGCATCCTAACAAAGAATATGTTGTGGGAAAATAATTATTTCAATTTCACTCACAGGCACTAAACCAGACTGGCTGTCAACAATCCCCAATTTTCATATTCTAAACACCTACAACCAAGTATCAAACTATGTATAAGGGATGTTTGACATTTCATGTCAACGTACAAAGTGCAACTGCCTTCCACTCAAATATATAACTCTATACTTTATGCGTTCATTCGTATCCAATTCTATGGACCCGATCTTTGGCACTACATTTAATACATATGAGAGGATTTTTCCATAAAACTTTCTTGGTGATTTCTTTTTTAGATAGATTGAGGTCCCGATGCAGCAAGGTATGAGTGCTAACCACTAAGCTACTATGCTGCCCCAGTGCTTTTACATCAGTTATATATCATATAGTAAAACAATATGTCTTGTATCTCAGAATTCTTTTTTTCTATAGCTCTTTTGTAAAACTCTGATCTGCCCAAAATAAATCGTAATGTGCTAAATGTTGTTTAAAGATAAAATGGTTTAACATAAAATACCAAAACATTTTTCCTAGTTTGGTACAGGGTGGCAGAAAGATTAGAACCTCTGTGATGTTCTTATAGCTCATCTGTCTGGTGATGGCAAAAAGTATATATTACATTTGTGTTTTGGGATTTACAGGTGTTTTAAGACAGCTAGCTCATTCATTTTGAATGGACTACTAATGCACAAAAACAGGCAAAAACAGACATGCAGCATATATTTCAGACAAAGTACATTATTGTGTATGTGGTATGCTGCGACAGAAAAGCACTGGAGCTGGGTTATCAATGTACATTGCAAGGATTTTAACAAACTTTATTGCAGATTCCTACCTGTTTCTGCTCTGGA
This sequence comes from Aquarana catesbeiana, assembly GCF_042186555.1. Lineage (NCBI taxonomy): Eukaryota > Metazoa > Chordata > Amphibia > Anura > Ranidae > Aquarana > Aquarana catesbeiana. Next base: position 297,991,698 of record NC_133326.1, read on the forward strand.
GAAATAGCGGTTTGTTCCACTATGTCCTTTGGATACTGAATATGAACAGGAGTGACTGGTTGTTATACACAGCTGGTGTTGCAGTGTCTGCTAGGGTTGCCCCGATACCACTTTTTTTAAGACCGAGTACAAGTTCCGATACTTTTTTTCAAGTACTCGCTGATACTGATTACCGATACTTGTTTTTTTATGTGACAGTGGCACTAATATGCAGCACTGATGAGGCATGGACCGTGTCAGTCGTTTATTTTTTTTCCAATTTTATTTTTTATTATTTTTTTCCAATTTATATATTGGACCGGAGGAGCACAAGGATGGGGAACGGAGGAGGACGGGGGGGAGGGGACCGGAGGATTACACGGAAGGGGAACGGAGGACGGGGGGGAGGGGACCGGAAGAGCACACGGAGGGGGGACGGAGGAGGACGGGGGGGAGGGGACCGGAAGAGCACACGGAGGGGGAACGGAGGAGGACGGGGGGAAGGGACCGGAGGAGTACACAGAGGGGGAACGGAGGAGGACGGGGGTGAGGGGACCGGAGGAGTACACAGAGGGGGA